>NW_027671650.1:0-688937 GCF_964165515.1 Mesoplodon bidens | reverse complement strand
GTGATTACCTCGAGACTCATCTACGGTGCTGCAAATGGCATTGTGTCCTTTTTCTCCTTGGCGAATATTCTGTCTTAGCGAGGTCCATTTTCTGCAATGTGATTCCCTGAGGGCTGAGGATTAGCTGACCTGGGCAGCCTGACCCTGCCGGCAAGCCCTCCCCAGGTGTGCCTGGGTTGAGGTCAATATAAACAGCACTCCAGGCAGCAATAGGCCCTGCAGCTGTGCCTTACTCCATATTCTCTGCCCCGTCAGCAGTCTCGGGGCTGTGCTGGTGGGAGGGTGTGAGGGTCCACGGCTTTGTGGGTGGCCCGGTGTGAGTGGGGCTCTGCTGGACTTTCGGCAGGAGTTGCCAGGCTGCCACCTGTAAAGAAGAGGATGTGTCACCCATAACTTCCACTGGAATATCTCTCCGGGCTGAGGTGAGGAAGGAAAAAAAGGAGTGGGGGCCGGGACAGGAGGGGTATCTCAGGCAGGGCAATAGAAAGCTTCCAGAAGAGCGCCCGTGGCCAGTACCATCCTGGCTGACCTGCAGGCACCAAGTTGGCCTGCGTGCTGTCGCTGGTGTGGCTCCACGGCCCTTCCTCTAGGCTTTCAAGCCCTTGTACATATTCAGGTGTTTCACCTGGGAAGGGTGGGAACAGTTCAGCAGCATCTGGCCTGGGGCTCAGCTCACGTTTACTCACAGAGGCCTCGGCACGGTCTCCCAGCTTTGCAATGAGGATGCTCCTTGCGTGGGCGGGCGGGGCTGCTGGCTGTATGGGAGATGATTCCCCACCTCTGACCAATTTCAGAATTGTTTACCACTGGAGCAAGTGCCTTGGTAGTGTTTTCCTCTGTATAAATGTTAGGTTCAGTTTTTTTTTTTTCTTTTTTGGTTCAAGTTAGATTTTATTCCTCATTTATGTATTTATAGATATAAGCATGGAAATAATTCATTCGTATAAATACATCAGTGTGAATGGAAGAACATTTTTTCTGTTTTATTTTTACATTTTATTTTTTAAAATTTTGAAATTTAATTTTAGTTATTTTTTATACAATAGGTTATTATTAGTTATCTATTTTATGCATAGACATGTATACAGGTCAATCCTAATCTCCCAAGTCATCCCACCACCACCACCCCATGGCTTCCCCCACTTTGTGTCCATACGTTTGTTCTCTACCTCTGTGTCTCTATTTCTGCCCTGCAAACCAGTTCATCTCTACCATTTTTCTAGGTTCCACATATAGGCATTAATATACAATATTTGTTTTTCTCTTTCTGGCTTACTTCACTCTGTATGACAGTCTCTAGATCCATCAACTTCTCTACAAATGACCCAGTTTCATTCCTTTTTATGGCTGAGTAATATTCCATTTTATATATGTACCACATCTTTATCCATTCGTCTGTCTGTGGGCATTTATGTTGCTTCCATAACCTGGCTATTGTAAATAGTGCTGCAATGAACATTGTGGTGAATGTGTCTCTGTGATTTATGGTTTTCTCTGGGTATATGCCCAGAAGTGGGATTGCTGGATCCTATGGTAATTCTCTTTTTAGTTTTTTAAAGGAACCTCAATACTCTTCTCCATAGTGACTGTATCAATTTACATTCCCACCAATAGCGGAAGAGGGTTCCTTTTGTCCACACCCTCCCCAGAATTTGTTGTTTGTAGATTATCTGATGATGCCGATTCTAACAGGAGTGAGGTCTTACCTCATTGTAGTTTTGATTTGCATTTCTCTAATAATTAGTGATGTTGAGCAGCTTTTCATGTGCGTCTTGGCCATCTCTGTGTCTTCTTTGAAGAAACGTCTCTTTAGATCTTCTGCCCATTTTTGTATTGGGTTGTTTGTTTTATTAATATTAAGCTGCATGTGCTGTTTATATATATTGGAGATTACACCTTTGTCCATTGATTCGTTTGTGAACGTTTTCGCCCATTCTGAGGGTTGCCTTTTTCCATTCCCGTTTTTTTTAACAAAGAAAGAAAGAAAGCAAAAGAAGCAGAACACTAATGTGCGTGAAATATGCCTCTTGAAACTGTCGTTTTGAAATATGGACGTCTTTTGAATTTTTTGGTCGATATATGACCCCAGGATTTGTTTTCAGGGCAGGTGTCATTTACAGGCCTGTAATGATTTGGAATATCCACTGACCATTAGCGCTGGCATTAAACCTGCAGTTGTGTGAAACGGCCACAAGGTGGCAGCAGTTCTCCCTTACCAAATCTGGTTACTAGGGCAGCAGAGCCTCAATGGAAGTCGTGTTCGAGATTGGAATGTAGAACGGAATGTGCCAGGAGAAAGCCCCTCAAGTTTGTCTCACTACTTCTTGTTCGTGTTTTTAATTTAATTTTTTATTTTTTATTACAGCAAGTTTGAGTACAACGTTTAGCTTGTTGTAGGTGTGCAAGAGGTGGTTCTTTTACACATATACATATGTCTGTTCTTCCTGGGATCCTTTTCCCATGTACGTTATGACAGAATGTTGAGTAGTCTTCTCTTGGTACTCCGTAGGTCTTTGGTGATTATATACGTCTACTGTGTTTGTATCTGTCTGTTAACCCCAATATCGTAATGAATTCAATCCTCACACCTTTCCTTTGGTGAACCCTAAGTTTGTTTAATGAATCTGTGATTGCCCTTCTCCGTGGAAATATGTGCCCTGGTATCAATTTATAGGTAACACCTATAAGTGATATGATATGATATGTGTCTTTCACTTTCTGACTTACTCCAAGTCACGTGATTACCTCGAGACTCATCTACGGTGCTGCAAATGGCATTGTGTCCTTTTTCTCCTTGGCGAATATTCTGTCTTAGCGAGGTCCATTTTCTGCAATGTGATTCCCTGAGGGCTGAGGATTAGCTGACCTGGGCAGCCTGACCCTGCCGGCAAGCCCTCCCCAGGTGTGCCTGGGTTGAGGTCAATATAAACAGCACTCCAGGCAGCAATAGGCCCTGCAGCTGTGCCTTACTCCATATTCTCTGCCCCGTCAGCAGTCTCGGGGCTGTGCTGGTGGGAGGGTGTGAGGGTCCACGGCTTTGTGGGTGGCCCGGTGTGAGTGGGGCTCTGCTGGACTTTCGGCAGGAGTTGCCAGGCTGCCACCTGTAAAGAAGAGGATGTGTCACCCATAACTTCCACTGGAATATCTCTCCGGGCTGAGGTGAGGAAGGAAAAAAAGGAGTGGGGGCCGGGACAGGAGGGGTATCTCAGGCAGGGCAATAGAAAGCTTCCAGAAGAGCGCCCGTGGCCAGTACCATCCTGGCTGACCTGCAGGCACCAAGTTGGCCTGCGTGCTGTCGCTGGTGTGGCTCCACGGCCCTTCCTCTAGGCTTTCAAGCCCTTGTACATATTCAGGTGTTTCACCTGGGAAGGGTGGGAACAGTTCAGCAGCATCTGGCCTGGGGCTCAGCTCACGTTTACTCACAGAGGCCTCGGCACGGTCTCCCAGCTTTGCAATGAGGATGCTCCTTGCGTGGGCGGGCGGGGCTGCTGGCTGTATGGGAGATGATTCCCCACCTCTGACCAATTTCAGAATTGTTTACCACTGGAGCAAGTGCCTTGGTAGTGTTTTCCTCTGTATAAATGTTTGGTTCAGTTTTTTTTTTTTCTTTTTTGGTTCAAGTTAGATTTTATTCCTCATTTATGTATTTATAGATATAAGCATGGAAATAATTCATTCGTATAAATACATCAGTGTGAATGGAAGAACTTTTTTTCTGTTTTATTTTTACATTTTATTTTTTAAAATTTTGAAATTTAATTTTAGTTATTATTTATACAGTAGGTTATTATTAGTTATCTATTTTATGCATAGACATGTATACAGGTCAATCCTAATCTCCCAAGTCATCCCACCACCACCACCACATGGCTTCCCCCACTTTGTGTCCATACGTTTGTTCTCTACCTCTGTGTCTCTATTTCTGCCCTGCAAACCAGTTCATCTCTACCATTTTTCTAGGTTCCACATATAGGCATTAATATACAATATTTGTTTTTCTCTTTCTGGCTTACTTCACTCTGTATGACAGCCTCTAGATCCATCAACTTCTCTACAAATGACCCAGTTTCATTCCTTTTTATGGCTGAGTAATATTCCATTTTATATATGTACCACATCTTTATCCATTCGTCTGTCTGTGGGCATTTATGTTGCTTCCATAACCTGGCTATTGTAAATAGTGCTGCAATGAACACTGTGGTGAATGTGTCTCTTTGATTTATGGTTTTCTCTGGGTATATGCCCAGAAGTGGGATTGCTGGATCCTATGGTAATTCTCTTTTTAGTTTTTTAAAGGAACCTCCACACTGTTCTCCATAGTGACTGTATCAATTTACATTCCCACCAATAGCGGAAGAGGGTTCCTTTTGTCCACACCCTCCCCAGAATTTGTTGTTTGTAGATTATCTGATGATGCCGATTCTAACAGGTGTGAGGTCTTACCTCATTGTAGTTTTGATTTGCATTTCTCTAATAATTAGTGATGTTGAGCAGCTTTTCATGTGCGTCTTGGCCATCTCTGTGTCTTCTTTGAAGAAACGTCTCTTTAGATCTTCTGCCCATTTTTGTATTGGGTTGTTTGTTTTATTAATATTAAGCTGCATGCGCTGTTTATATATATTGGAGATTAAACCTTTGTCCATTGATTCGTTTGTGAACGTTTTCGCCCATTCTGAGGGTTGCCTTTTTCCATTCCCGTTTTTTTTAACAAAGAAAGAAAGAAAGCAAAAGAAGCAGAACACTAATGTGCGTGAAATATGCCTCTTGAAACTGTCGTTTTGAAATATGGACGTCTTTTGAATTTTTTGGTCGATATATGACCCCAGGATTTGTTTTCAGGGCAGGTGTCATTTACAGGCCTGTAATGATTTGGAATATCCACTGACCATTAGCGCTGGCATTAAACCTGCAGTTGTGTGAAACGGCCACAAGGTGGCAGCAGTTCTCCCTTACCAAATCTGGTTACTAGGGCAGCAGAGCCTCAATGGAAGTCGTGTTCGAGATTGGAATGTAGAACGGAATGTGCCAGGAGAAAGCCCCTCAAGTTTGTCTCACTACTTCTTGTTCGTGTTTTTAATTTAATTTTTTATTTTTTATTACAGCAAGTTTGAGTACAACGTTTAGCTTGTTGTAGGTGTGCAAGAGGTGGTTCTTTTACACATATACATATGTCTGTTCTTCCTGGGATCCTTTTCCCATGTACGTTATGACAGAATGTTGAGTAGTCTTCTCTTGGTACTCCGTAGGTCTTTGGTGATTATATACGTCTACTGTGTTTGTATCTGTCTGTTAACCCCAATATCGTAATGAATTCAATCCTCACACCTTTCCTTTGGTGAACCCTAAGTTTGTTTAATGAATCTGTGATTGCCCTTCTCCGTGGAAATATGTGCCCTGGTATCAATTTATAGGTAACACCTATAAGTGATATGATATGATATGTGTCTTTCACTTTCTGACTTACTCCAAGTCACGTGATTACCTCGAGACTCATCTACGGTGCTGCAAATGGCATTGTGTCCTTTTCCCCTTGGCGAATATTCTGTCTTAGCGAGGTCCATTTTCTGCAATGTGATTCCCTGAGGGCTGAGGATTAGCTGACCTGGGCAGCCTGACCCTGCCGGCAAGCCCTCCCCAGGTGTGCCTGGGTTGAGGTCAATATAAACAGCACTCCAGGCAGCAATAGGCCCTGCAGCTGTGCCTTACTCCATATTCTCTGCCCCGTCAGCAGTCTCGGGGCTGTGCTGGTGGGAGGGTGTGAGGGTCCACGGCTTTGTGGGTGGCCCGGTGTGAGTGGGGCTCTGCTGGACTTTCGGCAGGAGTTGCCAGGCTGCCACCTGTAAAGAAGAGGATGTGTCACCCATAACTTCCACTGGAATATCTCTCCGGGCTGAGGTGAGGAAGGAAAAAAAGGAGTGGGGGCCGGGACAGGAGGGGTATCTCAGGCAGGGCAATAGAAAGCTTCCAGAAGAGCGCCCGTGGCCAGTACCATCCTGGCTGACCTGCAGGCACCAAGTTGGCCTGCGTGCTGTCGCTGGTGTGGCTCCACGGCCCTTCCTCTAGGCTTTCAAGCCCTTGTACATATTCAGGTGTTTCACCTGGGAAGGGTGGGAACAGTTCAGCAGCATCTGGCCTGGGGCTCAGCTCACGTTTACTCACAGAGGCCTCGGCACGGTCTCCCAGCTTTGCAATGAGGATGCTCCTTGCGTGGGCGGGCGGGGCTGCTGGCTGTATGGGAGATGATTCCCCACCTCTGACCAATTTCAGAATTGTTTACCACTGGAGCAAGTGCCTTGGTAGTGTTTTCCTCTGTATAAATGTTAGGTTCAGTTTTTTTTTTTTCTTTTTTGGTTCAAGTTAGATTTTATTCCTCATTTATGTATTTATAGATATAAGCATGGAAATAATTCATTCGTATAAATACATCAGTGTGAATGGAAGAACTTTTTTTCTGTTTTATTTTTACATTTTATTTTTTAAAATTTTGAAATTTAATTTTAGTTATTATTTATACAGTAGGTTATTATTAGTTATCTATTTTATGCATAGACATGTATACAGGTCAATCCTAATCTCCCAAGTCATCCCACCACCACCACCACATGGCTTCCCCCACTTTGTGTCCATACGTTTGTTCTCTACCTCTGTGTCTCTATTTCTGCCCTGCAAACCAGTTCATCTCTACCATTTTTCTAGGTTCCACATATAGGCATTAATATACAATATTTGTTTTTCTCTTTCTGGCTTACTTCACTCTGTATGACAGCCTCTAGATCCATCAACTTCTCTACAAATGACCCAGTTTCATTCCTTTTTATGGCTGAGTAATATTCCATTTTATATATGTACCACATCTTTATCCATTCGTCTGTCTGTGGGCATTTATGTTGCTTCCATAACCTGGCTATTGTAAATAGTGCTGCAATGAACACTGTGGTGAATGTGTCTCTGTGATTTATGGTTTTCTCTGGGTATATGCCCAGAAGTGGGATTGCTGGATCCTATGGTAATTCTCTTTTTAGTTTTTTAAAGGAACCTCCACACTGTTCTCCATAGTGACTGTATCAATTTACATTCCCACCAATAGCGGAAGAGGGTTCCTTTTGTCCACACCCTCCCCAGAATTTGTTGTTTGTAGATTATCTGATGATGCCGATTCTAACAGGTGTGAGGTCTTACCTCATTGTAGTTTTGATTTGCATTTCTCTAATAATTAGTGATGTTGAGCAGCTTTTCATGTGCGTCTTGGCCATCTCTGTGTCTTCTTTGAAGAAACGTCTCTTTAGATCTTCTGCCCATTTTTGTATTGGGTTGTTTGTTTTATTAATATTAAGCTGCATGCGCTGTTTATATATATTGGAGATTAAACCTTTGTCCATTGATTCGTTTGTGAACGTTTTCGCCCATTCTGAGGGTTGCCTTTTTCCATTCCCGTTTTTTTTAACAAAGAAAGAAAGAAAGCAAAAGAAGCAGAACACTAATGTGCGTGAAATATGCCTCTTGAAACTGTCGTTTTGAAATATGGACGTCTTTTGAATTTTTTGGTCGATATATGACCCCAGGATTTGTTTTCAGGGCAGGTGTCATTTACAGGCCTGTAATGATTTGGAATATCCACTGACCATTAGCGCTGGCATTAAACCTGCAGTTGTGTGAAACGGCCACAAGGTGGCAGCAGTTCTCCCTTACCAAACCTGGTTTCTAGGGCAGCAGAGCCTCAATGGAAGTCGTGTTCGAGATTGGAATGTAGAACGGAATGTGCCAGGAGAAAGCCCCTCAAGTTTGTCTCACTACTTCTTGTTCGTGTTTTTAATTTAATTTTTTATTTTTTATTACAGCAAGTTTGAGTACAACGTTTAGCTTGTTGTAGGTGTGCAAGAGGTGGTTCTTTTACACATATACATATGTCTGTTCTTCCTGGGATCCTTTTCCCATGTACGTTATGACAGAATGTTGAGTAGTCTTCTCTTGGTACTCCGTAGGTCTTTGGTGATTATATACGTCTACTGTGTTTGTATCTGTCTGTTAACCCCAATATCGTAATGAATTCAATCCTCACACCTTTCCTTTGGTGAACCCTAAGTTTGTTTAATGAATCTGTGATTGCCCTTCTCCGTGGAAATATGTGCCCTGGTATCAATTTATAGGTAACACCTATAAGTGATATGATATGATATGTGTCTTTCACTTTCTGACTTACTCCAAGTCACGTGATTACCTCGAGACTCATCTACGGTGCTGCAAATGGCATTGTGTCCTTTTTCTCCTTGGCGAATATTCTGTCTTAGCGAGGTCCATTTTCTGCAATGTGATTCCCTGAGGGCTGAGGATTAGCTGACCTGGGCAGCCTGACCCTGCCGGCAAGCCCTCCCCAGGTGTGCCTGGGTTGAGGTCAATATAAACAGCACTCCAGGCAGCAATAGCCCCTGCAGCTGTGCCTGACTCCATATCCTCTGCCCCGTCAGCAGTCTCGGGGCTGTGCTGGTGGGAGGGTGTGAGGGTCCACGGCTTTGTTGGTGGCCCAGTGTGAGTGGGGCTCTGCTGGACTTTCGGCAGGAGTTGCCTGGCTGCCACCTGTAAAGAAGAGGATGTGTCACCCATAACTTCCACTGGAATATCTCTCCGGGCTGAGGTGAGGAAGGAAAAAAAGGAGTGGGGGCCGGGACAGGAGGGGTATCTCAGGCAGGGCAATAGAAAGCTTCCAGAAGAGCGCCCGTGGCCAGTACCATCCTGGCTGACCTGCAGGCACCAAGTTGGCCTGCGTGCTGTCGCTGGTGTAGCTCCACGGCCCTTCCTCTAGGCTTTCAAGCCCTTGTACATATTCAGGTGTTTCACCTGGGAAGGGTGGGAACAGTTCAGCAGCATCTGGCCTGGGGCTCAGCTCACGTTTACTCACAGAGGCCTCGGCACGGTCTCCCAGCTTTGCAATGAGGATGCTCCTTGCGTGGGCGGGCGGGGCTGCTGGCTGTATGGGAGATGATTCCCCACCTCTGACCAATTTCAGAATTGTTTACCACTGGAGCAAGTGCCTTGGTAGTGTTTTCCTCTGTATAACTGTTAGGTTCAGTTTTTTTTTTCTTTTTTGGTTCAAGTTAGATTTTATTCCTCATTTATGTATTTATAGATATAAGCATGGAAATAATTCATTCGTATAAATACATCAGTGTGAATGGAAGAACTTTTTTTCTGTTTTATTTTTACATTTTATTTTTTAAAATTTTGAAATTTAATTTTCGTTATTTTTTTATACAGTAGGTTATTATTAGTTATCTATTTTATGCATAGACATGTATACAGGTCAATCCTAATCTCCCAAGTCATCCCACCACCACCACCCCATGGCTTCCCCCACTTTGTGTCCATACGTTTGTTCTCTACCTCTGTGTCTCTATTTCTGCCCTGCAAACCAGTTCATCTCTACCATTTTTCTAGGTTCCACATATAGGCATTAATATACAATATTTGTTTTTCTCTTTCTGGCTTACTTCACTCTGTATGACAGTCTCTAGATCCATCAACTTCTCTACAAATGACCCAGTTTCATTCCTTTTTATGGCTGAGTAATATTCCATTTTATATATGTACCACATCTTTATCCATTCGTCTGTCTGTGGGCATTTATGTTGCTTCCATAACCTGGCTATTGTAAATAGTGCTGCAATGAACATTGTGGTGAATGTGTCTCTGTGATTTATGGTTTTCTCTGGGTATATGCCCAGAAGTGGGATTGCTGGATCCTATGGTAATTCTCTTTTTAGTTTTTTAAAGGAACCTCCATACTGTTCTCCATAGTGACTGTATCAATTTACATTCCCACCAATAGCGGAAGAGGGTTCCTTTTGTCCACACCCTCCCCAGAATTTTTTGTTTGTAGATTATCTGATGATGCCGATTCTAACAGGTGTGAGGTCTTACCTCATTGTAGTTTTGATTTGCATTTCTCTAATAATTAGTGATGTTGAGCAGCTTTTCATGTGCCTCTTGGCCATCTCTGTGTCTTCTTTGAAGAAACGTCTCTTTAGATCTTCTGCCCATTTTTGTATTGGGTTGTTTGTTTTATTAATATTAAGCTGCATGAGCTGTTTATATATATTGGAGATTAAACCTTTGTCCATTGATTCGTTTGTGAACGTTTTCGCCCATTCTGAGGGTTGCCTTTTTCCATTCCCGTTTTTTTTAACAAAGAAAGAAAGAAAGCAAAAGAAGCAGAACACTAATGTGCGTGAAATATGCCTCTTGAAACTGTCGTTTTGAAATATGGACGTCTTTTGAATTTTTTGGTCGATATATGACCCCAGGATTTGTTTTCAGGGCAGGTGTCATTTACAGGCCTGTAATGATTTGGAATATCCACTGACCATTAGCGCTGGCATTAAACCTGCAGTTGTGTGAAACGGCCACAAGGTGGCAGCAGTTCTCCCTTACCAAATCTGGTTACTAGGGCAGCAGAGCCTCAATGGAAGTCGTGTTCGAGATTGGAATGTAGAACGGAATGTGCCAGGAGAAAGCCCCTCAAGTTTGTCTCACTACTTCTTGTTCGTGTTTTTAATTTAATTTTTTATTTTTTATTACAGCAAGTTTGAGTACAACGTTTAGCTTGTTGTAGGTGTGCAAGAGGTGGTTCTTTTACACATATACATATGTCTGTTCTTCCTGGGATCCTTTTCCCATGTACGTTATGACAGAATGTTGAGTAGTCTTCTCTTGGTACTCCGTAGGTCTTTGGTGATTATATACGTCTACTGTGTTTGTATCTCTCTGTTAACCCCAATATCGTAATGAATTCAATCCTCACACCTTTCCTTTGGTGAACCCTAAGTTTGTTTAATGAATCTGTGATTGCCCTTCTCCGTGGAAATATCTGCCCTGGTATCAATTTATAGGTAACACCTATAAGTGATATGATATGATATGTGTCTTTCACTTTCTGACTTACTCCAAGTCACGTGATTACCTCGAGACTCATCTATGGTGCTGCAAATGGCATTGTGTCCTTTTTCTCCTTGGCGAATATTCTGTCTTAGCGAGGTCCATTTTCTGCAATGTGATTCCCTGAGGGCTGAGGATTAGCTGACCTGGGCAGCCTGACCCTGCCGGCAAGCCCTCCCCAGGTGTGCCTGGGTTGAGGTCAATATAAACAGCACTCCAGGCAGCAATAGCCCCTGCAGCTGTGCCTTACTCCATATTCTCTGCCCCGTCAGCAGTCTCGGGGCTGTGCTGGTGGGAGGGTGTGAGGGTCCACGGCTTTGTGGGTGGCCCGGTGTGAGTGGGGCTCTGCTGGACTTTCGGCAGGAGTTGCCAGGCTGCCACCTGTAAAGAAGAGGATGTGTCACCCATAACTTCCACTGGAATATCTCTCCGGGCTGAGGTGAGGAAGGAAAAAAAGGAGTGGGGGCCGGGACAGGAGGGGTATCTCAGGCAGGGCAATAGAAAGCTTCCAGAAGAGCGCCCGTGGCCAGTACCATCCTGGCTGACATGCAGGCACCAAGTTGGCCTGCGTGCTGTCGCTGGTGTGGCTCCACGGCCCTTCCTCTAGGCTTTCAAGCCCTTGTACATATTCAGGTGTTTCACCTGGGAAGGGTGGGAACAGTTCAGCAGCATCTGGCCTGGGGCTCAGCTCACGTTTACTCACAGAGGCCTCGGCACGGTCTCCCAGCTTTGCAATGAGGATGCTCCTGGCGAGGGCGGGCGGGGCTGCTGGCTGTATGGGAGATGATTCCCCACCTCTGACCAATTTCAGAATTGTTTACCACTGGAGCAAGTGCCTTGGTAGTGTTTTCCTCTGTATAACTGTTAGGTTCAGTTTTTTTTTTCTTTTTTGGTTCAAGTTAGATTTTATTCCTCATTTATGTATTTATAGATATAAGCATGGAAATAATTCATTCGTATAAATACATCAGTGTGAATGGAAGAACATTTTTTCTGTTTTATTTTTACATTTTATTTTTTAAAATTTTGAAATTTAATTTTAGTTATTTTTTATACAGTAGGTTATTATTAGTTATCTATTTTATGCATAGACATGTATACAGGTCAATCCTAATCTCCCAAGTCATCCCACCACCACCACCCCATGGCTTCCCCCACTTTGTGTCCTTACGTTTGTTCTCTACCTCTGTGTCTCTATTTCTGCCCTGCAAACCAGTTCATCTCTACCATTTTTCTAGGTTCCACATATAGGCATTAATATACAATATTTGTTTTTCTCTTTCTGGCTTACTTCACTCTGTATGACAGTCTCTAGATCCATCAACTTCTCTACAAATGACCCAGTTTCATTCCTTTTTATGGCTGAGTAATATTCCATTTTATATATGTACCACATCTTTATCCATTCGTCTGTCTGTGGGCAATTATGTTGCTTCCATAACCTGGCTATTGTAAATAGTGCTGCAATGAACATTGTGGTGAATGTGTCTCTGTGATTTATGGTTTTCTCTGGGTATATGCCCAGAAGTGGGATTGCTGGATCCTATGGTAATTCTCTTTTTAGCTTTTTAAAGGAACCTCCATACTGTTCTCCATAGTGACTGTATCAATTTACATTCCCACCAATAGCGGAAGAGGGTTCCTTTTGTCCACACCCTCCCCAGAATTTGTTGTTTGTAGATTATCTGATGATGCCGATTCTAACAGGTGTGAGGTCTTACCTCATTGTAGTTTTGATTTGCATTTCTCTAATAATTAGTGATGTTGAGCAGCTTTTCATGTGCGTCTTGGCCATCTCTGTGTCTTCTTTGAAGAAACGTCTGTTTAGATCTTCTGCCCATTTTTGTATTGGGTTGTTTGTTTTATTAATATTAAGCTGCATGCGCTGTTTATATATATTGGAGATTAAACCTTTGTCCACTGATTCGTTTGTGAACGTTTTCGCCCATTCTGAGGGTTGCCTTTTTCCATTCCCGTTTTTTTTAACAAAGAAAGAAAGAAAGCAAAAGAAGCAGAACACTAATGTGCGTGAAATATGCCTCTTGAAACTGTCGTTTTGAAATATGGACGTCTTTTGAATTTTTTGGTCGATATATGACCCCAGGATTTGTTTTCAGGGCAGGTGTCATTTACAGGCCTGTAATGATTTGGAATATCCACTGACCATTAGCGCTGGCATTAAACCTGCAGTTGTGTGAAACGGCCACAAGGTGGCAGCAGTTCTCCCTTACCAAATCTGGTTACTAGGGCAGCAGAGCCTCAATGGAAGTCGTGTTCGAGATTGGAATGTAGAACGGAATGTGCCAGGAGAAAGCCCCTCAAGTTTGTCTCACTACTTCTTGTTCGTGTTTTTAATTTAATTTTTTATTTTTTATTACAGCAAGTTTGAGTACAACGTTTAGCTTGTTGTAGGTGTGCAAGAGGTGGTTCTTTTACACATATACATATGTCTGTTCTTCCTGGGATCCTTTTCCCATGTACGTTATGACAGAATGTTGAGTAGTCTTCTCTTGGTACTCCGTAGGTCTTTGGTGATTATATACGTCTACTGTGTTTGTATATGTCTGTTAACCCCAATATCGTAATGAATTCAATCCTCACACCTTTCCTTTGGTGAACCCTAAGTTTGTTTAATGAATCTGTGATTGCCCTTCTCCGTGGAAATATGTGCCCTGGTATCAATTTATAGGTAACACCTATAAGTGATATGATATGATATGTGTCTTTCACTTTCTGACTTACTCCAAGTCACGTGATTACCTCGAGACTCATCTACGGTGCTGCAAATGGCATTGTGTCCTTTTTCTCCTTGGCGAATATTCTGTCTTAGCGAGGTCCATTTTCTGCAATGTGATTCCCTGAGGGCTGAGGATTAGCTGACCTGGGCAGCCTGACCCTGCCGGCAAGCCCTCCCCAGGTGTGCCTGGGTTGAGGTCAATATAAACAGCACTCCAGGCAGCAATAGCCCCTGCAGCTGTGCCTGACTCCATATTCTCTGCCCCGTCAGCAGTCTCGGGGCTGTGCTGGTGGGAGGGTGTGAGGGTCCACGGCTTTGTGGGTGGCCCGGTGTGAGTGGGGCTCTGCTGGACTTTCGGCAGGAGTTGCCAGGCTGCCACCTGTAAAGAAGAGGATGTGTCACCCATAACTTCCACTGGAATATCTCTCCGGGCTGAGGTGAGGAAGGAAAAAAAGGAGTGGGGGCCGGGACAGGAGGGGTATCTCAGGCAGGGCAATAGAAAGCTTCCAGAAGAGCGCCCGTGGCCAGTACCATCCTGGCTGACCTGCAGGCACCAAGTTGGCCTGCGTGCTGTCGCTGGTGTGGCTCCACGGCCCTTCCTCTAGGCTTTCAAGCCCTTGTACATATTCAGGTGTTTCACCTGGGAAGGGTGGGAAGAGTTCAGCAGCAGCTGGCCTGGGGCTCAGCTCACGTTTCCTCACAGAGGCCTCGGCACGGTCCCCCAGCTTTGCAATGAGGACGCTCCTTGCGTGGGCGGGCGGGGCTGCTGGCTGTATGGGAGATGATTCCCCACCTCTGACCAATTTCACAATTGTTTACCACTGGAGCAAGTGCCTTGGTAATGTTTTCCTCTGTATAAATGTTAGGTTCAGTTTTTTTTTTCTTTTTTGGTTCAAGTTAGATTTGATTCCTCTTTTATGTATTTATGGATATAAGCATGGAAATAATTCATTCTTATAAATACATCAGTGTGAATGGAAGAACATTTTTTCTGTTTTATTTTTACATTTTATTTTTAAAAATTTTGAAATTTAATTTAATTTATTTTTTTATACAGTAGGTTATTATTACTTATCTATTTTATGCATATACATGTATACAGGTCAATCCCAATCTCCCAACTCATCCCACCACCACCACCCCTTGGCTTCCCCCACTTTGTGTCCATACGTTTGTTCTCTACCTCTGTGTCTCTCTTTCTGCCCTGCAAACCAGTTCATCTGTACCATTTTTCTAGGTTCCACATATAGGCATTAATATACAATATTTGTTTTTCTCTTTCTGACTTACTTCACTCTGTATGACAGTCTCTAGATCCATCAACTTCTCTACAAATGACCCAGTTTCATTCCTTTTTTTGGCTGAGTAATATTCCATTTTATATATATACCACATCTTTATCCATTCGTCTGTCTGTGGGCATTTAGGTTGCTTCCATTACCTGGCTATTGTAAATAGTGCTGCAATGAACATTGTGGTGAATGTGTCTTTGTGATTTATGGTTTTCTCTGGGTATATGCCCAGAAGTGGGATTGCTGGATCCTATGGTAATTCTCTTTTTAGTTTTTGAAAGGAACCTCCATACTGTTCTCCATAGTGACTGTATCAATTTACATTCCCACCAATAGCGGAAGAGGGTTCCTTTTGTCCACACCCTCCCCAGAATTTGTTGTTTGTAGATTATCTGATGATGCCGATTCTCACAGGTGTGAGGTCTTACCTCATTGTAGTTCTGATTTGCATTTCTCTAATAATTAGTGATGTTGAGCAGCTTTTCATGTGCGTCTTGGCCATCTCTGTGTCTTCTTTGAAGAAACGTCTCTTTAGATCTTCTGCCCATTTTTGTATTGGGTTGTTCGTTTTATTAATATTAAGCTGCATGAGCTGTTTATATATATTGGAGATTAAACCTTTGTCCATTGATTCGTTTGTGAACGTTTTCGCCCATTCTGAGGGTTGCCTTTTTCCATTCCCGTTTTTTTAACAAAGAAAGAAAGCAAGCAAAAGAAGCAGAACACTAATGTGCGTGAAATATGCCTCTTGAAACTGTCGTTTTGAAATATGGACGTCTTTTGAATTTTTTGGTCGATATATGACCCCAGGATATGTTTTCAGGGCAGGTGTCATTTACAGGCCTGTAATGATTTGGAATATCCACTGACCATTAGCGCTGGGATTAAAGCTGCTGTTGTGTGAAACGGCCACAAGGTGGCAGCAGTTCTCCCTTACCAAATCTGCTTACTAGGGCAGCAGAGCCTCAATGCAAGTTGCGTTCTAGATTGGAATGTAGAACGGAATGTGCCAGGAGAAAGCCCCTCAAGTTTGTCTCACTACTTCTTGTTCGTGTTTTTAATTCAATTTTTTATTTTTTATTACAGCAAGTTTGAGTACAACGTTTAGCTTGTTGTAGGTGTGCAAGAGGTGGTTCTTTTACACATATACATATGTCTGTTCTTCCTGGGATCCTTTTCCCATGTACGTTATGACAGAATGTTGAGTAGTCTTCTCTTGGTACTCCGTAGGTCTTTGGTGATTCTATACGTCTACTGTGTTTGTATATGTCTGTTAACCCCAATATCGTAATGAAGTCAATCCTCACACCTTTCCTTTGGTGAACCATAAGTTTGTTTAATGAATCTGTGATTGCCCTTCTCCGTGGAAATATCTGCCCTGGTATCAATTTATAGGTAACACCTATAAGTGATATGATATGATATGTGTCTTTCACTTTCTGACTTACTCCAAGTCACGTGATTACCTCGAGACTCATCTACGGTGCTGCAAATGGCATTGTGTCCTTTTTTTCCTTGGCGAATATTCTGTCTTAGCGAGGTCCATTTTCTGCAATGTGATTCCCCGAGGGCTGAGGATTAGCTGACCTGGGCAGCCTGACCCTGCCGGCAAGCCCTCCCCACGTGTGCCTGGGTTGAGGTCAATATAAACAGCACTCCAGGCAGCAATAGCCCCTGCAGCTGTGCCTGACTCCATATTCTCTGCCCCGTCAGCAGTCTCGGGGCTGTGCTGGTGGGAGGGTGTGAGGGTCCACGGCTTTGTGGGGGGTCCGGTGTGAGTGGGGCTCTGCTGGACTTTCGGCAGGAGATGCCAGGCTGCCACCTGTAAAGAAGAGGATGTGTCACGCATAACTTCCACTGGAATATCTCTCCGGGATGAGGTGAGGAAGGAAAAAAAGGAGTGGGGGCCGGGACAGGAGGGGTATCTCAGGCAGGGCAATGGAAAGCTTCCAGAAGAGCGCCCGTGGCCAGGACCATCCTGGCTGACCTGCAGGCACCAAGTTGGCCTGCGTGCTGTCGCTGGTGTGGCTCCACGGCCCTTCCTCTAGGCTTTCAAGCCCTTGTACATATTCAGGTGTTTCACCTGGGAAGGGTGGGAAGAGTTCAGCAGCAGCTGGCCTGGGGCTCAGCTCACATTTCCTCACAGAGGCCTCGGCACGGTCCCCCAGCTTTGCAATGAGGACGCTCCTTGCGTGGGCGGGCGGGGCTGTTGGCTGTATGGGAGATGATTCCCCACCTCTGACCAATTTCACAATTGTTTACCACTGGAGCAAGTGCCTTGGTAGTGTTTTCCTCTGTATAAATGTTAGGTTCAGTTTTTTTTTCTTTTTTGGTTCAAGTTAGATTTTATTCCTCTTTTATGTATTTATGGATATAAGCATGGAAATAATTCATTCTTATAAATACATCAGTGTGAATGGAAGAACTTTTTTTCTGTTTTATTTTTACATTTTATTTTTAAAAATTTTGAAATTTAATTTAATTTATTTTTTTATACAGTAGGTTATTATTAGTTATCTATTTTATGCATATACATGTATACAGGTCAATCCCAATCTCCCAACTCATCCCACCACCACCACCCCATGGCTTCCCCCACTTTGTGTCCATACGTTTGTTCTCTACCTCTGTGTCTCTCTTTCTGCCCTGCAAACCAGTTCATCTGTACCATTTTTCTAGGTTCCACATATAGGCATTAATATACAATATTTGTTTTTCTCTTTCTGACTTACTTCACTCTGCATGACAGTCTCTAGATCCATCAACTTCTCTACAAATGACCCAGTTTCATTCCTTTTTTTGGCTGAGTAATATTCCATTTTATATATGTACCACATCTTTGTCCATTCGTCTGTCTGTGGGCATTTAGGTTGCTTCCATTACCTGGCTATTGTAAATAGTGCTGCAATGAACATTGTGGTCAATGTGTCTTTGTGATTTATGGTTTTCTCTGGGTATATGCCCAGAAGTGGGATTGCTGGATCCTATGGTAATTCTCTTTTTAGTTTTTGAAAGGAACCTCCATACTGTTCTCCATAGTGACTGTATCAATTTACATTCCCACCAATAGCGGAAGAGGGTTCCTTTTGTCCAGACCCTCCCCAGAATTTGTTGTTTGTAGATTATCTGATGATGCCGATTCTCACAGGTGTGAGGTCTTACCTCATTGTAGTTCTGATTTGCATTTCTCTAATAATTAGTGATGTTGAGCAGCTTTTCATGTGCGTCTTGGCCATCTCTGTGTCTTCTTTGAAGAAACGTCTCTTTAGATCTTCTGCCCATTTTTGTATTGGGTTGTTCGTTTTATTAATATTAAGCTGCATGAGCTGTTTATATATATTGGAGATTAAACCTTTGTCCATTGATTCGTTTGTGAACGTTTTCGCCCATTCTGAGGGTTGCCTTTTTCCATTCCCGTTTTTTTAACAAAGAAAGAAAGCAAGCAAAAGAAGCAGAACACTAATGTGCGTGAAATATGCCTCTTGAAACTGTCGTTTTGAAATATGGACGTCTTTTGAATTTTTTGGTCGATATATGACCCCAGGATATGTTTTCAGGGCAGGTGTCATTTACAGGCCTGTAATGATTTGGAATATCCACTGACCATTAGCGCTGGGATTAAAGCTGCTGTTGTGTGAAACGGCCACAAGGTGGCAGCAGTTCTCCCTTACCAAATCTGCTTACTAGGGCAGCAGAGCCTCAATGCAAGTTGCGTTCTAGATTGGAATGTAGAACGGAATGTGCCAGGAGAAAGCCCCTCAAGTTTGTCTCACTACTTCTTGTTCGTGTTTTTAATTCAATTTTTTATTTTTTATTACAGCAAGTTTGAGTACAACGTTTAGCTTGTTGTAGGTGTGCAAGAGGTGGTTCTTTTACACATATACATATGTCTGTTCTTCCTGGGATCCTTTTCCCATGTACGTTATGACAGAATGTTGAGTAGTCTTCTCTTGGTACTCCGTAGGTCTTTGGTGATTATATACGTCTACTGTGTTTGTATATGTCTGTTAACCCCAATATCGTAATGAAGTCAATCCTCACACCTTTCCTTTGGTGAACCATAAGTTTGTTTAATGAATCTGTGATTGCCCTTCTCCGTGGAAATATCTGCCCTGGTATCAATTTATAGGTAACACCTATAAGTGATATGATATGATATGTGTCTTTCACTTTCTGACTTACTCCAAGTCACGTGATTACCTCGAGACTCATCTACGGTGCTGCAAATGGCATTGTGTCCTTTTTTTCCTTGGCGAATATTCTGTCTTAGCGAGGTCCATTTTCTGCAATGTGATTCCCCGAGGGCTGAGGATTAGCTGACCTGGGCAGCCTGACCCTGCCGGCAAGCCCTCCCCACGTGTGCCTGGGTTGAGGTCAATATAAACAGCACTCCAGGCAGCAATAGCCCCTGCAGCTGTGCCTGACTCCATATTCTCTGCCCCGTCAGCAGTCTCGGGGCTGTGCTGGTGGGAGGGTGTGAGGGTCCACGGCTTTGTGGGGGGTCCGGTGTGAGTGGGGCTCTGCTGGACTTTCGGCAGGAGATGCCAGGCTGCCACCTGTAAAGAAGAGGATGTGTCACGCATAACTTCCACTGGAATATCTCTCCGGGATGAGGTGAGGAAGGAAAAAAAGGAGTGGGGGCCGGGACAGGAGGGGTATCTCAGGCAGGGCAATGGAAAGCTTCCAGAAGAGCGCCCGTGGCCAGGACCATCCTGGCTGACCTGCAGGCACCAAGTTGGCCTGCGTGCTGTCGCTGGTGTGGCTCCACGGCCCTTCCTCTAGGCTTTCAAGCCCTTGTACATATTCAGGTGTTTCACCTGGGAAGGGTGGGAAGAGTTCAGCAGCAGCTGGCCTGGGGCTCAGCTCACGTTTACTCACAGAGGCCTCGGCACGGTCCCCCAGCTTTGCAATAAGGACGCTCCTTGCGTGGGCGGGCGGGGCTGCTGGCTGTATGGGAGATGATTCCCCACCTCTGACCAATTTCAGAATTGTTTACCACTGGAGCAAGTGCCTTGGTAGTGTTTTCCTCTGTATAAACGTTAGGTTCAGTTTTTTTTTTCTTTTTTGGTTCAAGTTAGATTTTATTCCTCTTTTATGTATTTATGGATATAAGCATGGAAATAATTCATTCTTATAAATACATCAGTGTGAATGGAAGAACTCTTTTTCTGTTTTATTTTTACATTTTATTTTTTAAAATTTTGAAATTTAATTTTAGTTATTTTTTATACAGTAGGTTATTATTAGTTATCTATTTTATGCATAGACATGTATACAGGTCAATCCTAATCTCCCAAGTCATCCCACCACCACCACCCCATGGCTTCCCCCACTTTGTGTCCTTACGTTTGTTCTCTACCTCTGTGTCTCTATTTCTGCCCTGCAAACCAGTTCATCTCTACCATTTTTCTAGGTTCCACATATAGGCATTAATATACAATATTTGTTTTTCTCTTTCTGGCTTACTTCACTCTGTATGACAGTCTCTAGATCCATCAACTTCTCTACAAATGACCCAGTTTCATTCCTTTTTATGGCTGAGTAATATTCCATTTTATATATGTACCACATCTTTATCCATTCGTCTGTCTGTGGGCAATTATGTTGCTTCCATAACCTGGCTATTGTAAATAGTGCTGCAATGAACATTGTGGTGAATGTGTCTCTGTGATTTATGGTTTTCTCTGGGTATATGCCCAGAAGTGGGATTGCTGGATCCTATGGTAATTCTCTTTTTAGCTTTTTAAAGGAACCTCCATACTGTTCTCCATAGTGACTGTATCAATTTACATTCCCACCAATAGCGGAAGAGGGTTCCTTTTGTCCACACCCTCCCCAGAATTTGTTGTTTGTAGATTATCTGATGATGCCGATTCTAACAGGTGTGAGGTCTTACCTCATTGTAGTTTTGATTTGCATTTCTCTAATAATTAGTGATGTTGAGCAGCTTTTCATGTGCGTCTTGGCCATCTCTGTGTCTTCTTTGAAGAAACGTCTGTTTAGATCTTCTGCCCATTTTTGTATTGGGTTGTTTGTTTTATTAATATTAAGCTGCATGCGCTGTTTATATATATTGGAGATTAAACCTTTGTCCACTGATTCGTTTGTGAACGTTTTCGCCCATTCTGAGGGTTGCCTTTTTCCATTCCCGTTTTTTTTAACAAAGAAAGAAAGAAAGCAAAAGAAGCAGAACACTAATGTGCGTGAAATATGCCTCTTGAAACTGTCGTTTTGAAATATGGACGTCTTTTGAATTTTTTGGTCGATATATGACCCCAGGATTTGTTTTCAGGGCAGGTGTCATTTACAGGCCTGTAATGATTTGGAATATCCACTGACCATTAGCGCTGGCATTAAACCTGCAGTTGTGTGAAACGGCCACAAGGTGGCAGCAGTTCTCCCTTACCAAATCTGGTTACTAGGGCAGCAGAGCCTCAATGGAAGTCGTGTTCGAGATTGGAATGTAGAACGGAATGTGCCAGGAGAAAGCCCCTCAAGTTTGTCTCACTACTTCTTGTTCGTGTTTTTAATTTAATTTTTTATTTTTTATTACAGCAAGTTTGAGTACAACGTTTAGCTTGTTGTAGGTGTGCAAGAGGTGGTTCTTTTACACATATACATATGTCTGTTCTTCCTGGGATCCTTTTCCCATGTACGTTATGACAGAATGTTGAGTAGTCTTCTCTTGGTACTCCGTAGGTCTTTGGTGATTATATACGTCTACTGTGTTTGTATATGTCTGTTAACCCCAATATCGTAATGAATTCAATCCTCACACCTTTCCTTTGGTGAACCCTAAGTTTGTTTAATGAATCTGTGATTGCCCTTCTCCGTGGAAATATGTGCCCTGGTATCAATTTATAGGTAACACCTATAAGTGATATGATATGATATGTGTCTTTCACTTTCTGACTTACTCCAAGTCACGTGATTACCTCGAGACTCATCTACGGTGCTGCAAATGGCATTGTGTCCTTTTTCTCCTTGGCGAATATTCTGTCTTAGCGAGGTCCATTTTCTGCAATGTGATTCCCTGAGGGCTGAGGATTAGCTGACCTGGGCAGCCTGACCCTGCCGGCAAGCCCTCCCCAGGTGTGCCTGGGTTGAGGTCAATATAAACAGCACTCCAGGCAGCAATAGCCCCTGCAGCTGTGCCTGACTCCATATTCTCTGCCCCGTCAGCAGTCTCGGGGCTGTGCTGGTGGGAGGGTGTGAGGGTCCACGGCTTTGTGGGTGGCCCGGTGTGAGTGGGGCTCTGCTGGACTTTCGGCAGGAGTTGCCAGGCTGCCACCTGTAAAGAAGAGGATGTGTCACCCATAACTTCCACTGGAATATCTCTCCGGGCTGAGGTGAGGAAGGAAAAAAAGGAGTGGGGGCCGGGACAGGAGGGGTATCTCAGGCAGGGCAATAGAAAGCTTCCAGAAGAGCGCCCGTGGCCAGTACCATCCTGGCTGACCTGCAGGCACCAAGTTGGCCTGCGTGCTGTCGCTGGTGTGGCTCCACGGCCCTTCCTCTAGGCTTTCAAGCCCTTGTACATATTCAGGTGTTTCACCTGGGAAGGGTGGGAACAGTTCAGCAGCATCTGGCCTGGGGCTCAGCTCACGTTTACTCACAGAGGCCTCGGCACGGTCTCCCAGCTTTGCAATGAGGATGCTCCTGGCGAGGGCGGGCGGGGCTTCTGGCTGTATGGGAGATGATTCCCCACCTCTGACCAATTTCAGAATTGTTTACCACTGGAGCAAGTGCCTTGGTAGTGTTTTCCTCTGTATAACTGTTAGGTTCAGTTTTTTTTTTCTTTTTTGGTTCAAGTTAGATTTTATTCCTCATTTATGTATTTATAGATATAAGCATGGAAATAATTCATTCGTATAAATACATCAGTGTGAATGGAAGAACATTTTTTCTGTTTTATTTTTACATTTTATTTTTTAAAATTTTGACATTTAATTTTAGTTATTTTTTATACAGTAGGTTATTATTAGTTATCTATTTTATGCATAGACATGTATACAGGTCAATCCTAATCTCCCAAGTCATCCCACCACCACCACCCCATGGCTTCCCCCACTTTGTGTCCATACGTTTGTTCTCTACCTCTGTGTCTCTATTTCTGCCCTGCAAACCAGTTCATCTCTACCATTTTTCTAGGTTCCACATATAGGCATTAATATACAATATTTGTTTTTCTCTTTCTGGCTTACTTCACTCTGTATGACAGTCTCTAGATCCACCAACTTCTCTACAAATGACCCAGTTTCATTCCTTCTTATGGCTGAGTAATATTCCATTTTATATATGTACCACATCTTTATCCATTCGTCTGTCTGTGGGCATTTATGTTGCTTCCATAACCTGGCTATTGTAAATAGTGCTGCAATGAACATTGTGGTGAATGTGTCTCTGTGATTTATGGTTTTCTCTGGGTATATGCCCAGAAGTGGGATTGCTGGATCCTATGGTAATTCTCTTTTTAGCTTTTTAAAGGAACCTCCATACTGTTCTCCATAGTGACTGTATCAATTTACATTCCCACCAATAGCGGAAGAGGGTTCCTTTTGTCCACACCCTCCCCAGAATTTGTTGTTTGTAGATTATCTGATGATGCCGATTCTAACAGGTGTGAGGTCTTACCTCATTGTAGTTTTGATTTGCATTTCTCTAATAATTAGTGATGTTGAGCAGCTTTTCATGTGCGTCTTGGCCATCTCTGTGTCTTCTTTGAAGAAACGTCTCTTTAGATCTTCTGCCCATTTTTGTATTGGGTTGTTTGTTTTATTAATATTAAGCTGCATGCGCTGTTTATATATATTGGAGATTAAACCTTTGTCCACTGATTCGTTTGTGAACGTTTTCGCCCATTCTGAGGGTTGCCTTTTTCCATTCCCGTTTTTTTTAACAAAGAAAGAAAAAAAGCAAAAGAAGCAGAACACTAATGTGCGTGAAATATGCCTCTTGAAACTGTCGTTTTGAAATATGGACGTCTTTTGAATTTTTTGGTCGATATATGACCCCAGGATTTGTTTTCAGGGCAGGTGTCATTTACAGGCCTGTAATGATTTGGAATATCCACTGACCATTAGCGCTGGCATTAAACCTGCAGTTGTGTGAAACGGCCACAAGGTGGCAGCAGTTCTCCCTTACCAAATCTGGTTACTAGGGCAGCAGAGCCTCAATGGAAGTCGTGTTCGAGATTGGAATGTAGAACGGAATGTGCCAGGAGAAAGCCCCTCAAGTTTGTCTCACTACTTCTTGTTCGTGATTTTAATTTAATTTTTTATTTTTTATTACAGCAAGTTTGAGTACAACGTTTAGCTTGTTGTAGGTGTGCAAGAGGTGGTTCTTTTACACATATACATATGTCTGTTCTTCCTGGGATCCTTTTCCCATGTACGTTATGACAGAATGTTGAGTAGTCTTCTCTTGGTACTCCGTAGGTCTTTGGTGATTCTGTACGTCTACTGTGTTTGTATCTGTCTGTTAACCCCAATATCGTAATGAATTCAATCCTCACACCTTTCCTTTGGTGAACCCTAAGTTTGATTAATGAATCTGTGATTGCCCTTCTCCGTGGAAATATCTGCCCTGGTATCAATTTATAGGTAACACCTATAAGTGATATGATATGATATGTGTCTTTCACTTTCTGACTTACTCCAAGTCACGTGATTACCTCGAGACTCATCTACGGTGCTGCAAATGGCATTGTGTCCTTTTTCTCCTTGGCGAATATTCTGTCTTAGCGAGGTCCATTTTCTGCAATGTGATTCCCTGAGGGCTGAGGATTAGCTGACCTGGGCAGCCTGACCCTGCCGGCAAGCCCTCCCCAGGTGTGCCTGGGTTGAGGTCAATATATACAGCACTCCAGGCAGCAAGAGCCCCTGCAGCTGTGCCTTACTCCATATCCTCTGCCCCGTCAGCAGTCTCGGGGCTGTGCTGGTGGGAGGGTGTGAGGGTCCACGGCTTTGTGGGTGGCCCGGTGTGAGTGGGGCTCTGCTGGACTTTCGGCAGGAGTTGCCAGGCTGCCACCTGTAAAGAAGAGGATGTGCCACCCATAACTTCCACTGGAATATCTCTCCGGGCTGAGGTGAGGAAGGAAAAAAAGGAGTGGGGGCCGGGACAGGAGGGGTATCTCAGGCAGGGCAATAGAAAGCTTCCAGAAGAGCGCCTGTGGCCAGTACCATCCTGGCTGACCTGCAGGCACCAAGTTGGCCTGCGTGCTGTCGCTGGTGTGGCTCCACGGCCCTTCCTCTAGGCTTTCAAGCCCTTGTACATATTCAGGTGTTTCACCTGGGAAGGGTGGGAACAATTCAGCAGCATCTGGCCTGGGGCTCAGCTCACATTTACTCACAGAGGCCTCGGCACGGTCTCCCAGCTTTGCAAAGAGGATGCTCCTTGCGTGGGCGGGCGGGGCTGCTGGCTGTATGGGAGATGATTCCCCACCTCTGACCAATTTCAGAATTGTTTACCACTGGAGCAAGTGCCTTGGTAGTGTTTTCCTCTGTATAACTGTTAGGTTCAGTTTTTTTTTTTTCTTTTTTGGTTCAAGTTAGATTTTATTCCTCATTTATGTATTTATAGATATAAGCATGGAAATAATTCATTCGTATAAATACATCAGTGTGAATGGAAGAACTTTTTTTCTGTTTTATTTTTACATTTTATTTTTTAAAATTTTGAAATTTAATTTTCGTTATTTTTTTATACAGTAGGTTATTATTAGTTATCTATTTTATGCATAGACATGTATACAGGTCAATCCTAATCTCCAAAGTCATCCCACCACCACCACCCCATGGCTTCCCCCACTTTGTGTCCATACGTTTGTTCTCTACCTCTGTGTCTCTATTTCTGCCCTGCAAACCAGTTCATCTCTACCATTTTTCTAGGTTCCACATATAGGCATTAATATACAATATTTGTTTTTCTCTTTCTGGCTTACTTCACTCTGTATGACAGTCTCTAGATCCATCAACTTCTCTACAAATGACCCAGTTTCATTCCTTTTTATGGCTGAGTAATATTCCATTTTATATATGTACCACATCTTTATCCATTCGTCTGTCTGTGGGCATTTAGGTTGCTTCCATAACCTGGCTATTGTAAATAGTGCTGCAATGAACATTGTGGTGAATGTGTCTCTGTGATTTATGGTTTTCTCTGGGTATATGCCCAGAAGTGGGATTGCTGGATCCTATGGTAATTCTCTTTTTAGTTTTTTAAAGGAACCTCCATACTGTTCTCCATAGTGACTGTATCAATTTACATTCCCACCAATAGCGGAAGAGGGTTCCTTTTGTCCACACCCTCCCCAGAATTTGTTGTTTGTAGATTATCTGATGATGCCGATTCTAACAGGTGTGAGGTCTTACCTCATTGTAGTTTTGATTTGCATTTCTCTAATAATTAGTGATGTTGAGCAGCTTTTCATGTGCGTCTTGGCCATCTCTGTGTCTTCTTTGAAGAAACGTCTCTTTAGATCTTCTGCCCATTTTTGTATTGGGTTGTTTGTTTTATTAATATTAAGCTTCATGCGCTGTTTATATATATTGGAGATTAAACCTTTGTCCATTGATTAGTTTGTGAACGTTTTCGCCCATTCTGAGGGTTGCCTTTTTCCATTCCCGTTTTTTTTAACAAAGAAAGAAAGAAAGCAAAAGAAGCAGAACACTAATGTGCGTGAAATATGCCTCTTGAAACTGTCGTTTTGAAATATGGACGTCTTTTGAATTTTTTGGTCGATATATGACCCCAGGATTTGTTTTCAGGGCAGGTGTCATTTACAGGCCTGTAATGATTTGGAATATCCACTGACCATTAGCGCTGGCATTAAACCTGCAGTTGTGTGAAACGGCCACAAGGTGGCAGCAGTTCTCCCTTACCAAATCTGGTTACTAGGGCAGCAGAGCCTCAATGGAAGTCGTGTTCGAGATTGGAATGTAGAACGGAATGTGCCAGGAGAAAGCCCCTCAAGTTTGTCTCACTACTTCTTGTTCGTGTTTTTAATTTAATTTTTTATTTTTTATTACAGCAAGTTTGAGTACAACGTTTAGCTTGTTGTAGGTGTGCAAGAGGTGGTTCTTTTACACATATACATATGTCTGTTCTTCCTGGGATCCTTTTCCCATGTACGTTATGACAGAATGTTGAGTAGTCTTCTCTTGGTACTCCGTAGGTCTTTGGTGATTATATACGTCTACTGTGTTTGTATCTGTCTGTTAACCCCAATATCGTAATGAATTCAATCCTCACACCTTTCCTTTGGTGAACCATAAGTTTGTTTAATGAATCTGTGATTGCCCTTCTCCGTGGAAATATGTGCCCTGGTATCAATTTATAGGTAACACCTATAAGTGATATGATATGATATGTGTCTTTCACTTTCTGACTTACTCCAAGTCACGTGATTACCTCGAGACTCATCTACGGTGCTGCAAATGGCATTGTGTCCTTTTTCTCCTTGGCGAATATTCTGTCTTAGCGAGGTCCATTTTCTGCAATGTGATTCCCTGAGGGCTGAGGATTAGCTGACCTGGGCAGCCTGACCCTGCCGGCAAGCCCTCCCCAGGTGTGCCTGGGTTGAGGTCAATATAAACAGCACTCCAGGCAGCAATAGCCCCTGCAGCTGTGCCTGACTCCATATTCTCTGCCCCGTCACCAGTCTCGGGGCTGTGCTGGTGGGAGGGTGTGAGGGTCCACGGCTTTGTGGGTGGCCCGGTGTGAGTGGGGCTCTGCTGGACTTTCGGCAGTTGTTGCCAGGCTGCCACCTGTAAAGAAGAGGATGTGTCACCCATAACTTCCACTGGAATATCTCTCCGGGCTGAGGTGAGGAAGGAAAAAAAGGAGTGGGGGCCGGGACAGGAGGGGTATCTCAGGCAGGGCAATAGAAAGCTTCCAGAAGAGCGCCCGTGGCCAGTACCATCCTGGCTGACATGCAGGCACCAAGTTGGCCTGCGTGCTGTCGCTGGTGTGGCTCCACGGCCCTTCCTCTAGGCTTTCAAGCCCTTGTACATATTCAGGTGTTTCACCTGGGAAGGGTGGGAACAGTTCAGCAGCATCTGGCCTGGGGCTCAGCTCACGTTTACTCACAGAGGCCTCGGCACGGTCTCCCAGCTTTGCAATGAGGATGCTCCTGGCGAGGGCGGGCGGGGCTGCTGGCTGTATGGGAGATGATTCCCCACCTCTGACCAATTTCAGAATTGTTTACCACTGGAGCAAGTGCCTTGGTAGTGTTTTCCTCTGTATAACTGTTAGGTTCAGTTTTTTTTTTCTTTTTTGGTTCAAGTAAGATTTTTTTCCTCATTTATGTATTTATAGATATAAGCATGGAAATAATTCATTCGTATAAATACATCAGTGTGAATGGAAGAACTTTTTTTCTGTTTTATTTTTACATTTTATTTTTTAAAATTTTGAAATTTAATTTTAGTTATTTTTTATACAGTAGGTTATTATTAGTTATCTATTTTATGCATAGACATGTATACAGGTCAATCCTAATCTCCCAAGTCATCCCACCACCACCACCCCATGGCTTCCCCCACTTTGTGTCCATACGTTTGTTCTCTACCTCTGTGTCTCTATTTCTGCCCTGCAAACCAGTTCATCTCTACCATTTTTCTAGGTTCCACATATAGGCATTAATATACAATATTTGTTTTTCTCTTTCTGGCTTACTTCACTCTGTATGACAGTCTCTAGATCCATCAACTTCTCTACAAATGACCCAGTTTCATTCCTTTTTATGGCTGAGTAATATTCCATTTTATATATGTACCACATCTTTATCCATTCGTCTGTCTGTGGGCAATTATGTTGCTTCCATAACCTGGCTATTGTAAATAGTGCTGCAATGAACATTGTGGTGAATGTGTCTCTGTGATTTATGGTTTTCTCTGGGTATATGCCCAGAAGTGGGATTGCTTGATCCTATGGTAATTCTCTTTTTAGCTTTTTAAAGGAACCTCCATACTGTTCTCCATAGTGACTGTATCAATTTACATTCCCACCAATAGCGGAAGAGGGTTCCTTTTGTCCACACCCTCCCCAGAATTTGTTGTTTGTAGATTATCTGATGATGCCGATTCTAACAGGTGTGAGGTCTTACCTCATTGTAGTTTTGATTTGCATTCCTCTAATAATTAGTGATGTTGAGCAGCTTTTCATGTGCGTCTTGGCCATCTCTGTGTCTTCTTTGAAGAAACGTCTCTTTAGATCTTCTGCCCATTTTTGTATTGGGTTGTTTGTTTTATTAATATTAAGCTGCATGCGCTGTTTATATATATTGGAGATTAAACCTTTGTCCACTGATTCGTTTGTGAACGTTTTCGCCCATTCTGAGGGTTGCCTTTTTCCATTCCCGTTTTTTTTAACAAAGAAAGAAAGAAAGCAAAAGAAGCAGAACACTAATGTGCGTGAAATATGCCTCTTGAAACTGTCGTTTTGAAATATGGACGTCTTTTGAATTTTTTGGTCGATATATGACCCCAGGATTTGTTTTCAGGGCAGGTGTCATTTACAGGCCTGTAATGATTTGGAATATCCACTGACCATTAGCGCTGGCATTAAACCTGCAGTTGTGTGAAACGGCCACAAGGTGGCAGCAGTTCTCCCTTACCAAATCTGGTTACTAGGGCAGCAGAGCCTCAATGGAAGTCGTGTTCGAGATTGGAATGTAGAACGGAATGTGCCAGGAGAAAGCCCCTCAAGTTTGTCTCACTACTTCTTGTTCGTGTTTTTAATTTAATTTTTTATTTTTTATTACAGCAAGTTTGAGTACAACGTTTAGCTTGTTGTAGGTGTGCAAGAGGTGGTTCTTTTACACATATACATATGTCTGTTCTTCCTGGGATCCTTTTCCCATGTACGTTATGACAGAATGTTGAGTAGTCTTCTCTTGGTACTCCGTAGGTCTTTGGTGATTATATACGTCTACTGTGTTTGTATATGTCTGTTAACCCCAATATCGTAATGAATTCAATCCTCACACCTTTCCTTTGGTGAACCCTAAGTTTGTTTAATGAATCTGTGATTGCCCTTCTCCGTGGAAATATGTGCCCTGGTATCAATTTATAGGTAACACCTATAAGTGATATGATATGATATGTGTCTTTCACTTTCTGACTTACTCCAAGTCACGTGATTACCTCGAGACTCATCTACGGTGCTGCAAATGGCATTGTGTCCTTTTTCTCCTTGGCGAATATTCTGTCTTAGCGAGGTCCATTTTCTGCAATGTGATTCCCTGAGGGCTGAGGATTAGCTGACCTGGGCAGCCTGACCCTGCCGGCAAGCCCTCCCCAGGTGTGCCTGGGTTGAGGTCAATATAAACAGCACTCCAGGCAGCAATAGCCCCTGCAGCTGTGCCTGACTCCATATTCTCTGCCCCGTCAGCAGTCTCGGGGCTGTGCTGGTGGGAGGGTGTGAGGGTCCACGGCTTTGTGGGTGGCCCGGTGTGAGTGGGGCTCTGCTGGACTTTCGGCAGGAGTTGCCAGGCTGCCACCTGTAAAGAAGAGGATGTGTCACCCATAACTTCCACTGGAATATCTCTCCGGGCTGAGGTGAGGAAGGAAAAAAAGGAGTGGGGGCCGGGACAGGAGGGGTATCTCAGGCAGGCAATAGAAAGCTTCCAGAAGAGCGCCCGTGGCCAGTACCATCCTGGCTGACCTGCAGGCACCAAGTTGGCCTGCGTGCTGTCGCTGGTGTGGCTCCACGGCCCTTCCTCTAGGCTTTCAAGCCCTTGTACATATTCAGGTGTTTCACCTGGGAAGGGTGGGAACAGTTCAGCAGCATCTGGCCTGGGGCTCAGCTCACGTTTACTCACAGAGGCCTCGGCACGGTCTCCCAGCTTTGCAATGAGGATGCTCCTGGCGAGGGCGGGCGGGGCTTCTGGCTGTATGGGAGATGATTCCCCACCTCTGACCAATTTCAGAATTGTTTACCACTGGAGCAAGTGCCTTGGTAGTGTTTTCCTCTGTATAACTGTTAGGTTCAGTTTTTTTTTTCTTTTTTGGTTCAAGTTAGATTTTATTCCTCATTTATGTATTTATAGATATAAGCATGGAAATAATTCATTCGTATAAATACATCAGTGTGAATGGAAGAACATTTTTTCTGTTTTATTTTTACATTTTATTTTTTAAAATTTTGAAATTTAATTTTAGTTATTTTTTATACAGTAGGTTATTATTAGTTATCTATTTTATGCATAGACATGTATACAGGTCAATCCTAATCTCCCAAGTCATCCCACCACCACCACCCCATGGCTTCCCCCACTTTGTGTCCATACCTTTGTTCTCTACCTCTGTGTCTCTATTTCTGCCCTGCAAACCAGTTCATCTCTACCATTTTTCTAGGTTCCACATATAGGCATTAATATACAATATTTGTTTTTCTCTTTCTGGCTTACTTCACTCTGTATGACAGTCTCTAGATCCATCAACTTCTCTACAAATGACCCAGTTTCATTCCTTTTTATGGCTGAGTAATATTCCATTTTATATATGTACCACATCTTTATCCATTCGTCTGTCTGTGGGCATTTATGTTGCTTCCATAACCTGGCTATTGTAAATAGTGCTGCAATGAACATTGTGGTGAATGTGTCTCTGTGATTTATGGTTTTCTCTGGGTATATGCCCAGAAGTGGGATTGCTGGATCCTATGGTAATTCTCTTTTTAGCTTTTTAAAGGAACCTCCATACTGTTCTCCATAGTGACTGTATCAATTTACATTCCCACCAATAGCGGAAGAGGGTTCCTTTTGTCCACACCCTCCCCTGAATTTGTTGTTTGTAGATTATCTGATGATGCCGATTCTAACAGGTGTGAGGTCTTACCTCATTGTAGTTTTGATTTGCATTTCTCTAATAATTAGTGATGTTGAGCAGCTTTTCATGTGCGTCTTGGCCATCTCTGTGTCTTCTTTGAAGAAACGTCTGTTTAGATCTTCTGCCCATTTTTGTATTGGGTTGTTTGTTTTATTAATATTAAGCTGCATGCGCTGTTTATATATATTGGAGATTAAACCTTTGTCCACTGATTCGTTTGTGAACGTTTTCGCCCTTTCTGAGGGTTGCCTTTTTCCATTCCCGTTTTTTTTAACAAAGAAAGAAAGAAAGCAAAAGAAGCAGAACACTAATGTGCGTGAAATATGCCTCTTGAAACTGTCGTTTTGAAATATGGACGTCTTTTGAATTTTTTGGTCGATATATGACCCCAGGATTTGTTTTCAGGGCAGGTGTCATTTACAGGCCTGTAATGATTTGGAATATCCACTGACCATTAGCGCTGGCATTAAACCTGCAGTTGTGTGAAACGGCCACAAGGTGGCAGCAGTTCTCCCTTACCAAATCTGGTTACTAGGGCAGCAGAGCCTCAATGGAAGTCGTGTTCGAGATTGGAATGTAGAACGGAATGTGCCAGGAGAAAGCCCCTCAAGTTTGTCTCACTACTTCTTGTTCGTGTTTTTAATTTAATTTTTTATTTTTTATTACAGCAAGTTTGAGTACAACGTTTAGCTTGTTGTAGGTGTGCAAGAGGTGGTTCTTTTACACATATACATATGTCTGTTCTTCCTGGGATCCTTTTCCCATGTACGTTATGACAGAATGTTGAGTAGTCTTCTCTTGGTACTCCGTAGGTCTTTGGTGATTATATACGTCTACTGTGTTTGTATATGTCTGTTAACCCCAATATCGTAATGAATTCAATCCTCACACCTTTCCTTTGGTGAACCCTAAGTTTGTTTAATGAATCTGTGATTGCCCTTCTCCGTGGAAATATGTGCCCTGGTATCAATTTATAGGTAACACCTATAAGTGATATGATATGATATGTGTCTTTCACTTTCTGACTTACTCCAAGTCACGTGATTACCTCGAGACTCATCTACGGTGCTGCAAATGGCATTGTGTCCTTTTTCTCCTTGGCGAATATTCTGTCTTAGCGAGGTCCATTTTCTGCAATGTGATTCCCTGAGGGCTGAGGATTAGCTGACCTGGGCAGCCTGACCCTGCCGGCAAGCCCTCCCCAGGTGTGCCTGGGTTGAGGTCAATATAAACAGCACTCCAGGCAGCAATAGCCCCTGCAGCTGTGCCTGACTCCATATTCTCTGCCCCGTCAGCAGTCTCGGGGCTGTGCTGGTGGGAGGGTGTGAGGGTCCACGGCTTTGTGGGTGGCCCGGTGTGAGTGGGGCTCTGCTGGACTTTCGGCAGGAGTTGCCAGGCTGCCACCTGTAAAGAAGAGGATGTGTCACCCATAACTTCCACTGGAATATCTCTCCGGGCTGAGGTGAGGAAGGAAAAAAAGGAGTGGGGGCCGGGACAGGAGGGGTATCTCAGGCAGGGCAATAGAAAGCTTCCAGAAGAGCGCCCGTGGCCAGTACCATCCTGGCTGACCTGCAGGCACCAAGTTGGCCTGCGTGCTGTCGCTGGTGTGGCTCCACGGCCCTTCCTCTAGGCTTTCAAGCCCTTGTACATATTCAGGTGTTTCACCTGGGAAGGGTGGGAACAGTTCAGCAGCATCTGGCCTGGGGCTCAGCTCACGTTTACTCACAGAGGCCTCGGCACGGTCTCCCAGCTTTGCAATGAGGATGCTCCTGGCGAGGGCGGACGGGGCTTCTGGCTGTATGGGAGATGATTCCCCACCTCTGACCAATTTCAGAATTGTTTACCACTGGAGCAAGTGCCTTGGTAGTGTTTTCCTCTGTATAACTGTTAGGTTCAGTTTTTTTTTTTCTTTTTTGGTTCAAGTTAGATTTTATTCCTCATTTATGTATTTATAGATATAAGCATGGAAATAATTCATTCGTATAAATACATCAGTGTGAATGGAAGAACATTTTTTCTGTTTTATTTTTACATTTTATTTTTTAAAATTTTGAAATTTAATTTTAGTTATTTTTTATACAGTAGGTTATTATTAGTTATCTATTTTATGCATAGACATGTATACAGGTCAATCCTAATCTCCCAAGTCATCCCACCACCACCACCCCATGGCTTCCCCCACTTTGTGTCCATACGTTTGTTCTCTACCTCTGTGTCTCTATTTCTGCCCTGCAAACCAGTTCATCTCTACCATTTTTCTAGGTTCCACATATAGGCATTAATATACAATATTTGTTTTTCTCTTTCTGGCTTACTTCACTCTGTATGACAGTCTCTAGATCCACCAACTTCTCTACAAATGACCCAGTTTCATTCCTTCTTATGGCTGAGTAATATTCCATTTTATATATGTACCACATCTTTATCCATTCGTCTGTCTGTGGGCATTTATGTTGCTTCCATAACCTGGCTATTGTAAATAGTGCTGCAATGAACATTGTGGTGAATGTGTCTCTGTGATTTATGGTTTTCTCTGGGTATATGCCCAGAAGTGGGATTGCTGGATCCTATGGTAATTCTCTTTTTAGCTTTTTAAAGGAACCTCCATACTGTTCTCCATAGTGACTGTATCAATTTACATTCCCACCAATAGCGGAAGAGGGTTCCTTTTGTCCACACCCTCCCCAGAATTTGTTGTTTGTAGATTATCTGATGATGCCGATTCTAACAGGTGTGAGGTCTTACCTCATTGTAGTTTTGATTTGCATTTCTCTAATAATTAGTGATGTTGAGCAGCTTTTCATGTGCGTCTTGGCCATCTCTGTGTCTTCTTTGAAGAAACGTCTCTTTAGATCTTCTGCCCATTTTTGTATTGGGTTGTTTGTTTTATTAATATTAAGCTGCATGCGCTGTTTATATATATTGGAGATTAAACCTTTGTCCACTGATTCGTTTGTGAACGTTTTCGCCCATTCTGCGGGTTGCCTTTTTCCATTCCCGTTTTTTTTAACAAAGAAAGAAAGAAAGCAAAAGAAGCAGAACACTAATGTGCGTGAAATATGCCTCTTGAAACTGTCGTTTTGAAATATGGACGTCTTTTGAATTTTTTGGTCGATATATGACCCCAGGATTTGTTTTCAGGGCAGGTGTCATTTACAGGCCTGTAATGATTTGGAATATCCACTGACCATTAGCGCTGGCATTAAACCTGCAGTTGTGTGAAACGGCCACAAGGTGGCAGCAGTTCTCCCTTACCAAATCTGGTTACTAGGGCAGCAGAGCCTCAATGGAAGTCGTGTTCGAGATTGGAATGTAGAACGGAATGTGCCAGGAGAAAGCCCCTCAAGTTTGTCTCACTACTTCTTGTTCGTGTTTTTAATTTAATTTTTTATTTTTTATTACAGCAAGTTTGAGTACAACGTTTAGCTTGTTGTAGGTGTGCAAGAGGTGGTTCTTTTACACATATACATATGTCTGTTCTTCCTGGGATCCTTTTCCCATGTACGTTATGACAGAATGTTGAGTAGTCTTCTCTTGGTACTCCGTAGGTCTTTGGTGATTATATACGTCTACTGTGTTTGTATCTGTCTGTTAACCCCAATATCGTAATGAATTCAATCCTCACACCTTTCCTTTGGTGAACCCTAAGTTTGTTTAATGAATCTGTGATTGCCCTTCTCCGTGGAAATATGTGCCCTGGTATCAATTTATAGGTAACACCTATAAGTGATATGATATGATATGTGTCTTTCACTTTCTGACTTACTCCAAGTCACGTGATTACCTCGAGACTCATCTACGGTGCTGCAAATGGCATTGTGTCCTTTTTCTCCTTGGCGAATATTCTGTCTTAGCGAGGTCCATTTTCTGCAATGTGATTCCCTGAGGGCTGAGGATTAGCTGACCTGGGCAGCCTGACCCTGCCGGCAAGCCCTCCCCAGGTGTGCCTGGGTTGAGGTCAATATATACAGCACTCCAGGCAGCAAGAGCCCCTGCAGCTGTGCCTTACTCCATATCCTCTGCCCCGTCAGCAGTCTCGGGGCTGTGCTGGTGGGAGGGTGTGAGGGTCCACGGCTTTGTGGGTGGCCCGGTGTGAGTGGGGCTCTGCTGGACTTTCGGCAGGAGTTGCCAGGCTGCCACCTGTAAAGAAGAGGATGTGCCACCCATAACTTCCACTGGAATATCTCTCCGGGCTGAGGTGAGGAAGGAAAAAAAGGAGTGGGGGCCGGGACAGGAGGGGTATCTCAGGCAGGGCAATAGAAAGCTTCCAGAAGAGCGCCTGTGGCCAGTACCATCCTGGCTGACCTGCAGGCACCAAGTTGGCCAGCGTGCTGTCGCTGGTGTGGCTCCACGGCCCTTCCTCTAGGCTTTCAAGCCCTTGTACATATTCAGGTGTTTCACCTGGGAAGGGTGGGAACAATTCAGCAGCATCTGGCCTGGGGCTCAGCTCACATTTACTCACAGAGGCCTCGGCACGGTCTCCCAGCTTTGCAATGAGGATGCTCCTTGCGTGGGCGGGCGGGGCTGCTGGCTGTATGGGAGATGATTCCCCACCTCTGACCAATTTCAGAATTGTTTACCACTGGAGCAAGTGCCTTGGTAGTGTTTTCCTCTGTATAACTGTTAGGTTCAGTTTTTTTTTTTTCTTTTTTGGTTCAAGTTAGATTTTATTCCTCATTTATGTATTTATAGATATAAGCATGGAAATAATTCATTCGTATAAATACATCAGTGTGAATGGAAGAACTTTTTTTCTGTTTTATTTTTACATTTTATTTTTTAAAATTTTGAAATTTAATTTTAGTTATTTTTTTATACAGTAGGTTATTATTAGTTATCTATTTTATGCATAGACATGTATACAGGTCAATCCTAATCTCCCAAGTCATCCCACCACCACCACCCCATGGCTTCCCCCACTTTGTGTCCATACGTTTGTTCTCTACCTCTGTGTCTCTATTTCTGCCCTGCAAACCAGTTCATCTCTACCATTTTTCTAGGTTCCACATATAGGCATTAATATACAATATTTGTTTTTCTCTTTCTGGCTTACTTCACTCTGTATGACAGTCTCTAGATCCATCAACTTCTCTACAAATGACCCAGTTTCATTCCTTTTTATGGCTGAGTAATATTCCATTTTATATATGTACCACATCTTTATCCATTCGTCTGTCTGTGGGCATTTAGGTTGCTTCCATAACCTGGCTATTGTAAATAGTGCTGCAATGAACATTGTGGTGAATGTGTCTCTGTGATTTATGGTTTTCTCTGGGTATATGCCCAGAAGTGGGATTGCTGGATCCTATGGTAATTCTCTTTTTAGTTTTTTAAAGGAACCTCCATACTGTTCTCCATAGTGACTGTATCAATTTACATTCCCACCAATAGCGGAAGAGGGTTCCTTTTGTCCACACCCTCCCCAGAATTTGTTGTTTCTAGATTATCTGATGATGCCGATTCTAACAGGTGTGAGGTCTTACCTCATTGTAGTTTTGATTTGCATTTCTCTAATAATTAGTGATGTTGAGCAGCTTTTCATGTGCGTCTTGGCCATCTCTGTGTCCTCTTTGAAGAAACGTCTCTTTAGATCTTCTGCCCATTTTTGTATTGGGTTGTTTGTTTTATTAATATTAAGCTGCATGAGCTGTTTATATATATTGGAGATTAAACCTTTGTCCATTGATTCGTTTGTGAACGTTTTCGCCCATTCTGAGGGTTGCCTTTTTCCATTCCCGTTTTTTTTAACAAAGAAAGAAAGAAAGCAAAAGAAGCAGAACACTAATGTGCGTGAAATATGCCTCTTGAAACTGTCGTTTTGAAATATGGACGTCTTTTGAATTTTTTGGTCGATATATGACCCCAGGATTTGTTTTCAGGGCAGGTGTCATTTACAGGCCTGTAATGATTTGGAATATCCACTGACCATTAGCGCTGGCATTAAACCTGCAGTTGTGTGAAACGGCCACAAGGTGGCAGCAGTTCTCCCTTACCAAATCTGGTTACTAGGGCAGCAGAGCCTCAATGGAAGTCGTGTTCTAGATTGGAATGTAGAACGGAATGTGCCAGGAGAAAGCCCCTCAAGTTTGTCTCACTACTTCTTGTTCGTGATTTTAATTTAATTTTTTATTTTTTATTACAGCAAGTTTGAGTACAACGTTTAGCTTGTTGTAGGTGTGCAAGAGGTGGTTCTTTTACACATATACATATGTCTGTTCTTCCTGGGATCCTTTTCCCATGTACGTTATGACAGAATGTTGAGTAGTCTTCTCTTGGTACTCCGTAGGTCTTTGGTGATTATATACGTCTACTGTGTTTGTATCTGTCTGTTAACCCCAATATCGTAATGAATTCAATCCTCACACCTTTCCTTTGGTGAACCATAAGTTTGTTTAATGAATCTGTGATTGCCCTTCTCCGTGGAAATATCTGCCCTGGTAGCAATTTATAGGTAACACCTATAAGTGATATGATATGATATGTGTCTTTCACTTTCTGACTTACTCCAAGTCACGTGATTACCTCGAGACTCATCTACGGTGCTGCAAATGGCATTGTGTCCTTTTTCTCCTTGGCGAATATTCTGTCTTAGCGAGGTCCATTTTCTGCAATGTGATTCCCTGAGGGCTGAGGATTAGCTGACCTGGGCAGCCTGACCCTGCCGGCAAGCCCTCCCCAGGTGTGCCTGGGTTGAGGTCAATATAAACAGCACTCCAGGCAGCAATAGCCCCTGCAGCTGTGCCTTACTCCATATTCTCTGCCCCGTCAGCAGTCTCGGGGCTGTGCTGGTGGGAGGGTGTGAGGGTCCACGGCTTTGTGGGTGGCCCGGTGTGAGTGGGGCTCTGCTGGACTTTCGGCAGGAGTTGCCAGGCTGCCACCTGTAAAGAAGAGGATGTGTCACCCATAACTTCCACTGGAATATCTCTCCGGGCTGAGGTGAGGAAGGAAAAAAAGGAGTGGGGGCCGGGACAGGAGGGGTATCTCAGGCAGGGCAATAGAAAGCTTCCAGAAGAGCGCCCGTGGCCAGTACCATCCTGGCTGACCTGCAGGCACCAAGTTGGCCTGCGTGCTGTCGCTGGTGTGGCTCCACGGCCCTTCCTCTAGGCTTTCAAGCCCTTGTACATATTCAGGTGTTTCACCTGGGAAGGGTGGGAACAGTTCAGCAGCATCTGGCCTGGGGCTCAGCTCACGTTTACTCACAGAGGCCTCGGCACGGTCTCCCAGCTTTGCAATGAGGATGCTCCTTGCGTGGGCGGGCAGGGCTGCTGGCTGTATGGGAGATGATTCCCCACCTCTGACCAATTTCAGAATTGTTTACCACTGGAGCAAGTGCCTTGGTAGTGTTTTCTTCTGTATAACTGTTAGGTTCAGTTTTTTTTTTCTTTTTTGGTTCAAGTTAGATTTTATTCCTCATTTATGTATTTATAGATATAAGCATGGAAATAATTCATTCGTATAAATACATCAGTGTGAATGGAAGAACTTTTTTTCTGTTTTATTTTTACATTTTATTTTTTAAAATTTTGAAATTTAATTTTAGTTATTTTTTATACAGTAGGTTATTATTAGTTATCTATTTTATGCATAGACATGTATACAGGTCAATCCTAATCTCCCAAGTCATCCCACCACCACCACCCCATGGCTTCACCCACTTTGTGTCCATACGTTTGTTCTCTACCTCTGTGTCTCTATTTCTGCCCTGCAAACCAGTTCATCTCTACCATTTTTCTAGGTTCCACATATAGGCATTAATATACAATATTTGTTTTTCTCTTTCTGGCTTACTTCACTCTGTATGACAGTCTCTAGATCCATCAACTTCTCTACAAATGACCCAGTTTCATTCCTTTTTATGGCTGAGTAATATTCCATTTTATATATGTACCACATCTTTATCCATTCGTCTGTCTGTGGGCATTTATGTTGCTTCCATAACCTGGCTATTGTAAATAGTGCTGCAATGAACATTGTGGTGAATGTGTCTCTGTGATTTATGGTTTTCTCTGGGTATATGCCCAGAAGTGGGATTGCTGGATCCTATGTTAATTCTCTTTTTAGTTTTTTAAAGGAACCTCCATACTGTTCTCCATAGTGACTGTATCAATTTACATTCCCACCAATAGCAGAAGAGGGTTCCTTTTGTCCACACCCTCCCCAGAATTTGTTGTTTGTAGATTATCTGATGATGCCGATTCTAACAGGTGTGAGGTCTTACCTCATTGTAGTTTTGATTTGCATTTCTCTAATAATTAGTGATGTTGAGCAGCTTTTCATGTGCGTCTTGGCCATCTCTGTGTCTTCTTTGAAGAAACGTCTCTTTAGATCTTCTGCCCATTTTTGTATTGGGTTGTTTGTTTTATTAATATTAAGCTGCATGAGCTGTTTATATATATTGGAGATTAAACCTTTGTCCATTGATTCGTTTGTGAACGTTTTCGCCCATTCTGAGGGTTGCCTTTTTCCATTCCCGTATTTTTTAACAAAGAAAGAAAGAAAGCAAAAGAAGCAGAACACTAATGTGCGTGAAATATGCCTCTTGAAACTGTCGTTTTGAAATATGGACGTCTTTTGAATTTTTTGGTCGATATATGACCCCAGGATTTGTTTTCAGGGCAGGTGTCATTTACAGGCCTGTAATGATTTGGAATATCCACTGACCATTAGCGCTGGCATTAAACCTGCAGTTGTGTGAAACGGCCACAAGGTGGCAGCAGTTCTCCCTTACCAAATCTGGTTACTAGGGCAGCAGAGCCTCAATGGAAGTCGTGTTCTAGATTGGAATGTAGAACGGAATGTGCCAGGAGAAAGCCCCTCAAGTTTGTCTCACTACTTCTTGTTCGTGATTTTAATTTAATTTTTTATTTTTTATTACAGCAAGTTTGAGTACAAAGTTTAGCTTGTTGTAGGTGTGCAAGAGGTGGTTCTTTTACACATATACATATGTCTGTTCTTCCTGGGATCCTTTTCCCATGTACGTTATGACAGAATGTTGAGTAGTCTTCTCTTGGTACTCCGTAGGTCTTTGGTGATTATATACGTCTACTGTGTTTGTATCTGTCTGTTAACCCCAATATCGTAATGAATTCAATCCTCACACCTTTCCTTTGGTGAACCATAAGTTTGTTTAATGAATCTGTGATTGCCCTTCTCCGTGGAAATATCTGCCCTGGTATCAATTTATAGGTAACACCTATAAGTGATATGATATGATATGTGTCTTTCACTTTCTGACTTACTCCAAGTCACGTGATTACCTCGAGACTCATCTACGGTGCTGCAAATGGCATTGTGTCCTTTTTCTCCTTGGCGAATATTCTGTCTTAGCGAGGTCCATTTTCTGCAATGTGATTCCCTGAGGGCTGAGGATTAGCTGACCTGGGCAGCCTGACCCTGCCGGCAAGCCCTCCCCAGGTGTGCCTGGGTTGAGGTCAATATAAACAGCACTCCAGGCAGCAATAGCCCCTGCAGCTGTGCCTTACTCCATATTCTCTGCCCCGTCAGCAGTCTCGGGGCTGTGCTGGTGGGAGGGTGTGAGGGTCCACGGCTTTGTGGGTGGCCCGGTGTGAGTGGGGCTCTGCTGGACTTTCGGCAGGAGTTGCCAGGCTGCCACCTGTAAAGAAGAGGATGTGTCACCCATAACTTCCACTGGAATATCTCTCCGGGCTGAGGTAAGGAAGGAAAAAAATGAGTGGGGGCCGGGACAGGAGGGGTATCTCAGGCAGGGCAATGGAAAGCTTCCAGAAGAGAGCCCGTGGCCAGGACCATCCTGGCTGACCTGCAGGCACCAAGTTGGCCTGCGTGCTGTCGCTGGTGTGGCTCCACGGCCCTTCCTCTAGGCTTTCAAGCCCTTGTACATATTCAGGTGTTTCACCTGGGAAGGGTGGTAACAGTTCAGCCGAAGCTGGCCTAGGGCTCAGCTCACGTTTACTCACAGAGGCCTCGGCACGGTCCCCCAGCTTTGCAATAAGGACGCTCCTTGCGTGGGCGGGCGGGGTTCCTGGCTGTATGGGAGATGATTCCCCACCTCTGACCAATTTCAGAATTGTTTACCACTGGAGCAAGTGCCTTGGTAGTGTTTTCCTCTGTATAACTGTTAGTTTCAGTTTTATTTTTCTTTTTTGGTTCAAGTTAGATTTTATTCCTCTTTTATGTATTTATGGATATAAGCATGGAAATAATTCATTCTTATAAATACATCAGTGTGAAAGGAAGAACTTTTTTTCTGTTTATTTTTACATTTTATTTTTTAAAAATTTGAAATTTAATTTAATTTATTTTTTTTATACAGTAGGTTATTATTAGTTATCTATTTTATGCATATACATGTATACAGGTCAATCCCAATCTCCCAAATCATCCCACCACCATGACCCCATGGCTTCACCAACTTTGTGTCCATACGTTTGTTCTCTACCTCTGTGTCTCTATTTCTGCCCTGCAAACCAGTTGATCTGTACCATTTTTCTAGGTTCCACATATAGGCATTAATATATAATATTGGTTTTTCTCTTTCTGACTTACTTCACTCTGTATGACAGTCTCTAGATCCATCAACTTCTCTACAATGACCCAGTTTAATTCCTTTTTATGGCTGAGTAATATTCCATTTTATATATGTACCACATCTTTATCCATTCGTCTGTCTGTGGGCATTTAGGTTGCTTCCATTACCTGGCTATTGTAAATAGTGCTGCAATGAACATTGTGGTGAATGTGTCTTTGTGATTTATGGTTTTCTCTGGGTATATGCCCAGAAGTGGGATTGCTGGATCCTATGGTAATTCTCTTTTTAATTTTTTAAAGGAACCTCCATACTGTTCTCCATAGTGACTGTATCAATTTACATTCCCACCAATAGCGGAAGAGGGTTCCTTGTGTCCACACCCTCCCCAGAATTTGTTGTTTGTAGATTATCTGATGATGCCGATTCTCACAGGTGTGAGGTCTTACCTCATTGTAGTTTTGATTTGCATTTCTCTAATAATTAGTGATGTTGAGCAGCTTTTCATGTGCGTCTTGGCCATCTCTGTGTCTTCTTTGAAGAAACGTCTCTTTAGATCTTCTGCCCATTTTTGTATTGGGTTGTTTGTTTTATTAATATTAAGCTGCATGAGCTGTTTATATATATTGGAGATTAAACCTTTGTCCATTGATTCGTTTGTGAACGTTTTCGCCCATTCTGAGGGTTGCCTTTTTCCATTCCCGTATTTTTTAACAAAGAAAGAAAGAAAGCAAAAGAAGCAGAACACTAATGTGCGTGAAATATGCCTCTTGAAACTGTCGTTTTGGAATGTGGACGTCTTTTGAATTTTTTGGTCGATATATGACCCCAGGATTTGTTTTCAGGGCAGGTGTCATTTACAGGCCTGTAATGATTTGGAATATCCACTGACCATTAGCGCTGCTGGGAATGAAGCTGCTGTTGTGTGAAACGGCCACAAGGTGGCAGCAGTTCTCCCTTACCAAATCTGGTTACTAGGGCAGCAGAGCCTCAATGGAAGTCGCGTTCTAGATTGGAATGTAGAACGGAATGTGCCAGGAGAAAGCCCCTCAAGATTGTCTCACTACTTCTTGTTCGTGTTTTTAATTTAATTTTTTATTTTTTATTACAGCAAGTTTGAGTACGACGTTTAGCTTGTTGTAGGTGTGCAAGAGGTGGTCCTTTTACACATATACGTAAGTCTGCTCTTCCTGGGATCCTTTTCCCATGTACGTTATGACAGAATGTTGAGTAGTCTTCTCTTGGTACTTCGTAGGTCTTTGGTGATTATATATGTCTACTGTGTTTGTATATGTCTGTTAACCCCAATATCGTAATGAATTCAATCCTCACACCTTTCCTTTGGTGAACCATAAGTTTGTTTAATGAATCTGTGATTGCCCTTCTCCGTGGAAATATCTGCCCTGGTATCAATTTATAGGTAACACCTATAAGTGATATGATATGATATGTGTCTTTCACTTTCTGACTTACTCCAAGTCACGTGATTACCTTGAGACTCATCTACGGTGCTGCAAATGGCATTGTGTCCTTTTCTTCCTTGGCGAATATTCTGTCTTAGCGAGGTCCATTTTCTGCAATGTGATTCCCCGAGGGCTGAGGATTAGCTGACCTGGGCATCCTGACCCTGCAGGCAAGCCCTCCCCAGGTGTGCCTGGGTTGAGGTCAATATAAACAGCACTCCAGGCAGCAATAGCCCCTGCAGCTGTGCCTGACTCCATATTCTCTGCCCCGTCAGCAGTCTCGGGGCTGTGCTGGTGGGAGGTTGTGAGGGTCCACGGCTTTGTGGGTGGCCCGGTGTGAGTGGGGCTCTGCTGGACTTTCTGCAGGAGTTGCCAGGCTGCCACCTGTAAAGAAGAGGATGTGTCACCCATAACTTCCACTGGAATATGTCTCCGGGCTGAGGTGAGTAAGGAAAAAAAGGAGTGGGGGCCGGGACAGGAGGGGTATCTCAGGCAGGGCAATGGAAAGCTTCCAGAAGAGCGCCCGTGGCCAGGACCATCCTGGCTGACCTGCAGGCACCAAGTTGGCCTGCGTGCTGTCGCTGGTGTGGCTCCACGGCCCTTCCTCTAGGCTTTCAAGCCCTTGTACATATTCAGGTGTTTCACCTGGGAAGGGTGGGAACAGTTCAGCAGCAGCTGGCCTGGGGCTCAGCTCACGTTTACTCACAGAGGCCTCGGCACGGTCCCCCAGCTTTGCAATAAGGACGCTCCTTGCGTGGGCGGGTGGGGCTGCTGGCTGTATGGGAGATGATACCCCACCTCTGACCAATTTCAGAATTGTTTACCACTGGAGCAAGTGCCTTGGTAGTGTTTTCCTCTGTATAACTGTTAGGTTAATTTTTTTTTTTTTTGGTTCAAGTTAGATTTTATTCCTCTTTTATGTATTTATGGATATAAGCATGGAAATAATTCATTCTTATAAATACATCAGTGTGAACTGAAGAAAGTTTTTTCTGTTTTATTTTTACATTTTATTTTTAAAAATTTTTAAATTTAATTTAATTTATTTTTTTAAACAGTAGGTTATTATTAGTTATCTATTTTATGCATATACATGTATACAGGTCAATCCCAATCTCCCAACTCATCCCACCACCACCACCCCATGGCTTCCCCCACTTTGTGTACATACGTTTGTTCCCTACCTCTGTGTCTCTATTTCTGCCCTGCACACCAGTTCATCTGTACCATTTTTCTTGGTTCCACATATAGGCATTAATATACAATATTTGTTTTTCTCTTTGTGACTTACTTCACTCTGTATGACAGTCTCTAGTTCCATCAACTTCTCTACAAATGACCCAGTTTCATTCCTTTTTATGGCTGAGTAATATTCCATTTTATATATGTACCACATCTTTATCCATTCGTCTGTCTGTGGGCATTTAGGTTGCTTCCATTACCTGGCTATTGTAAATAGTGCTGCAATGAACATTGTGGTGAATGTGTCTTTGTGATTTATGGTTTTCTCTGGGTATATGCCCAGAAGTGGGATTGCTGGATCCTATGGTAATTCTCTTTTTAGTTTTTTAAAGGAACCTCCATACTGTTCTCCATAGTGACTGTATCAATTTACATTCCCAACAATAGCGGAAGAGGGTTCCTTTTGTCCACACCCTCCCCAGAATTTGTTGTTTGTAGATTATCTGATGATGCCGATTCTAACAGGTGTGAGGTCTTACCTCATTGTAGTTTTGATTTGCATTTCTCTAATAATTAGTGATGTTGAGCAGCTTTTAATGTGCGTCTTGGCCATCTCTGTGTCTTCTTTGAAGAAACGTCTCTTTAGATCTTCTGCCCATTTTGTATTGGGTTATTTGTTTTTTTAATATTAAGCTGCATGAGCTGTTTATATATATTGGAGATTAAACCTTTGTCCATTGATACGTTTGTGAACGTTTTCGCCCATTCTGAGGGTTGCCTTTTTCCATTCCCGTTTTTTTAACAAAGAAAGAAAGAAAGCAAAAGAAGCAGAACACTAATGTGCGTGAAATATGCCTCTTGAAACTGTCGTTTTGAAATATGGACGTCTTTTGAATTTTTTGGTCGATATATGACTCCAGGATTTGTTTTCAGGGCAGGTGTCATTTACAGGCCTGTAATGATTTGGAATATCCACTGACCATTAGCGCTGGGATTAAAGCTGATGTTGTGTGAAACGGCCAAAAGGTGGCAGCAGTTCTCCCTTACCAAATCTGGTTACTAGGGCAGCAGAGCCTCAATGGAAGTCGCGTTCTAGATTGTAATGTAGAACGGAATGTGCCATGAGAAAGCCCCTCTAGTTTGTCTCACTACTTCTTGTTCGTGTTTTTAATTTAATTTTTTATTTTTTATTACAGCAAGTTTGAGTACGACGTTTAGCTTGTTGCAGTTGTGCAAGAGGTGGTTCTTTTACACATATACATATGTCTGTTCTTCCTGGGATCCTTTTCCCATGTACGTTATGACAGAATGTTGAGTAGTCTTCTCTTGGTACTTCGTAGGTCTTTGGTGATTATATACGTCTACTGTGTTTGTATATGTCTGTTAACCCCAATATCGTAATGAATTCAATCCTCACACCTTTCCTTTGGTGAACCGTAAGTTTGTTTAATGAATCTGTGATTGCCCTTCTCCGTGGAAATATCTGCCCTGGTATCAATTTATAGGTAACACCTATAAGTGATATGATATGATATGTGTCTTTCACTTTCTGACTTACTCCAAGTCACGTGATTACCTCTAGACTTATGTACGCTGCTGCAAATGCCATTGTGTCCTTTTTTTCCTTGGCGAATATACTGTCTTAGCGAGTTCCGTTTTCTGCAATGTGATTCCCCGAGGGCTGAGGATTAGCTGACCTGGGCAGCCTGACCCTGCCGGCAAGCCCTCCCCAGATGTGCCTGGGTTGAGGTCAATATAAACAGCACTCCAGGCAGCAATATCCCCTGCAGCTGTGCCTGACTCCATATTCTCTGCCCCGTCAGCAGTCTCGGGGCTGTGCTGGTGGGAGGGTGTGAGGGTCCATGGCTTTGTGGGTGGCCCGGTGTGAGTGGGGCTCTGCTGGACTTTCGGCAGGAGTTGCCAGGCTGCCACATGTAAAGAAGAGGATTGTCACCCATAACTTCCACTGGAATATCTCTCCGGGCTGAGGTGAGTTAGGAAAAAAAGGAGTGGGGGCCGGGACAGGAGGGGTATCTCAGGCAGGGCAATGGAAAGCTTCCAGAAGAGCGCCCGTGGCCAGTACCATCCTGGCTGACCTGCAGGCACCAAGTTGGCCTGCGTGCTGTCGCTAGTGTGGCTCCACGGCCCTTCCTCTAGGCTTTCAAGCCCTTGTACATATTCAGGTGTTTCACCTGGGAAGGGTGGGAACAGTTCAGCAGCATCTGGCCTGGGGCTCAGCTCACGTTTACTCACAGAGGCCTCGGCACGGTCCCCCAGCTTTGCAATAAGGACGCTCCTTATTTGGGTGGGCGGGGCTGCTGGCTGTATGGGAGATGATTCCCCACCTCTGACCGATTTCAGAATTGTTTACCACTGGAGCAAGTGCCTTGGTAGTGTTTTCCTCTGTATAACTGTTAGGTTCAGTTTTATTTTTCTTTTTTGGTTCAAGTTAGATTTTATTCCTCTTTTATGTATTTATGGATATAAGCATGGAAATAATTCATTCTTATAAATACATCAGTGTGAAAGGAAGAAATTTTTTTCTGTTTATTTTTACATTTTATTTTTTAAAAATTTGAAATTTAATTTAATTTATTTTTTTTATACAGTAGGTGATTATTAGTTATCTATTTTATGCATATACATGTATAGAGGTCAATACCAATCTCCCAACTCATCCCACCACCACGACCCCATGGCTTCACCCACTTTGTGTCCATACGTTTGTTCTCTACCTCTGTGTCTCTATTTCTGCCCTGCAAACGAGTTCATCTGTAGCATTTTTCTAGGTTCCACATATAGGCATTAATATACAATATTTGTTTTTCTCTTTCTGACTTACTTCACTCTGTATGACAGTCTCTAGATCCATCAACTTCTCTACAAATGACTCAGTTTCATTCCTTTTTATGGCTGAGTAATATTCCATTTTATATATGTACCACATCTTTATCCATTCGTCTGTCTGTGGGCATTTAGGTTGCTTCCATTACCTGGCTATTGTAAATAGTGCTGCAATGAACATTGTGGTGAATGTGTCTCTGTGATTTATGGTTTTCTCTGGGTATATGCCCAGAAGTGGGATTGCTGGATCCTATGGTAATTCTCTTTTTAGTTTTTTAAAGGAACCTCCATACTGTTCTCCATAGTGACTGTATCAATTTACATTCCCACCAGTAGCGGAAGAGGGTTCCTTTTGTCCACACCCTCCCCAGAATTTGTTGTTTGTAGATTATCTGATGATGCCGATTCTAACAGGTGTGAGGTCTTACCTCATTGTAGTTTTGATTTGCATTTCTCTAATAATTAGTGATGTTGAGCAGCTTTTCATGTGCGTCTTGGCCATCTCTGTGTCTTCTTTGAAGAAACGTCTATTTAGATCTTCTGCCCATTTTTGTATTGGGTTGTTTGTTTTATTAATATTAAGCTGCATGAGCTGTTTATATATATTGGAGATTAAACCTTTGTCCATTGATTCGTTTGTGAAAGTTTTCGCCCATTCTGAGGGTTGCCTTTTTCCATTCCCGTATTTTTAACAAAGAAAGAAAGAAATCAAAAGAAGCAGAACACTAATGTGCGTGAAATATGCCTCTTGAAACAGTCGTTTTGAAATATGGACGTCTTTTGAATTTTTTGGTCGATATATGAGCCCAGGATTTGTTTTCAGGGCAGGTGTCATTTACAGGCCTGTAATGATTTGGAATATCCTCTGACCATTAGCGCTGGGATTAAAGCTGCTGTTGTGTGAAACGGCCACAAGGTGGCAGCAGTTCTCCCTTACCAAATCTGGTTACTAGGGCAGCAGAGCCTCAATGGAAGTCGCGTTCTAGATTGGAATGTAGAACGGAATGTACCAGGAGAAAGCCCCTCAAGTTTTTCTCACTTCTTCTTGTTCGTGTTTTAATTTAATTTTTTATTTTTTATTACAGCAAGTTTGAGTACAACGTTTAGCTTGTTGTAGGTGTGCAAGAGGTGGTTCTTTTACACATATACATATGTCTGTTCTTCCTGGGATCCTTTTCCCATGTACGTTATGACAGAATGTTGAGTAGTCTTCTCTTGGTACTCCGTAGGTCTTTTGCGATTATATATGTCTACTGTGTTTGTATATGTCTGTTAACCCCAATATCGTAATGAATTCAATCCTCACACCTTTCCTTTGGTGAACCATAAGTTTGTTTAATGAATCTGTGATTGCCCTTCTCCGTGGAAATATCTGCCCTGGTATCAATTTATAGGTAACACCTATATGTGATATGATATGATATGTGTCTTTCACTTTCTGACTTACTCCAAGTCACGTGATTACCTCTAGACTCATCTACGGTGCTACAAATGGCATTGTGTGCTTCCTTTCCTTGGCGAATATTCTGTCTTAGCGAGGTCCATTTTCTGCAATGTGATTCCCTGAGGGCTGAGGATTAGCTGACCTGGGCATCCTGACCCTGCCGGCAAGCCCTCCCCAGGTGTGCCTGGGTTGAGGTCAATATAAACAGCACTCCAGGCAGCAATAGCCCCTGCAGCTGTGCCTGACTCCATATTCTCTGCCCCGTCAGCAGTCTCGGGGCTGTGCTGGTGGGAGGGTGTGAGGGTCCACGGCTTTGTGGGTGGCCCGGTGTGAGTGGGGCTCTGCTGGACTTTCTGCAGGAGTTGCCAGGCTGCCACCTGTAAAGAAGAGGATGTGTCACCCATAACATCCACTGGAATATCTCTCCGGGCTGAGTTGAGGAAGGAAAAAAAGGAGTGGGGGCCGGGACAGGAGGGGTATCTCAGGCAGGGCAATAGAAAGCTTCCAGAAGAGCGCCCGTGGCCAGGACCATCCTGGCTGACCTGCAGGCACCAAGGTGGCCTGCGTGCTGTCGCTGGTGTGGCTCCACGGCCCTTCCTCTAGGCTTTCAAGCCCTTGTACATATTCAGGTGTTTCACCTGGGAAGGGTGGGAACAGTTCAGCAGCAGCTGGCCTGGGGCTCAGCTCACGTTTACTCACAGAGGCCTCGGCACGGTCCCCGAGCTTTGCAATAAGGACGCTCCTTGCGTGGGCGGGCGGGGCTGCTGGCTGTATGGGAGATGATTCCCCACCTCTGACCAATTTCAGAATTGTTTACCACTGGAGCAACTGCCTTGGTAGTGTTTTCCTCTGTATAACTGTTAGGTTCAGTTTTTTTTTTTTCTTTTTTGGTTCAAGTTAGATTTTATTCCTCTTTTATGTATTTATAGATATAAGCATGGAAATAATTCATTCTTATAAATACATCAGTGTGAATGGAAGAACTTTTTTTCTGTTTTATTTTTACATTTTATTTCTAAAAATTTTGAAATTTAATTTTATTTATTTTTTTATACACTAGGTTATTATTAGTTATCTATTTTATGCATAGACATGTATACAGGTCAATCCCAATCTCCCAACTCATCCCACCACCACCACCCCATGGCTTCCCCCACTTTGTGTCCATGTCCATACGTTTGTTCTCTACCTCTGTGTCTCTCTTTCTGCCCTGCAAACCAGTTCATCTGTACCATTTTTCTAGGTTCCACATATAGGCATTAATATACAATATTTGTTTTTCTCTTCCTGACTTACTTCACTCTGTATGACAGTCTCTAGATCCATCAACTTCTCTACAAATGACCCAGTTTCATTCCTTTTTTGGCTGAGTAATATTCGATTTTATATATGTACCACATCTTTATCCATTCGTCTGTCTGTGGGCATTTAGGTTGCTTCCATTACCTGGCTATTGTAAATAGTGCTGCAATGAACATTGTGGTGAATGTGTCTTTGTGATTTATGGTTTTCTCTGGGTATATGCCCACAAGTGGGATTGCTGGATCCTATGGTAATTCTCTTTTTAGTTTTTTAAAGGAACCTCCATACTGTTCTCCATAGAGACTGTATCAATTTACATTCCCACCAATAGCGGAAGAGGGTTCCTTTTGTCCACACCCTCCCCAGAATTTGTTGTTTGTAGATTATCTGATGATGCCGATTCTCACAGGTGTGAGGTCTTACCTCATTGTAGTCTTGATTTGCATTTCTCTAATAATTAGTGATGTTGAGCAGCTTTTTATGTGCGTCTTGGCCATCTCTGTGTCTTCTTTGAAGAAACGTCTCTTTAGATCTTCTGCCCATTTTTGTATTGGGTTGTTTGTTTTATTAATATTAAGCTGCATGAGCTGTTTATATATATTGGAGATTAAACCTTTGTCCATTGATTCGTTTGTGAACGTTTTTGCCCATTCTGAGGGTTGCCTTTTTCCATTCCCGTTTTTTTAACAAAGAAAGAAAGCAAGCAAAAGAAGCAGAACACTAATGTGCGTGAAATATGCCTCTTGAAACTGTCGTTTTGAAATATGGACGTCTTTGGAATTTTTTGGTCGATATATGTCCCCAGGATATATTTTCAGGGCAGGTGTCATTTACAGGCCTGTAATGATTTGGAATATCCACTGACCATTAGCGCTGGGATTAAAGCTGCTGTTGCGTGAAACGGCCACAAGGTGGCAGCAGTTCTCCCTTACCAAATCTGCTTACTAGGGCAGCAGAGCCTCAATGGAAGTCGTGTTCTAGATTGGAATGTAGAACGGAATGTGCCAGGAGAAAGCCCCTCAAGTTTGTCTCACTACTTCTTGTTCGTGTTTTTAATTTAATTTTTTATTTTTTATTACAGCAAGTTTGAGTACAACGTTTAGCTTGTTGTAGGTGTGCAAGAGGTGGTTCTTTTACACATATACATATGTCTGTTCTTCCTGGGATCCTTTTCCCATGTACGTTATGACAGAATGTTGAGTAGTCTTCTCTTGGTACTCCGTAGGTCTTTGGTGATTCTATACGTCTACTGTGTTTGTATATGTCTGTTAACCCCAATATCGTAATGAATTCAATTCTCACACCTTTCCTTTGGTGAACCATAAGTTTGTTTAATGAATCTGTGATTGCCCTTCTCCGTGGAAATATCTGCCCTGGTATCAATTTATAGGTAACACCTATAAGTGATATGATATGATATGTCTTTCACTTTCTGACTTACTCCAAGTCACGTGATTACCTCGAGACTCATCTACGGTGCTGCAAATGGCATTGTGTCCTTTTTTTCCTTGGCGAATATTCTGTCTTAGCGAGGTCCATTTTCTGCAATGTGATTCCCTGAGGGCTGAGGATTAGCTGACCTGGGCAGCCTGACCCTGCCGGCAAGCCCTCCCCAGGTGTGCCTGGGTTGAGGTCAATATAAACAGCACTCCAGACAGCAATAGCCCCTGCAGCTGTGCCTGACTCCATATGCTCTGCCCCGTCAGCAGTCTCGGGGCTGTGCTGCTGGGAGGGTGTGAGGGTCCACGGCTTTGTGGGGGGCCCGGTGTGAGTGGGGCTCTGCTGGACTTTCGGCAGGAGTTGCCAGGCTGCCACCTGTAAAGAAGAGGATGTGTCACCCAAACTTCCACTGGAATATCTCTCCGGGCTGAGGTGAGTAAGGAAAAAATGGAGTGGGGGCCGGGACAGGAGGGGTATCTCAGGCAGGGCAATGGAAAGCTTCCAGAAGAGCGCCCGTGGCCAGGACCATCCTGGCTGACCTGCAGGCACCAAGTTGGCCTGCGTGCTGTCGCTGGTGTGGCTCCACGGCCCTTCCTCTAGGCTTTCAAGCCCTTGTACATATTCAGGTGTTTCACCTGGGAAGGGTGGGAAGAGTTCAGCAGCAGCTGGCCTGGGGCTCAGCTCACGTTTCCTCACAGAGGCCTCGGCACGGTCCCCCAGCTTTGCAATAAGGACGCTCCTTGCGTGGGCGGGCGGGGCTGCTGGCTGTATGGGAGATGATTCCCCACCTCTGACCAATTTCAGAATTGTTTACCACTGGAGCAAGTGCCTTGGTAGTGTTTTCCTCTGTATAAATGTTAGGTTCAGTTTTTTTTTCTTTTTTGGTTCAAGTTAGATTTTATTCCTCTTTTATGTATTTATGGATATAAGCATGGAAATAATTCATTCTTATAAATACATCAGTGTGAATGGAAGAACTTTTTTTCTGTTTTATTTTTAAATTTTATTTTTAAAAATTTTGAAATTTAATTTAATTTATTTTTTTATACAGTAGGTTATTATTAGTTATCTATTTTATGCATATACATGTATACAGGTCAATCCCAATCTCCCAACTCATCTCACCACCACCACCCCATGGCTTCCCCCACTTTGTGTCCATGTCCATACGTTTGTTCTCTACCTCTGTGTCTCTCTTTCTGCCCTGCAAACCAGTTCATCTGTACCATTTTTCTAGGTTCCACATATAGGCATTAATATACAATATTTGTTTTTCTCTTTCTGACTTACTTCACTCTGTATGACAGTCTCTAGATCCATCAACTTCTCTACAAATGACCCAGTTTCATTCCTTTTTTTGGCTGAGTAATATTCCATTTTATATATGTACCACATCTTTATCCATTCGTCTGTCTGTGGGCATTTAGGTTGCTTCCATTACCTGGCTATTGTAAATAGTGCTGCAATGAACATTGTGGTGAATGTGTCTTTGTGATTTATGGTTTTCTCTGGGTATATGCCCACAAGTGGGATTGCTGGATCCTATGGTAATTCTCTTTTTAGTTTTTGAAAGGAACCTCCATACTGTTCTCCATAGTGACTGTATCAATTTACATTCCCACCAATAGCGGAAGAGGGTTCCTTTTGTCCACACCCTCCCCAGAATTTGTTGTTTGTAGATTATCTGTTGATGCCGATTCTCACAGGTGTGAGGTCTTACCTCATTGTAGTTTTGATTTGCATTTCTCTAATAATTAGTGATGTTGAGCAGCTTTTTATGTGCGTCTTGGCCATCTTTGTGTCTTCTTTGAAGAAACGTCTCTTTAGATCTTCTGCCCATTTTTGTATTGGGTTGTTTGTTTTATTAATATTAAGCTGCATGAGCTGTTTCTATATATTGGAGATTAAACCTTTGTCCATTGATTCGTTTGTGAACGTTTTCGCCCATTCTGAGGGTTGCCTTTTTCCATTCCCGTTTTTTTAACAGAGAAAGAAAGCAAGCAAAAGAAGCAGAACACTAATGTGCGTGAAATATGCCTCTTGAAACTGTCGTTTTGAAATATGGACGTCTTTTGAATTTTTTGGTCGATATATGACCCCAGGATTTGTTTTCAGGGCAGGTGTCATTTACAGGCCTGTAATGATTTGGAATATCCTCTGAGCATTAGCGCTGGGATTAAAGCTGCTGTTGTGTGAAACGGCCACAAGGTGGCAGCAGTTCTCCCTTACCAAATCTGGTTACTAGGGCAGCAGAGCCTCAAGGAAGTCGCGTTCTAGATTGGAATGTAGAACGGAATGTGCCAGGAGAAAGCCCCTCAAGTTTGTCTCACTACTTCTTGTTCGTGTTTTTAATTTAATTTTTTATTTTTTATTACAGCAAGTTTGAGTACAACGTTTAGCTTGTTGTAGGTGTGCAAGAGGTGGTTCTTTTACACATATACATATGTCTGTTCTTCCTGGGATCCTTTTCCCATGTACGTTATGACAGAATGTTGAGTAGTCTTCTCTTGGTACTCCGTAGGTCTTTGGTGATTCTATACGTCTACTGTGTTTGTATATGTCTGTTAACCCCAATATCGTAATGAATTCAATCCTCACACCTTTCCTTTGGTGAACCATAAGTTTGTTTAATGAATCTGTGATTGCCCTTCTCCGTGGAAATATCTGCCCTGGTATCAATTTATAGGTAACACCTATAAGTGATATGATATGATATGTGTCTTTCACTTTCTGACTTACTCCAAGTCATGTGATTACCTCGAGACTCATCTACGGTGCTGCAAATGGCATTGTGTCCTTTTTTTCCTTGGCGAATATTCTGTCTTAGCGAGGTCCATTTTCTGCAATGTGATTCCCCGAGGGCTGAGGATTAGCTGACCTGGGCAGCCTGACCCTGCCGGCAAGCCCTCCTCAGGTGTGCCTGGGTTGAGGTCAATATAAACAGCACTCCAGGCAGCAATAGCCCCTGCAGCTGTGCCTGACTCCATATTCTCTGCCCCGTCAGCAGTCTCGGGGCTGTGCTGCTGGGAGGGTGTGAGGGTCCACGGCTTTGTGGGGGGCCCGGTGTGAGTGGGGCTCTGCTGGACTTTCGGCAGGAGTTGCCAGGCTGCCACCTGTAAAGAAGAGGATGTGTCACCCATAAGTTCCACTGGAATATCTCTCCGGGCTGAGGTGAGGAAGGAAAAAAAGAGTGGGGGCCTGGACAGGAGGGGTATCTCAGGCAGGGCAATGGAAAGCTTCCAGAAGAGCGCCCGTGGCCAGGACCATCCTGGCTGACCTGCAGGCACCAAGTTGGCCTGCGTGCTGTCGCTGGTGTGGCTCCACGGCCCTTCCTCTAGGCTTTCAAGCCCTTGAACATATTCAGGCGTTTCCCCTGGGAAGGGTGGGAAGAGTTCAGCAGCAGCTGGCCTGGGGCTCAGCTCACGTTTCCTCACAGAGGCCTCGGCACGGTCCCCCAGCTTTGCAATAAGGACGCTCCTTGCGTGGGCGGGCGGGGCTGCTGGCTGTATGGGAGATGATTCCCCACCTCTGACCAATTTCACAATTGTTTACCCCTGGAGCAAGTGCCTTGGTAGTGTTTTCCTCTGTATAAATGTTAGGTTCAGTTTTTTTTTTCTTTTTTGGTTCAAGTTAGATTTTATTCCTCTTTTATGTATTTATGGATATAAGCATGGAAATAATTCATTCTTATAAATACATCAGTGTGAATGGAAGAACTTTTTTTCTGTTTTATTTTTACATTTTATTTTTAAAAATTTTGAAATTTAATTTAATTTATTTTTTTATACAGTAGGTTATTATTAGTTATCTATTTTATGCATATACATGTATACAGGTCAATCCCAATCTCCCAACTCATCCCACCACCATCACCCCATGGCTTCCCCCACTTGGTGTCCATACGTTTGTTCTCTACCTCTGTGTCTCTATTTCTGCCCTGCAAACCAGTTCATCTGTACCATTTTTCTAGGTTCCACATATAGCCATTAATATACAATATTTGTTTTTCTCTTTGTGACTTACTTCACTCTGTATGGCAGTCTCTAGATCCATCAACTTCTCTACAAATGACCCAGTTTCATTCCTTTTTTTGGCTGAGTAATATTCCATTTTATATATGTACCACATCTTTATCCATTCGTCTGTCTGTGGGCATTTAGGTTGCTTCCATTACCTGGCTATTGTAAATAGTGCTGCAATGAACATTGTGGTGAATGTGTCTTTGTGATTTATGGTTTTCTCTGGGTATATGCCCAGAAGTGGGATTGCTGGATCCTATGGTAATTCTCTTTTTAGTTTTTGAAAGGAACCTCCATACTGTTCTCCATAGTGACTGTATCAATTTACATTCCCACCAATAGCGGAAGAGGGTTCCTTTTGTCCACACCCTCCCCAGAATTTGTTGTTTGTAGATTATCTGATGATGCCGATTCTCACAGGTGTGAGGTCTTACCTCATTGTAGTTTTGATTTGCATTTCTCTAATAATTAGTGATGTTGAGCAGCTTTTCATGTGCGTCTTGGCCATCTCTGTGTCTTCTTTGAAGAAACGTCTCTTTAGATCTTCTGCCCATTTTTGTATTGGGTTGTTTGTTTTATTAATATTAAGCTGCATGAGCTGTTTATATATATTGGAGATTAAACCTTTGTCCATTGATTCGTTTGTGAACGTTTTCGCCCATTCTGAGGGTTGCCTTTTTCCATTCCCGTTTTTTTAACAAAGAAAGAAAGCAAGCAAAAGAAGCAGAACACTAATGTGCGTGAAATATGCCTCTTGAAACTGTCGTTTTGAAATATGGACGTGTTTTGAATTTTTTGGTCGATATATGACCCCAGGATATGTTTTCAGGGCAGGTGTCATTTACAGGCCTGTAATGATTTGGAATATCCTCTGACCATTAGCGCTGGGATTAAAGCTGCTGTTGTGTGAAACGGCCACAAGGTGGCAGCAGTTCTCTCTTACCAAATCTGGTTACTAGGGCAGCAGAGCCTCAGTGGAAGTCGCGTTCTAGATTGGAATGTAGAACGGAATGTGCCAGGAGAAAGCCCCTCAAGTTTGTCTCACTACTTCTTGTTCGTGTTTTTAATTTAATTTTTTATTTTTTATTACAGCAAGTTTGAGTACAACGTTTAGCTTGTTGTAGGTGTGCAAGAGGTGGTTCTTTTACACATATACATATGTCTGTTCTTCCTGGGATCCTTTTCCCATGTACGTTATGACAGAATGTTGAGTAGTCTTCTCTTGGTACTCCGTAGGTCTTTGGTGATTCTATACGTCTACTGTGTTTGTATATGTCTGTTAACCCCAATATCGTAATGAATTCAATCCTCACACCTTTCCTTTGGTGAACCATAAGTTTGTTTAATGAATCTGTGATTGCCCTTCTCCGTGGAAATATCTGCCCTGGTATCAGTTTATAGGTAACACCTATTAGTGATATGATATGATATGTGTCTTTCACTTTCTGACTTACTCCAAGTCACGTGATTACCTCGAGACTCATCTACGGTGCTGCAAATGGCATTGTGTCCTTTTTTTCCTTGGCGAATATTCTGTCTTAGCGAGGTCCATTTTCTGCAATGTGATTCCCCGAGGGCTGAGGATTAGCTGACCTGGGCAGCCTGACCCTGCCGGCAAGCCCTCCCCAGGTGTGCCTGGGTTGAGGTCAATATAAACAGCACTCCAGGCAGCAATAGCCCCTGCAGCTGTGCCTGACTCCATATTCTCTGCCCCGTCAGCAGTCTCGGTGCTGTGCTGCTGGGAGGGTGTGAGGGTCCACGGCTTTGTGGGGGGCCCGGTGTGAGTGGGGCTCTGCTGGACTTTCGGCAGGAGTTGCCAGGCTGCCACCTGTAAAGAAGAGGATGTGTCACCCAAACTTCCACTGGAATATCTCTCCGGGCTGAGGTGAGGAAGGAAAAAAAGGAGTGGGGGCCGGGACAGGAGGGGTATCTCAGGCAGGGCAATGGAAAGCTTCCAGAAGAGCGCCCGTGGCCAGGACCATCCTGGCTGACCTGCAGGCACCAAGTTGGCCTGCGTGCTGTCGCTGGTGTGGCTCCACGGCCCTTCCTCTAGGCTTTCAAGCCCTTGTACATATTCAGGTGTTTCACCTGGGAAGGGTGGGAAGAGTTCAGCAGCAGGTGGCCTGGGGCTCAGCTCACGTTTACTCACAGAGGCCTCGGCACGGTCCCCCAGCTTTGCAATAAGGACGCTCCTTGCGTGGGCGGGCGGGGCTGCTGGCTGTATGGGAGATGATTCCCCACCTCTGACCAATTTCAGAATTGTTTACCACTGGAGCAAGTGCCTTGGTAGTGTTTTCCTCTGTATAAATGTTAGCTTCAGTTTTTTTTTTTTCTTTTTTGGTTCAAGTTAGATTTTATTCCTCTTTTATGTATTTATGGATATAAGCATGGAAATAATTCATTCTTATAAATACATCAGTGTGAATGGAAGAACTTTTTTTCTGTTTTATTTTTACATTTTATTTTTAAAAATTTTGAAATTTAATATAATTTATTTTTTATACAGTAGGTTATTATTAGTTATCTATTTTATGCATATACATGTATACAGGTCAATCCCAATCTCCCAACTCATCCCACCACCACCACCCCATGGCTTCCCCCACTTTGTGTCCATACGTTTGTTCTCTACCTCTGTGTCTCTATTTCTGCCCTGCAAACCAGTTCATCTGTACCATTTTTCTAGGTTCCACATATAGGCATTAATATACAATATTTGTTTTTCTCTTTTTGACTTACTTCACTCTGTATGACAGTCTCTAGATCCATCAACTTCTCTACAAATGACCCAGTTTCATTCCTTTTTTTGGCTGAGTAATATTCCATTTTATATATGTACCACATCTTTATCCATTCGTCTGTCTGTGGGCATTTAGGTTGCTTCCATTACCTGGCTATTGTAAATAGTGCTGCAATGAACATTGTGGTGAATGTGTCTTTTTGATTTATGGTTTTCTCTGGGTATATGCCCAGAAGTGGGATTGCTGGATCCTATGGTAATTCTCTTTTTAGTTTTTCAAAGGAACCTCCATACTGTTCTCCATAGTGACTGTATCAATTTACATTCCCACCAATAGCGGAAGAGGGTTCCTTTTGTCCACACCCTCCCCAGATTTTGTTGTTTGTAGATTATCTGATGATGCCGATTCTCACAGGTGTGAGGTCTTACCTCATTGTAGTTTTGATTTGCATTTCTCTAATAATTAGTGATGTTGAGCAGCTTTTCATGTGCGTCTTGGCCATCTCTGTGTCTTCTTTGAAGAAACGTCTCTTTAGATCTTCTGCCCATTTTTGTATTGGGTTGTTTGTTTTATTAATATTAAGCTGCATGAGCTGTTTATATATATTGGAGATTAAACCTTTGTCCATTGATTCGTTTGTGAACGTTTTCGCCCATTCTGAGGGTTGCCTTTTTCCATTCCCGTTTTTTTAACAAAGAAAGAAAGCACGCAAAAGAAGCAGAACACTAATGTGCGTGAAATATGCCTCTTGAAACTGTCGTTTTGAAATATGGACGTGTTTTGAATTTTTTGGTCGATATATGACCCCAGGATATGTTTTCAGGGCAGGTGTCATTTACAGGCCTGTAATGATTTGGAATATCCACTGACCATTAGCGCTGGGATTAAAGCAGCTGTTGTGTGAAACGGCCACAAGGTGGCAGCAGTTCTCCCTTACCAAATCTGGTTACTAGGGCAGCAGAGCCTCAGTGGAAGTCGCGTTCTAGATTGGAATGTAGAACGGAATGTGCCAGGAGAAAGCCCCTCAAGTTTGTCTCACTACTTCTTGTTCGTGTTTTTAATTTAATTTTTTATTTTTTATTACAGCAAGTTTGAGTACAACGTTTAGCTTGTTGTAGGTGTGCAAGAGGTGGTTCTTTTACACATATACATATGTCTGTTCTTCCTGGGATCCCTTTCCCATGTACGTTATGACAGAATGTTGAGTAGTCTTCTCTTGGTACTCCGTAGGTCTTTGGTGATTCTATACGTCTACTGTGTTTATATATGTCTGTTAACCCCAATATCATAATGAATTCAATCCTCACACCTTTCCTTTGGTGAACCATAAGTTTGTTTAATGAATCTGTGATTGCCCTTCTCCGTGGAAATATCTGCCCTGGTATCAATTTATAGGTAACACCTATAAGTGATATGATATGATATGAGTCTTTCACTTTCTGACTTACTCCAAGTCACGTGATTACCTCGAGACTCATCTACGGTGCTGCAAATGGCATTGTGTCCTTTTTTTCCTTGGCGAATATTCTGTCTTAGCGAGGTCCATTTTCTGCAATGTGATTCCCCGAGGGCTGAGGATTAGCTGACCTGGGCAGCCTGACCCTGCCGGCAAGCCCTCCCCAGGTGTGCCTGGGTTGAGGTCAATATAAACAGCACTCCAGGCAGCAATAGCCCCTGCAGCTGTGCCTGACTCCATATTCTCTGCCCCGTCAGCAGTCTCGGGGCTGTGCTGGTGGGAGGGTGTGAGGGTCCACGGCTTTGTGGGGGGCCCGGTGTGAGTGGGGCTCTGCTGGACTTTCGGCAGGAGTTGCCAGGCTGCCACCTGTAAAGAAGAGGATGTGTCACCCATAACTTCCACTGGAATATCTCTCCGGGCTGAGGTGAGGAAGGAAAAAAAGGAGTGGGGGCCGGGAGAGGAGGGGTATCTCAGGCAGGGCAATGGAAAGCTTCCAGAAGAGCGCCCGTGGCCAGGACCATCCTGGCTGACCTGCAGGCACCAAGTTGGCCTGCGTGCTGTCGCTGGTGTGGCTCCACGGCCCTTCCTCTAGGCTTTCAAGCCCTTGTACATATTCAGGTGTTTCACCTGGGAAGGGTGGGAAGAGTTCAGCAGCAGCTGGCCTGGGGCTCAGCTCACGTTTCCTCACAGAGGCCTCGGCACGGTCCCCCATCTTTGCAATAAGGACGCTCCTTGCGTGGCGGGCGGGGCTGATGGCTGTATGGGAGATGATTCCCCACCTCTGACCAATTTCAGAATTGTTTACCACTGGAGCAAGTGCCTTGGTAGTGTTTTCCTCTGTATAAATGTTAGGTTCAGTTTTTTTTTTTCTTTTTTGGTTCAAGTTAGATTTTATTCCTCTTTTATGTATTTATGGATATAAGCATGGAAATAATTCATTCTTATAAATACATCAGTGTGAATGGAAGAACTTTTTTTCTGTTTTATTTTTACATTTTATTTTTAAAAATTTTGAAATTTAATTTAATTTATTTTTTTTATACAGTAGGTTATTATTAGTTATCTATTTTATGCATATACATGTATACAGGTCAATCCCAATCTCCCAACTCATCCCACCACCACCACCCCATGGCTTCCCCCACTTGGTGTCCATACGTTTGTTCTCTACCTCTGTGTCTCTATTTCTGCCCTGCAAACCAGTTCATCTGTACCATTTTTCTAGGTTCCACATATAGGCATTAATATACAATATTTGTTTTTCTCTTTCTGACTTACTTCACTCTGTATGACAGTCTATAGATCCATCAACTTCTCTACAAATGACCCAGTTTCATTCCTTTTTTTGGCTGAGTAATATTCCATTTTATATATGTACCACATCTTTATCCATTCGTCTGTCTGTGGGCATTTAGGTTGCTTCCATTACCTGGCTATTGTAAATAGTGCTGCAATGAACATTGTGGTGAATGTGTCTTTGTGATTTATGGTTTTCTCTGGGTATATGCCCAGAAGTGGGATTGCTGGATCCTATGGTAATTCTCTTTTTAGTTTTTGAAAGGAACCTCCATACTGTTCTCCATAGTGACTGTATCAATTTACATTCCCACCAATAGCGGAAGAGGGTTCCTTTTGTCCACACCCTCCCCAGAATTTGTTGTTTGTAGATTATCTGATGATGCCGATTCTCACAGGTGTGAGGTCTTACCTCATTGTAGTTTTGATTTGCATTTCTCTAATAATTAGTGATGTTGAGCAGCTTTTCATGTGCGTCTTGGCCATCTCTGTGTCTTCTTTGAAGAAACGTCTCTTTAGATCTTCTGCCCATTTTTGTATTGGGTTGTTTGTTTTATTAATATTAAGCTGCATGAGCTGTTTATATATATTGGAGATTAAACCTTTGTCCATTGATTCGTTTGTGAACGTTTTCGCCCATTCTGAGGGTTGCCTTTTTCCATTCCCGTTTTTTTAACAAAGAAAGAAAGCAAGCAAAAGAAGCAGAACACTAATGTGCGTGAAATATGCCTCTTGAAACTGTCGTTTTGAAATATGGACGTCTTTTGAATTTTTTGGTCGATATATGACCCCAGGATATGTTTTCAGGGCAGGTGTCATTTACAGGCCTGTAATGATTTGGAATATCCACTGACCATTAGCGCTGGGATTAAAGCTGCTGTTGTGTGAAACGGCCACAAGGTGGCAGCAGTTCTCCATTACCAAATCTGGTTACTAGGGCAGCAGTGCCTCAATGGAAGTCACGTTCTAGATTGGAATGTAGAACGGAATGTGCCAGGAGAAAGCCCCTCAAGTTTGTCTCACTACTTCTTGTTCGTGTTTTTAATTTAATTTTTTATTTTTTATTACAGCAAGTTTGAGTACAACGTTTAGCTTGTTGTAGGTGTGCAAGAGGTGGTTCTTTTACACATATACATATGTCTGTTCTTCCTGGGATCCTTTTCCCATGTACGTTATGACAGAATGTTGAGTAGTCTTCTCTTGGTACTCCGTAGGTCTTTGGTGATTCTATACGTCTACTGTGTTTGTATATGTCTGTTAACCCCAATATCGTAATGAATTCAATCCTCACACCTTTCCTTTGGTGAACCATAAGTTTGTTTAATGAATCTGTGATTGCCCTTCTCCGTGGAAATATCTGCCCTGGTATCAATTTATAGGTAACACCTATAAGTGATATGATATGATATGTGTCTTTCACTTTCTGACTTACTCCAAGTCACGTGATTACCTCGAGACTCATCTACGGTGCTGCAAATGGCATTGTGTCCTTTTTTTCCTTGGCGAATATTCTGTCTTAGCGAGGTCCATTTTCTGCAATGTGATTCCCCGAGGGCTGAGGATTAGCTGACCTGGGCAGCCTGACCCTGCCGGCAAGCCCTCCCCAGGTGTGCCTGGGTTGAGGTCAATATAAACAGCACTCCAGGCAGCAATAGCCCCTGCAGCTGTGCCTGACTCCATATTCTCTGCCCCGTCAGCAGTCTCGGGGCTGTGCTGGTGGGAGGGTGTGAGGGTCCACGGCTTTGTGGGGGGCCCGGTGTGAGTGGGGCTCTGCTGCACTTTCGGCAGGAGTTGCCAGGCTGCCACCTGTAAAGAAGAGGATGTGTCACCCATAACTTCCACTGGAATATCTCTCCGGGCTGAGGTGAGGAAGGAAAAAAAGGAGTGGGGGCCGGGACAGGAGGGGTATCTCAGGCAGGGCAATGGAAAGCTTCCAGAAGAGCGCCCGTGGCCAGGACCATCCTGGCTGACCTGCAGGCACCAAGTTGGCCTGCGTGCTGTCGCTGGTGTGGCTCCACGGCCCTTCCTCTAGGCTTTCAAGCCCTTGTACATATTCAGGTGTTTCACCTGGGAAGGGTGGGAAGAGTTCAGCAGCAGCTGGCCTGGGGCTCAGCTCACGTTTCCTCACAGAGGCCTCGGCACGGTCCCCCAGCTTTGCAATAAGGACGCTCCTTGCGTGGGCGGGCGGGGCTGCTGGCTGTATGGGAGATGATTCCCCACCTCTGACCAATTTCAGAATTGTTTACCACTGGAGCAAGTGCCTTGGTAGTGTTTTCCTCTGTATAAATGTTAGGTTCAGTTTTTTTTTTCTTTTTGGTTCAAGTTAGATTTTATTCCTCTTTTATGTATTTATGGATATAAGCATGGAAATAATTCATTCTTATAAATACATCAGTGTGAATGGAAGAACTTTTATTCTGTTTTATTTTTACATTTTATATTTAAAAATTTTGAAATTTAATTTAATTTATTTTTTTTATACAGTAGGTTATTATTAGTTATCTATTATATGCATATACATGTATACAGGTCTATCCCAATCTCCCAACTCATCCCACCACCACCACCCCATGGCTTCCCCCACTTTGTGTCCATACGTTTTTTCTCTACCTCTGTGTCTCTATTTCTGCCCTGCAAACCAGTTCATCTGTACCATTTTTCTAGGTTCCACATATAGGCATTAATATACAATATTTGTTTTTCTCTTTCTGACTTACTTCACTCTGTATGACAGTCTCTAGATCCATCAACTTCTCTACAAATGACCCAGTTTCATTCCTTTTTTTGGCTGAGTAATATTCCATTTTATATATGTACCACATCTTTATCCATTCGTCTGTCTGTGGGCATTTAGGTTGCTTCCATTACCTGGCTATTGTAAATAGTGCTGCAATGAACATTGTGGTGAATGTGTCTTTGTGATTTATGGTTTTCTCTGGGTATATGCCCAGAAGTGGGATTGCTGGATCCTATGGTAATTCTCTTTTTAGTTTTTGAAAGGAACCTCCATACTGTTCTCCATAGTGACTGTATCAATTTACATTCCCACCAATAGCGGAAGAGGGTTCCTTTTGTCCACACCCTCCCCAGAATTTGTTGTTTGTAGATTATCTGATGATGCCGATTCTCACAGGTGTGAGGTCTTACCTCATTGTAGTTTTGATTTGCATTTCTCTAATAATTAGTGATGTTGAGCAGCTTTTCATGTGCGTCTTGGCCATCTCTGTGTCTTCTTTGAAGAAACGTCTCTTTAGATCTTCTGCCCATTTTTGTATTGGGTTGTTCGTTTTATTAATATTAAGCTGCATGAGCTGTTTATATATATTGGAGATTAAACCTTTGTCCATTGATTCGTTTGTGAACGTTTTCGCCCATTCTGAGGGTTGCCTTTTTCCATTCCCGTTTTTTTAACAAAGAAAGAAAGCAAGCAAAAGAAGCAGAACACTAATGTGCGTGAAATATGCCTCTTGAAACTGTCGTTTTGAAATATGGACGTCTTTTGAATTTTTTGGTCGATATATGACCCCAGGATATGTTTTCAGGGCAGGTGTCATTTACAGGCCTGTAATGATTTGGAATATCCACTGACCATTAGCGCTGGGATTAAAGCTGCTGTTGTGTGAAACGGCCACAAGGTGGCAGCAGTTCTCCCTTACCAAATCTGGTTACTAGGGCAGCAGAGCCTCAATGGAAGTCGCGTTCTAGATTGGAATGTAGAACGGAATGTGCCAGGAGAAAGCCCCTCAAGTTTGTCTCACTACTTCTTGTTCGTGTTTTTAATTTAATTTTTTATTTTTTATTACAGCAAGTTTGAGTACAACGTTTAGCTTGTTGTAGGTGTGCAAGAGGTGGTTCTTTTACACATATACATATGTCTGTTCTTCCTGGGATCCTTTTCCCATGTACGTTATGACAGAATGTTGAGTAGTCTTCTCTTGGTACTCCGTAGGTCTTTGGTTATTCTATACGTCTACTGTGTTTGTATATGTCTGTTAACCCCAATATCGTAATGAATTCAATCCTCACACCTTTCCTTTGGTGAACCATAAGTTTGTTTAATGAATCTGTGATTGCCCTTCTCCGTGGAAATATCTGCCCTGGTATCAGTTTATAGGTAACACCTATAAGTGATATGATATGTGTCTTTCACTTTCTGACTTACTCCAAGTCACGTGATTACCTCGAGACTCATCTACGGTGCTGCAAATGGCATTGTGTCCTTTTTTTCCTTGGCGAATATTCTGTCTTAGCGAGGTCCATTTTCTGCAATGTGATGCCCCGAGGGCTGAGGATTAGCTGACCTGGGCAGCCTGACCCTGCCGGCAAGCCCTCCCCAGGTGTGCCTGGGTTGAGGTCAATATAAACAGCACTCCAGGCAGCAATAGCCCCTGCAGCTGTGCCTGACTCCATATTCTCTGCCCCATCAGCAGTCTCGGGGCTGTGCTGGTGGGAGGGTGTGAGGGTCCACGGCTATGTGGGGGGCCCGGTGTGAGTGGGGCTCTGCTGGACTTTCGGCAGGAGTTGCCAGGCTGCCACCTGTAAAGAAGAGGATGTGTCACCCATAACTTCCACTGGAATATCTCTCCGGGCTGAGGTGAGGAAGGAAAAAAAGGAGTGGGGGCCGGGACAGGAGGGGTATCTCAGGCAGGGCAATGGAAAGCTTCCAGAAGAGCGCCCGTGGCCAGGACCATCCTGGCTGACCTGCAGGCACCAAGTTGGCCTGCGTGCTGTCGCTGGTGTGGCTCCACGGCCCTTCCTCTAGGCTTTCAAGCCCTTGTACATATTCAGGTGTTTCACCTGGGAAGGGTGGGAAGAGTTCAGCAGCAGCTGGCCTGGGGCTCAGCTCACGTTTCCTCACAGAGGCCTCGGCATGGTCCCCCAGCTTTGCAGTAAGGACGCTCCTTGCGTGGGCGGGCGGGGCTGCTGGCTGTATGGGAGATGATTCCCCACCTCTGACCAATTTCAGAATTGTTTACCACTGGAGCAAGTGCCTTGGTAGTGTTTTCCTCTGTATAAATGTTAGGTTCAGTTTTTTTTTTCTTTTTTGGTTCAAGTTAGATTTTATTCCTCTTTTATGTATTTATGGATATAAGCATGGAAATAATTCATTCTTATAAATACATCAGTGTGAATGGAAGAACTTTTTTTCTGTTTTATTTTTACATTTTATTTTTAAAAATTTTGAAATTTAATTTAATTTATTTTTTTATACAGTACGTTATTATTAGTTATCTATTTTATGCATATACATGTATACAGGTCAATCCCAATCTCCCAACTCATCCCACCACCACCACCCCATGGCTTCCCCCACTTTGTGTCCATACGTTTGTTCTCTACCTCTGTGTCTCTATTTCTGCCCTGCAAACCAGTTCATCTGTACCATTTTTCTAGGTTCCACATATAGGCATTAATATACAATATTTGTTTTTCTCTTTGTGACTTACTTCACTCTGTATGACAGTCTCTAGATCCATCAACTTCTCTACAAATGACCCAGTTTCATTCCTTTTTTTGGCTGAGTAATATTCCATTTTATATATGTACCACATCTTTATCCATTCGTCTGTCTGTGGGCATTTAGGTTGCTTCCATTACCTGGCTATTGTAAATAGTGCTGCAATGAACATTGTGGTGAATGTGTCTTTGTGATTTATGGTTTTCTCTGGGTATATGCCCAGAAGTGGGATTGCTGGATCCTATGGTAATTCTCTTTTTAGTTTTTGAAAGGAACCTCCATACTGTTCTCCATAGTGGCTGTATCAATTTACATTCCCACCAATAGCGGAAGAGGGTTCCTTTTGTCCACACCCTCCCCAGAATTTGTTGTTTGTAGATTATCTGATGATGCCGATTCTCACAGGTGTGAGGTCTTACCTCATTGTAGTTTTGATTTGCATTTCTCTAATAATTAGTGATGTTGAGCAGCTTTTCATGTGCGTCTTGGCCATCTCTGTGTCTTCTTTGAAGAAACGTCTCTTTAGATCTTCTGCCCATTTTTGTATTGGGTTGTTTGTTTTATTAATATTAAGCTGCATGAGCTGTTTATATATATTGGAGATTAAACCTTTGTCCATTGATTCGTTTGTGAACGTTTTCGCCCTTTCTGAGGGTTGCCTTTTTCCATTCCCGTTTTTTTAACAAAGAAAGAAAGCAAGCAAAAGAAGCAGAACACTAATGTGCGTGAAATATGCCTCTTGAAACTGTCGTTTTGAAATATGGACGTCTTTTGAATTTTTTGGTCGATATATGACCCCAGGATATGTTTTCAGGGCAGGTGTCATTTACAGGCCTGTAATGATTTGGAATATCCACTGACCATTAGCGCTGGGATTAAAGCTGCTGTTGTGTGAAACGGCCACAAGGTGGCAGCAGTTCTCCCTTACCAAATCTGGTTACTAGGGCAGCAGAGCCTCAATGGAAGTCGCGTTCTAGATTGGAATGTAGAACGGAATGTGCCAGGAGAAAGCCCCTCAAGTTTGTCTCACTACTTCTTGTTCGTGTTTTTAATTTAATTTTTTATTTTTTATTACAGCACGTTTGAGTACAACGTTTAGCATGTTGTAGGTGTGCATGAGGTGGTTCTTTTACACATATACATATGTCTGTTCTTCCTGGGATCCTTGTCCCATGTACGTTATGACAGAATGTTGAGTAGTCTTCTCTTGGTACTCCGTAGGTCTTTGGTGATCCTATACGTCTACTGTGTTTGTATGTCTGTTAACCCCAATTTCGTAATGAATTCAATCCTCACACCTTTCCTTTGGTGAACCATAAGTTTGTTTAATGAATCTGTGATTGCCCTTCTCCGTGGAAATATCTGCCCTGGTATCAATTTATAGGTAACACCTATAAGTGATATGATATGATATGTGTCTTTCACTTTCTGACTTACTCCAAGTCACGTGATTACCTCGAGACTCATCTACGGTGCTGCAAATGGCATTGTGTCCTTTTTTTCCTTGGCGAATATGCTGTCTTAGCGAGGTCCATTTTCTGCAATGTGATTCCCCGAGGGCTGAGGATTAGCTGACCTGGGCAGCCTGACCCTGCCGGCAAGCCCTCCCCAGGTGTGCCTGGGTTGAGGTCAATATAAACAGCACTCCAGGCAGCAATAGCCCCTGCAGCTGTGCCTGACTCCATATTCTCTGCCCCGTCAGCAGTCTCGGGGCTGTGCTTGTGGGAGGGTGTGAGGGTCCATGGCTTTGTGGGGGGCCCGGTGTGAGTGGGGCTCTGCTGGACTTTCGGCAGGAGTTGCCAGGCTGCCACCTGTAAAGAAGAGGATGTGTCACCCATAACTTCCACTGGAATATCTCTCCGGGCTGAGGTGAGGAAGGAAAAAAAGGAGTGGGGCCCGGGACAGGAGGGGTATCTCAGGCAGGGCAATGGAAAGCTTCCAGAAGAGCGCCCGTGGCCAGGACCATCCTGGCTGACCTGCAGGCACCAAGTTGGCCTGCGTGCTGTCGCTGGTGTGGCTCCACGGCCCTTCCTCTAGGCTTTCAAGCCCTTGTACATATTCAGGTGTTTCACCTGGGAAGGGTGGGAAGAGTTCAGCAGCAGCTGTCCTGGGGCTCAGCTCACGTTTACTCACAGAGGCCTCGGCACGGTCCCCCAGCTTTGCAATAAGGACGCTCCATGCGTGGGCGGGCGGGGCTGCTGGCTGTATGGGAGATGATTCCCCACCTCTGTCCAATTTCAGAATTGTTTACCACTGGAGCAAGTGCCTTGGTAGTGTTTTCCTCTGTATAAATGTTAGGTTCAGTTTTTTTTTTCTTTTTTGGTTCAAGTTAGATTTTATTCCTCTTTTATGTATTTATGGATATAAGCATGGAAATAATTCATTCTTATAAATACATCAGTGTGAATGGAAGAACTTTTTTTCTGTTTTATTTTTACATTTTATTTTTAAAAATTTTGAAATTTAATTTAATTTATTTTTTTTATACAGTAGGTTATTATTAGTTATCTATTTTATGCATATACATGTATACAGGTCTATCCCAATCTCCCAACTCATCCCACCACCACCACCCCATGGCTTCCCCCACTTTGTGTCCATACGTTTGTTCTCTACCTCTGTGTCTCTATTTCTGCCCTGCAAACCAGTTCATCTGTACCATTTTTCTAGGTTCCACATATAGGCATTAATATAGAATATTTGTTTTTCTCTTTCTGACTTACTTCACTCTGTATGACAGTCTCTAGATCCAACAACTTCTCTACAAATGACCCAGTTTCATTCCTTTTTTGGCTGAGTAATATTCCATTTTATATATGTACCACATCTTTATCCATTCGTCTGTCTGTGGGCATTTAGGTTGCTTCCATTACCATGCTATTGTAAATAGTGCTGCAATGAACATTGTGGTGAATGTGTCTTTGTGATTTATGGTTTTCTCTGGGTATATGCCCAGAAGTGCGATTGCTGGATCCTATGGTAATTCTCTTTTTAGTTTTTTAAAGGAACCTCCATACTCTTCTCCACAGTGACTGTATCAATTTACATTCCCACCAATAGCGGAAGAGGGTTCCTTTTGTCCACACCCTCCCCAGAATTTGTTGTTTGTAGATTATCTGATGATGCCGATTCTCACAGGTGTGAGGTCTTACCTCATTGTAGTTTTGATTTGCATTTCTCTAATAATTAGTGATGTTGAGCAGCTTTTCATGTGCGTCTTGGCCATCTCTGTGTCTTCTTTGAAGAAACGTCTCTTTAGATCTTCTGCCCATTTTTGTATTGGGTTGTTCGTTTTATTAATATTAAGCTGCATGAGCTGTTTATATGTATTGGAGATTAAACCTTTGTCCATTGATTCGTTTGTGAACGTTTTCGCCCATTCTGAGGGTTGCCTTTTTCCATTCCCGTTTTTTTAACAAAGAAAGAAAGCAAGCAAAAGAAGCAGAACACTAAAGTGCGTGAAATATGCCTCTTGAAACTGTCGTTTTGAAATATGGACGTCTTTTGAATTTTTTGGTCGATATATGACTCCAGGATATGTTTTCAGGGCAGGTGTCATTTACAGGCCTGTAATGATTTGGAATATCCACTGACCATTAGCGCTGGGATTAAAGCTGCTGTTGTGTGAAACGGCCACAAGGTGGCAGCAGTTCTCCCTTACCAAATCTGGTTACTAGGGCAGCAGAGCCTCAGTGGAAGTCGCGTTCTAGATTGGAATGTAGAACGGAATGTGCCAGGAGAAAGCCCCTCAAGTTTGTCTCACTACTTCTTGTTCGTGTTTTTAATTTAATTTTTTATTTTTTATTACAGCAAGTTTGAGTACAACGTTTAGCTTGTTGTAGGTGTGCAAGAGGTGGTTCTTTTACACATATACATATGTCTGTTCTTCCTGGGATCCTTTTCCCATGTACGTTATGACAGAATGTTGAGTAGTCTTCTCTTGGTACTCCGTAGGTCTTTGGTGATTCTATACGTCTACTGTGTTTGTATATGTCTGTTAACCCCAATATCGTAATGAATTCAATCCTCACACCTTTCCTTTGGTGAACCATAAGTTTGTTTAATGAATCTGTGATTGCCCTTCTCCGTGGAAATATCTGCCCTGGTATCAATTTATAGGTAACACCTATAAGTGATATGATATGATATGTGTCTTTCACTTTCTGACTTACTCCAAGTCACGTGATTACCTCGAGACTCATCTACGGTGCTGCAAATGGCATTGTGTCCTTTTTTTCCTTGGCGAATATTCTGTCTTAGCGAGGTCCATTTTCTGCAATGTGATTCCCCGAGGGCTGAAGATTAGCTGACCTGGGCAGCCTGACCCTGCCGGCAAGCCCTCCCCAGGTGTGCCTGGGTTGAGGTCAATATAAACAGCACTCCAGGCAGCAATAGCCCCTGCAGCTGTGCCTGACTCCATATTCTCTGCCCCGTCAGCAGTCTCGGGGCTGTGCTGGTGGGAGGGTGTGAGGGTCCACGGCTTTGTGGGGGGCCCGGTGTGAGTGGGGCTCTGCTGGACTTTCGGCAGGAGTTGCCAGGCTGCCACCTGTAAAGAAGAGGATGTGTCACCCATAACTTCCACTGGAATATCTCTCCGGGCTGAGGTGAGGAAGGAAAAAAAGGAGTGGGGGCCGGGACAGGAGGGGTATCTCAGGCAGGGCAATGGAAAGATTCCAGAAGAGCGCCCGTGGCCAGGACCATCCTGGCTGACCTGCAGGCAGCAAGTTGGCCTGCGTGCTGTCGCTGGTGTGGCTCCACGGCCCTTCCTCTAGGCTTTCAAGCCCTTGTACATATTCAGGTGTTTCACCTGGGAAGGGTGGGAAGAGTTCAGCAGCAGCTGGCCTGGGGCTCAGCTCACGTTTCCTCACAGAGGCCTCGGCACGGTCCCCCAGCTTTGCAATAAGGACGCTCCTTGCGTGGGCGGGCTGGGCTGCTGGCTGTATGGGAGATGATTCCCCACCTCTGACCAATTTCAGAATTGTTTACCACTGGGGCAAGTGCCTTGGTAGTGTTTTCCTCTGTATAAATGTTAGGTTCAGGTTTCTTTTTCTTTTTTGGTTCAAGTTAGATTTTATTCCTCTTTTATGTATTTATGGATATAAGCATGGAAATAATTCATTCTTATAAATACATCAGTGTGAATGGAAGAACTTTTTTTCTGTTTTATTTTTACATTTTATTTTTAAAAATTTTGAAATTTAATTTAATTTATTTTTTTATACAGTAGGTTATTATTAGTTATCTATTTTATGCATATATATGTATACAGGTCAATCCCAATCTCCCAACTCATCCCACCACCACCACCCCATGGCTTCCCCCACTTTGTGACCATACGTTTGTTCTCTACCTCTGTGTCTCTATTTCTGCCCTGCAAACCAGTTCATCTGTACCATTTTTCTAGGTTCCACATATAGGCATTAATATACAATATTTGTTTTTCTCTTTCTGACTTACTTCACTCTGTATGACAGTCTCTAAATCCATCAACTTCTCTACAAATGACCCAGTTTCATTCCTTTTTTTGGCTGAGTAATATTCCATTTTATATATGTACCTCATCTTTATCCATTCGTCTGTCTGTGGGCATTTAGGTTGCTTCCATTACCTGGCTATTGTAAATAGTGCTGCAATGAACATTGTGGTGAATGTGTCTTTGTGATTTATGGTTTTCTCTGGGTATATGCCCAGAAGTGGGATTGCTGGATCCTATGGTAATTCTCTTTTTAGTTTTTTAAAGGAACCTCCATACTCTTCTCCACAGTGACTGTATCAATTTACATTCCCACCAATAGCGGAAGAGGGTTCCTTTTGTCCACACCCTCCCCAGAATTTGTTGTTTGTAGATTATCTGATGATGCCGATTCTCACAGGTGTGAGGTCTTACCTCATTGTAGTTTTGATTTGCATTTCTCTAATAATTAGTGATGTTGAGCAGCTTTTCATGTGCGTCTTGGCCATCTCTGTGTCTTCTTTGAAGAAACGTCTCTTTAGATCTTCTGCCCATTTTTGTATTGGGTTGTTCGTTTTATTAATATTAAGCTGCATGAGGTGTTTATATATATTGGAGATTAAACCTTTGTCCATTGATTCGTTTCTGAATGTTTTCGCCCATTCTGAGGGTTGCCTTTTTCCATTCCCATTCTTTTAACAAAGAAAGAAAGCAAGCAAAAGAAGCAGAACACTAATGTGCGTGAAATATGCCTCTTGAAACTGTCGTTTTGAAATATGGACGTCTTTTGAAATTTTTGGTCGATATATGGCCCCAGGATTTGTTTTCAGGGCAGGTGTCATTTACAGGCCTGTAATGATTTGGAATATCCACTGACCATTAGCGCTGGGATTAAAGCTGCTGTTGTGTGAAACGGCCACAAGGTGGCAGCAGTTCTCCCTTACCAAATCTGGTTACTAGGGCAGCAGAGCCTCAGTGGAAGTCGCGTTCTAGATTGGAATGTAGAACGGAATGTGCCAGGAGAAAGCCCCTCAAGTTTGTCTCACTACTTCTTGTTCGTGTTTTAATTTAATTTTTTATTTTTTATTACAGCAAATTTGAGTACAACGTTTAGCTTGTTGTAGGTGTGCAAGAGGTGGTTCTTTTACACATATACATATGTCTGTTCTTCCTGGGATCCTTTTCCCATGTACGTTATGACAGAATGTTGAGTAGTCTTCTCTTGGTACTCCGTAGGTCTTTGGTGATTCTATACGTCTACTGTGTTTGTATATGTCTGTTAACCCCAATATCGTAATGAATTCAATCCTCACACCTTTCCTTTGGTGAACCATAAGTTTGTTTAATGAATCTGTGATTGCCCTTCTCCGTGGAAATATCTGCCCTGGTATCAGTTTATAGGCAACACCTATAAGTGATATGATATGTGTCTTTCACTTTGTGACTTACTCCAAGTCACGTGATTACCTCGAGACTCATCTACGGTGCTGCAAATGGCATTGTGTCCTTTTTTTCCTTGGCGAATATTCTGTCTTAGCGAGGTCCATTTTCTGCAATGTGATGCCCCGAGGGCTGAGGATTAGCTGACCTGGGCAGCCTGACCCTGCCGGCAAGCCCTCCCCAGGTGTGCCTGGGTTGAGGTCAATATAAACAGCACTCCAGGCAGCAATAGCCCCTGCAGCTGTGCCTGACTCCATATTCTCTGCCCCGTCAGCAGTCTCGGGGCTGTGCTGGTGGGAGGGTGTGAGGGTCCACGGCTTTGTGGGGGGCCCGGTGTGAGTGGGGCTCTGCTGGACTTTCGGCAGGAGTTGCCAGGCTGCCACCTGTAAAGAAGAGGATGTGTCACCCATAACTTCCACTGGAATATCTCTCCGGGCTGAGGTGAGGAAGGAAAAAAAGGAGTGTGGGCCGGGACAGGAGGGGTATCTCAGGCAGGGCAATGGAAAGCTTCCAGAAGAGCGCCCGTGGCCAGGACCATCCTGGCTGACCTGCAGGCACCAAGTTGGCCTGCGTGCTGTCGCTGGTGTGGCTCCACGGCCCTTCCTCTAGGCTTTCAAGCCCTTGTACATATTCAGGTGTTTCACCTGGGAAGGGTGGGAAGAGTTCAGCAGCAGCTGGCCTGGGGCTCAGCTCACGTTTACTCACAGAGGCCTCGGCACGGTCCCCCAGCTTTGCAATAAGGACGCTCCTTGCGTGGGTGGGCGGGGCTGCTGGCTGTATGGGAGATGATTCCCCACCTCTGACCAATTTCACAATTGTTTACCACTGGAGCAAGTGCCTTGGTAGTGTTTTCCTCTGTATAAATGTTAGGTTCAGTTTTTTTTTCTTTTTTGGTTCAAGTTAGATTTTATTCCTCTTTTATGTATTTATGGATATAAGCATGGAAATAATTCATTCTTATAAATACATCAGTGTGAATGGAAGAACTTTATTTCTGTTTTATTTTTACATTTTATTTTTAAAAATTTGAAATTTAATTTAATTTATTTTTTATACAGTAGGTTATTATTAGTTATCTATTTTATGCATATACATGTATACAGGTCAATCCCAATCTCCCAACTCATCCCACCACCACCACCCCATGGCTTCCCCCACTTTGTGTCCATACGTTTGTTCTCTACCTCTGTGTCTCTATTTCTGCCCTGCAAACCAGTTCATCTGTACCATTTTTCTAGGTTCCACATATAGGCATTAATATACAATATTTGTTTTTCTCTTTGTGACTTACTTCACTCTGTATGACAGTCTCTAGATCCATCAACTTCTCTACAAATGACCCAGTTTCATTCCTTTTTTTGGCTGAGTAATATTCCATTTTATATATGTACCACGTCTTTATCCATTCGTCTGTCTGTGGGCATTTAGGTTGCTTCCATTACCTGGCTATTGTAAATAGTGCTGCAATGAACATTGTGGTGAATGTGTCTTTGTGATTTATGGTTTTCTCTGGGTATATGCCCAGAAGTGGGATTGCTGGATCCTATGGTAATTCTCTTTTTAGTTTTTGAAAGGAACCTCCATACTGTTCTCCATAGTGACTGTATCAATTTACATTCCCACCAATAGCGGAAGAGGGTTCCTTTTGTCCACACCCTCCCCAGAATTTGTTGTTTGTAGATTATCTGATGATGCCGATTCTCACAGGTGTGAGGTCTTACCTCATTGTAGTTTTGATTTGCATTTCTCTAATAATTAGTGATGTTGAGCAGCTTTTCATGTGCGTCTTGGCCATCTCTGTGTCTTCTTTGAAGAAACGTCTCTTTAGATCTTCTGCCCATTTTTGTATTGGGTTGTTTGTTTTATTAATATTAAGCTGCATGAGCTGTTTATATATATTGGAGATTAAACCTTTGTCCATTGATTCGTTTGTGAACGTTTTCGCCCATTCTGAGGGCTGCCTTTTTCCATTCCCGTTTTTTTAACAAAGAAAGAAAGCAAGCAAAAGAAGCAGAACACTAATGTGCGTGAAATATGCCTCTTGAAACTGTCGTTTTGAAATATGGACGTCTTTTGAATTTTTTGGTCGATATATGACCCCAGGATATGTTTTCAGGGCAGGTGTCATTTACAAGCCTGTAATGATTTGGAATATCCACTGACCATTAGCGCTGGGATTAAAGCTGCTGTTGTGTGAAACGGCCACAAGGTGGCAGCAGTTCTCCCTTACCAAATCTGGTTACTAGGGCAGCAGAGCCTCAGTGGAAGTCGCATTCTAGATTGGAATGTAGAACGGAATGTGCCAGGAGAAAGCCCCTCAAGTTTGTCTCACTACTCCTTGTTCGTGTTTTTAATTTAATTTTTTATTTTTTATTACAGCAAGTTTGAGTACAACGTTTAGCTTGTTGTAGGTGTGCAAGAGGTGGTTCTTTTACACATATACATATGTCTGTTCTTCCTGGGATCCTTTTCCCATGTACGTTATGACAGAATGTTGAGTAGTCTTCTCTTGGTACTCCGTAGGTCTTTGGTGATTCTATACGTCTACTGTGTTTGTATATGTCTGTTAACCCCAATATCGTAATGAATTCAATCCTCACACCTTTCCTTTGGTGAACCATAAGTTTGTTTAATGAATCTGTGATTGCCCTTCTCCGTGGAAATATCTGCCCTGGTATCAATTTATAGGTAACACCTATAAGTGATATGATATGATATGTGTCTTTCACTTTCTGACTTACTCCAAGTCACGTGATTACCTCGAGACTCATCTACGGTGCTGCAAATGGCATTGTATCCTTTTTTTCCTTGGCGAATATTCTGTCTTAGCGAGGTCCATTTTCTGCAATGTGATTCCCTGAGGGCTGAGGATTAGCTGACCTGGGCAGCCTGACCCTGCCGGCAAGCCCTCCCCAGGTGTGCCTGGGTTGAGGTCAATATAAACAGCACTCCAGGCAGCAATAGCCCCTGCAGCTGTGCCTGACTCCATATTCTCTGCCCCGTCAGCAGTCTTGGGGCTGTGCTGGTGGGAGGGTGTGAGGGTCCACGGCTTTGTGGGGGGCCCGGTGTGAGTGGGGCTCTGCTGGACTTTCCGCAGGAGTTGCCAGGCTGCCACCTGTAAAGAAGAGGATGTGTCACCCATAACTTCCACAGGAATATCTCTCCGGGCTGAGGTGAGGAAGGAAAAAAAGGAGTGGGGGCCGGGACAGGAGGGGTATCTCAGGCAGGGCAATGGAAAGCTTCCAGAAGAGCGCCCGTGGCCCGGACCATCCTGGCTGACTTGCAGGCACCAAGTTGGCCTGCATGCTGTCGCTGGTGTGGCTCCACGGCCCTTCCTCTAGGCTTTCAAGCCCTTGTACATATTCAGGTGTTTCACCTGGGAAGGGTGGGAAGAGTTCAGCAGCAGCTGGCCTGGGGCTCAGCTCACGTTTCCTCACAGAGGCCTCGGCACGGTCCCCCAGCTTTGCAATAAGGACGCTCCTTGCGTGGGCGGGCGGGGCTGCTGGCTGTATGGGAGATGATTCCCCACCTCTGACCAATTTCAGAATTGTTTACCACTGGAGCAAGTGCCTTGGTAGTGTTTTCCTCTGTATAAATGTTAGGTTCAGTTTTTTTTTTTCTTTTTGGTTCAAGTTAGATTTTATTCCTCTTTTATGTATTTATGGATATAAGCATGGAAATAATTCATTCTTATAAATACATCAGTGTGAATGGAAGAACTTTTTTTCTGTTTTATTTTTACATTTTATTTTTAAAAATTTTGAAATATAATTTAATTTATTTTTTTTATACAGTAGGTTATTATTAGTTATCTATTTTATGCATATACATGTATACAGGTCTATCCCAATCTCCCAACTCATCCCACCACCACCACCCCATGGCTTCCCCCAATTTGTGTCCATACGTTTTTTCTCGACCTCTGTGTCTCTATTTCTGCCCTGCAAACCAGTTCATCTGTACCATTTTTCTAGGTTCCACATATAGGCATTAATATAGAATATTTGTTTTTCTCTTTCTGACTTACTTCACTCTGTATGACAGTCTCTAGATCCAACAACTTCTCTACAAATGACCCAGTTTCATTCCTTTTTTTGGCTGAGTAATATTCCATTTTATATATGTACCACATCTTTATCCATTCGTCTATCTGTGGGCATTTATGTTGCTTCCATTACCTGGCTATTGTAAATAGTGCTGCAATGAACATTGTGGTGAATGTGTCTTTGTGATTTATGGTTTTCTCTGGGTATATGCCCAGAAGTGGGATTGCTGGATCCTATGGTAATTCTCTTTTTAGTTTTTTAAAGGAACCTCCATACTCTTCTCCACAGTGACTGTATCAATTTACATTCCCACCAATAGCGGAAGAGGGTTCCTTTTGTCCACACCCTCCCCAGAATTTGTTGTTTGTAGATTATCTGATGATGCCGATTCTCACAGGTGTGAGGTCTTACCTCATTGTAGTTTTGATTTGCATTTCTCTAATAATTAGTGATGTTGAGCAGCTTTTCATGTGCGTCTTGGCTATCTCTGTGTCTTCTTTGAAGAAACGTCTCTTTAGATCTTCTGCCCATTTTTGTATTGGGTTGTTTGTTTTATTAATATTAAGCTGCATGAGCTGTTTATATATATTGGAGATTAAACCTTTGTCCATTGATTCGTTTGTGAACGTTTTCGCCCATTCTGAGGGTTGCCTTTTTCCATTCCCGTTTTTTTAACAAAGAAAGAATGCAAGCAAAAGATGCAGAACACTAATGTGCGTGAAATATGCCTCTTGAAACTGTCGTTTTGAAATATGGACGTCTTTTGAATTTTTTGGTCGATATATGACCCCAGGATATGTTTTCAGGGCAGGTGTCATTTACAGGCCTGTAATGATTTGGAATATCCACTGACCATTAGCGCTGGGATTAAAGCTGCTGTTGTGTGAAACGGCCACAAGGTGGCAGCAGTTCTCCCTTACCAAATCTGGTTACTAGGGCAGCAGAGCCTCAGTGGAAGTCGCGTTCTAGATTGGAATGTAGAACGGAATGTGCCAGGAGAAAGCCCCTCAAGTTTGTCTCACTACTTCTTGTTCGTGTTTTTAATTTAATTTTTTATTTTTTATTACAGCAAGTTTGAGTACAACGTTTAGCTTGTTGTAGGTGTGCAAGAGGTGGTTCTTTTACACATATACATATGTCTGTTCTTCCTGGGATCCTTTTCCCATGTACGTTATGACAGAATGTTGAGTAGTCTTCTCTTGGTACTCCGTAGGTCTTTGGTGATTCTATACGTCTACTGTGTTTGTATATGTCTGTTAACCCCAATATCGTAATGAATTCAATCCTCACACCTTTCCTTTGGTGAACCATAAGTTTGTTTAATGAATCTGTGATTGCCCTTCTCCGTGGAAATATCTGCCCTGGTATCAATTTATAGGTAACACCTATAAGTGATATGATATGATATGTGTCTTTCACTTTCTGACTTACTCCAAGTCACGTGATTACCTCGAGACTCATCTACGGTGCTGCAAATGGCATTGTGTCCTTTTTTTCCTTGGCGAATATTCTGTCTTAGCGAGGTCCATTTTCTGCAATGTGATTCCCCGAGGGCTGAAGATTAGCTGACCTGGGCAGCCTGACCCTGCCGGCAAGCCCTCCCCAGGTGTGCCTGGGTTGAGGTCAATATAAACAGCACTCCAGGCAGCAATAGCCCCTGCAGCTGTGCCTGACTCCATATTCTCTGCCCCGTCAGCAGTCTCGGGGCTGTGCTGGTGGGAGGGTGTGAGGGTCCACGGCTTTGTGGGGGGCCCGGTGTGAGTGGGGCTCTGCTGGACTTTCGGCAGGAGTTGCCAGGCTGCCACCTGTAAAGAAGAGGATGTGTCACCCATAACTTCCACTGGAATATCTCTCCGGGCTGAGGTGAGGAAGGAAAAAAAGGAGTGGGGGCCGGGACAGGAGGGGTATCTCAGGCAGGGCAATGGAAAGATTCCAGAAGAGCGCCCGTGGCCAGGACCATCCTGGCTGACCTGCAGGCACCAAGTTGGCCTGCGTGCTGTCGCTGGTGTGGCTCCACGGCCCTTCCTCTAGGCTTTCAAGCCCTTGTACATATTCAGGTGTTTCACCTGGGAAGGGTGGGAAGAGTTCAGCAGCAGCTGGCCTGGGGCTCAGCTCACGTTTACTCACAGAGGCCTGGGCACGGTCCCCCAGCTTTGCAATAAGGACACTCCTTGCGTGGGCGGGCGGGGCTGCTGGCTGTATGGGAGATGATTCCCACCTCTGACCAATTTCAGAATTGTTTACCACTGGGGCAAGTGCCTTGGTAGTGTTTTCCTCTGTATAAATGTTAGGTTCAGTTTTTTTTTTCTTTTTTGGTTCAAGTTAGATTTTATTCCTCTTTTATGTATTTATGGATATAAGCATGGAAATAATTCATTCTTATAAATACATCAGTGTGAATGGAAGAACTTTTTTTCTGTTTTATTTTTACATTTTATTTTTAAAAATTTTGAAATTTAATTTAATTTATTTTTTTATACAGTAGGTTATTATTAGTTATCTATTTTATGCATATACATGTATACAGGTCAATCCCAATCTCCCAACTCATCCCACCACCACCACCCCATGGCTTCCCCCACTTTGTGACCATACGTTTGTTCTCTACCTCTGTGTCTCTATTTCTGCCCTGCAAACCAGTTCATCTGTACCATTTTTCTAGGTTCCACATATAGGCATTAATATACAATATTTGTTTTTCTCTTTCTGACTTACTTCACTCTGTATGACAGTCTCTAGATCCATCAACTTCTCTACAAATGACCCAGTTTCATTCCTTTTTTTTGGCTGAGTAATATTCCATTTTATATATGTACCACATCTTTATCCATTCGTCTGTCTGTGGGCATTTAGGTTGCTTCCATTACCTGGCTATTGTAAATAGTGCTGCAATGAACATTGTGGTGAATGTGTCTTTGTGATTTATGGTTTTCTCTGGGTATATGCCCAGAAGTGGGATTGCTGGATCCTATGGTAATTCTCTTTTTAGTTTTTTAAAGGAACCTCCATACTCTTCTCCACAGTGACTGTATCAATTTACATTCCCACCAATAGCGGAAGAGGGTTCCTTTTGTCCACACCCTCCCCAGAATTTGTTGTTTGTAGATTATCTGATGATGCCGATTCTCACAGGTGTGAGGTCTTACCTCATTGTAGTTTTGATTTGCATTTCTCTAATAATTAGTGATGTTGAGCAGCTTTTCATGTGCGTCTTGGCCATCTCTGTGTCTTCTTTGAAGAAACGTCTCTTTAGATCTTCTGCCCATTTTTGTATTGGGTTGTTCGTTTTATTAATATTAAGCTGCATGAGGTGTTTATATATATTGGAGATTAAACCTTTGTCCATTGATTCGTTTCTGAATGTTTTCGCCCATTCTGAGGGTTGCCTTTTTCCATTCCCATTCTTTTAACAAAGAAAGAAAGCAAGCAAAAGAAGCAGAACACTAATGTGCGTGAAATATGCCTCTTGAAACTGTCGTTTTGAAATATGGACGTCTTTTGAAATTTTTGGTCGATATATGGCCCCAGGATTTGTTTTCAGGGCAGGTGTCATTTACAGGCCTGTAATGATTTGGAATATCCACTGACCATTAGCGCTGGGATTAAAGCTGCTGTTGTGTGAAACGGCCACAAGGTGGCAGCAGTTCTCCCTTACCAAATCTGGTTACTAGGGCAGCAGAGCCTCAGTGGAAGTCGCGTTCTAGATTGGAATGTAGAACGGAATGTGCCAGGAGAAAGCCCCTCAAGTTTGTCTCACTACTTCTTGTTCGTGTTTTAATTTAATTTTTTATTTTTTATTACAGCAAATTTGAGTACAACGTTTAGCTTGTTGTAGGTGTGCAAGAGGTGGTTCTTTTACACATATACATATGTCTGTTCTTCCTGGGATCCTTTTCCCATGTACGTTATGACAGAATGTTGAGTAGTCTTCTCTTGGTACTCCGTAGGTCTTTGGTGATTCTATACGTCTACTGTGTTTGTATATGTCTGTTAACCCCAATATCGTAATGAATTCAATCCTCACACCTTTCCTTTGGTGAACCATAAGTTTGTTTAATGAATCTGTGATTGCCCTTCTCCGTGGAAATATCTGCCCTGGTATCAGTTTATAGGCAACACCTATAAGTGATATGATATGTGTCTTTCACTTTGTGACTTACTCCAAGTCACGTGATTACCTCGAGACTCATCTACGGTGCTGCAAATGGCATTGTGTCCTTTTTTTCCTTGGCGAATATTCTGTCTTAGCGAGGTCCATTTTCTGCAATGTGATGCCCCGAGGGCTGAGGATTAGCTGACCTGGGCAGCCTGACCCTGCCGGCAAGCCCTCCCCAGGTGTGCCTGGGTTGAGGTCAATATAAACAGCACTCCAGGCAGCAATAGCCCCTGCAGCTGTGCCTGACTCCATATTCTCTGCCCCGTCAGCAGTCTCGGGGCTGTGCTGGTGGGAGGGTGTGAGGGTCCACGGCTTTGTGGGGGGCCCGGTGTGAGTGGGGCTCTGCTGGACTTTCGGCAGGAGTTGCCAGGCTGCCACCTGTAAAGAAGAGGATGTGTCACCCATAACTTCCACTGGAATATCTCTCCTGGCTGAGGTGAGGAAGGAAAAAAAGGAGTGTGGGCCGGGACAGGAGGGGTATCTCAGGCAGGGCAATGGAAAGCTTCCAGAAGAGCGCCCGTGGCCAGGACCATCCTGGCTGACCTGCAGGCACCAAGTTGGCCTGCGTGCTGTCGCTGGTGTGGCTCCACGGCCCTTCCTCTAGGCTTTCAAGCCCTTGTACATATTCAGGTGTTTCACCTGGGAAGGGTGGGAAGAGTTCAGCAGCAGCTGGCCTGGGGCTCAGCTCACGTTTACTCACAGAGGCCTCGGCACGGTCCCCCAGCTTTGCAATAAGGACGCTCCTTGCGTGGGTGGGCGGGGCTGCTGGCTGTATGGGAGATGATTCCCCACCTCTGACCAATTTCACAATTGTTTACCACTGGAGCAAGTGCCTTGGTAGTGTTTTCCTCTGTATAAATGTTAGGTTCAGTTTTTTTTTCTTTTTTGGTTCAAGTTAGATTTTATTCCTCTTTTATGTATTTATGGATATAAGCATGGAAATAATTCATTCTTATAAATACATCAGTGTGAATGGAAGAACTTTATTTCTGTTTTATTTTTACATTTTATTTTTAAAAATTTGAAATTTAATTTAATTTATTTTTTATACAGTAGGTTATTATTAGTTATCTATTTTATGCATATACATGTATACAGGTCAATCCCAATCTCCCAACTCATCCCACCACCACCACCCCATGGCTTCCCCCACTTTGTGTCCATACGTTTGTTCTCTACCTCTGTGTCTCTATTTCTGCCCTGCAAACCAGTTCATCTGTACCATTTTTCTAGGTTCCACATATAGGCATTAATATACAATATTTGTTTTTCTCTTTGTGACTTACTTCACTCTGTATGACAGTCTCTAGATCCATCAACTTCTCTACAAATGACCCAGTTTCATTCCTTTTTTTGGCTGAGTAATATTCCATTTTATATATGTACCACGTCTTTATCCATTCGTCTGTCTGTGGGCATTTAGGTTGCTTCCATTACCTGGCTATTGTAAATAGTGCTGCAATGAACATTGTGGTGAATGTGTCTTTGTGATTTATGGTTTTCTCTGGGTATATGCCCAGAAGTGGGATTGCTGGATCCTATGGTAATTCTCTTTTTAGTTTTTGAAAGGAACCTCCATACTGTTCTCCATAGTGACTGTATCAATTTACATTCCCACCAATAGCGGAAGAGGGTTCCTTTTGTCCACACCCTCCCCAGAATTTGTTGTTTGTAGATTATCTGATGATGCCGATTCTCACAGGTGTGAGGTCTTACCTCATTGTAGTTTTGATTTGCATTTCTCTAATAATTAGTGATGTTGAGCAGCTTTTCATGTGCGTCTTGGCCATCTCTGTGTCTTCTTTGAAGAAACGTCTCTTTAGATCTTCTGCCCATTTTTGTATTGGGTTGTTTGTTTTATTAATATTAAGCTGCATGAGCTGTTTATATATATTGGAGATTAAACCTTTGTCCATTGATTCGTTTGTGAACGTTTTCGCCCATTCTGAGGGCTGCCTTTTTCCATTCCCGTTTTTTTAACAAAGAAAGAAAGCAAGCAAAAGAAGCAGAACACTAATGTGCGTGAAATATGCCTCTTGAAACTGTCGTTTTGAAATATGGACGTCTTTTGAATTTTTTGGTCGATATATGACCCCAGGATATGTTTTCAGGGCAGGTGTCATTTACAAGCCTGTAATGATTTGGAATATCCACTGACCATTAGCGCTGGGATTAAAGCTGCTGTTGTGTGAAACGGCCACAAGGTGGCAGCAGTTCTCCCTTACCAAATCTGGTTACTAGGGCAGCAGAGCCTCAGTGGAAGTCGCATTCTAGATTGGAATGTAGAACGGAATGTGCCAGGAGAAAGCCCCTCAAGTTTGTCTCACTACTCCTTGTTCGTGTTTTTAATTTAATTTTTTATTTTTTATTACAGCAAGTTTGAGTACAACGTTTAGCTTGTTGTAGGTGTGCAAGAGGTGGTTCTTTTACACATATACATATGTCTGTTCTTCCTGGGATCCTTTTCCCATGTACGTTATGACAGAATGTTGAGTAGTCTTCTCTTGGTACTCCGTAGGTCTTTGGTGATTCTATACGTCTACTGTGTTTGTATATGTCTGTTAACCCCAATATCGTAATGAATTCAATCCTCACACCTTTCCTTTGGTGAACCATAAGTTTGTTTAATGAATCTGTGATTGCCCTTCTCCGTGGAAATATCTGCCCTGGTATCAATTTATAGGTAACACCTATAAGTGATATGATATGATATGTGTCTTTCACTTTCTGACTTACTCCAAGTCACGTGATTACCTCGAGACTCATCTACGGTGCTGCAAATGGCATTGTATCCTTTTTTTCCTTGGCGAATATTCTGTCTTAGCGAGGTCCATTTTCTGCAATGTGATTCCCTGAGGGCTGAGGATTAGCTGACCTGGGCAGCCTGACCCTGCCGGCAAGCCCTCCCCAGGTGTGCCTGGGTTGAGGTCAATATAAACAGCACTCCAGGCAGCAATAGCCCCTGCAGCTGTGCCTGACTCCATATTCTCTGCCCCGTCAGCAGTCTTGGGGCTGTGCTGGTGGGAGGGTGTGAGGGTCCACGGCTTTGTGGGGGGCCCGGTGTGAGTGGGGCTCTGCTGGACTTTCGGCAGGAGTTGCCAGGCTGCCACCTGTAAAGAAGAGGATGTGTCACCCATAACTTCCACAGGAATATCTCTCCGGGCTGAGGTGAGGAAGGAAAAAAAGGAGTGGGGGCCGGGACAGGAGGGGTATCTCAGGCAGGGCAATGGAAAGCTTCCAGAAGAGCGCCCGTGGCCCGGACCATCCTGGCTGACCTGCAGGCACCAAGTTGGCCTGCATGCTGTCGCTGGTGTGGCTCCACGGCCCTTCCTCTAGGCTTTCAAGCCCTTGTACATATTCAGGTGTTTCACCTGGGAAGGGTGGGAAGAGTTCAGCAGCAGCTGGCCTGGGGCTCAGCTCACGTTTCCTCACAGAGGCCTCGGCACGGTCCCCCAGCTTTGCAATAAGGACGCTCCTTGCGTGGGCGGGCGGGGCTGCTGGCTGTATGGGAGATGATTCCCCACCTCTGACCAATTTCAGAATTGTTTACCACTGGAGCAAGTGCCTTGGTAGTGTTTTCCTCTGTATAAATGTTAGGTTCAGTTTTTTTTTTTCTTTTTGGTTCAAGTTAGATTTTATTCCTCTTTTATGTATTTATGGATATAAGCATGGAAATAATTCATTCTTATAAATACATCAGTGTGAATGGAAGAACTTTTTTTCTGTTTTATTTTTACATTTTATTTTTAAAAATTTTGAAATATAATTTAATTTATTTTTTTTATACAGTAGGTTATTATTAGTTATCTATTTTATGCATATACATGTATACAGGTCTATCCCAATCTCCCAACTCATCCCACCACCACCACCCCATGGCTTCCCCCAATTTGTGTCCATACGTTTTTTCTCGACCTCTGTGTCTCTATTTCTGCCCTGCAAACCAGTTCATCTGTACCATTTTTCTAGGTTCCACATATAGGCATTAATATAGAATATTTGTTTTTCTCTTTCTGACTTACTTCACTCTGTATGACAGTCTCTAGATCCAACAACTTCTCTACAAATGACCCAGTTTCATTCCTTTTTTTGGCTGAGTAATATTCCATTTTATATATGTACCACATCTTTATCCATTCGTCTATCTGTGGGCATTTATGTTGCTTCCATTACCTGGCTATTGTAAATAGTGCTGCAATGAACATTGTGGTGAATGTGTCTTTGTGATTTATGGTTTTCTCTGGGTATATGCCCAGAAGTGGGATTGCTGGATCCTATGGTAATTCTCTTTTTAGTTTTTTAAAGGAACCTCCATACTCTTCTCCACAGTGACTGTATCAATTTACATTCCCACCAATAGCGGAAGAGGGTTCCTTTTGTCCACACCCTCCCCAGAATTTGTTGTTTGTAGATTATCTGATGATGCCGATTCTCACAGGTGTGAGGTCTTACCTCATTGTAGTTTTGATTTGCATTTCTCTAATAATTAGTGATGTTGAGCAGCTTTTCATGTGCGTCTTGGCTATCTCTGTGTCTTCTTTGAAGAAACGTCTCTTTAGATCTTCTGCCCATTTTTGTATTGGGTTGTTTGTTTTATTAATATTAAGCTGCATGAGCTGTTTATATATATTGGAGATTAAACCTTTGTCCATTGATTCGTTTGTGAACGTTTTCGCCCATTCTGAGGGTTGCCTTTTTCCATTCCCGTTTTTTTAACAAAGAAAGAATGCAAGCAAAAGAAGCAGAACACTAATGTGCGTGAAATATGCCTCTTGAAACTGTCGTTTTGAAATATGGACGTCTTTTGAATTTTTTGGTCGATATATGACCCCAGGATATGTTTTCAGGGCAGGTGTCATTTACAGGCCTGTAATGATTTGGAATATCCACTGACCATTAGCGCTGGGATTAAAGCTGCTGTTGTGTGAAACGGCCACAAGGTGGCAGCAGTTCTCCCTTACCAAATCTGGTTACTAGGGCAGCAGAGCCTCAGTGGAAGTCGCGTTCTAGATTGGAATGTAGAACGGAATGTGCCAGGAGAAAGCCCCTCAAGTTTGTCTCACTACTTCTTGTTCGTGTTTTTAATTTAATTTTTTATTTTTTATTACAGCAAGTTTGAGTACAACGTTTAGCTTGTTGTAGGTGTGCAAGAGGTGGTTCTTTTACACATATACATATGTCTGTTCTTCCTGGGATCCTTTTCCCATGTACGTTATGACAGAATGTTGAGTAGTCTTCTCTTGGTACTCCGTAGGTCTTTGGTGATTCTATACGTCTACTGTGTTTGTATATGTCTGTTAACCCCAATATCGTAATGAATTCAATCCTCACACCTTTCCTTTGGTGAACCATAAGTTTGTTTAATGAATCTGTGATTGCCCTTCTCCGTGGAAATATCTGCCCTGGTATCAATTTATAGGTAACACCTATAAGTGATATGATATGATATGTGTCTTTCACTTTCTGACTTACTCCAAGTCACGTGATTACCTCGAGACTCATCTACGGTGCTGCAAATGGCATTGTGTCCTTTTTTTCCTTGGCGAATATTCTGTCTTAGCGAGGTCCATTTTCTGCAATGTGATTCCCCGAGGGCTGAAGATTAGCTGACCTGGGCAGCCTGACCCTGCCGGCAAGCCCTCCCCAGGTGTGCCTGGGTTGAGGTCAATATAAACAGCACTCCAGGCAGCAATAGCCCCTGCAGCTGTGCCTGACTCCATATTCTCTGCCCCGTCAGCAGTCTCGGGGCTGTGCTGGTGGGAGGGTGTGAGGGTCCACGGCTTTGTGGGGGGCCCGGTGTGAGTGGGGCTCTGCTGGACTTTCGGCAGGAGTTGCCAGGCTGCCACCTGTAAAGAAGAGGATGTGTCACCCATAACTTCCACTGGAATATCTCTCCGGGCTGAGGTGAGGAAGGAAAAAAAGGAGTGGGGGCCGGGACAGGAGGGGTATCTCAGGCAGGGCAATGGAAAGATTCCAGAAGAGCGCCCGTGGCCAGGACCATCCTGGCTGACCTGCAGGCACCAAGTTGGCCTGCGTGCTGTCGCTGGTGTGGCTCCACGGCCCTTCCTCTAGGCTTTCAAGCCCTTGTACATATTCAGGTGTTTCACCTGGGAAGGGTGGGAAGAGTTCAGCAGCAGCTGGCCTGGGGCTCAGCTCACGTTTACTCACAGAGGCCTGGGCACGGTCCCCCAGCTTTGCAATAAGGACACTCCTTGCGTGGGCGGGCGGGGCTGCTGGCTGTATGGGAGATGATTCCCACCTCTGACCAATTTCAGAATTGTTTACCACTGGGGCAAGTGCCTTGGTAGTGTTTTCCTCTGTATAAATGTTAGGTTCAGTTTTTTTTTTCTTTTTTGGTTCAAGTTAGATTTGATTCCTCTTTTATGTATTTATGGATATAAGCATGGAAATAATTCATTCTTATAAATACATCAGTGTGAATGGAAGAACTTTTTTTCTGTTTTATTTTTACATTTTATTTTTAAAAATTTTGAAATTTAATTTAATTTATTTTTTTATACAGTAGGTTATTATTAGTTATCTATTTTATGCATATACATGTATACAGGTCAATCCCAATCTCCCAACTCATCCCACCACCACCACCCCATGGCTTCCCCCACTTTGTGACCATACGTTTGTTCTCTACCTCTGTGTCTCTATTTCTGCCCTGCAAACCAGTTCATCTGTACCATTTTTCTAGGTTCCACATATAGGCATTAATATACAATATTTGTTTTTCTCTTTCTGACTTACTTCACTCTGTATGACAGTCTCTAGATCCATCAACTTCTCTACAAATGACCCAGTTTCATTCCTTTTTTTTGGCTGAGTAATATTCCATTTTATATATGTACCACATCTTTATCCATTCGTCTGTCTGTGGGCATTTAGGTTGCTTCCATTACCTGGCTATTGTAAATAGTGCTGCAATGAACATTGTGGTGAATGTGTCTTTGTGATTTATGGTTTTCTCTGGGTATATGCCCAGAAGTGGGATTGCTGGATCCTATGGTAATTCTCTTTTTAGTTTTTTAAAGGAACCTCCATACTCTTCTCCACAGTGACTGTATCAATTTACATTCCCACCAATAGCGGAAGAGGGTTCCTTTTGTCCACACCCTCCCCAGAATTTGTTGTTTGTAGATTATCTGATGATGCCGATTCTCACAGGTGTGAGGTCTTACCTCATTGTAGTTTTGATTTGCATTTCTCTAATAATTAGTGATGTTGAGCAGCTTTTCATGTGCGTCTTGGCCATCTCTGTGTCTTCTTTGAAGAAACGTCTCTTTAGATCTTCTGCCCATTTTTGTATTGGGTTGTTCGTTTTATTAATATTAAGCTGCATGAGCTGTTTATATATATTGGAGATTAAACCTTTGTCCATTGATTCGTTTGTGAATGTTTTCGCCCATTCTGAGGGTTGCCTTTTTCCATTCCCGTTCTTTTAACAAAGAAAGAAAGAAAGCAAAAGAAGCAGAACACTAATGTGCGTGAAATATGCCTCTTGAAACTGTCGTTTTGAAATATGGACGTCTTTTGAAATTTTTGGTCGATATATGACCCCAGGATTTGTTTTCAGGGCAGGTGTCATTTACAGGCCTGTAATGATTTGGAATATCCACTGACCATTAGCGCTGGGATTAAAGCTGCTGTTGTGTGAAACGGCCACAAGGTGGCAGCAGTTCTCCCTTACCAAATCTGGTTACTAGGGCAGCAGAGCCTCAGTGGAAGTCGCTTTCTAGATTGGAATGTAGAACGGAATGTGCCAGGAGAAAGCCCCTCAAGTTTGTCTCACTACTTCTTGTTCGTGTTTTTAATTTAATTTTTCATTTTTTATTACAGCAAGTTTGAGTACAACGTTTAGCTTGTTGTAGGTGTGCAAGAGGTGGTTCTTTTACACATATACATATGTCTGTTCTTCCTGGGATCCTTTTCCCATGTACGTTATGACAGAATGTTGAGTAGTCTTCTCTTGGTACTCCGTAGGTCTTTGGTGATTCTATACGACTACTGTGTTTGTATATGTCTGTTAACCCCAATATCGTAATGAATTCAATCCTCACACCTTTCCTTTGGTGAACCATAAGTTTGTTTAATGAATCTGTGATTGCCCTTCTCCGTGGAAATATCTGCCCTGGTATCAGTTTATAGGTAACACCTATAAGTGATATGATATGATATGTGTCTTTCACTTTCTGACTTACTCCAAGTCACGTGATTACCTCGAGACTCATCTACGGTGCTTCAAATGGCATTGTGTCCATTTTTTTCCTTGGCGAATATTCTGTCTTAGCGAGGTCCATTTTCTGCAATGTGATTCCCCGAGGGCTGAGGATTAGCTGACCTGGGCAGCCTGACCCTGCCGGCAAGCCCTCCCCAGGTGTGCCTGGGTTGAGGTCAATATAAACAGCACTCCAGGCAGCAATAGCCCCTGCAGCTGTGCCTGACTCCATATTCTCTGCCCCGTCAGCAGTCTCGGGGCTGTGCTGGTGGGAGGGTGTGAGGGTCCACGGCTTTGTGGGGGGCCCGGTGTGAGTGGGGCTCTGCTGGACTTTCGGCAGGAGTTGCCAGGCTGCCACCTGTAAAGAAGAGGATGTGTCACCCATAACTTCCACTGGAATATCTCTCCGGGCTGAGGTGAGGAAGGAAAAAAAGGAGTGGGGGCCGGGACAGGAGGGGTATCTCAGGCAGGGCAATGGAAAGCTTCCAGAAGAGCGCCCGTGGCCAGGACCATCCTGGCTGACCTGCAGGCACCACGTTGGCCTGCGTGCTGTCGCTGGTGTGACTCCACGGCCCTTCCTCTAGGCTTTCAAGCCCTTGTACATATTCAGGTGTTTCACCTGGGAAGGGTGGGAAGAGTTCAGCAGCAGCTGGCCTGGGGCACAGCTCACGTTTCCTCACAGAGGCCTCGGCACGGTCCCCCAGCTTTGCAATAAGGACGCTCCATGCGTGGGCGGGCGGGGCTGCTGGCTGTATGGGAGATGATTCCCCACCTCTGACCAATTTCAGAATTGTTTACCACTGGAGCAAGTGCCTTGGTAGTGTTTTCCTCTGTATAAATGTTAGGTTCAGTTTTTTTTTCTTTTTTGGTTCAAGTTAGATTTTATTCCTCTTTTATGTATTTATGGATATAAGCATGGAAATAATTCATTCTTATAAATACATCAGTGTGAATGGAAGAACTTTTTTTCTGTTTTATTTTTACATTTTATTTTTAAAAATTTTGAAATTTAATTTAATTTATTTTTTTTATACAGTAGGTTATTATTAGTTATCTATTTTATGCATATACATGTATACAGGTCAATCCCAATCTCCCAACTCATCCCACCACCACCACCCCATGGCTTCCCCCACTTTGTGTCCATACGTTTGTTCTCTACCTCTGTGTCTCTATTTCTGCCCTGCAAACCAGTTCATCTGTACCATATTTCTAGGTTCCACATATAGGCATTAATATACAATATTTGTTTTTCTCTTTCTGACTTACTTCACTCTGTATGACAGTCTCTAGATCCATCAACTTCTCTACAAATGACCCAGTTTCATTCCTTTTTTTGGCTGAGTAATATTCCATTTTATATATGTACCACATCTTTATCCATTCGTCTGTCTGTGGGCATTTAGGTTGCTTCCATTACCTGGCTATTGTAAATAGTGCTGCAATGAACATTGTGGTGAATGTGTCTTTGTGATTTATGGTTTTCTCTGGGTATATGCCCAGAAGTGGGATTGCTGGATCCTATGGTAATTCTCTTTTTAGTTTTTGAAAGGAACCTCCATACTGTTCTCCATAGTGACTGTATCAATTTACATTCCCACCAATAGCGGAAGAGGGTTCCTTTTGTCCACACCCTCCCCAGAATTTGTTGTTTGTAGATTATCTGATGATGCCGATTCTAACAGGTGTGAGGTCTTACCTCATTGTAGTTTTGATTTGCATTTCTCTAATAATTAGTGATGTTGAGCAGCTTTTCATGTGCGTCTTGGCCATCTCTGTGTCTTCTTTGAAGAAACGTCTCTTTAGATCTTCTGCCCATTTTTGTATTGGGTTGTTCGTTTTATTAATATTAAGCTGCATGAGCTGTTTATATATATTGGAGATTAAACCTTTGTCCATTGATTCGTTTGTGAACGTTTTCGCCCATTCTGAGGGTTGCCTTTTTCCATTCCCGTTTTTTTAACAAAGAAAGAAAGCAAGCAAAAGAAGCAGAACACTAATGTGCGTGAAATATGCCTCTTGAAACTGTCGTTTTGAAATATGGACGTCTTTTGAATTTTTTGGTCGATATATGACCCCAGGATATGTTTTCAGGGCAGGTGTCATTTACAGGCCTGTAATGATTTGGAATATCCACTGACCATTAGCGCTGGGATTAAAGCTGCTGTTGTGTGAAACGGCCACAAGGTGGCAGCAGTTCTCCCTTACCAAATCTGGTTACTAGGGCAGCAGAGCCTCAATGGAAGTCGCGTTCTAGATTGGAATGTAGAACGGAATGTGCCAGGAGAAAGCCCCTCAAGTTTGTCTCACTACTTCTTGTTCGTGTTTTTAATTTAATTTTTTATTTTTTATTACAGCAAGTTTGAGTACAACGTTTAGCTTGTTGTAGGTGTGCAAGAGGTGGTTCTTTTACACATATACATATGTCTGTTCTTCCTGGGATCCTTTTCCCATGTACGTTATGACAGAATGTTGAGTAGTCTTCTCTTGGTACTCCGTAGGTCTTTGGTGATTCTATACGTCTACTGTGTTTGTATATGTCTGTTAACCCCAATATCGTAATGAATTCAATCCTCACACCTTTCCTTTGGTGAACCATAAGTTTGTTTAATGAATCTGTGATTGCCCTTCTCCGTGGAAATATCTGCCCTGGTATCAATTTATAGGTAACACCTATAAGTGATATGATATGATATGTGTCTTTCACTTTCTGACTTACTCCAAGTCACGTGATTACCTCGAGACTCATCTACGGTGCTGCAAATGGCATTGTGTCCTTTTTTTCCTTGGCGAATATTCTGTCTTAGCGAGGTCCATTTTCTGCAATGTGATTCCCCGAGGGCTGAGGATTAGCTGACCTGGGCAGCCTGACCCTGCCGGCAAGCCCTCCCCAGGTGTGCCTGGGTTGAGGTCAATATAAACAGCACTCCAGGCAGCAATAGCTCCTGCAGCTGTGCCTGACTCCATATTCTCTGCCCCGTCAGCAGTCTCGGGGCTGTGCTGGTGGGAGGGTGTGAGGGTCCACGGCTTTGTGGGGGGCCCGGTGTGAGTGGGGCTCTGCTGGACTTTCGGCAGGAGTTGCCAGGCTGCCACCTGTAAAGAAGAGGATGTGTCACCCATAACTTCCACTGGAATATCTCTCCGGGCTGAGGTGAGGAAGGAAAAAAAGGAGTGGGGGCCGGGACAGGAGGGGTATCTCAGGCAGGGCAATGGAAAGCTTCCAGAAGAGCGCCCGTGGCCAGGACCATCCTGGCTGACCTGCAGGCACCAAGTTGGCCTGCGTGCTGTCGCTGGTGTGGCTCCACGGCCCTTCCTCTAGGCTTTCAAGCCCTTGTACATATTCAGGTGTTTCACCTGGGAAGGGTGGGAAGAGTTCAGCAGCAGCTGTCCTGGGGCTCAGCTCACGTTTACTCACAGAGGCCTCGGCACGGTCTCCCAGCTTTGCAATAAGGACGCTCCATGCGTGGGCGGGCGGGGCTGCTGGCTGTATGGGAGATGATTCCCCACCTCTGACCAATTTCAGAATTGTTTACCACTGGAGCAAGTGCCTTGGTAGTGTTTTCCTCTGTATAAATGTTAGGTTCAGTTTTTTTTTCTTTTTGGTTCAAGTTAGATTTTATTCCTCTTTTATGTATTTATGGATATAAGCATGGAAAGAATTCATTCTTATAAATACATCAGTGTGAATGGAAGAACTTTTTTTCTGTTTTATTTTTACATTTTATTTTTAAAAATTTTGAAATTTAATTTAATTTATTTTTTTTATACAGTAGGTTATTATTAGTTATCTATTTTATGCATATACATGTATACAGGTCTATCCCAATCTCCCAACTCATCCCACCACCACCACCCCATGGCTTCCCCCACTTTGTGTCCATACGTTTTTTCTCTACCTCTGTGTCTCTATTTCTGCCCTGCAAACCAGTTAATCTGTACCATTTTTCTAGGTTCCACATATAGGCATTAATATAGAATATTTGTTTTTCTCTTACTGATTTACTTCACTCTGTATGACAGTCTCTAGATCCAACAACTTCTCTACAAATGACCCAGTTTCATTCCTTTTTTGGCTGAGTAATATTCCATTTTATATATGTACCACATCTTTATCCATTCGTCTGTCTGTGGGCATTTAGGTTGCTTCCATTACCTGGCTATTGTAAATAGTGCTGCAATGAACATTGTGGTGAATGTGTCTTTGTGATTTATGGTTTTCTCTGGGTATATGCCCAGAAGTGGGATTGCTGGATCCTATGGTAATTCTCTTTTTAGTTTTTTAAAGGAACCTCCATACTCTTCTCCACAGTGACTGTATCAATTTACATTCCCACCAATAGCGGAAGAGGGTTCCTTTTGTCCACACCCTCCCCAGAATTTGTTGTTTGTAGATTATCTGATGATGCCGATTCTCACAGGTGTGAGGTCTTACCTCATTGTAGTTTTGATTTGCATTTCTCTAATAATTAGTGATGATGAGCAGCTTTTCATGTGCGTCTTGGCCATCTCTGTGTCTTCTTTGAAGAAACGTCTATTTAGATCTTCTGCCCATTTTTGTATTGGGTTGTTTGTTTTATTAATATTAAGCTGCATGAGCTGTTTATATATATTGGAGATTAAACCTTTGTCCATTGATTCGTTTGTGAAAGTTTTCGCCCATTCTGAGGGTTGCCTTTTTCCATTCCCGTATTTTTAACAAAGAAAGAAAGAAATCAAAAGAAGCAGAACACTAATGTGCGTGAAATATGCCTCTTGAAACAGTCGTTTTGAAATATGGACGTCTTTTGAATTTTTTGGTCGATATATGAGCCCAGGATTTGTTTTCAGGGCAGGTGTCATTTACAGGCCTGTAATGATTTGGAATATCCACTGACCATTAGCGCTGGGATTAAAGCTGCTGTTGTGTGAAACGGCCACAAGGTGGCAGCAGTTCTCCCTTACCAAATCTGGTTACTAGGGCAGCAGAGCCTCAATGGAAGTCGCGTTCTAGATTGGAATGTAGAACGGAATGTACCAGGAGAAAGCCCCTCAAGTTTTTCTCACTTCTTCTTGTTCGTGTTTTAATTTAATTTTTTATTTTTTATTACAGCAAGTTTGAGTACAACGTTTAGCTTGTTGTAGGTGTGCAAGAGGTGGTTCTTTTACACATATACATATGTCTGTTCTTCCTGGGATCCTTTTCCCATGTACGTTATGACAGAATGTTGAGTAGTCTTCTCTTGGTACTCCGTAGGTCTTTTGCGATTATATATGTCTACTGTGTTTGTATATGTCTGTTAACCCCAATATCGTAATGAATTCAATCCTCACACCTTTCCTTTGGTGAACCATAAGTTTGTTTAATGAATCTGTGATTGCCCTTCTCCGTGGAAATATCTGCCCTGGTATCAATTTATAGGTAACACCTATATGTGATATGATATGATATGTGTCTTTCACTTTCTGACTTACTCCAAGTCACGTGATTACCTCGAGACTCATCTACGGTGCTACAAATGGCATTGTGTGCTTCCTTTCCTTGGCGAATATTCTGTCTTAGCGAGGTCCATTTTCTGCAATGTGATTCCCTGAGGGCTGAGGATTAGCTGACCTGGGCATCCTGACCCTGCCGGCAAGCCCTCCCCAGGTGTGCCTGGGTTGAGGTCAATATAAACAGCACTCCAGGCAGCAATAGCCCCTGCAGCTGTGCCTGACTCCATATTCTCTGCCCCGTCAGCAGTCTCGGGGCTGTGCTGGTGGGAGGGTGTGAGGGTCCACGGCTTTGTGGGTGGCCCGGTGTGAGTGGGGCTCTGCTGGACTTTCTGCAGGAGTTGCCAGGCTGCCACCTGTAAAGAAGAGGATGTGTCACCCATAACATCCACTGGAATATCTCTCCGGGCTGAGTTGAGGAAGGAAAAAAAGGAGTGGGGGCCGGGACAGGAGGGGTATCTCAGGCAGGGCAATAGAAAGCTTCCAGAAGAGCGCCCGTGGCCAGGAACATCCTGGCTGACCTGCAGGCACCAAGGTGGCCTGCGTGCTGTCGCTGGTGTGGCTCCACGGCCCTTCCTCTAGGCTTTCAAGCCCTTGTACATATTCAGGTGTTTCACCTGGGAAGGGTGGGAACAGTTCAGCAGCAGCTGGCCTGGGGCTCAGCTCACGTTTACTCACAGAGGCCTCGGCACGGTCCCCGAGCTTTGCAATAAGGACGCTCCTTGCGTGGGCGGGCGGGGCTGCTGGCTCTATGGGAGATGATTCCCCACCTCTGACCAATTTCAGAATTGTTTACCACTGGAGCAACTGCCTTGGTAGTGTTTTCCTCTGTATAACTGTTAGGTTCAGTTTTTTTTTTTTCTTTTTTGGTTCAAGTTAGATTTTATTCCTCTTTTATGTATTTATAGATATAAGCATGGAAATAATTCATTCTTATAAATACATCAGTGTGAATGGAAGAACTTTTTTTCTGTTTTATTTTTACATTTTATTTCTAAAAATTTTGAAATTTAATTTTATTTATTTTTTTATACACTAGGTTATTATTAGTTATCTATTTTATGCATAGACATGTATACAGGTCAATCCCAATCTCCCAACTCATCCCACCACCACCACCCCATGGCTTCCCCCACTTTGTGTCCATGTCCATACGTTTGTTCTCTACCTCTGTGTCTCTCTTTCTGCCCTGCAAACCAGTTCATCTGTACCATTTTTCTAGGTTCCACATATAGGCATTAATATACAATATTTGTTTTTCTCTTCCTGACTTACTTCACTCTGTATGACAGTCTCTAGATCCATCAACTTCTCTACAAATGACCCAGTTTCATTCCTTTTTTGGCTGAGTAATATTCGATTTTATATATGTACCACATCTTTATCCATTCGTCTGTCTGTGGGCATTTAGGTTGCTTCCATTACCTGGCTATTGTAAATAGTGCTGCAATGAACATTGTGGTGAATGTGTCTTTGTGATTTATGGTTTTCTCTGGGTATATGCCCACAAGTGGGATTGCTGGATCCTATGGTAATTCTCTTTTTAGTTTTTTAAAGGAACCTCCATACTGTTCTCCATAGAGACTGTATCAATTTACATTCCCACCAATAGCGGAAGAGGGTTCCTTTTGTCCACACCCTCCCCAGAATTTGTTGTTTGTAGATTATCTGATGATGCCGATTCTCACAGGTGTGAGGTCTTACCTCATTGTAGTTTTGATTTGCATTTCTCTAATAATTAGTGATGTTGAGCAGCTTTTTATGTGCGTCTTGGCCATCTCTGTGTCTTCTTTGAAGAAACGTCTCTTTAGATCTTCTGCCCATTTTTGTATTGGGTTGTTTGTTTTATTAATATTAAGCTGCATGAGCTGTTTATATATATTGGAGATTAAACCTTTGTCCATTGATTTGTTTGTGAACGTTTTTGCCCATTCTGAGGGTTGCCTTTTTCCATTCCCGTTTTTTTAACAAAGAAAGAATGCAAGCAAAAGAAGCAGAACACTAATGTGCGTGAAATATGCCTCTTGAAACTGTCGTTTTGAAATATGGACGTCTTTTGAATTTTTTGGTCGATATATGTCCCCAGGATATATTTTCAGGGCAGGTGTCATTTACAGGCCTGTAATGATTTGGAATATCCACTGACCATTAGCGCTGGGATTAAAGCTGCTGTAGCGTGAAACGGCCACAAGGTGGCAGCAGTTCTCCCTTACCAAATCTGCTTACTAGGGCAGCAGAGCCTCAATGGAAGTCGTGTTCTAGATTGGAATGTAGAACGGAATGTGCCAGGAGAAAGCCCCTCAAGTTTGTCTCACTACTTCTTGTTCGTGTTTTTAATTTAATTTTTTATTTTTTATTACAGCAAGTTTGAGTACAACGTTTAGCTTGTTGTAGGTGTGCAAGAGGTGGTTCTTTTACACATATACATATGTCTGTTCTTCCTGGGATCCTTTTCCCATGTACGTTATGACAGAATGTTGAGTAGTCTTCTCTTGGTACTCCGTAGGTCTTTGGTGATTCTATACGTCTACTGTGTTTGTATATGTCTGTTAACCCCAATATCGTAATGAATTCAATTCTCACACCTTTCCTTTGGTGAACCATAAGTTTGTTTAATGAATCTGTGATTGCCCTTCTCCGTGGAAATATCTGCCCTGGTATCAATTTATAGGTAACACCTATAAGTGATATGATATGATATGTCTTTCACTTTCTGACTTACTCCAAGTCACGTGATTACCTCGAGACTCATCTACGGTGCTGCAAATGGCATTGTGTCCTTTTTTTCCTTGGCGAATATTCTGTCTTAGCGAGGTCCATTTTCTGCAATGTGATTCCCTGAGGGCTGAGGATTAGCTGACCTGGGCAGCCTGACCCTGCCGGCAAGCCCTCCCCAGGTGTGCCTGGGTTGAGGTCAATATAAACAGCACTCCAGACAGCAATAGCCCCTGAAGCTGTGCCTGACTCCATATGCTCTGCCCCGTCAGCAGTCTCGGGGCTGTGCTGCTGGGAGGGTGTGAGGGTCCACGGCTTTGTGGGGGGCCCGGTGTGAGTGGGGCTCTGCTGGACTTTCGGCAGGAGTTGCCAGGCTGCCACCTGTAAAGAAGAGGATGTGTCACCCAAACTTCCACTGGAATATCTCTCCGGGCTGAGGTGAGTAAGGAAAAAAAGGAGTGGGGGCCGGGACAGGAGGGGTATCTCAGGCAGGGCAATGGAAAGCTTCCAGAAGAGCGCCCGTGGCCAGGACCATCCTGGCTGACCTGCAGGCACCAAGTTGGCCTGCGTGCTGTCGCTGGTGTGGCTCCACGGCCCTTCCTCTAGGCTTTCAAGCCCTTGTACATATTCAGGTGTTTCACCTGGGAAGGGTGGGAAGAGTTCAGCAGCAGCTGGCCTGGGGCTCAGCTCACGTTTACTCACAGAGGCCTCGGCACGGTCCCCCAGCTTTGCAATAAGGACGCTCCTTGCGTGGGCGGGCGGGGCTGCTGGCTGTATGGGAGATGATTCCCCACCTCTGACCAATTTCAGAATTGTTTACCACTGGAGCAAGTGCCTTGGTAGTGTTTTCCTCTGTATAAATGTTAGCTTCAGTTTTTTTTTTCTTTTTTGGTTCAAGTTAGATTTTATTCCTCTTTTATGTATTTATGGATATAAGCATGGAAATAATTCATTCTTATAAATACATCAGTGTGAATGGAAGAACTTTTTTTCTGTTTTATTTTTACATTTTATTTTTAAAAATTTTGAAATTTAATTTAATTTATTTTTTTATACAGTAGGTTATTATTAGTTATCTATTTTATGCATATACATGTATACAGGTCAATCCCAATCTCCCAACTCATCCCACCACCACCACCCCATGGCTTCCCCCACTTTGTGTCCATGTCCATACGTTTGTTCTCTACCTCTGTGTCTCTCTTTCTGCCCTGCAAACCAGTTCATCAGTACCATTTTTCTAGGTTCCACATATAGGCATTAATATACAATATTTGTTTTTCTCTTTCTGGCTTACTTCACTCTGTATGACAGTCTCTAGATCCATCAACTTCTCTACAAATGACCCAGTTTCATTCCTTTTTTTGGCTGAGTAATATTCCATTTTATATATGTACCACATCTTTATCCATTCGTCTGTCTGTGGGCATTTAGGTTGCTTCCATTACCTGGCTATTGTAAATAGTGCTGCAATGAACATTGTGGTGAATGTGTCTTTGTGATTTATGGTTTTCTCTGGGTATATGCCCACAAGTGGGATTGCTGGATCCTATGGTAATTCTCTTTTTAGTTTTTGAAAGGAACCTCCATACTGTTCTCCATAGAGACTGTATCAATTTACATTCCCACCAATAGCGGAAGAGGGTTCCTTGTGTCCACACCCTCCCCAGAATTTGTTGTTTGTAGATTATCTGATGATGCCGATTCTCACAGGTGTGAGGTCTTACCTCATTGTAGTTTTGATTTGCATTTCTCTAATAATTAGTGATGTTGAGCAGCTTTTTATGTGCGTCTTGGCCATCTCTGTGTCTTCTTTGAAGAAACGTCTCTTTAGATCTTCTGCCCATTTTTGTATTGGGTTGTTTGTTTTATTAATATTAAGCTGCATGAGCTGTTTATATATATTGGAGATTAAACCTTTGTCCATTGATTCGTTTGTGAACGTTTTTGCCCATTCTGAGGGTTGCCTTTTTCCATTCCCGTTTTTTTAACAAAGAAAGAAAGCAAGCAAAAGAAGCAGAACACTAATGTGCGTGAAATATGCCTCTTGAAACTGTCGTTTTGAAATATGGACGTCTTTTGAATTTTTTGGTCGATATATGTCCCCAGGATATATTTTCAGGGCAGGTGTCATTTACAGGCCTGTAATGATTTGGAATATCCACTGACCATTAGCGCTGGGATTAAAGCTGCTGTTGCGTGAAACGGCCACAAGGTGGCAGCAGTTCTCCCTTACCAAATCTGCTTACTAGGGCAGCAGAGCCTCAATGGAAGTCGCGTTCTAGATTGGAATGTAGAACGGAATGTGCCAGGAGAAAGCCCCTCAAGTTTGTCTCACTACTTCTTGTTCGTGTTTTTAATTTAATTTTTTATTTTTTATTACAGCAAGTTTGAGTACAACGTTTAGCTTGTTGTAGGTGTGCAAGAGGTGGTTCTTTTACACATATACATATGTCTGTTCTTCCTGGGATCCTTTTCCCATGTACGTTATGACAGAATGTTGAGTAGTCTTCTCTTGGTACTCCGTAGGTCTTTGGTGATTATATACGTCTACTGTGTTTGTATCTGTCTGTTAACCCCAATATCGTAATGAATTCAATTCTCACACCTTTCCTTTGGTGAACCATAAGTTTGTTTAATGAATCTGTGATTGCCCTTCTCCGTGGAAATATCTGCCCTGGTATCAATTTATAGGTAACACCTATAAGTGATATGATATGATATGTCTTTCACTTTCTGACTTACTCCAAGTCACGTGATTACCTCGAGACTCATCTACGGTGCTGCAAATGGCATTGTGTCCTTTTTTACCTTGGCGAATATTCTGTCTTAGCGAGGTCCATTTTCTGCAATGTGATTCCCTGAGGGCTGAGGATTAGCTGACCTGGGCAGCCTGACCCTGCCGGCAAGCCCTCCCCAGGTGTGCCTGGGTTGAGGTCAATATAAACAGCACTCCAGGCAGCAATAGCCCCTGCAGCTGTGCCTGACTGCATATTCTCTGCCCCGTCAGCAGTCTCGGGGCTGTGCTGCTGGGAGGGTGTGAGGGTCCACGGCTTTGTGGGGGGCCCGGTGTGAGTGGGGCTCTGCTGGACTTTCGGCAGGAGTTGCCAGGCTGCCACCTGTAAAGAAGAGGATGTGTCACCCAAACTTCCACTGGAATATCTCTCCGGGCTGAGGTGAGTAAGGAAAAAATGGAGTGGGGGCCGGGACAGGAGGGGTATCTCAGGCAGGGCAATGGAAAGCTTCCAGAAGAGCGCCCGTGGCCAGGACCATCCTGGCTGACCTGCAGGCACCAAGTTGGCCTGCGTGCTGTCGCTGGTGTGGCTCCACGGCCCTTCCTCTAGGCTTTCAAGCCCTTGTACATATTCAGGTGTTTCACCTGGGAAGGGTGGGAAGAGTTCAGCAGCAGCTGGCCTGAGGCTCAGCTCACGTTTCCTCACAGAGGCCTCGGCACGGTCCCCCAGCTTTGCAATAAGGACGCTCCTTGCGTGGGCGGGCGGGGCTGCTGGCTGTATGGGAGATGATTCCCCACCTCTGACCAATTTCAGAATTGTTTACCACTGGAGCAAGTGCCTTGGTAGTGTTTTCCTCTGTATAAATGTTAGGTTCAGTTTTTTTTTCTTTTTTGGTTCAAGTTAGATTTTATTCCTCTTTTATGTATTTATGGATATAAGCATGGAAATAATTCATTCTTATAAATACATCAGTGTGAATGGAAGAACTTTTTTTCTGTTTTATTTTTAAATTTTATTTTTAAAAATTTTGAAATTTAATTTAATTTATTTTTTTATACAGTAGGTTATTATTAGTTATCTATTTTATGCATATACATGTATACAGGTCAATCCCAATCTCCCAACTCATCTCACCACCACCACCCCATGGCTTCCCCCACTTTGTGTCCATGTCCATACGTTTGTTCTCTACCTCTGTGTCTCTCTTTCTGCCCTGCAAACCAGTTCATCTGTACCATTTTTCTAGGTTCCACATATAGGCATTAATATACAATATTTGTTTTTCTCTTTCTGACTTACTTCACTCTGTATGACAGTCTCTAGATCCATCAACTTCTCTACAAATGACCCAGTTTCATTCCTTTTTTTGGCTGAGTAATATTCCATTTTATATATGTACCACATCTTTATCCATTCGTCTGTCTGTGGGCATTTAGGTTGCTTCCATTACCTGGCTATTGTAAATAGTGCTGCAATGAACATTGTGGTGAATGTGTCTTTGTGATTTATGGTTTTCTCTGGGTATATGCCCACAAGTGGGATTGCTGGATCCTATGGTAATTCTCTTTTTAGTTTTTGAAAGGAACCTCCATACTGTTCTCCATAGTGACTGTATCAATTTACATTCCCACCAATAGCGGAAGAGGGTTCCTTTTGTCCACACCCTCCCCAGAATTTGTTGTTTGTAGATTATCTGTTGATGCCGATTCTCACAGGTGTGAGGTCTTACCTCATTGTAGTTTTGATTTGCATTTCTCTAATAATTAGTGATGCTGAGCAGCTTTTTATGTGCGTCTTGGCCATCTTTGTGTCTTCTTTGAAGAAACGTCTCTTTAGATCTTCTGCCCATTTTTGTATTGGGTTGTTTGTTTTATTAATATTAAGCTGCATGAGCTGTTTCTATATATTGGAGATTAAACCTTTGTCCATTGATTCGTTTGTGAACGTTTTCGCCCATTCTGAGGGTTGCCTTTTTCCATTCCCGTTTTTTTAACAGAGAAAGAAAGCAAGCAAAAGAAGCAGAACACTAATGTGCGTGAAATATGCCTCTTGAAACTGTCGTTTTGAAATATGGACGTCTTTTGAATTTTTTGGTCGATATATGACCCCAGGATTTGTTTTCAGGGCAGGTGTCATTTACAGGCCTGTAATGATTTGGAATATCCTCTGAGCATTAGCGCTGGGATTAAAGCTGCTGTTGTGTGAAACGGCCACAAGGTGGCAGCAGTTCTCCCTTACCAAATCTGGTTACTAGGGCAGCAGAGCCTCAAGGAAGTCGCGTTCTAGATTGGAATGTAGAACGGAATGTGCCAGGAGAAAGCCCCTCAAGTTTGTCTCACTACTTCTTGTTCGTGTTTTTAATTTAATTTTTTATTTTTTATTACAGCAAGTTTGAGTACAACGTTTAGCTTGTTGTAGGTGTGCAAGAGGTGGTTCTTTTACACATATACATATGTCTGTTCTTCCTGGGATCCTTTTCCCATGTACGTTATGACAGAATGTTGAGTAGTCTTCTCTTGGTACTCCGTAGGTCTTTGGTGATTCTATACGTCTACTGTGTTTGTATATGTCTGTTAACCCCAATATCGTAATGAATTCAATCCTCACCCCTTTCCTTTGGTGAACCATAAGTTTGTTTAATGAATCTGTGATTGCCCTTCTCCGTGGAAATATCTGCCCTGGTATCAATTTATAGGTAACACCTATAAGTGATATGATATGATATGTGTCTTTCACTTTCTGACTTACTCCAAGTCATGTGATTACCTCGAGACTCATCTACGGTGCTGCAAATGGCATTGTGTCCTTTTTTTCCTTGGCGAATATTCTGTCTTAGCGAGGTCCATTTTCTGCAATGTGATTCCCCGAGGGCTGAGGATTAGCTGACCTGGGCAGCCTGACCCTGCCGGCAAGCCCTCCTCAGGTGTGCCTGGGTTGAGGTCAATATAAACAGCACTCCAGGCAGCAATAGCCCCTGCAGCTGTGCCTGACTCCATATTCTCTGCCCCGTCAGCAGTCTCGGGGCTGTGCTGGTGGGAGGGTGTGAGGGTCCACGGCTTTGTGGGGGGCCCGGTGTGAGTGGGGCTCTGCTGGACTTTCGGCAGGAGTTGCCAGGCTGCCACCTGTAAAGAAGAGGATGTGTCACCCATAAGTTCCACTGGAATATCTCTCCGGGCTGAGGTGAGGAATGAAAAAAATAGTGGGGGCCTGGACAGGAGGGGTATCTCAGGCAGGGCAATGGAAAGCTTCCAGAAGAGCGCCCGTGGCCAGGACCATCCTGGCTGACCTGCAGGCACCAAGTTAGCCTGCGTGCTGTCGCTGGTGTGGCTCCACGGCCCTTCCTCTAGGCTTTCAAGCCCTTGAACATATTCAGGCGTTTCCCCTGGGAAGGGTGGGAAGAGTTCAGCAGCAGCTGGCCTGGGGCTCAGCTCACGTTTCCTCACAGAGGCCTCGGCACGGTCCCCCAGCTTTGCAATAAGGACGCTCCTTGCGTGGGCGGGCGGGGCTGCTGGCTGTATGGGAGATGATTCCCCACCTCTGACCAATTTCACAATTGTTTACCCCTGGAGCAAGTGCCTTGGTAGTGTTTTCCTCTGTATAAATGTTAGGTTCAGTTTTTTTTTTCTTTTTTGGTTCAAGTTAGATTTTATTCCTCTTTTATGTATTTATGGATATAAGCATGGAAATAATTCATTCTTATAAATACATCAGTGTGAATGGAAGAACTTTTTTTCTGTTTTATTTTTACATTTTATTTTTAAAAATTTTGAAATTTAATTTAATTTATTTTTTTATACAGTAGGTTATTATTAGTTATCTATTTTATGCATATACATGTATACAGGTCAATCCCAATCTCCCAACTCATCCCACCACCATCACCCCATGGCTTCCCCCACTTGGTGTCCATACGTTTGTTCTCTACCTCTGTGTCTCTATTTCTGCCCTGCAAACCAGTTCATCTGTACCATTTTTCTAGGTTCCACATATAGGCATTAATATACAATATTTGTTTTTCTCTTTGTGACTTACTTCACTCTGTATGGCAGTCTCTAGATCCATCAACTTCTCTACAAATGACCCAGTTTCATTCCTTTTTTTGGCTGAGTAATATTCCATTTTATATATGTACCACATCTTTATCCATTCGTCTGTCTGTGGGCATTTAGGTTGCTTCCATTACCTGGCTATTGTAAATAGGGCTGCAAAGAACATTGTGGTGAATGTGTCTTTGTGATTTATGGTTTTCTCTGGGTATATGCCCAGAAGTGGGATTGCTGGATCCTATGGTAATTCTCTTTTTAGTTTTTGAAAGGAACCTCCATACTGTTCTCCATAGTGACTGTATCAATTTACATTCCCACCAATAGCGGAAGAGGGTTCCTTTTGTCCACACCCTCCCCAGAATTTGTTGTTTGTAGATTATCTGATGATGCCGATTCTCACAGGTGTGAGGTCTTACCTCATTGTAGTTTTGATTTGCATTTCTCTAATAATTAGTGATGTTGAGCAGCTTTTCATGTGCGTCTTGGCCATCTCTGTGTCTTCTTTGAAGAAACGTCTCTTTAGATCTTCTGCCCATTTTTGTATTGGGTTGTTTGTTTTATTAATATTAAGCTGCATGAGCTGTTTATATATATTGGAGATTAAACCTTTGTCCATTGATTCGTTTGTGAACGTTTTCGCCCATTCTGAGGGTTGCCTTTTTCCATTCCCGTTTTTTTAACAAAGAAAGAAAGCAAGCAAAAGAAGCAGAACACTAATGTGCGTGAAATATGCCTCTTGAAACTGTCGTTTTGAAATATGGACGTGTTTTGAATTTTTTGGTCGATATATGACCCCAGGATATGTTTTCAGGGCAGGTGTCATTTACAGGCCTGTAATGATTTGGAATATCCTCTGACCATTAGCGCTGGGATTAAAGCTGCTGTTGTGTGAAACGGCCACAAGGTGGCAGCAGTTCTCTCTTACCAAATCTGGTTACTAGGGCAGCAGAGCCTCAGTGGAAGTCGCGTTCTAGATTGGAATGTAGAACGGAATGTGCCAGGAGAAAGCCCCTCAAGTTTGTCTCACTACTTCTTGTTCGTGTTTTTAATTTAATTTTTTATTTTTTATTACAGCAAGTTTGAGTACAACGTTTAGCTTGTTGTAGGTGTGCAAGAGGTGGTTCTTTTACACATATACATATGTCTGTTCTTCCTGGGATCCTTTTCCCATGTACATTATGACAGAATGTTGAGTAGTCTTCTCTTGGTACTCCGTAGGTCTTTGGTGATTCTATACGTCTACTGTGTTTGTATATGTCTGTTAACCCCAATATCGTAATGAATTCAATCCTCACACCTTTCCTTTGGTGAACCATAAGTTTGTTTAATGAATCTGTGATTGCCCTTCTCCGTGGAAATATCTGCCCTGGTATCAGTTTATAGGTAACACCTATTAGTGATATGATATGATATGTGTCTTTCACTTTCTGACTTACTCCAAGTCACGTGATTACCTCGAGACTCATCTACGGTGCTGCAAATGGCATTGTGTCCTTTTTTTCCTTGGCGAATATTCTGTCTTAGCGAGGTCCATTTTCTGCAATGTGATTCCCCGAGGGCTGAGGATTAGCTGACCTGGGCAGCCTGACCCTGCCGGCAAGCCCTCCCCAGGTGTGCCTGGGTTGAGGTCAATATAAACAGCACTCCAGGCAGCAATAGCCCCTGCAGCTGTGCCTGACTCCATATTCTCTGCCCCGTCAGCAGTCTCGGGGCTGTGCTGCTGGGAGGGTGTGAGGGTCCACGGCTTTGTGGGGGGCCCGGTGTGAGTGGGGCTCTGCTGGACTTTCGGCAGGAGTTGCCAGGCTGCCACCTGTAAAGAAGAGGATGTGTCACCCATAACTTCCACTGGAATATCTCTCCGGGCTGAGGTGAGGAAGGAAAAAAAGGAGTGGGGGCCGGGACAGGAGGGGTATCTCAGGCAGGGCAATGGAAAGCTTCCAGAAGAGCGCCCGTGGCCAGGACCATCCTGGCTGACCTGCAGGCACCAAGTTGGCCTGCGTGCTGTCGCTGGTGTGGCTCCACGGCCCTTCCTCTAGGCTTTCAAGCCCTTGTACATATTCAGGTGTTTCACCTGGGAAGGGTGGGAAGAGTTCAGCAGCAGCTGGCCTGGGGCTCAGCTCACGTTTCCTCACAGAGGCCTCGGCACGGTCCCCCAGCTTTGCAATAAGGACGCTCCTTGCGTGGGCGGGCGGGGCTGCTGGCTGTATGGGAGATGATTCCCCACCTCTGACCAATTTCAGAATTGTTTACCACTGGAGCAAGTGCCTTGGTAGTGTTTTCCTCTGTATAAATGTTAGGTTCAGTTTTTTTTTCTTTTTTGGGTCAAGTTAGATTTTATTCCTCTTTTATGTATTTATGGATATAAGCATGGAAATAATTCATTCTTATAAATACATCAGTGTGAATGGAAGAACTTTTTTCTGTTTTATTTTTACATTTTATTTTTAAAAATTTGGAAATTTAATTTAATTTATTTTTTTAATACAGTAGGTTATTATTAGTTATCTATTTTATGCATATACATGTATACAGGTCAATCCTAATCTCCCAAGTCATCCCACCACCACCACCCCATGGCTTCCCCCACTTTGTGTCCATACGTTTGTTCTCTACCTCTGTGTCTCTATTTCTGCCCTGCAAACCAGTTCATCTGTACCATTTTTCTAGGTTCCACATATAGGCATTAATATACAATATTTGTTTTTCTCTTTCTGGCTTACTTCACTCTGTATGACAGTCTCTAGATCCATCAACTTCTCTACAAATGACCCAGTTTCATTCCTTTTTATGGCTGAGTAATATTCCATTTTATATATGTACCACATCTTTATCCATTCGTCTGTCTGTGGGCATTTATGTTGCTTCCATAACCTGGCTATTGTAAATAGTGCTGCAATGAACATTGTGGTGAATGTGTCTCTGTGATTTATGGTTTTCTCTGGGTATATGCCCAGAAGTGGGATTGCTGGATCCTATGGTAATTCTCTTTTTAGTTTTTTAAAGGAACCTCAATACTCTTCTCCATAGTGACTGTATCAATTTACATTCCCACCAATAGCGGAAGAGGGTTCCTTTTGTCCACACCCTCCCCAGAATTTGTTGTTTGTAGATTATCTGATGATGCCGATTCTAACAGGAGTGAGGTCTTACCTCATTGTAGTTTTGATTTGCATTTCTCTAATAATTAGTGATGTTGAGCAGCTTTTCATGTGCGTCTTGGCCATCTCTGTGTCTTCTTTGAAGAAACGTCTCTTTAGATCTTCTGCCCATTTTTGTATTGGGTTGTTTGTTTTATTAATATTAAGCTGCATGTGCTGTTTATATATATTGGAGATTACACCTTTGTCCATTGATTCGTTTGTGAACGTTTTCGCCCATTCTGAGGGTTGCCTTTTTCCATTCCCGTTTTTTTTAACAAAGAAAGAAAGAAAGCAAAAGAAGCAGAACACTAATGTGCGTGAAATATGCCTCTTGAAACTGTCGTTTTGAAATATGGACGTCTTTTGAATTTTTTGGTCGATATATGACCCCAGGATTTGTTTTCAGGGCAGGTGTCATTTACAGGCCTGTAATGATTTGGAATATCCACTGACCATTAGCGCTGGCATTAAACCTGCAGTTGTGTGAAACGGCCACAAGGTGGCAGCAGTTCTCCCTTACCAAATCTGGTTACTAGGGCAGCAGAGCCTCAATGGAAGTCGTGTTCGAGATTGGAATGTAGAACGGAATGTGCCAGGAGAAAGCCCCTCAAGTTTGTCTCACTACTTCTTGTTCGTGTTTTTAATTTAATTTTTTATTTTTTATTACAGCAAGTTTGAGTACAACGTTTAGCTTGTTGTAGGTGTGCAAGAGGTGGTTCTTTTACACATATACATATGTCTGTTCTTCCTGGGATCCTTTTCCCATGTACGTTATGACAGAATGTTGAGTAGTCTTCTCTTGGTACTCCGTAGGTCTTTGGTGATTCTATACGTCTACTGTGTTTGTATATGTCTGTTAACCCCAATATCGTAATGAATTCAATCCTCACACCTTTCCTTTGGTGAACCATAAGTTTGTTTAATGAATCTGTGATTGCCCTTCTCCGTGGAAATATCTGCCCTGGTATCAGTTTATAGGCAACACCTATAAGTGATATGATATGTGTCTTTCACTTTGTGACTTACTCCAAGTCACGTGATTACCTCGAGACTCATCTACGGTGCTGCAAATGGCATTGTGTCCTTTTTTTCCTTGGCGAATATTCTGTCTTAGCGAGGTCCATTTTCTGCAATGTGATGCCCCGAGGGCTGAGGATTAGCTGACCTGGGCAGCCTGACCCTGCCGGCAAGCCCTCCCCAGGTGTGCCTGGGTTGAGGTCAATATAAACAGCACTCCAGGCAGCAATAGCCCCTGCAGCTGTGCCTGACTCCATATTCTCTGCCCCGTCAGCAGTCTCGGGGCTGTGCTGGTGGGAGGGTGTGAGGGTCCACGGCTTTGTGGGGGGCCCGGTGTGAGTGGGGCTCTGCTGGACTTTCGGCAGGAGTTGCCAGGCTGCCACCTGTAAAGAAGAGGATGTGTCACCCATAACTTCCACTGGAATATCTCTCCTGGCTGAGGTGAGGAAGGAAAAAAAGGAGTGTGGGCCGGGACAGGAGGGGTATCTCAGGCAGGGCAATGGAAAGCTTCCAGAAGAGCGCCCGTGGCCAGGACCATCCTGGCTGACCTGCAGGCACCAAGTTGGCCTGCGTGCTGTCGCTGGTGTGGCTCCACGGCCCTTCCTCTAGGCTTTCAAGCCCTTGTACATATTCAGGTGTTTCACCTGGGAAGGGTGGGAAGAGTTCAGCAGCAGCTGGCCTGGGGCTCAGCTCACGTTTACTCACAGAGGCCTCGGCACGGTCCCCCAGCTTTGCAATAAGGACGCTCCTTGCGTGGGTGGGCGGGGCTGCTGGCTGTATGGGAGATGATTCCCCACCTCTGACCAATTTCACAATTGTTTACCACTGGAGCAAGTGCCTTGGTAGTGTTTTCCTCTGTATAAATGTTAGGTTCAGTTTTTTTTTCTTTTTTGGTTCAAGTTAGATTTTATTCCTCTTTTATGTATTTATGGATATAAGCATGGAAATAATTCATTCTTATAAATACATCAGTGTGAATGGAAGAACTTTATTTCTGTTTTATTTTTACATTTTATTTTTAAAAATTTGAAATTTAATTTAATTTATTTTTTATACAGTAGGTTATTATTAGTTATCTATTTTATGCATATACATGTATACAGGTCAATCCCAATCTCCCAACTCATCCCACCACCACCACCCCATGGCTTCCCCCACTTTGTGTCCATACGTTTGTTCTCTACCTCTGTGTCTCTATTTCTGCCCTGCAAACCAGTTCATCTGTACCATTTTTCTAGGTTCCACATATAGGCATTAATATACAATATTTGTTTTTCTCTTTGTGACTTACTTCACTCTGTATGACAGTCTCTAGATCCATCAACTTCTCTACAAATGACCCAGTTTCATTCCTTTTTTTGGCTGAGTAATATTCCATTTTATATATGTACCACGTCTTTATCCATTCGTCTGTCTGTGGGCATTTAGGTTGCTTCCATTACCTGGCTATTGTAAATAGTGCTGCAATGAACATTGTGGTGAATGTGTCTTTGTGATTTATGGTTTTCTCTGGGTATATGCCCAGAAGTGGGATTGCTGGATCCTATGGTAATTCTCTTTTTAGTTTTTGAAAGGAACCTCCATACTGTTCTCCATAGTGACTGTATCAATTTACATTCCCACCAATAGCGGAAGAGGGTTCCTTTTGTCCACACCCTCCCCAGAATTTGTTGTTTGTAGATTATCTGATGATGCCGATTCTCACAGGTGTGAGGTCTTACCTCATTGTAGTTTTGATTTGCATTTCTCTAATAATTAGTGATGTTGAGCAGCTTTTCATGTGCGTCTTGGCCATCTCTGTGTCTTCTTTGAAGAAACGTCTCTTTAGATCTTCTGCCCATTTTTGTATTGGGTTGTTTGTTTTATTAATATTAAGCTGCATGAGCTGTTTATATATATTGGAGATTAAACCTTTGTCCATTGATTCGTTTGTGAACGTTTTCGCCCATTCTGAGGGCTGCCTTTTTCCATTCCCGTTTTTTTAACAAAGAAAGAAAGCAAGCAAAAGAAGCAGAACACTAATGTGCGTGAAATATGCCTCTTGAAACTGTCGTTTTGAAATATGGACGTCTTTTGAATTTTTTGGTCGATATATGACCCCAGGATATGTTTTCAGGGCAGGTGTCATTTACAAGCCTGTAATGATTTGGAATATCCACTGACCATTAGCGCTGGGATTAAAGCTGCTGTTGTGTGAAACGGCCACAAGGTGGCAGCAGTTCTCCCTTACCAAATCTGGTTACTAGGGCAGCAGAGCCTCAGTGGAAGTCGCATTCTAGATTGGAATGTAGAACGGAATGTGCCAGGAGAAAGCCCCTCAAGTTTGTCTCACTACTCCTTGTTCGTGTTTTTAATTTAATTTTTTATTTTTTATTACAGCAAGTTTGAGTACAACGTTTAGCTTGTTGTAGGTGTGCAAGAGGTGGTTCTTTTACACATATACATATGTCTGTTCTTCCTGGGATCCTTTTCCCATGTACGTTATGACAGAATGTTGAGTAGTCTTCTCTTGGTACTCCGTAGGTCTTTGGTGATTCTATACGTCTACTGTGTTTGTATATGTCTGTTAACCCCAATATCGTAATGAATTCAATCCTCACACCTTTCCTTTGGTGAACCATAAGTTTGTTTAATGAATCTGTGATTGCCCTTCTCCGTGGAAATATCTGCCCTGGTATCAATTTATAGGTAACACCTATAAGTGATATGATATGATATGTGTCTTTCACTTTCTGACTTACTCCAAGTCACGTGATTACCTCGAGACTCATCTACGGTGCTGCAAATGGCATTGTATCCTTTTTTTCCTTGGCGAATATTCTGTCTTAGCGAGGTCCATTTTCTGCAATGTGATTCCCTGAGGGCTGAGGATTAGCTGACCTGGGCAGCCTGACCCTGCCGGCAAGCCCTCCCCAGGTGTGCCTGGGTTGAGGTCAATATAAACAGCACTCCAGGCAGCAATAGCCCCTGCAGCTGTGCCTGACTCCATATTCTCTGCCCCGTCAGCAGTCTTGGGGCTGTGCTGGTGGGAGGGTGTGAGGGTCCACGGCTTTGTGGGGGGCCCGGTGTGAGTGGGGCTCTGCTGGACTTTCGGCAGGAGTTGCCAGGCTGCCACCTGTAAAGAAGAGGATGTGTCACCCATAACTTCCACAGGAATATCTCTCCGGGCTGAGGTGAGGAAGGAAAAAAAGGAGTGGGGGCCGGGACAGGAGGGGTATCTCAGGCAGGGCAATGGAAAGCTTCCAGAAGAGCGCCCGTGGCCCGGACCATCCTGGCTGACCTGCAGGCACCAAGTTGGCCTGCATGCTGTCGCTGGTGTGGCTCCACGGCCCTTCCTCTAGGCTTTCAAGCCCTTGTACATATTCAGGTGTTTCACCTGGGAAGGGTGGGAAGAGTTCAGCAGCAGCTGGCCTGGGGCTCAGCTCACGTTTCCTCACAGAGGCCTCGGCACGGTCCCCCAGCTTTGCAATAAGGACGCTCCTTGCGTGGGCGGGCGGGGCTGCTGGCTGTATGGGAGATGATTCCCCACCTCTGACCAATTTCAGAATTGTTTACCACTGGAGCAAGTGCCTTGGTAGTGTTTTCCTCTGTATAAATGTTAGGTTCAGTTTTTTTTTTTCTTTTTGGTTCAAGTTAGATTTTATTCCTCTTTTATGTATTTATGGATATAAGCATGGAAATAATTCATTCTTATAAATACATCAGTGTGAATGGAAGAACTTTTTTTCTGTTTTATTTTTACATTTTATTTTTAAAAATTTTGAAATATAATTTAATTTATTTTTTTTATACAGTAGGTTATTATTAGTTATCTATTTTATGCATATACATGTATACAGGTCTATCCCAATCTCCCAACTCATCCCACCACCACCACCCCATGGCTTCCCCCAATTTGTGTCCATACGTTTTTTCTCGACCTCTGTGTCTCTATTTCTGCCCTGCAAACCAGTTCATCTGTACCATTTTTCTAGGTTCCACATATAGGCATTAATATAGAATATTTGTTTTTCTCTTTCTGACTTACTTCACTCTGTATGACAGTCTCTAGATCCAACAACTTCTCTACAAATGACCCAGTTTCATTCCTTTTTTTGGCTGAGTAATATTCCATTTTATATATGTACCACATCTTTATCCATTCGTCTATCTGTGGGCATTTATGTTGCTTCCATTACCTGGCTATTGTAAATAGTGCTGCAATGAACATTGTGGTGAATGTGTCTTTGTGATTTATGGTTTTCTCTGGGTATATGCCCAGAAGTGGGATTGCTGGATCCTATGGTAATTCTCTTTTTAGTTTTTTAAAGGAACCTCCATACTCTTCTCCACAGTGACTGTATCAATTTACATTCCCACCAATAGCGGAAGAGGGTTCCTTTTGTCCACACCCTCCCCAGAATTTGTTGTTTGTAGATTATCTGATGATGCCGATTCTCACAGGTGTGAGGTCTTACCTCATTGTAGTTTTGATTTGCATTTCTCTAATAATTAGTGATGTTGAGCAGCTTTTCATGTGCGTCTTGGCTATCTCTGTGTCTTCTTTGAAGAAACGTCTCTTTAGATCTTCTGCCCATTTTTGTATTGGGTTGTTTGTTTTATTAATATTAAGCTGCATGAGCTGTTTATATATATTGGAGATTAAACCTTTGTCCATTGATTCGTTTGTGAACGTTTTCGCCCATTCTGAGGGTTGCCTTTTTCCATTCCCGTTTTTTTAACAAAGAAAGAATGCAAGCAAAAGAAGCAGAACACTAATGTGCGTGAAATATGCCTCTTGAAACTGTCGTTTTGAAATATGGACGTCTTTTGAATTTTTTGGTCGATATATGACCCCAGGATATGTTTTCAGGGCAGGTGTCATTTACAGGCCTGTAATGATTTGGAATATCCACTGACCATTAGCGCTGGGATTAAAGCTGCTGTTGTGTGAAACGGCCACAAGGTGGCAGCAGTTCTCCCTTACCAAATCTGGTTACTAGGGCAGCAGAGCCTCAGTGGAAGTCGCGTTCTAGATTGGAATGTAGAACGGAATGTGCCAGGAGAAAGCCCCTCAAGTTTGTCTCACTACTTCTTGTTCGTGTTTTTAATTTAATTTTTTATTTTTTATTACAGCAAGTTTGAGTACAACGTTTAGCTTGTTGTAGGTGTGCAAGAGGTGGTTCTTTTACACATATACATATGTCTGTTCTTCCTGGGATCCTTTTCCCATGTACGTTATGACAGAATGTTGAGTAGTCTTCTCTTGGTACTCCGTAGGTCTTTGGTGATTCTATACGTCTACTGTGTTTGTATATGTCTGTTAACCCCAATATCGTAATGAATTCAATCCTCACACCTTTCCTTTGGTGAACCATAAGTTTGTTTAATGAATCTGTGATTGCCCTTCTCCGTGGAAATATCTGCCCTGGTATCAATTTATAGGTAACACCTATAAGTGATATGATATGATATGTGTCTTTCACTTTCTGACTTACTCCAAGTCACGTGATTACCTCGAGACTCATCTACGGTGCTGCAAATGGCATTGTGTCCTTTTTTTCCTTGGCGAATATTCTGTCTTAGCGAGGTCCATTTTCTGCAATGTGATTCCCCGAGGGCTGAAGATTAGCTGACCTGGGCAGCCTGACCCTGCCGGCAAGCCCTCCCCAGGTGTGCCTGGGTTGAGGTCAATATAAACAGCACTCCAGGCAGCAATAGCCCCTGCAGCTGTGCCTGACTCCATATTCTCTGCCCCGTCAGCAGTCTCGGGGCTGTGCTGGTGGGAGGGTGTGAGGGTCCACGGCTTTGTGGGGGGCCCGGTGTGAGTGGGGCTCTGCTGGACTTTCGGCAGGAGTTGCCAGGCTGCCACCTGTAAAGAAGAGGATGTGTCACCCATAACTTCCACTGGAATATCTCTCCGGGCTGAGGTGAGGAAGGAAAAAAAGGAGTGGGGGCCGGGACAGGAGGGGTATCTCAGGCAGGGCAATGGAAAGATTCCAGAAGAGCGCCCGTGGCCAGGACCATCCTGGCTGACCTGCAGGCACCAAGTTGGCCTGCGTGCTGTCGCTGGTGTGGCTCCACGGCCCTTCCTCTAGGCTTTCAAGCCCTTGTACATATTCAGGTGTTTCACCTGGGAAGGGTGGGAAGAGTTCAGCAGCAGCTGGCCTGGGGCTCAGCTCACGTTTACTCACAGAGGCCTGGGCACGGTCCCCCAGCTTTGCAATAAGGACACTCCTTGCGTGGGCGGGCGGGGCTGCTGGCTGTATGGGAGATGATTCCCACCTCTGACCAATTTCAGAATTGTTTACCACTGGGGCAAGTGCCTTGGTAGTGTTTTCCTCTGTATAAATGTTAGGTTCAGTTTTTTTTTTCTTTTTTGGTTCAAGTTAGATTTGATTCCTCTTTTATGTATTTATGGATATAAGCATGGAAATAATTCATTCTTATAAATACATCAGTGTGAATGGAAGAACTTTTTTTCTGTTTTATTTTTACATTTTATTTTTAAAAATTTTGAAATTTAATTTAATTTATTTTTTTATACAGTAGGTTATTATTAGTTATCTATTTTATGCATATACATGTATACAGGTCAATCCCAATCTCCCAACTCATCCCACCACCACCACCCCATGGCTTCCCCCACTTTGTGACCATACGTTTGTTCTCTACCTCTGTGTCTCTATTTCTGCCCTGCAAACCAGTTCATCTGTACCATTTTTCTAGGTTCCACATATAGGCATTAATATACAATATTTGTTTTTCTCTTTCTGACTTACTTCACTCTGTATGACAGTCTCTAGATCCATCAACTTCTCTACAAATGACCCAGTTTCATTCCTTTTTTTTGGCTGAGTAATATTCCATTTTATATATGTACCACATCTTTATCCATTCGTCTGTCTGTGGGCATTTAGGTTGCTTCCATTACCTGGCTATTGTAAATAGTGCTGCAATGAACATTGTGGTGAATGTGTCTTTGTGATTTATGGTTTTCTCTGGGTATATGCCCAGAAGTGGGATTGCTGGATCCTATGGTAATTCTCTTTTTAGTTTTTTAAAGGAACCTCCATACTCTTCTCCACAGTGACTGTATCAATTTACATTCCCACCAATAGCGGAAGAGGGTTCCTTTTGTCCACACCCTCCCCAGAATTTGTTGTTTGTAGATTATCTGATGATGCCGATTCTCACAGGTGTGAGGTCTTACCTCATTGTAGTTTTGATTTGCATTTCTCTAATAATTAGTGATGTTGAGCAGCTTTTCATGTGCGTCTTGGCCATCTCTGTGTCTTCTTTGAAGAAACGTCTCTTTAGATCTTCTGCCCATTTTTGTATTGGGTTGTTCGTTTTATTAATATTAAGCTGCATGAGCTGTTTATATATATTGGAGATTAAACCTTTGTCCATTGATTCGTTTGTGAATGTTTTCGCCCATTCTGAGGGTTGCCTTTTTCCATTCCCGTTCTTTTAACAAAGAAAGAAAGAAAGCAAAAGAAGCAGAACACTAATGTGCGTGAAATATGCCTCTTGAAACTGTCGTTTTGAAATATGGACGTCTTTTGAAATTTTTGGTCGATATATGACCCCAGGATTTGTTTTCAGGGCAGGTGTCATTTACAGGCCTGTAATGATTTGGAATATCCACTGACCATTAGCGCTGGGATTAAAGCTGCTGTTGTGTGAAACGGCCACAAGGTGGCAGCAGTTCTCCCTTACCAAATCTGGTTACTAGGGCAGCAGAGCCTCAGTGGAAGTCGCTTTCTAGATTGGAATGTAGAACGGAATGTGCCAGGAGAAAGCCCCTCAAGTTTGTCTCACTACTTCTTGTTCGTGTTTTTAATTTAATTTTTCATTTTTTATTACAGCAAGTTTGAGTACAACGTTTAGCTTGTTGTAGGTGTGCAAGAGGTGGTTCTTTTACACATATACATATGTCTGTTCTTCCTGGGATCCTTTTCCCATGTACGTTATGACAGAATGTTGAGTAGTCTTCTCTTGGTACTCCGTAGGTCTTTGGTGATTCTATACGACTACTGTGTTTGTATATGTCTGTTAACCCCAATATCGTAATGAATTCAATCCTCACACCTTTCCTTTGGTGAACCATAAGTTTGTTTAATGAATCTGTGATTGCCCTTCTCCGTGGAAATATCTGCCCTGGTATCAGTTTATAGGTAACACCTATAAGTGATATGATATGATATGTGTCTTTCACTTTCTGACTTACTCCAAGTCACGTGATTACCTCGAGACTCATCTACGGTGCTTCAAATGGCATTGTGTCCATTTTTTTCCTTGGCGAATATTCTGTCTTAGCGAGGTCCATTTTCTGCAATGTGATTCCCCGAGGGCTGAGGATTAGCTGACCTGGGCAGCCTGACCCTGCCGGCAAGCCCTCCCCAGGTGTGCCTGGGTTGAGGTCAATATAAACAGCACTCCAGGCAGCAATAGCCCCTGCAGCTGTGCCTGACTCCATATTCTCTGCCCCGTCAGCAGTCTCGGGGCTGTGCTGGTGGGAGGGTGTGAGGGTCCACGGCTTTGTGGGGGGCCCGGTGTGAGTGGGGCTCTGCTGGACTTTCGGCAGGAGTTGCCAGGCTGCCACCTGTAAAGAAGAGGATGTGTCACCCATAACTTCCACTGGAATATCTCTCCGGGCTGAGGTGAGGAAGGAAAAAAAGGAGTGGGGGCCGGGACAGGAGGGGTATCTCAGGCAGGGCAATGGAAAGCTTCCAGAAGAGCGCCCGTGGCCAGGACCATCCTGGCTGACCTGCAGGCACCACGTTGGCCTGCGTGCTGTCGCTGGTGTGACTCCACGGCCCTTCCTCTAGGCTTTCAAGCCCTTGTACATATTCAGGTGTTTCACCTGGGAAGGGTGGGAAGAGTTCAGCAGCAGCTGGCCTGGGGCACAGCTCACGTTTCCTCACAGAGGCCTCGGCACGGTCCCCCAGCTTTGCAATAAGGACGCTCCATGCGTGGGCGGGCGGGGCTGCTGGCTGTATGGGAGATGATTCCCCACCTCTGACCAATTTCAGAATTGTTTACCACTGGAGCAAGTGCCTTGGTAGTGTTTTCCTCTGTATAAATGTTAGGTTCAGTTTTTTTTTCTTTTTTGGTTCAAGTTAGATTTTATTCCTCTTTTATGTATTTATGGATATAAGCATGGAAATAATTCATTCTTATAAATACATCAGTGTGAATGGAAGAACTTTTTTTCTGTTTTATTTTTACATTTTATTTTTAAAAATTTTGAAATTTAATTTAATTTATTTTTTTTATACAGTAGGTTATTATTAGTTATCTATTTTATGCATATACATGTATACAGGTCAATCCCAATCTCCCAACTCATCCCACCACCACCACCCCATGGCTTCCCCCACTTTGTGTCCATACGTTTGTTCTCTACCTCTGTGTCTCTATTTCTGCCCTGCAAACCAGTTCATCTGTACCATATTTCTAGGTTCCACATATAGGCATTAATATACAATATTTGTTTTTCTCTTTCTGACTTACTTCACTCTGTATGACAGTCTCTAGATCCATCAACTTCTCTACAAATGACCCAGTTTCATTCCTTTTTTTGGCTGAGTAATATTCCATTTTATATATGTACCACATCTTTATCCATTCGTCTGTCTGTGGGCATTTAGGTTGCTTCCATTACCTGGCTATTGTAAATAGTGCTGCAATGAACATTGTGGTGAATGTGTCTTTGTGATTTATGGTTTTCTCTGGGTATATGCCCAGAAGTGGGATTGCTGGATCCTATGGTAATTCTCTTTTTAGTTTTTGAAAGGAACCTCCATACTGTTCTCCATAGTGACTGTATCAATTTACATTCCCACCAATAGCGGAAGAGGGTTCCTTTTGTCCACACCCTCCCCAGAATTTGTTGTTTGTAGATTATCTGATGATGCCGATTCTAACAGGTGTGAGGTCTTACCTCATTGTAGTTTTGATTTGCATTTCTCTAATAATTAGTGATGTTGAGCAGCTTTTCATGTGCGTCTTGGCCATCTCTGTGTCTTCTTTGAAGAAACGTCTCTTTAGATCTTCTGCCCATTTTTGTATTGGGTTGTTCGTTTTATTAATATTAAGCTGCATGAGCTGTTTATATATATTGGAGATTAAACCTTTGTCCATTGATTCGTTTGTGAACGTTTTCGCCCATTCTGAGGGTTGCCTTTTTCCATTCCCGTTTTTTTAACAAAGAAAGAAAGCAAGCAAAAGAAGCAGAACACTAATGTGCGTGAAATATGCCTCTTGAAACTGTCGTTTTGAAATATGGACGTCTTTTGAATTTTTTGGTCGATATATGACCCCAGGATATGTTTTCAGGGCAGGTGTCATTTACAGGCCTGTAATGATTTGGAATATCCACTGACCATTAGCGCTGGGATTAAAGCTGCTGTTGTGTGAAACGGCCACAAGGTGGCAGCAGTTCTCCCTTACCAAATCTGGTTACTAGGGCAGCAGAGCCTCAATGGAAGTCGCGTTCTAGATTGGAATGTAGAACGGAATGTGCCAGGAGAAAGCCCCTCAAGTTTGTCTCACTACTTCTTGTTCGTGTTTTTAATTTAATTTTTTATTTTTTATTACAGCAAGTTTGAGTACAACGTTTAGCTTGTTGTAGGTGTGCAAGAGGTGGTTCTTTTACACATATACATATGTCTGTTCTTCCTGGGATCCTTTTCCCATGTACGTTATGACAGAATGTTGAGTAGTCTTCTCTTGGTACTCCGTAGGTCTTTGGTGATTCTATACGTCTACTGTGTTTGTATATGTCTGTTAACCCCAATATCGTAATGAATTCAATCCTCACACCTTTCCTTTGGTGAACCATAAGTTTGTTTAATGAATCTGTGATTGCCCTTCTCCGTGGAAATATCTGCCCTGGTATCAATTTATAGGTAACACCTATAAGTGATATGATATGATATGTGTCTTTCACTTTCTGACTTACTCCAAGTCACGTGATTACCTCGAGACTCATCTACGGTGCTGCAAATGGCATTGTGTCCTTTTTTTCCTTGGCGAATATTCTGTCTTAGCGAGGTCCATTTTCTGCAATGTGATTCCCCGAGGGCTGAGGATTAGCTGACCTGGGCAGCCTGACCCTGCCGGCAAGCCCTCCCCAGGTGTGCCTGGGTTGAGGTCAATATAAACAGCACTCCAGGCAGCAATAGCTCCTGCAGCTGTGCCTGACTCCATATTCTCTGCCCCGTCAGCAGTCTCGGGGCTGTGCTGGTGGGAGGGTGTGAGGGTCCACGGCTTTGTGGGGGGCCCGGTGTGAGTGGGGCTCTGCTGGACTTTCGGCAGGAGTTGCCAGGCTGCCACCTGTAAAGAAGAGGATGTGTCACCCATAACTTCCACTGGAATATCTCTCCGGGCTGAGGTGAGGAAGGAAAAAAAGGAGTGGGGGCCGGGACAGGAGGGGTATCTCAGGCAGGGCAATGGAAAGCTTCCAGAAGAGCGCCCGTGGCCAGGACCATCCTGGCTGACCTGCAGGCACCAAGTTGGCCTGCGTGCTGTCGCTGGTGTGGCTCCACGGCCCTTCCTCTAGGCTTTCAAGCCCTTGTACATATTCAGGTGTTTCACCTGGGAAGGGTGGGAAGAGTTCAGCAGCAGCTGTCCTGGGGCTCAGCTCACGTTTACTCACAGAGGCCTCGGCACGGTCTCCCAGCTTTGCAATAAGGACGCTCCATGCGTGGGCGGGCGGGGCTGCTGGCTGTATGGGAGATGATTCCCCACCTCTGACCAATTTCAGAATTGTTTACCACTGGAGCAAGTGCCTTGGTAGTGTTTTCCTCTGTATAAATGTTAGGTTCAGTTTTTTTTTCTTTTTGGTTCAAGTTAGATTTTATTCCTCTTTTATGTATTTATGGATATAAGCATGGAAAGAATTCATTCTTATAAATACATCAGTGTGAATGGAAGAACTTTTTTTCTGTTTTATTTTTACATTTTATTTTTAAAAATTTTGAAATTTAATTTAATTTATTTTTTTTATACAGTAGGTTATTATTAGTTATCTATTTTATGCATATACATGTATACAGGTCTATCCCAATCTCCCAACTCATCCCACCACCACCACCCCATGGCTTCCCCCACTTTGTGTCCATACGTTTTTTCTCTACCTCTGTGTCTCTATTTCTGCCCTGCAAACCAGTTAATCTGTACCATTTTTCTAGGTTCCACATATAGGCATTAATATAGAATATTTGTTTTTCTCTTACTGATTTACTTCACTCTGTATGACAGTCTCTAGATCCAACAACTTCTCTACAAATGACCCAGTTTCATTCCTTTTTTGGCTGAGTAATATTCCATTTTATATATGTACCACATCTTTATCCATTCGTCTGTCTGTGGGCATTTAGGTTGCTTCCATTACCTGGCTATTGTAAATAGTGCTGCAATGAACATTGTGGTGAATGTGTCTTTGTGATTTATGGTTTTCTCTGGGTATATGCCCAGAAGTGGGATTGCTGGATCCTATGGTAATTCTCTTTTTAGTTTTTTAAAGGAACCTCCATACTCTTCTCCACAGTGACTGTATCAATTTACATTCCCACCAATAGCGGAAGAGGGTTCCTTTTGTCCACACCCTCCCCAGAATTTGTTGTTTGTAGATTATCTGATGATGCCGATTCTCACAGGTGTGAGGTCTTACCTCATTGTAGTTTTGATTTGCATTTCTCTAATAATTAGTGATGATGAGCAGCTTTTCATGTGCGTCTTGGCCATCTCTGTGTCTTCTTTGAAGAAACGTCTATTTAGATCTTCTGCCCATTTTTGTATTGGGTTGTTTGTTTTATTAATATTAAGCTGCATGAGCTGTTTATATATATTGGAGATTAAACCTTTGTCCATTGATTCGTTTGTGAAAGTTTTCGCCCATTCTGAGGGTTGCCTTTTTCCATTCCCGTATTTTTAACAAAGAAAGAAAGAAATCAAAAGAAGCAGAACACTAATGTGCGTGAAATATGCCTCTTGAAACAGTCGTTTTGAAATATGGACGTCTTTTGAATTTTTTGGTCGATATATGAGCCCAGGATTTGTTTTCAGGGCAGGTGTCATTTACAGGCCTGTAATGATTTGGAATATCCACTGACCATTAGCGCTGGGATTAAAGCTGCTGTTGTGTGAAACGGCCACAAGGTGGCAGCAGTTCTCCCTTACCAAATCTGGTTACTAGGGCAGCAGAGCCTCAATGGAAGTCGCGTTCTAGATTGGAATGTAGAACGGAATGTACCAGGAGAAAGCCCCTCAAGTTTTTCTCACTTCTTCTTGTTCGTGTTTTAATTTAATTTTTTATTTTTTATTACAGCAAGTTTGAGTACAACGTTTAGCTTGTTGTAGGTGTGCAAGAGGTGGTTCTTTTACACATATACATATGTCTGTTCTTCCTGGGATCCTTTTCCCATGTACGTTATGACAGAATGTTGAGTAGTCTTCTCTTGGTACTCCGTAGGTCTTTTGCGATTATATATGTCTACTGTGTTTGTATATGTCTGTTAACCCCAATATCGTAATGAATTCAATCCTCACACCTTTCCTTTGGTGAACCATAAGTTTGTTTAATGAATCTGTGATTGCCCTTCTCCGTGGAAATATCTGCCCTGGTATCAATTTATAGGTAACACCTATATGTGATATGATATGATATGTGTCTTTCACTTTCTGACTTACTCCAAGTCACGTGATTACCTCTAGACTCATCTACGGTGCTACAAATGGCATTGTGTGCTTCCTTTCCTTGGCGAATATTCTGTCTTAGCGAGGTCCATTTTCTGCAATGTGATTCCCTGAGGGCTGAGGATTAGCTGACCTGGGCATCCTGACCCTGCCGGCAAGCCCTCCCCAGGTGTGCCTGGGTTGAGGTCAATATAAACAGCACTCCAGGCAGCAATAGCCCCTGCAGCTGTGCCTGACTCCATATTCTCTGCCCCGTCAGCAGTCTCGGGGCTGTGCTGGTGGGAGGGTGTGAGGGTCCACGGCTTTGTGGGTGGCCCGGTGTGAGTGGGGCTCTGCTGGACTTTCTGCAGGAGTTGCCAGGCTGCCACCTGTAAAGAAGAGGATGTGTCACCCATAACATCCACTGGAATATCTCTCCGGGCTGAGTTGAGGAAGGAAAAAAAGGAGTGGGGGCCGGGACAGGAGGGGTATCTCAGGCAGGGCAATAGAAAGCTTCCAGAAGAGCGCCCGTGGCCAGGAACATCCTGGCTGACCTGCAGGCACCAAGGTGGCCTGCGTGCTGTCGCTGGTGTGGCTCCACGGCCCTTCCTCTAGGCTTTCAAGCCCTTGTACATATTCAGGTGTTTCACCTGGGAAGGGTGGGAACAGTTCAGCAGCAGCTGGCCTGGGGCTCAGCTCACGTTTACTCACAGAGGCCTCGGCACGGTCCCCGAGCTTTGCAATAAGGACGCTCCTTGCGTGGGCGGGCGGGGCTGCTGGCTCTATGGGAGATGATTCCCCACCTCTGACCAATTTCAGAATTGTTTACCACTGGAGCAACTGCCTTGGTAGTGTTTTCCTCTGTATAACTGTTAGGTTCAGTTTTTTTTTTTTCTTTTTTGGTTCAAGTTAGATTTTATTCCTCTTTTATGTATTTATAGATATAAGCATGGAAATAATTCATTCTTATAAATACATCAGTGTGAATGGAAGAACTTTTTTTCTGTTTTATTTTTACATTTTATTTCTAAAAATTTTGAAATTTAATTTTATTTATTTTTTTATACACTAGGTTATTATTAGTTATCTATTTTATGCATAGACATGTATACAGGTCAATCCCAATCTCCCAACTCATCCCACCACCACCACCCCATGGCTTCCCCCACTTTGTGTCCATGTCCATACGTTTGTTCTCTACCTCTGTGTCTCTCTTTCTGCCCTGCAAACCAGTTCATCTGTACCATTTTTCTAGGTTCCACATATAGGCATTAATATACAATATTTGTTTTTCTCTTCCTGACTTACTTCACTCTGTATGACAGTCTCTAGATCCATCAACTTCTCTACAAATGACCCAGTTTCATTCCTTTTTTGGCTGAGTAATATTCGATTTTATATATGTACCACATCTTTATCCATTCGTCTGTCTGTGGGCATTTAGGTTGCTTCCATTACCTGGCTATTGTAAATAGTGCTGCAATGAACATTGTGGTGAATGTGTCTTTGTGATTTATGGTTTTCTCTGGGTATATGCCCACAAGTGGGATTGCTGGATCCTATGGTAATTCTCTTTTTAGTTTTTTAAAGGAACCTCCATACTGTTCTCCATAGAGACTGTATCAATTTACATTCCCACCAATAGCGGAAGAGGGTTCCTTTTGTCCACACCCTCCCCAGAATTTGTTGTTTGTAGATTATCTGATGATGCCGATTCTCACAGGTGTGAGGTCTTACCTCATTGTAGTTTTGATTTGCATTTCTCTAATAATTAGTGATGTTGAGCAGCTTTTTATGTGCGTCTTGGCCATCTCTGTGTCTTCTTTGAAGAAACGTCTCTTTAGATCTTCTGCCCATTTTTGTATTGGGTTGTTTGTTTTATTAATATTAAGCTGCATGAGCTGTTTATATATATTGGAGATTAAACCTTTGTCCATTGATTTGTTTGTGAACGTTTTTGCCCATTCTGAGGGTTGCCTTTTTCCATTCCCGTTTTTTTAACAAAGAAAGAATGCAAGCAAAAGAAGCAGAACACTAATGTGCGTGAAATATGCCTCTTGAAACTGTCGTTTTGAAATATGGACGTCTTTTGAATTTTTTGGTCGATATATGTCCCCAGGATATATTTTCAGGGCAGGTGTCATTTACAGGCCTGTAATGATTTGGAATATCCACTGACCATTAGCGCTGGGATTAAAGCTGCTGTAGCGTGAAACGGCCACAAGGTGGCAGCAGTTCTCCCTTACCAAATCTGCTTACTAGGGCAGCAGAGCCTCAATGGAAGTCGTGTTCTAGATTGGAATGTAGAACGGAATGTGCCAGGAGAAAGCCCCTCAAGTTTGTCTCACTACTTCTTGTTCGTGTTTTTAATTTAATTTTTTATTTTTTATTACAGCAAGTTTGAGTACAACGTTTAGCTTGTTGTAGGTGTGCAAGAGGTGGTTCTTTTACACATATACATATGTCTGTTCTTCCTGGGATCCTTTTCCCATGTACGTTATGACAGAATGTTGAGTAGTCTTCTCTTGGTACTCCGTAGGTCTTTGGTGATTCTATACGTCTACTGTGTTTGTATATGTCTGTTAACCCCAATATCGTAATGAATTCAATTCTCACACCTTTCCTTTGGTGAACCATAAGTTTGTTTAATGAATCTGTGATTGCCCTTCTCCGTGGAAATATCTGCCCTGGTATCAATTTATAGGTAACACCTATAAGTGATATGATATGATATGTCTTTCACTTTCTGACTTACTCCAAGTCACGTGATTACCTCGAGACTCATCTACGGTGCTGCAAATGGCATTGTGTCCTTTTTTTCCTTGGCGAATATTCTGTCTTAGCGAGGTCCATTTTCTGCAATGTGATTCCCTGAGGGCTGAGGATTAGCTGACCTGGGCAGCCTGACCCTGCCGGCAAGCCCTCCCCAGGTGTGCCTGGGTTGAGGTCAATATAAACAGCACTCCAGACAGCAATAGCCCCTGAAGCTGTGCCTGACTCCATATGCTCTGCCCCGTCAGCAGTCTCGGGGCTGTGCTGCTGGGAGGGTGTGAGGGTCCACGGCTTTGTGGGGGGCCCGGTGTGAGTGGGGCTCTGCTGGACTTTCGGCAGGAGTTGCCAGGCTGCCACCTGTAAAGAAGAGGATGTGTCACCCAAACTTCCACTGGAATATCTCTCCGGGCTGAGGTGAGTAAGGAAAAAAAGGAGTGGGGGCCGGGACAGGAGGGGTATCTCAGGCAGGGCAATGGAAAGCTTCCAGAAGAGCGCCCGTGGCCAGGACCATCCTGGCTGACCTGCAGGCACCAAGTTGGCCTGCGTGCTGTCGCTGGTGTGGCTCCACGGCCCTTCCTCTAGGCTTTCAAGCCCTTGTACATATTCAGGTGTTTCACCTGGGAAGGGTGGGAAGAGTTCAGCAGCAGCTGGCCTGGGGCTCAGCTCACGTTTACTCACAGAGGCCTCGGCACGGTCCCCCAGCTTTGCAATAAGGACGCTCCTTGCGTGGGCGGGCGGGGCTGCTGGCTGTATGGGAGATGATTCCCCACCTCTGACCAATTTCAGAATTGTTTACCACTGGAGCAAGTGCCTTGGTAGTGTTTTCCTCTGTATAAATGTTAGCTTCAGTTTTTTTTTTCTTTTTTGGTTCAAGTTAGATTTTATTCCTCTTTTATGTATTTATGGATATAAGCATGGAAATAATTCATTCTTATAAATACATCAGTGTGAATGGAAGAACTTTTTTTCTGTTTTATTTTTACATTTTATTTTTAAAAATTTTGAAATTTAATTTAATTTATTTTTTTATACAGTAGGTTATTATTAGTTATCTATTTTATGCATATACATGTATACAGGTCAATCCCAATCTCCCAACTCATCCCACCACCACCACCCCATGGCTTCCCCCACTTTGTGTCCATGTCCATACGTTTGTTCTCTACCTCTGTGTCTCTCTTTCTGCCCTGCAAACCAGTTCATCAGTACCATTTTTCTAGGTTCCACATATAGGCATTAATATACAATATTTGTTTTTCTCTTTCTGGCTTACTTCACTCTGTATGACAGTCTCTAGATCCATCAACTTCTCTACAAATGACCCAGTTTCATTCCTTTTTTTGGCTGAGTAATATTCCATTTTATATATGTACCACATCTTTATCCATTCGTCTGTCTGTGGGCATTTAGGTTGCTTCCATTACCTGGCTATTGTAAATAGTGCTGCAATGAACATTGTGGTGAATGTGTCTTTGTGATTTATGGTTTTCTCTGGGTATATGCCCACAAGTGGGATTGCTGGATCCTATGGTAATTCTCTTTTTAGTTTTTGAAAGGAACCTCCATACTGTTCTCCATAGAGACTGTATCAATTTACATTCCCACCAATAGCGGAAGAGGGTTCCTTGTGTCCACACCCTCCCCAGAATTTGTTGTTTGTAGATTATCTGATGATGCCGATTCTCACAGGTGTGAGGTCTTACCTCATTGTAGTTTTGATTTGCATTTCTCTAATAATTAGTGATGTTGAGCAGCTTTTTATGTGCGTCTTGGCCATCTCTGTGTCTTCTTTGAAGAAACGTCTCTTTAGATCTTCTGCCCATTTTTGTATTGGGTTGTTTGTTTTATTAATATTAAGCTGCATGAGCTGTTTATATATATTGGAGATTAAACCTTTGTCCATTGATTCGTTTGTGAACGTTTTTGCCCATTCTGAGGGTTGCCTTTTTCCATTCCCGTTTTTTTAACAAAGAAAGAAAGCAAGCAAAAGAAGCAGAACACTAATGTGCGTGAAATATGCCTCTTGAAACTGTCGTTTTGAAATATGGACGTCTTTTGAATTTTTTGGTCGATATATGTCCCCAGGATATATTTTCAGGGCAGGTGTCATTTACAGGCCTGTAATGATTTGGAATATCCACTGACCATTAGCGCTGGGATTAAAGCTGCTGTTGCGTGAAACGGCCACAAGGTGGCAGCAGTTCTCCCTTACCAAATCTGCTTACTAGGGCAGCAGAGCCTCAATGGAAGTCGCGTTCTAGATTGGAATGTAGAACGGAATGTGCCAGGAGAAAGCCCCTCAAGTTTGTCTCACTACTTCTTGTTCGTGTTTTTAATTTAATTTTTTATTTTTTATTACAGCAAGTTTGAGTACAACGTTTAGCTTGTTGTAGGTGTGCAAGAGGTGGTTCTTTTACACATATACATATGTCTGTTCTTCCTGGGATCCTTTTCCCATGTACGTTATGACAGAATGTTGAGTAGTCTTCTCTTGGTACTCCGTAGGTCTTTGGTGATTATATACGTCTACTGTGTTTGTATCTGTCTGTTAACCCCAATATCGTAATGAATTCAATTCTCACACCTTTCCTTTGGTGAACCATAAGTTTGTTTAATGAATCTGTGATTGCCCTTCTCCGTGGAAATATCTGCCCTGGTATCAATTTATAGGTAACACCTATAAGTGATATGATATGATATGTCTTTCACTTTCTGACTTACTCCAAGTCACGTGATTACCTCGAGACTCATCTACGGTGCTGCAAATGGCATTGTGTCCTTTTTTACCTTGGCGAATATTCTGTCTTAGCGAGGTCCATTTTCTGCAATGTGATTCCCTGAGGGCTGAGGATTAGCTGACCTGGGCAGCCTGACCCTGCCGGCAAGCCCTCCCCAGGTGTGCCTGGGTTGAGGTCAATATAAACAGCACTCCAGGCAGCAATAGCCCCTGCAGCTGTGCCTGACTGCATATTCTCTGCCCCGTCAGCAGTCTCGGGGCTGTGCTGCTGGGAGGGTGTGAGGGTCCACGGCTTTGTGGGGGGCCCGGTGTGAGTGGGGCTCTGCTGGACTTTCGGCAGGAGTTGCCAGGCTGCCACCTGTAAAGAAGAGGATGTGTCACCCAAACTTCCACTGGAATATCTCTCCGGGCTGAGGTGAGTAAGGAAAAAATGGAGTGGGGGCCGGGACAGGAGGGGTATCTCAGGCAGGGCAATGGAAAGCTTCCAGAAGAGCGCCCGTGGCCAGGACCATCCTGGCTGACCTGCAGGCACCAAGTTGGCCTGCGTGCTGTCGCTGGTGTGGCTCCACGGCCCTTCCTCTAGGCTTTCAAGCCCTTGTACATATTCAGGTGTTTCACCTGGGAAGGGTGGGAAGAGTTCAGCAGCAGCTGGCCTGAGGCTCAGCTCACGTTTCCTCACAGAGGCCTCGGCACGGTCCCCCAGCTTTGCAATAAGGACGCTCCTTGCGTGGGCGGGCGGGGCTGCTGGCTGTATGGGAGATGATTCCCCACCTCTGACCAATTTCAGAATTGTTTACCACTGGAGCAAGTGCCTTGGTAGTGTTTTCCTCTGTATAAATGTTAGGTTCAGTTTTTTTTTCTTTTTTGGTTCAAGTTAGATTTTATTCCTCTTTTATGTATTTATGGATATAAGCATGGAAATAATTCATTCTTATAAATACATCAGTGTGAATGGAAGAACTTTTTTTCTGTTTTATTTTTAAATTTTATTTTTAAAAATTTTGAAATTTAATTTAATTTATTTTTTTATACAGTAGGTTATTATTAGTTATCTATTTTATGCATATACATGTATACAGGTCAATCCCAATCTCCCAACTCATCTCACCACCACCACCCCATGGCTTCCCCCACTTTGTGTCCATGTCCATACGTTTGTTCTCTACCTCTGTGTCTCTCTTTCTGCCCTGCAAACCAGTTCATCTGTACCATTTTTCTAGGTTCCACATATAGGCATTAATATACAATATTTGTTTTTCTCTTTCTGACTTACTTCACTCTGTATGACAGTCTCTAGATCCATCAACTTCTCTACAAATGACCCAGTTTCATTCCTTTTTTTGGCTGAGTAATATTCCATTTTATATATGTACCACATCTTTATCCATTCGTCTGTCTGTGGGCATTTAGGTTGCTTCCATTACCTGGCTATTGTAAATAGTGCTGCAATGAACATTGTGGTGAATGTGTCTTTGTGATTTATGGTTTTCTCTGGGTATATGCCCACAAGTGGGATTGCTGGATCCTATGGTAATTCTCTTTTTAGTTTTTGAAAGGAACCTCCATACTGTTCTCCATAGTGACTGTATCAATTTACATTCCCACCAATAGCGGAAGAGGGTTCCTTTTGTCCACACCCTCCCCAGAATTTGTTGTTTGTAGATTATCTGTTGATGCCGATTCTCACAGGTGTGAGGTCTTACCTCATTGTAGTTTTGATTTGCATTTCTCTAATAATTAGTGATGCTGAGCAGCTTTTTATGTGCGTCTTGGCCATCTTTGTGTCTTCTTTGAAGAAACGTCTCTTTAGATCTTCTGCCCATTTTTGTATTGGGTTGTTTGTTTTATTAATATTAAGCTGCATGAGCTGTTTCTATATATTGGAGATTAAACCTTTGTCCATTGATTCGTTTGTGAACGTTTTCGCCCATTCTGAGGGTTGCCTTTTTCCATTCCCGTTTTTTTAACAGAGAAAGAAAGCAAGCAAAAGAAGCAGAACACTAATGTGCGTGAAATATGCCTCTTGAAACTGTCGTTTTGAAATATGGACGTCTTTTGAATTTTTTGGTCGATATATGACCCCAGGATTTGTTTTCAGGGCAGGTGTCATTTACAGGCCTGTAATGATTTGGAATATCCTCTGAGCATTAGCGCTGGGATTAAAGCTGCTGTTGTGTGAAACGGCCACAAGGTGGCAGCAGTTCTCCCTTACCAAATCTGGTTACTAGGGCAGCAGAGCCTCAAGGAAGTCGCGTTCTAGATTGGAATGTAGAACGGAATGTGCCAGGAGAAAGCCCCTCAAGTTTGTCTCACTACTTCTTGTTCGTGTTTTTAATTTAATTTTTTATTTTTTATTACAGCAAGTTTGAGTACAACGTTTAGCTTGTTGTAGGTGTGCAAGAGGTGGTTCTTTTACACATATACATATGTCTGTTCTTCCTGGGATCCTTTTCCCATGTACGTTATGACAGAATGTTGAGTAGTCTTCTCTTGGTACTCCGTAGGTCTTTGGTGATTCTATACGTCTACTGTGTTTGTATATGTCTGTTAACCCCAATATCGTAATGAATTCAATCCTCACCCCTTTCCTTTGGTGAACCATAAGTTTGTTTAATGAATCTGTGATTGCCCTTCTCCGTGGAAATATCTGCCCTGGTATCAATTTATAGGTAACACCTATAAGTGATATGATATGATATGTGTCTTTCACTTTCTGACTTACTCCAAGTCATGTGATTACCTCGAGACTCATCTACGGTGCTGCAAATGGCATTGTGTCCTTTTTTTCCTTGGCGAATATTCTGTCTTAGCGAGGTCCATTTTCTGCAATGTGATTCCCCGAGGGCTGAGGATTAGCTGACCTGGGCAGCCTGACCCTGCCGGCAAGCCCTCCTCAGGTGTGCCTGGGTTGAGGTCAATATAAACAGCACTCCAGGCAGCAATAGCCCCTGCAGCTGTGCCTGACTCCATATTCTCTGCCCCGTCAGCAGTCTCGGGGCTGTGCTGGTGGGAGGGTGTGAGGGTCCACGGCTTTGTGGGGGGCCCGGTGTGAGTGGGGCTCTGCTGGACTTTCGGCAGGAGTTGCCAGGCTGCCACCTGTAAAGAAGAGGATGTGTCACCCATAAGTTCCACTGGAATATCTCTCCGGGCTGAGGTGAGGAATGAAAAAAATAGTGGGGGCCTGGACAGGAGGGGTATCTCAGGCAGGGCAATGGAAAGCTTCCAGAAGAGCGCCCGTGGCCAGGACCATCCTGGCTGACCTGCAGGCACCAAGTTAGCCTGCGTGCTGTCGCTGGTGTGGCTCCACGGCCCTTCCTCTAGGCTTTCAAGCCCTTGAACATATTCAGGCGTTTCCCCTGGGAAGGGTGGGAAGAGTTCAGCAGCAGCTGGCCTGGGGCTCAGCTCACGTTTCCTCACAGAGGCCTCGGCACGGTCCCCCAGCTTTGCAATAAGGACGCTCCTTGCGTGGGCGGGCGGGGCTGCTGGCTGTATGGGAGATGATTCCCCACCTCTGACCAATTTCACAATTGTTTACCCCTGGAGCAAGTGCCTTGGTAGTGTTTTCCTCTGTATAAATGTTAGGTTCAGTTTTTTTTTTCTTTTTTGGTTCAAGTTAGATTTTATTCCTCTTTTATGTATTTATGGATATAAGCATGGAAATAATTCATTCTTATAAATACATCAGTGTGAATGGAAGAACTTTTTTTCTGTTTTATTTTTACATTTTATTTTTAAAAATTTTGAAATTTAATTTAATTTATTTTTTTATACAGTAGGTTATTATTAGTTATCTATTTTATGCATATACATGTATACAGGTCAATCCCAATCTCCCAACTCATCCCACCACCATCACCCCATGGCTTCCCCCACTTGGTGTCCATACGTTTGTTCTCTACCTCTGTGTCTCTATTTCTGCCCTGCAAACCAGTTCATCTGTACCATTTTTCTAGGTTCCACATATAGGCATTAATATACAATATTTGTTTTTCTCTTTGTGACTTACTTCACTCTGTATGGCAGTCTCTAGATCCATCAACTTCTCTACAAATGACCCAGTTTCATTCCTTTTTTTGGCTGAGTAATATTCCATTTTATATATGTACCACATCTTTATCCATTCGTCTGTCTGTGGGCATTTAGGTTGCTTCCATTACCTGGCTATTGTAAATAGGGCTGCAAAGAACATTGTGGTGAATGTGTCTTTGTGATTTATGGTTTTCTCTGGGTATATGCCCAGAAGTGGGATTGCTGGATCCTATGGTAATTCTCTTTTTAGTTTTTGAAAGGAACCTCCATACTGTTCTCCATAGTGACTGTATCAATTTACATTCCCACCAATAGCGGAAGAGGGTTCCTTTTGTCCACACCCTCCCCAGAATTTGTTGTTTGTAGATTATCTGATGATGCCGATTCTCACAGGTGTGAGGTCTTACCTCATTGTAGTTTTGATTTGCATTTCTCTAATAATTAGTGATGTTGAGCAGCTTTTCATGTGCGTCTTGGCCATCTCTGTGTCTTCTTTGAAGAAACGTCTCTTTAGATCTTCTGCCCATTTTTGTATTGGGTTGTTTGTTTTATTAATATTAAGCTGCATGAGCTGTTTATATATATTGGAGATTAAACCTTTGTCCATTGATTCGTTTGTGAACGTTTTCGCCCATTCTGAGGGTTGCCTTTTTCCATTCCCGTTTTTTTAACAAAGAAAGAAAGCAAGCAAAAGAAGCAGAACACTAATGTGCGTGAAATATGCCTCTTGAAACTGTCGTTTTGAAATATGGACGTGTTTTGAATTTTTTGGTCGATATATGACCCCAGGATATGTTTTCAGGGCAGGTGTCATTTACAGGCCTGTAATGATTTGGAATATCCTCTGACCATTAGCGCTGGGATTAAAGCTGCTGTTGTGTGAAACGGCCACAAGGTGGCAGCAGTTCTCTCTTACCAAATCTGGTTACTAGGGCAGCAGAGCCTCAGTGGAAGTCGCGTTCTAGATTGGAATGTAGAACGGAATGTGCCAGGAGAAAGCCCCTCAAGTTTGTCTCACTACTTCTTGTTCGTGTTTTTAATTTAATTTTTTATTTTTTATTACAGCAAGTTTGAGTACAACGTTTAGCTTGTTGTAGGTGTGCAAGAGGTGGTTCTTTTACACATATACATATGTCTGTTCTTCCTGGGATCCTTTTCCCATGTACATTATGACAGAATGTTGAGTAGTCTTCTCTTGGTACTCCGTAGGTCTTTGGTGATTCTATACGTCTACTGTGTTTGTATATGTCTGTTAACCCCAATATCGTAATGAATTCAATCCTCACACCTTTCCTTTGGTGAACCATAAGTTTGTTTAATGAATCTGTGATTGCCCTTCTCCGTGGAAATATCTGCCCTGGTATCAGTTTATAGGTAACACCTATTAGTGATATGATATGATATGTGTCTTTCACTTTCTGACTTACTCCAAGTCACGTGATTACCTCGAGACTCATCTACGGTGCTGCAAATGGCATTGTGTCCTTTTTTTCCTTGGCGAATATTCTGTCTTAGCGAGGTCCATTTTCTGCAATGTGATTCCCCGAGGGCTGAGGATTAGCTGACCTGGGCAGCCTGACCCTGCCGGCAAGCCCTCCCCAGGTGTGCCTGGGTTGAGGTCAATATAAACAGCACTCCAGGCAGCAATAGCCCCTGCAGCTGTGCCTGACTCCATATTCTCTGCCCCGTCAGCAGTCTCGGGGCTGTGCTGCTGGGAGGGTGTGAGGGTCCACGGCTTTGTGGGGGGCCCGGTGTGAGTGGGGCTCTGCTGGACTTTCGGCAGGAGTTGCCAGGCTGCCACCTGTAAAGAAGAGGATGTGTCACCCATAACTTCCACTGGAATATCTCTCCGGGCTGAGGTGAGGAAGGAAAAAAAGGAGTGGGGGCCGGGACAGGAGGGGTATCTCAGGCAGGGCAATGGAAAGCTTCCAGAAGAGCGCCCGTGGCCAGGACCATCCTGGCTGACCTGCAGGCACCAAGTTGGCCTGCGTGCTGTCGCTGGTGTGGCTCCACGGCCCTTCCTCTAGGCTTTCAAGCCCTTGTACATATTCAGGTGTTTCACCTGGGAAGGGTGGGAAGAGTTCAGCAGCAGCTGGCCTGGGGCTCAGCTCACGTTTCCTCACAGAGGCCTCGGCACGGTCCCCCAGCTTTGCAATAAGGACGCTCCTTGCGTGGGCGGGCGGGGCTGCTGGCTGTATGGGAGATGATTCCCCACCTCTGACCAATTTCAGAATTGTTTACCACTGGAGCAAGTGCCTTGGTAGTGTTTTCCTCTGTATAAATGTTAGGTTCAGTTTTTTTTTCTTTTTTGGGTCAAGTTAGATTTTATTCCTCTTTTATGTATTTATGGATATAAGCATGGAAATAATTCATTCTTATAAATACATCAGTGTGAATGGAAGAACTTTTTTTCTGTTTTATTTTTACATTTTATTTTTAAAAATTTTGAAATTTAATTTAATTTATTTTTTTTATACAGTAGGTTATTATTAGTTATCTATTTTATGCATATACATGTATACAGGTCAATCCCAATCTCCCAACTCATCCCACCACCACCACCCCATGGCTTCCCCCACTTTGTGTCCATACGTTTGTTCTCTACCTCTGTGTCTCTATTTCTGCCCTGCAAACCAGTTCATCTGTACCATTTTTCTAGGTTCCACATATAGGCATTAATATACAATATTTGTTTTTCTCTTTTTGACTTACTTCACTCTGTATGACAGTCTCTAGATCCATCAACTTCTCTACAAATGACCCAGTTTCATTCCTTTTTTTGGCTGAGTAATATTCCATTTTATATATGTACCACATCTTTATCCATTCGTCTGTCTGTGGGCATTTAGGTTGCTTCCATTACCTGGCTATTGTAAATAGTGCTGCAATGAACATTGTGGTGAATGTGTCTTTGTGATTTATGGTTTTCTCTGGGTATATGCCCAGAAGTGGGATTGCTGGATCCTATGGTAATTCTCTTTTTAGTTTTTGAAAGGAACCTCCATACTGTTCTCCATAGTGACTGTATCAATTTACATTCCCACCAATAGCGGAAGAGGGTTCCTTTTGTCCACACCCTCCCCAGAATTTGTTGTTTGTAGATTATCTGATGATGCCGATTCTCACAGGTGTGAGGTCTTACCTCATTGTAGTTTTGATTTGCATTTCTCTAATAATTAGTGATGTTGAGCAGCTTTTCATGTGCGTCTTGGCCATCTCTGTGTCTTCTTTGAAGAAACGTCTCTTTAGATCTTCTGCCCATTTTTGTATTGGGTTGTTTGTTTTATTAATATTAAGCTGCATGAGCTGTTTATATATATTGGAGATTAAACCTTTGTCCATTGATTCGTTTGTGAACGTTTTCGCCCATTCTGAGGGTTGCCTTTTTCCATTCCCGTTTTTTTAACAAAGAAAGAAAGCAAGCAAAAGAAGCAGAACACTAATGTGCGTGAAATATGCCTCTTGAAACTGTCGTTTTGAAATATGGACGTCTTTTGAATTTTTTGGTCGATATATGACCCCAGGATATGTTTTCAGGGCAGGTGTCATTTACAGGCCTGTAATGATTTGGAATATCCACTGACCATTAGCGCTGGGATTAAAGCTGCTGTTGTGTGAAACGGCCACAAGGTGGCAGCAGTTCTCCCTTACCAAATCTGGTTACTAGGGCAGCAGAGCCTCAGTGGAAGTCGCGTTCTAGATTGGAATGTAGAACGGAATGTACCAGGAGGAAGCCCCTCAAGTTTGTCTCACTACTTCTTGTTCGTGTTTTTAATTTAATTTTTTATTTTTTATTACAGCAAGTTTGAGTACAACGTTTAGCTTGTTGTAGGTGTGCAAGAGGTGGTTCTTTTACACATATACATATGTCTGTTCTTCCTGGGATCCTTTTCCCATGTACGTTATGACAGAATGTTGAGTAGTCTTCTCTTGGTACTCCGTAGGTCTTTGGTGATTCTATACGTCTACTGTGTTTGTATATGTCTGTTAACCCCAATATCGTAATGAATTCAATCCTCACACCTTTCCTTTGGTGAACCATAAGTTTGTTTAATGAATCTGTGATTGCCCTTCTCCGTGGAAATATCTGCCCTGGTATCAATTTATAGGTAACACCTATAAGTGATATGATATGATATGTGTCTTTTACTTTCTGACTTACTCCAAGTCACGTGATTACCTCGAGACACATCTACGGTGCTGCAAATGGCATTGTGTCCTTTTTTTCCTTGGCGAATATTCTGTCTTAGCGAGGTCCATTTTCTGCAATGTGATTCCCTGAGGGCTGAGGATTAGCTGACCTGGGCAGCCTGACCCTGCCGGCAAGCCCTCCCCAGGTGTGCCTGGGTTGAGGTCAATATAAACAGCACTCCAGGCAGCAATAGCCCCTGCAGCTGTGCCTGACACCATATTCTCTGCCCCGTCAGCAGTCTCAGGGCTGTGCTGGTGGGAGGGTGTGAGGGTCCACGGCTTTGTGGGGGGCCCGGTGTGAGTGGGGCTCTGCTGGACTTTCGGCAGGAGTTGCCAGGCTGCCACCTGTAAAGAAGAGGATGTGTCACCCATAACTTCCACTGGAATATCTCTCCGGGCTGAGGTGAGGAAGGAAAAAAAGGAGTGGGTGCCGGGACAGGAGGGGTATCTCAGGCAGGGCAATGGAAAGCTTCCAGAAGAGCGCCCGTGGCCAGGACCATCCTGGCTGACCTGCAGGCACCAAGTTGGCCTGCGTGCTGTCGCTGGTGTGGCTCCACGGCCCTTCCTCTAGGCTTTCAAGCCCTGGTACATATTCAGGTGTTTCACCTGGGAAGGGTGGGAAGAGTTCAGCAGCAGCTGGCCTGGGGCACAGCTCACGTTTACTCACAGAGGCCTCGGCACGGTCCCCCAGCTTTGCAATAAGGACGCTCCATGCGTGGGCGGGCGGGGCTGCTGGCTGTATGGGAGATGATTCCCCACCTCTGACCAATTTCAGAATTGTTTACCACTGGAGCAAGTGCCTTGGTAGTGTTTTCCTCTGTATACATGTTAGGTTCAGTTATTTTTCTTTTTTGGTTCAAGTTAGATTTTATTCCTCTTTTATGTATTTATGGATATAAGCATGGAAATAATTCATTCTTATAAATACATCAGTGTGAATGGAAGAACTTTTTTTCTGTTTTATTTTTACATTTTATTTTTAAAAATTTTGAAATTTAATTTAATTTATTTTTTTATACAGTAGGTTATTATTAGTTATCTATTTTATGCATATACATGTATACAGGTCAATCCCAATCTCCCAACTCATCCCACCACCACCACCCCATGGCTTCCCCCACTTTGTGTCCATACGTTTGTTCTCTACCTCTGTGTCTCTATTTCTGCCCTGCAAACCAGTTCATCTGTACCATTTTTCTAGGTTCCACATATAGGCATTAATATACAATATTTGTTTTTCTCTTTCTGACTTACTTCACTCTGTATGACAGTCTCTAGATCCGTCAACTTCTCTACAAATGACCCAGTTTCATTCCTTTATTTGGCTGAGTAATATTCCATTTTATATATGTACCACATCTTTATCCATTCGTCTGTCTGTGGGCATTTAGGTTGCTTCCATTACCTGGCCATTGTAAATAGTGCTGCAATGAACATTGTGGTGAATGTGTCTTTGTGATTTATGGTTTTCTCTGGGTATATGCCCAGAAGTGGGATTGCTGGATCCTATGGTAATTCTCTTTTTAGTTTTTCAAAGGAACCTCCATACTGTTCTCCATAGTGACTGTATCAATTTACATTCCCACCAATAGCGGAAGAGGGTTCCTTTTGTCCACACCCTCCCCAGATTTTGTTGTTTGTAGATTATCTGATGATGCCGATTCTCACAGGTGTGAGGTCTTACCTCATTGTAGTTTTGATTTGCATTTCTCTAATAATTAGTGATGTTGAGCAGCTTTTCATGTGCGTCTTGGCCATCTCTGTGTCTTCTTTGAAGAAACGTCTCTTTAGATCTTCTGCCCATTTTTGTATTGGGTTGTTTGTTTTATTAATATTAAGCTGCATGAGCTGTTTATATATATTGGAGATTAAACCTTTGTCCATTGATTCGTTTGTGAACGTTTTCGCCCATTCTGAGGGTTGCCTTTTTACATTCCCGTTTTTTTAACAAAGAAAGAAAGAAAGCAAAAGAAGCAGAACACTAATGTGCGTGAAATATGCCTCTTGAAACTGTCGTTTTGAAATATGGACGTCTTTTGAATTTTTTGGTCGATATATGACCCCAGGATATGTTTTCAGGGCAGGTGTCATTTACAGGCCTGTAATGATTTGGAATATCCACTGACCATTAGCGCTGGGATTAAAGCAGCTGTTGTGTGAAACGGCCACAAGGTGGCAGCAGTTCTCCCTTACCAAATCTGGTTACTAGGGCAGCAGAGCCTCAGTGGAAGTCGCGTTCTAGATTGGAATGTAGAACGGAATGTGCCAGGAGAAAGCCCCGCAAGTTTGTCTCACTACTTCTTGTTCGTGTTTTTAATTTAATTTTTTATTTTTTATTATAGCAAGTTTGACTACAACGTTTAGCTTGTTGTAGGTGTGCAAGATGTGGTTCTTTTACACATATACATATGTCTGTTCTTCCTGGGATCCTTTTCCCATGTACGTTATGACAGAATGTTGAGTAGTCTTCTCTTGGTACTCCGTAGGTCTTTGGTGATTCTATACGTCTACTGTGTTTGTATATGTCTGTTAACCCCAATATCGTAATGAATTCAATCCTCACACCTTTCCTTTGGTGAACCATAAGTTTGTTTAATGAATCTGTGATTGCCCTTCTCCGTGGAAATATCTGCACTGGTATCAGTTTATAGGTAACACCTATAAGTGATATGATATGATATGTGTCTTTCACTTTCTGACTTACTCCAAGTCACGTGATTACCTCGAGACTCATCTACGGTGCTGCAAATGGCATTGTGTCCTTTTTTTCCTTGGCGAATATTCTGTCTTAGCGAGGTCCATTTTCTGCAATGTGATTCCCCGAGGGCTGAGGATTAGCTGACCTGGGCAGCCTGACCCTGCCGGCAAGCCCTCCCCAGGTGTGCCTGGGTTGAGGTCAATATAAACAGCACTCCAGGCAGCAATAGCCCCTGCAGCTGTGCCTGACTCCATATTCTCTGCCCCGTCAGCAGTCTCGGGGCTGTGCTGCTGGGAGGGTGTGAGTGTCCACGGCTTTGTGGGGGGCCCGGTGTGAGTGGGGCTCTGCTGGACTTTCGGCAGGAGTTGCCAGGTTGCCACCTGTAAAGAAGTGGATGTGTCACCCATAACTTCCACTGGAATATCTCTCCGGGCTGAGGTGAGGAAGGAAAAAAAGGAGTGGGGGCCGGGACAGGAGGGGTATCTCAGGCAGGGCAATGGAAAGCTTCCAGAAGAGCGCCCGTGGCCAGGACCATCCTGGCTGACCTGCAGGCACCAAGGTGGCCTGCGTGCTGTCGCTGGTGTGGCTCCACGGCCCTTCCTCTAGGCTTTCAAGCCCTTGTACATATTCAGGTGTTTCACCTGGGAAGGGTGGGAAGAGTTCAGCAGCAGCTGGCCTGGGGCACAGCTCACGTTTACTCACAGAGGCCTCGGCACGGTCCCCCAGCTTTGCAATAAGGACGCTCCATGCGTGGGCGGGCGTGGCTGCTGGCTGTATGGGAGATGATTCCCCACCTCTGACCAATTTCAGAATTGTTTACCACTGGAGCAAGTGCCTTGGTAGTGTTTCCCTCTGTATAAAAGTTAGGTTCAGTTTTTTTTTTCTTTTTTGGTTCAAGTTAGATTTTATTCCTCTTTTATGTATTTATGGATATAAGCATGGAAATAATTCATTCTTATAAATACATCAGTGTGAATGGAAGAACTTTTTTCTGTTTTATTTTTACATTTTATTTTTAAAAATTTGGAAATTTAATTTAATTTATTTTTTTAATACAGTAGGTTATTATTAGTTATCTATTTTATGCATATACATGTATACAGGTCAATCCCAATCTCCCAACTCATCCCACCACCACCACCCCATGGCTTCCCCCACTTTGTGTCCATACGTTTGTTCTCTACCTCTGTGTCTCTATTTCTGCCCTGCAAACCAGTTCATCTGTACCATTTTTCTAGGTTCCACATATAGGCATTAATATACAATATTTGTTTTTCTCTTTGTGACTTACTTCACTCTGTATGACAGTCTCTAGATCCATCAACTTATCTACAAATGACCCAGTTTCATTCCTTTTTTTGGCTGAGTAATATTCCATTTTATATATGTACCACATCTTTATCCATTCGTCTGTCTGTGGGCATTTAGGTTGCTTCCATTACCTGGCTATTGTAAATAGTGCTGCAATGAACATTGTGGTGAATGTGTCTTTGTGATTTATGGTTTTCTCTGGGTATATGCCCAGAAGTGGGATTGCTGGATCCTATGGTAATTCTCTTTTTAGTTTTTGAAAGGAACCTCCATACTGTTCTCCATAGTGACTGTATCAATTTACATTCCCACCAATAGCGGAAGAGGGTTCCTTTTGTCCACACCCTCCCCAGAATTTGTTGTTTGTAGATTATCTGATGATGCCGATTCTCACAGGTGTGAGGTCTTACCTCATTGTAGTTTTGATTTGCATTTCTCTAATAATTAGTGATGTTGAGCAGCTTTTCATGTGCGTCTTGGCCATCTCTGTGTCTTCTTTGAAGAAACGTCTCTTTAGATCTTCTGCCCATTTTTGTATTGGGTTGTTTGTTTTATTAATATTAAGCTGCATGAGCTGTTTATATATATTGGAGATTAAACCTTTGTCCATTGATTCGTTTGTGAACGTTTTCGCCCATTCTGAGGGTTGCCTTTTTCCATTCCCGTTTTTTTAACAAAGAAAGAAAGCACGCAAAAGAAGCAGAACACTAATGTGCGTGAAATATGCCTCTTGAAACTGTCGTTTTGAAATATGGACGTGTTTTGAATTTTTTGGTCGATATATGACCCCAGGATATGTTTTCAGGGCAGGTGTCATTTACAGGCCTGTAATGATTTGGAATATCCACTGACCATTAGCGCTGGGATTAAAGCAGCTGTTGTGTGAAACGGCCACAAGGTGGCAGCAGTTCTCCCTTACCAAATCTGGTTACTAGGGCAGCAGAGCCTCAGTGGAAGTCGCGTTCTAGATTGGAATGTAGAACGGAATGTGCCAGGAGAAAGCCCCTCAAGTTTGTCTCACTACTTCTTGTTCGTGTTTTTAATTTAATTTTTTATTTTTTATTACAGCAAGTTTGAGTACAACGTTTAGCTTGTTGTAGGTGTGCAAGAGGTGGTTCTTTTACACATATACATATGTCTGTTCTTCCTGGGATCCCTTTCCCATGTACGTTATGACAGAATGTTGAGTAGTCTTCTCTTGGTACTCCGTAGGTCTTTGGTGATTCTATACGTCTACTGTGTTTATATATGTCTGTTAACCCCAATATCATAATGAATTCAATCCTCACACCTTTCCTTTGGTGAACCATAAGTTTGTTTAATGAATCTGTGATTGCCCTTCTCCGTGGAAATATCTGCCCTGGTATCAATTTATAGGTAACACCTATAAGTGATATGATATGATATGAGTCTTTCACTTTCTGACTTACTCCAAGTCACGTGATTACCTCGAGACTCATCTACGGTGCTGCAAATGGCATTGTGTCCTTTTTTTCCTTGGCGAATATTCTGTCTTAGCGAGGTCCATTTTCTGCAATGTGATTCCCCGAGGGCTGAGGATTAGCTGACCTGGGCAGCCTGACCCTGCCGGCAAGCCCTCCCCAGGTGTGCCTGGGTTGAGGTCAATATAAACAGCACTCCAGGCAGCAATAGCCCCTGCAGCTGTGCCTGACTCCATATTCTCTGCCCCGTCAGCAGTCTCGGGGCTGTGCTGGTGGGAGGGTGTGAGGGTCCACGGCTTTGTGGGGGGCCCGGTGTGAGTGGGGCTCTGCTGGACTTTCGGCAGGAGTTGCCAGGCTGCCACCTGTAAAGAAGAGGATGTGTCACCCATAACTTCCACTGGAATATCTCTCCGGGCTGAGGTGAGGAAGGAAAAAAAGGAGTGGGGGCCGGGACAGGAGGGGTATCTCAGGCAGGGCAATGGAAAGCTTCCAGAAGAGCGCCCGTGGCCAGGACCATCCTGGCTGACCTGCAGGCACCAAGTTGGCCTGCGTGCTGTCGCTGGTGTGGCTCCACGGCCCTTCCTCTAGGCTTTCAAGCCCTTGTACATATTCAGGTGTTTCACCTGGGAAGGGTGGGAAGAGTTCAGCAGCAGCTGGCCTGGGGCTCAGCTCACGTTTCCTCACAGAGGCCTCGGCACGGTCCCCCATCTTTGCAATAAGGACGCTCCTTGCGTGGCGGGCGGGGCTGATGGCTGTATGGGAGATGATTCCCCACCTCTGACCAATTTCAGAATTGTTTACCACTGGAGCAAGTGCCTTGGTAGTGTTTTCCTCTGTATAAATGTTAGGTTCAGTTTTTTTTTTTCTTTTTTGGTTCAAGTTAGATTTTATTCCTCTTTTATGTATTTATGGATATAAGCATGGAAATAATTCATTCTTATAAATACATCAGTGTGAATGGAAGAACTTTTTTTCTGTTTTATTTTTACATTTTATTTTTAAAAATTTTGAAATTTAATTTAATTTATTTTTTTTATACAGTAGGTTATTATTAGTTATCTATTTTATGCATATACATGTATACAGGTCAATCCCAATCTCCCAACTCATCCCACCACCACCACCCCATGGCTTCCCCCACTTTGTGTCCATACGTTTGTTCTCTACCTCTGTGTCTCTATTTCTGCCCTGCAAACCAGTTCATCTGTACCATTTTTCTAGGTTCCACATATAGGCATTAATATACAATATTTGTTTTTCTCTTTCTGACTTACTTCACTCTGTATGACAGTCTCTAGATCCATCAACTTCTCTACAAATGACCCAGTTTCATTCCTTTTTTTGGCTGAGTAATATTCCATTTTATATATGTACCACATCTTTATCCATTCGTCTGTCTGTGGGCATTTAGGTTGCTTCCATTACCTGGCTATTGTAAATAGTGCTGCAATGAACATTGTGGTGAATGTGTCTTTGTGATTTATGGTTTTCTCTGGGTATATGCCCAGAAGTGGGATTGCTGGATCCTATGGTAATTCTCTTTTTAGTTTTTGAAAGGAACCTCCATACTGTTCTCCATAGTGACTGTATCAATTTACATTCCCACCAATAGCGGAAGAGGGTTCCTTTTGTCCACACCCTCCCCAGAATTTGTTGTTTGTAGATTATCTGATGATGCCGATTCTCACAGGTGTGAGGTCTTACCTCATTGTAGTTTTGATTTGCATTTCTCTAATAATTAGTGATGTTGAGCAGCTTTTCATGTGCGTCTTGGCCATCTCTGTGTCTTCTTTGAAGAAACGTCTCTTTAGATCTTCTGCCCATTTTTGTATTGGGTTGTTTGTTTTATTAATATTAAGCTGCATGAGCTGTTTATATATATTGGAGATTAAACCTTTGTCCATTGATTCGTTTGTGAACGTTTTCGCCCATTCTGAGGGTTGCCTTTTTCCATTCCCGTTTTTTTAACAAAGAAAGAAAGCAAGCAAAAGAAGCAGAACACTAATGTGCGTGAAATATGCCTCTTGAAACTGTCGTTTTGAAATATGGACGTCTTTTGAATTTTTTGGTCGATATATGACCCCAGGATATGTTTTCAGGGCAGGTGTCATTTACAGGCCTGTAATGATTTGGAATATCCACTGACCATTAGCGCTGGGATTAAAGCTGCTGTTGTGTGAAACGGCCACAAGGTGGCAGCAGTTCTCCATTACCAAATCTGGTTACTAGGGCAGCAGTGCCTCAATGGAAGTCACGTTCTAGATTGGAATGTAGAACGGAATGTGCCAGGAGAAAGCCCCTCAAGTTTGTCTCACTACTTCTTGTTCGTGTTTTTAATTTAATTTTTTATTTTTTATTACAGCAAGTTTGAGTACAACGTTTAGCTTTTTGTAGGTGTGCAAGAGGTGGTTCTTTTACACATATACATATGTCTGTTCTTCCTGGGATCCTTTTCCCATGTACGTTATGACAGAATGTTGAGTAGTCTTCTCTTGGTACTCCGTAGGTCTTTGGTGATTCTATACGTCTACTGTGTTTGTATATGTCTGTTAACCCCAATATCGTAATGAATTCAATCCTCACACCTTTCCTTTGGTGAACCATAAGTTTGTTTAATGAATCTGTGATTGCCCTTCTCCGTGGAAATATCTGCCCTGGTATCAATTTATAGGTAACACCTATAAGTGATATGATATGATATGTGTCTTTCACTTTCTGACTTACTCCAAGTCACGTGATTACCTCGAGACTCATCTACGGTGCTGCAAATGGCATTGTGTCCTTTTTTTCCTTGGCGAATATTCTGTCTTAGCGAGGTCCATTTTCTGCAATGTGATTCCCCGAGGGCTGAGGATTAGCTGACCTGGGCAGCCTGACCCTGCCGGCAAGCCCTCCCCAGGTGTGCCTGGGTTGAGGTCAATATAAACAGCACTCCAGGCAGCAATAGCCCCTGCAGCTGTGCCTGACTCCATATTCTCTGCCCCGTCAGCAGTCTCGGGGCTGTGCTGGTGGGAGGGTGTGAGGGTCCACGGCTTTGTGGGGGGCCCGGTGTGAGTGGGGCTCTGCTGGACTTTCGGCAGGAGTTGCCAGGCTGCCACCTGTAAAGAAGAGGATGTGTCACCCATAACTTCCACTGGAATATCTCTCCGGGCTGAGGTGAGGAAGGAAAAAAAGGAGTGGGGGCCGGGACAGGAGGGGTATCTCAGGCAGGGCAATGGAAAGCTTCCAGAAGAGCGCCCGTGGCCAGGACCATCCTGGCTGACCTGCAGGCACCAAGTTGGCCTGCGTGCTGTCGCTGGTGTGGCTCCACGGACCTTCCTCTAGGCTTTCAAGCCCTTGTACATATTCAGGTGTTTCACCTGGGAAGGGTGGGAAGAGTTCAGCAGCAGCTGGCCTGGGGCTCAGCTCACGTTTCCTCACAGAGGCCTCGGCACGGTCCCCCAGCTTTGCAATAAGGACGCTCCTTGCGTGGGCGGGCGGGGCTGCTGGCTGTATGGGACATGATTCCCCACCTCTGACCAATTTCAGAATTGTTTACCACTGGAGCAAGTGCCTTGGTAGTGTTTTCCTCTGTATAAATGTTAGGTTCAGTTTTTTTTTTCTTTTTGGTTCAAGTTAGATTTTATTCCTCTTTTATGTATTTATGGATATAAGCATGGAAAGAATTCATTCTTATAAATACATCAGTGTGAATGGAAGAACTTTTATTCTGTTTTATTTTTACATTTTATATTTAAAAATTTTGAAATTTAATTTAATTTATTTTTTTTATACAGTAGGTTATTATTAGTTATCTATTATATGCATATACATGTATACAGGTCTATCCCAATCTCCCAACTCATCCCACCACCACCACCCCATGGCTTCCCCCACTTTGTGTCCATACGTTTTTTCTCTACCTCTGTGTCTCTATTTCTGCCCTGCAAACCAGTTCATCTGTACCATTTTTCTAGGTTCCACATATAGGCATTAATATACAATATTTGTTTTTCTCTTTCTGACTTACTTCACTCTGTATGACAGTCTCTAGATCCATCAACTTCTCTACAAATGACCCAGTTTCATTCCTTTTTTTGGCTGAGTAATATTCCATTTTATATATGTACCACATCTTTATCCATTCGTCTGTCTGTGGGCATTTAGGTTGCTTCCATTACCTGGCTATTGTAAATAGTGCTGCAATGAACATTGTGGTGAATGTGTCTTTGTGATTTATGGTTTTCTCTGGGTATATGCCCAGAAGTGGGATTGCTGGATCCTATGGTAATTCTCTTTTTAGTTTTTGAAAGGAACCTCCATACTGTTCTCCATAGTGACTGTATCAATTTACATTCCCACCAATAGCGGAAGAGGGTTCCTTTTGTCCACACCCTCCCCAGAATTTGTTGTTTGTAGATTATCTGATGATGCCGATTCTCACAGGTGTGAGGTCTTACCTCATTGTAGTTTTGATTTGCATTTCTCTAATAATTAGTGATGTTGAGCAGCTTTTCATGTGCGTCTTGGCCATCTCTGTGTCTTCTTTGAAGAAACGTCTCTTTAGATCTTCTGCCCATTTTTGTATTGGGTTGTTCGTTTTATTAATATTAAGCTGCATGAGCTGTTTATATATATTGGAGATTAAACCTTTGTCCATTGATTCGTTTGTGAACGTTTTCGCCCATTCTGAGGGTTGCCTTTTTCCATTCCCGTTTTTTTAACAAAGAAAGAAAGCAAGCAAAAGAAGCAGAACACTAATGTGCGTGAAATATGCCTCTTGAAACTGTCGTTTTGAAATATGGACGTCTTTTGAATTTTTTGGTCGATATATGACCCCAGGATATGTTTTCAGGGCAGGTGTCATTTACAGGCCTGTAATGATTTGGAATATCCACTGACCATTAGCGCTGGGATTAAAGCTGCTGTTGTGTGAAACGGCCACAAGGTGGCAGCAGTTCTCCCTTACCAAATCTGGTTACTAGGGCAGCAGAGCCTCAATGGAAGTCGCGTTCTAGATTGGAATGTAGAACGGAATGTGCCAGGAGAAAGCCCCTCAAGTTTGTCTCACTACTTCTTGTTCGTGTTTTTAATTTAATTTTTTATTTTTTATTACAGCAAGTTTGAGTACAACGTTTAGCTTGTTGTAGGTGTGCAAGAGGTGGTTCTTTTACACATATACATATGTCTGTTCTTCCTGGGATCCTTTTCCCATGTACGTTATGACAGAATGTTGAGTAGTCTTCTCTTGGTACTCCGTAGGTCTTTGGTTATTCTATACGTCTACTGTGTTTGTATATGTCTGTTAACCCCAATATCGTAATGAATTCAATCCTCACACCTTTCCTTTGGTGAACCATAAGTTTGTTTAATGAATCTGTGATTGCCCTTCTCCGTGGAAATATCTGCCCTGGTATCAGTTTATAGGTAACACCTATAAGTGATATGATATGTGTCTTTCACTTTCTGACTTACTCCAAGTCACGTGATTACCTCGAGACTCATCTACGGTGCTGCAAATGGCATTGTGTCCTTTTTTTCCTTGGCGAATATTCTGTCTTAGCGAGGTCCATTTTCTGCAATGTGATGCCCCGAGGGCTGAGGATTATCTGACCTGGGCAGCCTGACCCTGCCGGCAAGCCCTCCCCAGGTGTGCCTGGGTTGAGGTCAATATAAACAGCACTCCAGGCAGCAATAGCCCCTGCAGCTGTGCCTGACTCCATATTCTCTGCCCCATCAGCAGTCTCGGGGCTGTGCTGGTGGGAGGGTGTGAGGGTCCACGGCTATGTGGGGGGCCCGGTGTGAGTGGGGCTCTGCTGGACTTTCGGCAGGAGTTGCCAGGCTGCCACCTGTAAAGAAGAGGATGTGTCACCCATAACTTCCACTGGAATATCTCTCCGGGCTGAGGTGAGGAAGGAAAAAAAGGAGTGGGGGCCGGGACAGGAGGGGTATCTCAGGCAGGGCAATGGAAAGCTTCCAGAAGAGCGCCCGTGGCCAGGACCATCCTGGCTGACCTGCAGGCACCAAGTTGGCCTGCGTGCTGTCGCTGGTGTGGCTCCACGGCCCTTCCTCTAGGCTTTCAAGCCCTTGTACATATTCAGGTGTTTCACCTGGGAAGGGTGGGAAGAGTTCAGCAACAGCTGGCCTGGGGCTCAGCTCACGTTTCCTCACAGAGGCCTCGGCATGGTCCCCCAGCTTTGCAGTAAGGACGCTCCTTGCGTGGGCGGGCGGGGCTGCTGGCTGTATGGGAGATGATTCCCCACCTCTGACCAATTTCAGAATTGTTTACCACTGGAGCAAGTGCCTTGGTAGTGTTTTCCTCTGTATAAATGTTAGGTTCAGTTTTTTTTTTCTTTTTTGGTTCAAGTTAGATTTTATTCCTCTTTTATGTATTTATGGATATAAGCATGGAAATAATTCATTCTTATAAATACATCAGTGTGAATGGAAGAACTTTTTTTCTGTTTTATTTTTACATTTTATTTTTAAAAATTTTGAAATTTAATTTAATTTATTTTTTTTATACAGTACGTTATTATTAGTTATCTATTTTATGCATATACATGTATACAGGTCAATCCCAATCTCCCAACTCATCCCACCACCACCACCCCATGGCTTCCCCCACTTTGTGTCCATACGTTTGTTCTCTACCTCTGTGTCTCTATTTCTGCCCTGCAAACCAGTTCATCTGTACCATTTTTCTAGGTTCCACATATAGGCATTAATATACAATATTTGTTTTTCTCTTTGTGACTTACTTCACTCTGTATGACAGTCTCTAGATCCATCAACTTATCTACAAATGACCCAGTTTCATTCCTTTTTTTGGCTGAGTAATATTCCATTTTATATATGTACCACATCTTTATCCATTCGTCTGTCTGTGGGCATTTAGGTTGCTTCCATTACCTGGCTATTGTAAATAGTGCTGCAATGAACATTGTGGTGAATGTGTCTTTGTGATTTATGGTTTTCTCTGGGTATATGCCCAGAAGTGGGATTGCTGGATCCTATGGTAATTCTCTTTTTAGTTTTTGAAAGGAACCTCCATACTGTTCTCCATAGTGGCTGTATCAATTTACATTCCCACCAATAGCGGAAGAGGGTTCCTTTTGTCCACACCCTCCCCAGAATTTGTTGTTTGTAGATTATCTGATGATGCCGATTCTCACAGGTGTGAGGTCTTACCTCATTGTAGTTTTGATTTGCATTTCTCTAATAATTAGTGATGTTGAGCAGCTTTTCATGTGCGTCTTGGCCATCTCTGTGTCTTCTTTGAAGAAACGTCTCTTTAGATCTTCTGCCCATTTTTGTATTCGGTTGTTTGTTTTATTAATATTAAGCTGCATGAGCTGTTTATATATATTGGAGATTAAACCTTTGTCCATTGATTCGTTTGTGAACGTTTTCGCCCTTTCTGAGGGTTGCCTTTTTCCATTCCCGTTTTTTTAACAAAGAAAGAAAGCAAGCAAAAGAAGCAGAACACTAATGTGCGTGAAATATGCCTCTTGAAACTGTCGTTTTGAAATATGGACGTCTTTTGAATTTTTTGGTCGATATATGACCCCAGGATATGTTTTCAGGGCAGGTGTCATTTACAGGCCTGTAATGATTTGGAATATCCACTGACCATTAGCGCTGGGATTAAAGCTGCTGTTGTGTGAAACGGCCACAAGGTGGCAGCAGTTCTCCCTTACCAAATCTGGTTACTAGGGCAGCAGAGCCTCAATGGAAGTCGCGTTCTAGATTGGAATGTAGAACGGAATGTGCCAGGAGAAAGCCCCTCAAGTTTGTCTCACTACTTCTTGTTCGTGTTTTTAATTTAATTTTTTATTTTTTATTACAGCACGTTTGAGTACAACGTTTAGCATGTTGTAGGTGTGCATGAGGTGGTTCTTTTACACATATACATATGTCTGTTCTTCCTGGGATCCTTGTCCCATGTACGTTATGACAGAATGTTGAGTAGTCTTCTCTTGGTACTCCGTAGGTCTTTGGTGATCCTATACGTCTACTGTGTTTGTATGTCTGTTAACCCCAATTTCGTAATGAATTCAATCCTCACACCTTTCCTTTGGTGAACCATAAGTTTGTTTAATGAATCTGTGATTGCCCTTCTCCGTGGAAATATCTGCCCTGGTATCAATTTATAGGTAACACCTATAAGTGATATGATATGATATGTGTCTTTCACTTTCTGACTTACTCCAAGTCACGTGATTACCTCGAGACTCATCTACGGTGCTGCAAATGGCATTGTGTCCTTTTTTTCCTTGGCGAATATTCTGTCTTAGCGAGGTCCATTTTCTGCAATGTGATTCCCCGAGGGCTGAGGATTAGCTGACCTGGGCAGCCTGACCCTGCCGGCAAGCCCTCCCCAGGTGTGCCTGGGTTGAGGTCAATATAAACAGCACTCCAGGCAGCAATAGCCCCTGCAGCTGTGCCTGACTCCATATTCTCTGCCCCGTCAGCAGTCTCGGGGCTGTGCTTGTGGGAGGGTGTGAGGGTCCACGGCTTTGTGGGGGGCCCGGTGTGAGTGGGGCTCTGCTGGACTTTCGGCAGGAGTTGCCAGGCTGCCACCTGTAAAGATGAGGATGTGTCACCCATAACTTCCACTGGAATATCTCTCCGGGCTGAGGTGAGGAAGGAAAAAAAGGAGTGGGGCCCGGGACAGGAGGGGTATCTCAGGCAGGGCAATGGAAAGCTTCCAGAAGAGCGCCCGTGGCCAGGACCATCCTGGCTGACCTGCAGGCACCAAGTTGGCCTGCGTGCTGTCGCTGGTGTGGCTCCACGGCCCTTCCTCTAGGCTTTCAAGCCCTTGTACATATTCAGGTGTTTCACCTGGGAAGGGTGGGAAGAGTTCAGCAGCAGCTGTCCTGGGGCTCAGCTCACGTTTACTCACAGAGGCCTCGGCACGGTCCCCCAGCTTTGCAATAAGGACGCTCCATGCGTGGGCGGGCGGGGCTGCTGGCTGTATGGGAGATGATTCCCCACCTCTGTCCAATTTCAGAATTGTTTACCACTGGAGCAAGTGCCTTGGTAGTGTTTTCCTCTGTATAAATGTTAGGTTCAGTTTTTTTTTTCTTTTTTGGTTCAAGTTAGATTTTATTCCTCTTTTATGTATTTATGGATATAAGCATGGAAATAATTCATTCTTATAAATACATCAGTGTGAATGGAAGAACTTTTTTTCTGTTTTATTTTTACATTTTATTTTTAAAAATTTTGAAATTTAATTTAATTTATTTTTTTTATACAGTAGGTTATTATTAGTTATCTATTTTATGCATATACATGTATACAGGTCTATCCCAATCTCCCAACTCATCCCACCACCACCACCCCATGGCTTCCCCCACTTTGTGTCCATACGTTTGTTCTCTACCTCTGTGTCTCTATTTCTGCCCTGCAAACCAGTTCATCTGTACCATTTTTCTAGGTTCCACATATAGGCATTAATATAGAATATTTGTTTTTCTCTTTCTGACTTACTTCACTCTGTATGACAGTCTCTAGATCCAACAACTTCTCTACAAATGACCCAGTTTCATTCCTTTTTTGGCTGAGTAATATTCCATTTTATATATGTACCACATCTTTATCCATTCGTCTGTCTGTGGGCATTTAGGTTGCTTCCATTACCATGCTATTGTAAATAGTGCTGCAATGAACATTGTGGTGAATGTGTCTTTGTGATTTATGGTTTTCTCTGAGTATATGCCCAGAAGTGGGATTGCTGGATCCTATGGTAATTCTCTTTTTAGTTTTTTAAAGGAACCTCCATACTCTTCTCCACAGTGACTGTATCAATTTACATTCCCACCAATAGCGGAAGAGGGTTCCTTTTGTCCACACCCTCCCCAGAATTTGTTGTTTGTAGATTATCTGATGATGCCGATTCTCACAGGTGTGAGGTCTTACCTCATTGTAGTTTTGATTTGCATTTCTCTAATAATTAGTGATGTTGAGCAGCTTTTCATGTGCGTCTTGGCCATCTCTGTGTCTTCTTTGAAGAAACGTCTCTTTAGATCTTCTGCCCATTTTTGTATTGGGTTGTTTGTTTTATTAATATTAAGCTGCATGAGCTGTTTATATATATTGGAGATTAAACCTTTGTCCATTGATTCGTTTGTGAACGTTTTCGCCCATTCTGAGGGTTGCCTTTTTCCATTCCCGTTTTTTTAACAAAGAAAGAAAGCACGCAAAAGAAGCAGAACACTAATGTGCGTGAAATATGCCTCTTGAAACTGTCGTTTTGAAATATGGACGTGTTTTGAATTTTTTGGTCGATATATGACCCCAGGATATGTTTTCAGGGCAGGTGTCATTTACAGGCCTGTAATGATTTGGAATATCCACTGACCATTAGCGCTGGGATTAAAGCAGCTGTTGTGTGAAACGGCCACAAGGTGGCAGCAGTTCTCCCTTACCAAATCTGGTTACTAGGGCAGCAGAGCCTCAGTGGAAGTCGCGTTCTAGATTGGAATGTAGAACGGAATGTGCCAGGAGAAAGCCCCTCAAGTTTGTCTCACTACTTCTTGTTCGTGTTTTTAATTTAATTTTTTATTTTTTATTACAGCAAGTTTGAGTACAACGTTTAGCTTGTTGTAGGTGTGCAAGAGGTGGTTCTTTTACACATATACATATGTCTGTTCTTCCTGGGATCCCTTTCCCATGTACGTTATGACAGAATGGTGAGTAGTCTTCTCTTGGTACTCCGTAGGTCTTTGGTGATTCTATACGTCTACTGTGTTTATATATGTCTGTTAACCCCAATATCATAATGAATTCAATCCTCACACCTTTCCTTTGGTGAACCATAAGTTTGTTTAATGAATCTGTGATTGCCCTTCTCCGTGGAAATATCTGCCCTGGTATCAATTTATAGGTAACACCTATAAGTGATATGATATGATATGAGTCTTTCACTTTCTGACTTACTCCAAGTCACGTGATTACCTCGAGACTCATCTACGGTGCTGCAAATGGCATTGTGTCCTTTTTTTCCTTGGCGAATATTCTGTCTTAGCGAGGTCCATTTTCTGCAATGTGATTCCCCGAGGGCTGAGGATTAGCTGACCTGGGCAGCCTGACCCTGCCGGCAAGCCCTCCCCAGGTGTGCCTGGGTTGAGGTCAATATAAACAGCACTCCAGGCAGCAATAGCCCCTGCAGCTGTGCCTGACTCCATATTCTCTGCCCCGTCAGCAGTCTCGGGGCTGTGCTGGTGGGAGGGTGTGAGGGTCCACGGCTTTGTGGGGGGCCCGGTGTGAGTGGGGCTCTGCTGGACTTTCGGCAGGAGTTGCCAGGCTGCCACCTGTAAAGAAGAGGATGTGTCACCCATAACTTCCACTGGAATATCTCTCCGGGCTGAGGTGAGGAAGGAAAAAAAGGAGTGGGGGCCGGGACAGGAGGGGTATCTCAGGCAGGGCAATGGAAAGCTTCCAGAAGAGCGCCCGTGGCCAGGACCATCCTGGCTGACCTGCAGGCACCAAGTTGGCCTGCGTGCTGTCGCTGGTGTGGCTCCACGGCCCTTCCTCTAGGCTTTCAAGCCCTTGTACATATTCAGGTGTTTCACCTGGGAAGGGTGGGAAGAGTTCAGCAGCAGCTGGCCTGGGGCTCAGCTCACGTTTCCTCACAGAGGCCTCGGCACGGTCCCCCATCTTTGCAATAAGGACGCTCCTTGCGTGGCGGGCGGGGCTGATGGCTGTATGGGAGATGATTCCCCACCTCTGACCAATTTCAGAATTGTTTACCACTGGAGCAAGTGCCTTGGTAGTGTTTTCCTCTGTATAAATGTTAGGTTCAGTTTTTTTTTTTCTTTTTTGGTTCAAGTTAGATTTTATTCCTCTTTTATGTATTTATGGATATAAGCATGGAAATAATTCATTCTTATAAATACATCAGTGTGAATGGAAGAACTTTTTTTCTGTTTTATTTTTACATTTTATTTTTAAAAATTTTGAAATTTAATTTAATTTATTTTTTTTATACAGTAGGTTATTATTAGTTATCTATTTTATGCATATACATGTATACAGGTCAATCCCAATCTCCCAACTCATCCCACCACCACCACCCCATGGCTTCCCCCACTTTGTGTCCATACGTTTGTTCTCTACCTCTGTGTCTCTATTTCTGCCCTGCAAACCAGTTCATCTGTACCATTTTTCTAGGTTCCACATATAGGCATTAATATACAATATTTGTTTTTCTCTTTCTGACTTACTTCACTCTGTATGACAGTCTCTAGATCCATCAACTTCTCTACAAATGACCCAGTTTCATTCCTTTTTTTGGCTGAGTAATATTCCATTTTATATATGTACCACATCTTTATCCATTCGTCTGTCTGTGGGCATTTAGGTTGCTTCCATTACCTGGCTATTGTAAATAGTGCTGCAATGAACATTGTGGTGAATGTGTCTTTGTGATTTATGGTTTTCTCTGGGTATATGCCCAGAAGTGGGATTGCTGGATCCTATGGTAATTCTCTTTTTAGTTTTTGAAAGGAACCTCCATACTGTTCTCCATAGTGACTGTATCAATTTACATTCCCACCAATAGCGGAAGAGGGTTCCTTTTGTCCACACCCTCCCCAGAATTTGTTGTTTGTAGATTATCTGATGATGCCGATTCTCACAGGTGTGAGGTCTTACCTCATTGTAGTTTTGATTTGCATTTCTCTAATAATTAGTGATGTTGAGCAGCTTTTCATGTGCGTCTTGGCCATCTCTGTGTCTTCTTTGAAGAAACGTCTCTTTAGATCTTCTGCCCATTTTTGTATTGGGTTGTTTGTTTTATTAATATTAAGCTGCATGAGCTGTTTATATATATTGGAGATTAAACCTTTGTCCATTGATTCGTTTGTGAACGTTTTCGCCCATTCTGAGGGTTGCCTTTTTCCATTCCCGTTTTTTTAACAAAGAAAGAAAGCAAGCAAAAGAAGCAGAACACTAATGTGCGTGAAATATGCCTCTTGAAACTGTCGTTTTGAAATATGGACGTCTTTTGAATTTTTTGGTCGATATATGACCCCAGGATATGTTTTCAGGGCAGGTGTCATTTACAGGCCTGTAATGATTTGGAATATCCACTGACCATTAGCGCTGGGATTAAAGCTGCTGTTGTGTGAAACGGCCACAAGGTGGCAGCAGTTCTCCATTACCAAATCTGGTTACTAGGGCAGCAGTGCCTCAATGGAAGTCACGTTCTAGATTGGAATGTAGAACGGAATGTGCCAGGAGAAAGCCCCTCAAGTTTGTCTCACTACTTCTTGTTCGTGTTTTTAATTTAATTTTTTATTTTTTATTACAGCAAGTTTGAGTACAACGTTTAGCTTTTTGTAGGTGTGCAAGAGGTGGTTCTTTTACACATATACATATGTCTGTTCTTCCTGGGATCCTTTTCCCATGTACGTTATGACAGAATGTTGAGTAGTCTTCTCTTGGTACTCCGTAGGTCTTTGGTGATTCTATACGTCTACTGTGTTTGTATATGTCTGTTAACCCCAATATCGTAATGAATTCAATCCTCACACCTTTCCTTTGGTGAACCATAAGTTTGTTTAATGAATCTGTGATTGCCCTTCTCCGTGGAAATATCTGCCCTGGTATCAATTTATAGGTAACACCTATAAGTGATATGATATGATATGTGTCTTTCACTTTCTGACTTACTCCAAGTCACGTGATTACCTCGAGACTCATCTACGGTGCTGCAAATGGCATTGTGTCCTTTTTTTCCTTGGCGAATATTCTGTCTTAGCGAGGTCCATTTTCTGCAATGTGATTCCCCGAGGGCTGAGGATTAGCTGACCTGGGCAGCCTGACCCTGCCGGCAAGCCCTCCCCAGGTGTGCCTGGGTTGAGGTCAATATAAACAGCACTCCAGGCAGCAATAGCCCCTGCAGCTGTGCCTGACTCCATATTCTCTGCCCCGTCAGCAGTCTCGGGGCTGTGCTGGTGGGAGGGTGTGAGGGTCCACGGCTTTGTGGGGGGCCCGGTGTGAGTGGGGCTCTGCTGGACTTTCGGCAGGAGTTGCCAGGCTGCCACCTGTAAAGAAGAGGATGTGTCACCCATAACTTCCACTGGAATATCTCTCCGGGCTGAGGTGAGGAAGGAAAAAAAGGAGTGGGGGCCGGGACAGGAGGGGTATCTCAGGCAGGGCAATGGAAAGCTTCCAGAAGAGCGCCCGTGGCCAGGACCATCCTGGCTGACCTGCAGGCACCAAGTTGGCCTGCGTGCTGTCGCTGGTGTGGCTCCACGGACCTTCCTCTAGGCTTTCAAGCCCTTGTACATATTCAGGTGTTTCACCTGGGAAGGGTGGGAAGAGTTCAGCAGCAGCTGGCCTGGGGCTCAGCTCACGTTTCCTCACAGAGGCCTCGGCACGGTCCCCCAGCTTTGCAATAAGGACGCTCCTTGCGTGGGCGGGCGGGGCTGCTGGCTGTATGGGAGATGATTCCCCACCTCTGACCAATTTCAGAATTGTTTACCACTGGAGCAAGTGCCTTGGTAGTGTTTTCCTCTGTATAAATGTTAGGTTCAGTTTTTTTTTTCTTTTTGGTTCAAGTTAGATTTTATTCCTCTTTTATGTATTTATGGATATAAGCATGGAAAGAATTCATTCTTATAAATACATCAGTGTGAATGGAAGAACTTTTATTCTGTTTTATTTTTACATTTTATATTTAAAAATTTTGAAATTTAATTTAATTTATTTTTTTTATACAGTAGGTTATTATTAGTTATCTATTATATGCATATACATGTATACAGGTCTATCCCAATCTCCCAACTCATCCCACCACCACCACCCCATGGCTTCCCCCACTTTGTGTCCATACGTTTTTTCTCTACCTCTGTGTCTCTATTTCTGCCCTGCAAACCAGTTCATCTGTACCATTTTTCTAGGTTCCACATATAGGCATTAATATACAATATTTGTTTTTCTCTTTCTGACTTACTTCACTCTGTATGACAGTCTCTAGATCCATCAACTTCTCTACAAATGACCCAGTTTCATTCCTTTTTTTGGCTGAGTAATATTCCATTTTATATATGTACCACATCTTTATCCATTCGTCTGTCTGTGGGCATTTAGGTTGCTTCCATTACCTGGCTATTGTAAATAGTGCTGCAATGAACATTGTGGTGAATGTGTCTTTGTGATTTATGGTTTTCTCTGGGTATATGCCCAGAAGTGGGATTGCTGGATCCTATGGTAATTCTCTTTTTAGTTTTTGAAAGGAACCTCCATACTGTTCTCCATAGTGACTGTATCAATTTACATTCCCACCAATAGCGGAAGAGGGTTCCTTTTGTCCACACCCTCCCCAGAATTTGTTGTTTGTAGATTATCTGATGATGCCGATTCTCACAGGTGTGAGGTCTTACCTCATTGTAGTTTTGATTTGCATTTCTCTAATAATTAGTGATGTTGAGCAGCTTTTCATGTGCGTCTTGGCCATCTCTGTGTCTTCTTTGAAGAAACGTCTCTTTAGATCTTCTGCCCATTTTTGTATTGGGTTGTTCGTTTTATTAATATTAAGCTGCATGAGCTGTTTATATATATTGGAGATTAAACCTTTGTCCATTGATTCGTTTGTGAACGTTTTCGCCCATTCTGAGGGTTGCCTTTTTCCATTCCCGTTTTTTTAACAAAGAAAGAAAGCAAGCAAAAGAAGCAGAACACTAATGTGCGTGAAATATGCCTCTTGAAACTGTCGTTTTGAAATATGGACGTCTTTTGAATTTTTTGGTCGATATATGACCCCAGGATATGTTTTCAGGGCAGGTGTCATTTACAGGCCTGTAATGATTTGGAATATCCACTGACCATTAGCGCTGGGATTAAAGCTGCTGTTGTGTGAAACGGCCACAAGGTGGCAGCAGTTCTCCCTTACCAAATCTGGTTACTAGGGCAGCAGAGCCTCAATGGAAGTCGCGTTCTAGATTGGAATGTAGAACGGAATGTGCCAGGAGAAAGCCCCTCAAGTTTGTCTCACTACTTCTTGTTCGTGTTTTTAATTTAATTTTTTATTTTTTATTACAGCAAGTTTGAGTACAACGTTTAGCTTGTTGTAGGTGTGCAAGAGGTGGTTCTTTTACACATATACATATGTCTGTTCTTCCTGGGATCCTTTTCCCATGTACGTTATGACAGAATGTTGAGTAGTCTTCTCTTGGTACTCCGTAGGTCTTTGGTTATTCTATACGTCTACTGTGTTTGTATATGTCTGTTAACCCCAATATCGTAATGAATTCAATCCTCACACCTTTCCTTTTGTGAACCATAAGTTTGTTTAATGAATCTGTGATTGCCCTTCTCCGTGGAAATATCTGCCCTGGTATCAGTTTATAGGTAACACCTATAAGTGATATGATATGTGTCTTTCACTTTCTGACTTACTCCAAGTCACGTGATTACCTCGAGACTCATCTACGGTGCTGCAAATGGCATTGTGTCCTTTTTTTCCTTGGCGAATATTCTGTCTTAGCGAGGTCCATTTTCTGCAATGTGATTCCCCGAGGGCTGAGGATTAGCTGACCTGGGCAGCCTGACCCTGCCGGCAAGCCCTCCCCAGGTGTGCCTGGGTTGAGGTCAATATAAACAGCACTCCAGGCAGCAATAGCCCCTGCAGCTGTGCCTGACTCCATATTCTCTGCCCCATCAGCAGTCTCGGGGCTGTGCTGGTGGGAGGGTGTGAGGGTCCACGGCTATGTGGGGGGCCCGGTGTGAGTGGGGCTCTGCTGGACTTTCGGCAGGAGTTGCCAGGCTGCCACCTGTAAAGAAGAGGATGTGTCACCCATAACTTCCACTGGAATATCTCTCCGGGCTGAGGTGAGGAAGGAAAAAAAGGAGTGGGGGCCGGGACAGGAGGGGTATCTCAGGCAGGGCAATGGAAAGCTTCCAGAAGAGCGCCCGTGGCCAGGACCATCCTGGCTGACCTGCAGGCACCAAGTTGGCCTGCGTGCTGTCGCTGGTGTGGCTCCACGGCCCTTCCTCTAGGCTTTCAAGCCCTTGTACATATTCAGGTGTTTCACCTGGGAAGGGTGGGAAGAGTTCAGCAGCAGCTGGCCTGGGGCTCAGCTCACGTTTCCTCACAGAGGCCTCGGCATGGTCCCCCAGCTTTGCAGTAAGGACGCTCCTTGCGTGGGCGGGCGGGGCTGCTGGCTGTATGGGAGATGATTCCCCACCTCTGACCAATTTCAGAATTGTTTACCACTGGAGCAAGTGCCTTGGTAGTGTTTTCCTCTGTATAAATGTTAGGTTCAGTTTTTTTTTTCTTTTTTGGTTCAAGTTAGATTTTATTCCTCTTTTATGTATTTATGGATATAAGCATGGAAATAATTCATTCTTATAAATACATCAGTGTGAATGGAAGAACTTTTTTTCTGTTTTATTTTTACATTTTATTTTTAAAAATTTTGAAATTTAATTTAATTTATTTTTTTTATACAGTACGTTATTATTAGTTATCTATTTTATGCATATACATGTATACAGGTCAATCCCAATCTCCCAACTCATCCCACCACCACCACCCCATGGCTTCCCCCACTTTGTGTCCATACGTTTGTTCTCTACCTCTGTGTCTCTATTTCTGCCCTGCAAACCAGTTCATCTGTACCATTTTTCTAGGTTCCACATATAGGCATTAATATACAATATTTGTTTTTCTCTTTGTGACTTACTTCACTCTGTATGACAGTCTCTAGATCCATCAACTTCTCTACAAATGACCCAGTTTCATTCCTTTTTTTGGCTGAGTAATATTCCATTTTATATATGTACCACATCTTTATCCATTCGTCTGTCTGTGGGCATTTAGGTTGCTTCCATTACCTGGCTATTGTAAATAGTGCTGCAATGAACATTGTGGTGAATGTGTCTTTGTGATTTATGGTTTTCTCTGGGTATATGCCCAGAAGTGGGATTGCTGGATCCTATGGTAATTCTCTTTTTAGTTTTTGAAAGGAACCTCCATACTGTTCTCCATAGTGGCTGTATCAATTTACATTCCCACCAATAGCGGAAGAGGGTTCCTTTTGTCCACACCCTCCCCAGAATTTGTTGTTTGTAGATTATCTGATGATGCCGATTCTCACAGGTGTGAGGTCTTACCTCATTGTAGTTTTGATTTGCATTTCTCTAATAATTAGTGATGTTGAGCAGCTTTTCATGTGCGTCTTGGCCATCTCTGTGTCTTCTTTGAAGAAACGTCTCTTTAGATCTTCTGCCCATTTTTGTATTCGGTTGTTTGTTTTATTAATATTAAGCTGCATGAGCTGTTTATATATATTGGAGATTAAACCTTTGTCCATTGATTCGTTTGTGAACGTTTTCGCCCTTTCTGAGGGTTGCCTTTTTCCATTCCCGTTTTTTTAACAAAGAAAGAAAGAAAGCAAAAGAAGCAGAACACTAATGTGCGTGAAATATGCCTCTTGAAACTGTCGTTTTGAAATATGGACGTCTTTTGAATTTTTTGGTCGATATATGACCCCAGGATATGTTTTCAGGGCAGGTGTCATTTACAGGCCTGTAATGATTTGGAATATCCACTGACCATTAGCGCTGGGATTAAAGCTGCTGTTGTGTGAAACGGCCACAAGGTGGCAGCAGTTCTCCCTTACCAAATCTGGTTACTAGGGCAGCAGAGCCTCAATGGAAGTCGCGTTCTAGATTGGAATGTAGAACGGAATGTGCCAGGAGAAAGCCCCTCAAGTTTGTCTCACTACTTCTTGTTCGTGTTTTTAATTTAATTTTTTATTTTTTATTACAGCACGTTTGAGTACAACGTTTAGCATGTTGTAGGTGTGCATGAGGTGGTTCTTTTACACATATACATATGTCTGTTCTTCCTGGGATCCTTGTCCCATGTACGTTATGACAGAATGTTGAGTAGTCTTCTCTTGGTACTCCGTAGGTCTTTGGTGATCCTATACGTCTACTGTGTTTGTATGTCTGTTAACCCCAATTTCGTAATGAATTCAATCCTCACACCTTTCCTTTGGTGAACCATAAGTTTGTTTAATGAATCTGTGATTGCCCTTCTCCGTGGAAATATCTGCCCTGGTATCAATTTATAGGTAACACCTATAAGTGATATGATATGATATGTGTCTTTCACTTTCTGACTTACTCCAAGTCACGTGATTACCTCGAGACTCATCTACGGTGCTGCAAATGGCATTGTGTCCTTTTTTTCCTTGGCGAATATTCTGTCTTAGCGAGGTCCATTTTCTGCAATGTGATTCCCCGAGGGCTGAGGATTAGCTGACCTGGGCAGCCTGACCCTGCCGGCAAGCCCTCCCCAGGTGTGCCTGGGTTGAGGTCAATATAAACAGCACTCCAGGCAGCAATAGCCCCTGCAGCTGTGCCTGACTCCATATTCTCTGCCCCGTCAGCAGTCTCGGGTCTGTGCTGGTGGGAGGGTGTGAGGGTCCACGGCTTTGTGGGGGGCCCGGTGTGAGTGGGGCTCTGCTGGACTTTCGGCAGGAGTTGCCAGGCTGCCACCTGTAAAGAAGAGGATGTGTCACCCATAAGTTCCACTGGAATATCTCTCCGGGCTGAGGTGAGGAAGGAAAAAAAGGAGTGGGGGCCGGGACAGGAGGGGTATCTCAGGCAGGGCAATGGAAAGCTTCCAGAAGAGCGCCCGTGGCCAGGACCATCCTGGCTGACCTGCAGGCACCAAGTTGGCCTGCGTGCTGTCGCTGGTGTGGCTCCACGGCCCTTCCTCTAGGCTTTCAAGCCCTTGTACATATTCAGGTGTTTCACCTGGGAAGGGTGGGAAGAGTTCAGCAGCAGCTGTCCTGGGGCTCAGCTCACGTTTACTCACAGAGGCCTCGGCACGGTCCCCCAGCTTTGCAATAAGGACGCTCCATGCGTGGGCGGGCGGGGCTGCTGGCTGTATGGGAGATGATTCCCCACCTCTGTCCAATTTCAGAATTGTTTACCACTGGAGCAAGTGCCTTGGTAGTGTTTTCCTCTGTATAAATGTTAGGTTCAGTTTTTTTTTTCTTTTTTGGTTCAAGTTAGATTTTATTCCTCTTTTATGTATTTATGGATATAAGCATGGAAATAATTCATTCTTATAAATACATCAGTGTGAATGGAAGAACTTTTTTTCTGTTTTATTTTTACATTTTATTTTTAAAAATTTTGAAATTTAATTTAATTTATTTTTTTTATACAGTAGGTTATTATTAGTTATCTATTTTATGCATATACATGTATACAGGTCTATCCCAATCTCCCAACTCATCCCACCACCACCACCCCATGGCTTCCCCCACTTTGTGTCCATACGTTTGTTCTCTACCTCTGTGTCTCTATTTCTGCCCTGCAAACCAGTTCATCTGTACCATTTTTCTAGGTTCCACATATAGGCATTAATATAGAATATTTGTTTTTCTCTTTCTGACTTACTTCACTCTGTATGACAGTCTCTAGATCCAACAACTTCTCTACAAATGACCCAGTTTCATTCCTTTTTTGGCTGAGTAATATTCCATTTTATATATGTACCACATCTTTATCCATTCGTCTGTCTGTGGGCATTTAGGTTGCTTCCATTACCATGCTATTGTAAATAGTGCTGCAATGAACATTGTGGTGAATGTGTCTTTGTGATTTATGGTTTTCTCTGGGTATATGCCCAGAAGTGGGATTGCTGGATCCTATGGTAATTCTCTTTTTAGTTTTTTAAAGGAACCTCCATACTCTTCTCCACAGTGACTGTATCAATTTACATTCCCACCAATAGCGGAAGAGGGTTCCTTTTGTCCACACCCTCCCCAGAATTTGTTGTTTGTAGATTATCTGATGATGCCGATTCTCACAGGTGTGAGGTCTTACCTCATTGTAGTTTTGATTTGCATTTCTCTAATAATTAGTGATGTTGAGCAGCTTTTCATGTGCGTCTTGGCCATCTCTGTGTCTTCTTTGAAGAAACGTCTCTTTAGATCTTCTGCCCATTTTTGTATTGGGTTGTTCGTTTTATTAATATTAAGCTGCATGAGCTGTTTATATATATTGGAGATTAAACCTTTGTCCATTGATTCGTTTGTGAACGTTTTCGCCCATTCTGAGGGTTGCCTTTTTCCATTCCCGTTTTTTTAACAAAGAAAGAAAGCAAGCAAAAGAAGCAGAACACTAAAGTGCGTGAAATATGCCTCTTGAAACTGTCGTTTTGAAATATGGACGTCTTTTGAATTTTTTGGTCGATATATGACTCCAGGATATGTTTTCAGGGCAGGTGTCATTTACAGGCCTGTAATGATTTGGAATATCCACTGACCATTAGCGCTGGGATTAAAGCTGCTGTTGTGTGAAACGGCCACAAGGTGGCAGCAGTTCTCCCTTACCAAATCTGGTTACTAGGGCAGCAGAGCCTCAGTGGAAGTCGCGTTCTAGATTGGAATGTAGAACGGAATGTGCCAGGAGAAAGCCCCTCAAGTTTGTCTCACTACTTCTTGTTCGTGTTTTTAATTTATTTTTTTATTTTTTATTACAGCAAGTTTGAGTACAACGTTTAGCTTGTTGTAAGTGTGCAAGAGGTGGTTCTTTTACACATATACATATGTCTGTTCTTCCTGGGATCCTTTTCCCATGTACGTTATGACAGAATGTTGAGTAGTCTTCTCTTGGTACTCCGTAGGTCTTTGGTGATTCTATACGTCTACTGTGTTTGTATATGTCTGTTAACCCCAATATCGTAATGAATTCAATCCTCACACCTTTCCTTTGGTGAACCATAAGTTTGTTTAATGAATCTGTGATTGCCCTTCTCCGTGGAAATATCTGCCCTGGTATCAATTTATAGGTAACACCTATAAGTGATATGATATGATATGTGTCTTTCACTTTCTGACTTACTCCAAGTCACGTGATTACCTCGAGACTCATCTACGGTGCTGCAAATGGCATTGTGTCCTTTTTTTCCTTGGCGAATATTCTGTCTTAGCGAGGTCCATTTTCTGCAATGTGATTCCCCGAGGGCTGAAGATTAGCTGACCTGGGCAGCCTGACCCTGCCGGCAAGCCCTCCCCAGGTGTGCCTGGGTTGAGGTCAATATAAACAGCACTCCAGGCACCAATAGCCCCTGCAGCTGTGCCTGACTCCATATTCTCTGCCCCGTCAGCAGTCTCGGGGCTGTGCTGGTGGGAGGGTGTGAGGGTCCACGGCTTTGTGGGGGGCCCGGTGTGAGTGGGGCTCTGCTGGACTTTCGGCAGGAGTTGCCAGGCTGCCACCTGTAAAGAAGAGGATGTGTCACCCATAACTTCCACTGGAATATCTCTCCGGGCTGAGGTGAGGAAGGAAAAAAAGGAGTGGGGGCCGGGACAGGAGGGGTATCTCAGGCAGGGCAATGGAAAGATTCCAGAAGAGCGCCCGTGGCCAGGACCATCCTGGCTGACCTGCAGGCAGCAAGTTGGCCTGCGTGCTGTCGCTGGTGTGGCTCCACGGCCCTTCCTCTAGGCTTTCAAGCCCTTGTACATATTCAGGTGTTTCACCTGGGAAGGGTGGGAAGAGTTCAGCAGCAGCTGGCCTGGGGCTCAGCTCACGTTTCCTCACAGAGGCCTGGGCACGGTCCCCCAGCTTTGCAATAAGGACGCTCCTTGCGTGGGCGGGCGGGGCTGCTGGCTGTATGGGAGATGATTCCCCACCTCTGACCAATTTCAGAATTGTTTACCACTGGGGCAAGTGCCTTGGTAGTGTTTTCCTCTGTATAAATGTTAGGTTCAGGTTTCTTTTTCTTTTTTGGTTCAAGTTAGATTTTATTCCTCTTTTATGTATTTATGGATATAAGCATGGAAATAATTCATTCTTATAAATACATCAGTGTGAATGGAAGAACTTTTTTTCTGTTTTATTTTTACATTTTATTTTTAAAAATTTTGAAATTTAATTTAATTTATTTTTTTATACAGTAGGTTATTATTAGTTATCTATTTTATGCATATATATGTATACAGGTCAATCCCAATCTCCCAACTCATCCCACCACCACCACCCCATGGCTTCCCCCACTTTGTGACCATACGTTTGTTCTCTACCTCTGTGTCTCTATTTCTGCCCTGCAAACCAGTTCATCTGTACCATTTTTCTAGGTTCCACATATAGGCATTAATATACAATATTTGTTTTTCTCTTTCTGACTTACTTCACTCTGTATGACAGTCTCTAAATCCATCAACTTCTCTACAAATGACCCAGTTTCATTCCTTTTTTTGGCTGAGTAATATTCCATTTTATATATGTACCTCATCTTTATCCATTCGTCTGTCTGTGGGCATTTAGGTTGCTTCCATTACCTGGCTATTGTAAATAGTGCTGCAATGAACATTGTGGTGAATGTGTCTTTGTGATTTATGGTTTTCTCTGGGTATATGCCCAGAAGTGGGATTGCTGGATCCTATGGTAATTCTCTTTTTAGTTTTTGAAAGGAACCTCCATACTCTTCTCCACAGTGACTGTATCAATTTACATTCCCACCAATAGCGGAAGAGGGTTCCTTTTGTCCACACCCTCCCCAGAATTTGTTGTTTGTAGATTATCTGATGATGCCGATTCTCACAGGTGTGAGGTCTTACCTCATTGTAGTTTTGATTTGCATTTCTCTAATAATTAGTGATGTTGAGCAGCTTTTCATGTGCGTCTTGGCCATCTCTGTGTCTTCTTTGAAGAAACGTCTCTTTAGATCTTCTGCCCATTTTTGTATTGGGTTGTTCGTTTTATTAATATTAAGCTGCATGAGGTGTTTATATATATTGGAGATTAAACCTTTGTCCATTGATTCGTTTGTGAATGTTTTCGCCCATTCTGAGGGTTGCCTTTTTCCATTCCCATTCTTTTAACAAAGAAAGAAAGCAAGCAAAAGAAGCAGAACACTAATGTGCGTGAAATATGCCTCTTGAAACTGTCGTTTTGAAATATGGACGTCTTTTGAAATTTTTGGTCGATATATGGCCCCAGGATTTGTTTTCAGGGCAGGTGTCATTTACAGGCCTGTAATGATTTGGAATATCCACTGACCATTAGCGCTGGGATTAAAGCTGCTGTTGTGTGAAACGGCCACAAGGTGGCAGCAGTTCTCCCTTACCAAATCTGGTTACTAGGGCAGCAGAGCCTCAGTGGAAGTCGCGTTCTAGATTGGAATGTAGAACGGAATGTGCCAGGAGAAAGCCCCTCAAGTTTGTCTCACTACTTCTTGTTCGTGTTTTAATTTAATTTTTTATTTTTTATTACAGCAAATTTGAGTACAACGTTTAGCTTGTTGTAGGTGTGCAAGAGGTGGTTCTTTTACACATATACATATGTCTGTTCTTCCTGGGATCCTTTTCCCATGTACGTTATGACAGAATGTTGAGTAGTCTTCTCTTGGTACTCCGTAGGTCTTTGGTGATTCTATACGTCTACTGTGTTTGTATATGTCTGTTAACCCCAATATCGTAATGAATTCAATCCTCACACCTTTCCTTTGGTGAACCATAAGTTTGTTTAATGAATCTGTGATTGCCCTTCTCCGTGGAAATATCTGCCCTGGTATCAGTTTATAGGCAACACCTATAAGTGATATGATATGATATGTGTCTTTCACTTTCTGACTTACTCCAAGTCACGTGATTACCTCGAGACTCATCTACGGTGCTGCAAATGGCATTGTGTCCTTTTTTTCCTTGGCGAATATTCTGTCTTAGCGAGGTCCATTTTCTGCAATGTGATTCCCCGAGGGCTGAGGATTAGCTGACCTGGGCAGCCTGACCCTGCCGGCAAGCCCTCCCCAGGTGTGCCTGGGTTGAGGTCAATATAAACAGCACTCCAGGCAGCAATAGCCCCTGCAGCTGTGCCTGACTCCATATTATCTGCCCCGTCAGCAGTCTCGGGGCTGTGCTGGTGGGAGGGTGTGAGGGTCCACGGCTTTGTGGGGGGCCCGGTGTGAGTGGGGCTCTGCTGGACTTTCGGCAGGAGTTGCCAGGCTGCCACCTGTAAAGAAGAGGATGTGTCACCCATAACTTCCACTGGCATATCTCTCCGGGCTGAGGTGAGGAAGGAAAAAAAGGAGTGGGGGCCGGGACAGGCGGGGTATCTCAGGCAGGGCAATGGAAAGCTTCCAGAAGAGCGCCCGTGGCCAGGACCATCCTGGCGGACCTGCAGGCACCAAGTTGGCCTGCGTGCTGTCGCTGGTGTGACTCCACGGCCCTTCCTCTAGGCTTTCAAGCCCTTGTACATATTCAGGTGTTTCACCTGGGAAGGGTGGGAAGAGTTCAGCAGCAGCTGGCCTGGGGCACAGCTCACGTTTCCTCACAGAGGCCTCGGCACGGTCCCCCAGCTTTGCAATAAGGACGCTCCATGCATGGGCGGGCGGGGCTGCTGGCTGTATGGGAGATGATTCCCCACCTCTGACCAATTTCACAATTGTTTACCACTGGAGCAAGTGCCTTGGTAGTGTTTTCCTCTGTATAAATGTTAGGTTCAGTTTTTTTTTCTTTTTTGGTTCAAGTTAGATTTTATTCCTCTTTTATGTATTTATGGATATAAGCATGGAAATAATTCATTCTTATAAATACATCAGTGTGAATGGAAGAACTTTTTTTCTGTTTTATTTTTACATTTTATTTTTAAAAATTTTGAAATTTAATTTAATTTATTTTTTTATACAGTAGGTTATTATTAGTTATCTATTTTATGCATATACATGTATACAGGTCAATCCCAATCTCCCAACTCATCCCACCACCACCACCCCATGGCTTCCCCCACTTTGTGTCCATACGTTTGTTCTCTACCTCTGTGTCTCTATTTCTGCCCTGCAAACCAGTTCATCTGTACCATTTTTCTAGGTTCCACATATAGGCATTAATATACAATATTTGTTTTTCTCTTTCTGACTTACTTCACTCTGTATGACAGTCTCTAGATCCATCAACTTCTCTACAAATGACCCAGTTTCATTCCTTTTTTTGGCTGAGTAATATTCCATTTTATATATGTACCACATCTTTATCCATTCGTCTGTCTGTGGGCATTTAGGTTGCTTCCATTACCTGGCTATTGTAAATAGTGCTGCAATGAACATTGTGGTGAATGTGTCTTTGTGATTTATGGTTTTCTCTGGGTATATGCCCAGAAGTGGGATTGCTGGATCCTATGGTAATTCTCTTTTTAGTTTTTGAAAGGAACCTCCATACTGTTCTCCACAGTGACTGTATCAATTTACATTCCCACCAATAGCGGAAGAGGGTTCCTTTTGTCCACACCCTCCCCAGAATTTGTTGTTTGTAGATTATCTGATGATGCCGATTCTCACAGGTGTGAGGTCTTACCTCATTGTAGTTTTGATTTGCATTTCTCTAATAATTAGTGATGTTGAGCAGCTTTTCATGTGCGTCTTGGCCATCTCTGTGTCTTCTTTGAAGAAACGTCTCTTTAGATCTTCTGCCCATTTTTGTATTAGGTTGTTCGTTTTATTAATATTAAGCTGCATGAGCTGTTTATATATATTGGAGATTAAACCTTTGTCCATGGATTCGTTTGTGAACGTTTTCGCCCATTCTGAGGGTTGCCTTTTTCCATTCCCGTTTTTTTCAAAGAAAGAAAGCAAGCAAAAGAAGCAGAACACTAATGTGCGTGAAATATGCCTCTTGAAACTGTCGTTTTGAAATATGGACATCTTTTGAATTTTTTGGTCGATATATGACCCCAGGATATGTTTTCAGGGCAGGTGTCATTTACAGGCCTTTAATGATTTGGAATATCCACTGACCATTAGCGCTGGGATTAAAGCTGCTGTTGTGTGAAACGGCCACAAGGTGGCAGCAGTTCTCCCTTACCAAATCTGGTTACTAGGGCAGCAGAGCCTCAATGGAAGTCGCGTTCTAGATTGGAATGTAGAACGGAATGTGCCAGGAGAAAGCCCCTCAAGTTTGTCTCACTACTTCTTGTTCGTGTTTTTAATTTAATTTTTTATTTTTTATTACAGCAAGTTTGAGTACAACGTTTAGCTTGTTGTAGGTGTGCAAGAGGTGGTTCTTTTACACATATACATATGTCTGTTCTTCCTGGGATCCTTTTCCCATGTACGTTATGACAGAATGTTGAGTAGTCTTCTCTTGGTACTCCGTAGGTCTTTGGTGATTATATACGTCTACTGTGTTTGTATATGTCTGTTAACCCCAATATCGTAATGAATTCAATCCTCACACCTTTCCTTTGGTGAACCATAAGTTTGTTTAATGAATCTGTGATTGCCCTTCTCCGTGGAAATATCTGCCCTGGTATCAGTTTATAGGTAACACCTATAAGTGATATGATATGTGTCTTTCACTTTGTGACTTACTCCAAGTCACGTGATTACCTCGAGACTCATCTACGGTGCTGCAAATGGCATTGTGTCCTTTTTTTCCTTGGCGAATATTCTGTCTTAGCGAGGTCCATTTTCTGCAATGTGATGCCCCGAGGGCTGAGGATTAGCTGACCTGGGCAGCCTGATCCTGCCGGCAAGCCCTCCCCAGGTGTGCCTGGGTTGAGGTCAATATAAACAGCACTCCAGGCAGCAATAGCCCCTGCAGCTGTGCCTGACTCCATATTCTCTGCCCCGTCAGCAGTCTCGGGGCTGTGCTGGTGGGAGGGTGTGAGGGTCCACGGCTTTGTGGGGGGCCCGGTGTGAGTGGGGCTCTGCTGGACTTTCGGCAGGAGTTGCCAGGCTGCCACCTGTAAAGAAGAGGATGTGTCACCCATAACTTCCACTGGAATATCTCTCCGGGCTGAGGTGAGGAAGGAAAAAAAGGAGTGTGGGCCGGGACAGGAGGGGTATCTCAGGCAGGGCAATGGAAAGCTTCCAGAAGAGCGCCCGTGGCCAGGACCATCCTGGCTGACCTGCAGGCACCAAGTTGGCCTGCGTGCTGTCGCTGGTGTGGCTCCACGGCCCTTCCTCTAGGCTTTCAAGCCCTTGTACATATTCAGGTGTTTCACCTGGGAAGGGTGGGAAGAGTTCAGCAGCAGCTGGCCTGGGGCTCAGCTCACGTTTACTCACAGAGGCCTCGGCACGGTCCCCCAGCTTTGCAATAAGGACGCTCCTTGCGTGGGTGGGCGGGGCTGCTGGCTGTATGGGAGATGATTCCCCACCTCTGACCAATTTCACAATTGTTTACCACTGGAGCAAGTGCCTTGGTAGTGTTTTCCTCTGTATAAATGTTAGGTTCAGTTTTTTTTTCTTTTTTGGTTCAAGTTAGATTTTATTCCTCTTTTATGTATTTATGGATATAAGCATGGAAATAATTCATTCTTATAAATACATCAGTGTGAATGGAAGAACTTTATTTCTGTTTTATTTTTACATTTTATTTTTAAAAATTTGAAATTTAATTTAATTTATTTTTTATACAGTAGGTTATTATTAGTTATCTATTTTATGCATATACATGTATACAGGTCAATCCCAATCTCCCAACTCATCCCACCACCACCACCCCATGGCTTCCCCCACTTTGTGTCCATACGTTTGTTCTCTACCTCTGTGTCTCTATTTCTGCCCTGCAAACCAGTTCATCTGTACCATTTTTCTAGGTTCCACATATAGGCATTAATATACAATATTTGTTTTTCTCTTTGTGACTTACTTCACTCTGTATGACAGTCTCTAGATCCATCAACTTCTCTACAAATGACCCAGTTTCATTCCTTTTTTTGGCTGAGTAATATTCCATTTTATATATGTACCACGTCTTTATCCATTCGTCTGTCTGTGGGCATTTAGGTTGCTTCCATTACCTGGCTATTGTAAATAGTGCTGCAATGAACATTGTGGTGAATGTGTCTTTGTGATTTATGGTTTTCTCTGGGTATATGCCCAGAAGTGGGATTGCTGGATCCTATGGTAATTCTCTTTTTAGTTTTTGAAAGGAACCTCCATACTGTTCTCCATAGTGACTGTATCAATTTACATTCCCACCAATAGCGGAAGAGGGTTCCTTTTGTCCACACCCTCCCCAGAATTTGTTGTTTGTAGATTATCTGATGATGCCGATTCTCACAGGTGTGAGGTCTTACCTCATTGTAGTTTTGATTTGCATTTCTCTAATAATTAGTGATGTTGAGCAGCTTTTCATGTGCGTCTTGGCCATCTCTGTGTCTTCTTTGAAGAAACGTCTCTTTAGATCTTCTGCCCATTTTTGTATTGGGTTGTTTGTTTTATTAATATTAAGCTGCATGAGCTGTTTATATATATTGGAGATTAAACCTTTGTCCATTGATTCGTTTGTGAACGTTTTCGCCCATTCTGAGGGCTGCCTTTTTCCATTCCCGTTTTTTTAACAAAGAAAGAAAGCAAGCAAAAGAAGCAGAACACTAATGTGCGTGAAATATGCCTCTTGAAACTGTCGTTTTGAAATATGGACGTCTTTTGAATTTTTTGGTCGATATATGACCCCAGGATATGTTTTCAGGGCAGGTGTCATTTACAAGCCTGTAATGATTTGGAATATCCACTGACCATTAGCGCTGGGATTAAAGCTGCTGTTGTGTGAAACGGCCACAAGGTGGCAGCAGTTCTCCCTTACCAAATCTGGTTACTAGGGCAGCAGAGCCTCAGTGGAAGTCGCATTCTAGATTGGAATGTAGAACGGAATGTGCCAGGAGAAAGCCCCTCAAGTTTGTCTCACTACTCCTTGTTCGTGTTTTTAATTTAATTTTTTATTTTTTATTACAGCAAGTTTGAGTACAACGTTTAGCTTGTTGTAGGTGTGCAAGAGGTGGTTCTTTTACACATATACATATGTCTGTTCTTCCTGGGATCCTTTTCCCATGTACGTTATGACAGAATGTTGAGTAGTCTTCTCTTGGTACTCCGTAGGTCTTTGGTGATTCTATACGTCTACTGTGTTTGTATATGTCTGTTAACCCCAATATCGTAATGAATTCAATCCTCACACCTTTCCTTTGGTGAACCATAAGTTTGTTTAATGAATCTGTGATTGCCCTTCTCCGTGGAAATATCTGCCCTGGTATCAATTTATAGGTAACACCTATAAGTGATATGATATGATATGTGTCTTTCACTTTCTGACTTACTCCAAGTCACGTGATTACCTCGAGACTCATCTACGGTGCTGCAAATGGCATTGTATCCTTTTTTTCCTTGGCGAATATTCTGTCTTAGCGAGGTCCATTTTCTGCAATGTGATTCCCTGAGGGCTGAGGATTAGCTGACCTGGGCAGCCTGACCCTGCCGGCAAGCCCTCCCCAGGTGTGCCTGGGTTGAGGTCAATATAAACAGCACTCCAGGCAGCAATAGCCCCTGCAGCTGTGCCTGACTCCATATTCTCTGCCCCGTCAGCAGTCTTGGGGCTGTGCTGGTGGGAGGGTGTGAGGGTCCACGGCTTTGTGGGGGGCCCGGTGTGAGTGGGGCTCTGCTGGACTTTCGGCAGGAGTTGCCAGGCTGCCACCTGTAAAGAAGAGGATGTGTCACCCATAACTTCCACAGGAATATCTCTCCGGGCTGAGGTGAGGAAGGAAAAAAAGGAGTGGGGGCCGGGACAGGAGGGGTATCTCAGGCAGGGCAATGGAAAGATTCCAGAAGAGCGCCCGTGGCCAGGACCATCCTGGCTGACCTGCAGGCACCAAGTTGGCCTGCGTGCTGTCGCTGGTGTGGCTCCACGGCCCTTCCTCTAGGCTTTCAAGCCCTTGTACATATTCAGGTGTTTCACCTGGGAAGGGTGGGAAGAGTTCAGCAGCAGCTGGCCTGGGGCTCAGCTCACGTTTACTCACAGAGGCCTGGGCACGGTCCCCCAGCTTTGCAATAAGGACACTCCTTGCGTGGGCGGGCGGGGCTGCTGGCTGTATGGGAGATGATTCCCCACCTCTGACCAATTTCAGAATTGTTTACCACTGGGGCAAGTGCCTTGGTAGTGTTTTCCTCTGTATAAATGTTAGGTTCAGTTTTTTTTTTCTTTTTTGGTTCAAGTTAGATTTTATTCCTCTTTTATGTATTTATGGATATAAGCATGGAAATAATTCATTCTTATAAATACATCAGTGTGAATGGAAGAACTTTTTTTCTGTTTTATTTTTACATTTTATTTTTAAAAATTTTGAAATTTAATTTAATTTATTTTTTTATACAGTAGGTTATTATTAGTTATCTATTTTATGCATATACATGTATACAGGTCAATCCCAATCTCCCAACTCATCCCACCACCACCACCCCATGGCTTCCCCCACTTTGTGACCATACGTTTGTTCTCTACCTCTGTGTCTCTATTTCTGCCCTGCAAACCAGTTCATCTGTACCATTTTTCTAGGTTCCACATATAGGCATTAATATACAATATTTGTTTTTCTCTTTCTGACTTACTTCACTCTGTATGACAGTCTCTAGATCCATCAACTTCTCTACAAATGACCCAGTTTCATTCCTTTTTTTTGGCTGAGTAATATTCCATTTTATATATGTACCACATCTTTATCCATTCGTCTGTCTGTGGGCATTTAGGTTGCTTCCATTACCTGGCTATTGTAAATAGTGCTGCAATGAACATTGTGGTGAATGTGTCTTTGTGATTTATGGTTTTCTCTGGGTATATGCCCAGAAGTGGGATTGCTGGATCCTATGGTAATTCTCTTTTTAGTTTTTTAAAGGAACCTCCATACTCTTCTCCACAGTGACTGTATCAATTTACATTCCCACCAATAGCGGAAGAGGGTTCCTTTTGTCCACACCCTCCCCAGAATTTGTTGTTTGTAGATTATCTGATGATGCCGATTCTCACAGGTGTGAGGTCTTACCTCATTGTAGTTTTGATTTGCATTTCTCTAATAATTAGTGATGTTGAGCAGCTTTTCATGTGCGTCTTGGCCATCTCTGTGTCTTCTTTGAAGAAACGTCTCTTTAGATCTTCTGCCCATTTTTGTATTGGGTTGTTCGTTTTATTAATATTAAGCTGCATGAGCTGTTTATATATATTGGAGATTAAACCTTTGTCCATTGATTCGTTTGTGAATGTTTTCGCCCATTCTGAGGGTTGCCTTTTTCCATTCCCGTTCTTTTAACAAAGAAAGAAAGAAAGCAAAAGAAGCAGAACACTAATGTGCGTGAAATATGCCTCTTGAAACTGTCGTTTTGAAATATGGACGTCTTTTGAAATTTTTGTTCGATATATGACCCCAGGATTTGTTTTCAGGGCAGGTGTCATTTACAGGCCTGTAATGATTTGGAATATCCACTGACCATTAGCGCTGGGATTAAAGCTGCTGTTGTGTGAAACGGCCACAAGGTGGCAGCAGTTCTCCCTTACCAAATCTGGTTACTAGGGCAGCAGAGCCTCAGTGGAAGTCGCTTTCTAGATTGGAATGTAGAACGGAATGTGCCAGGAGAAAGCCCCTCAAGTTTGTCTCACTACTTCTTGTTCGTGTTTTTAATTTAATTTTTTATTTTTTATTACAGCAAGTTTGAGTACAACGTTTAGCTTGTTGTAGGTGTGCAAGAGGTGGTTCTTTTACACATATACATATGTCTGTTCTTCCTGGGATCCTTTTCCCATGTACGTTATGACAGAATGTTGAGTAGTCTTCTCTTGGTACTCCGTAGGTCTTTGGTGATTCTATACGACTACTGTGTTTGTATATGTCTGTTAACCCCAATATCGTAATGAATTCAATCCTCACACCTTTCCTTTGGTGAACCATAAGTTTGTTTAATGAATCTGTGATTGCCCTTCTCCGTGGAAATATCTGCCCTGGTATCAGTTTATAGGTAACACCTATAAGTGATATGATATGATATGTGTCTTTCACTTTCTGACTTACTCCAAGTCACGTGATTACCTCGAGACTCATCTACGGTGCTTCAAATGGCATTGTGTCCATTTTTTTCCTTGGCGAATATTCTGTCTTAGCGAGGTCCATTTTCTGCAATGTGATTCCCCGAGGGCTGAGGATTAGCTGACCTGGGCAGCCTGACCCTGCCGGCAAGCCCTCCCCAGGTGTGCCTGGGTTGAGGTCAATATAAACAGCACTCCAGGCAGCAATAGCCCCTGCAGCTGTGCCTGACTCCATATTCTCTGCCCCGTCAGCAGTCTCGGGGCTGTGCTGGTGGGAGGGTGTGAGGGTCCACGGCTTTGTGGGGGGCCCGGTGTGAGTGGGGCTCTGCTGGACTTTCGGCAGGAGTTGCCAGGCTGCCACCTGTAAAGAAGAGGATGTGTCACCCATAACTTCCACTGGAATATCTCTCCGGGCTGAGGTGAGGAAGGAAAAAAAGGAGTGGGGGCCGGGACAGGAGGGGTATCTCAGGCAGGGCAATGGAAAGCTTCCAGAAGAGCGCCCGTGGCCAGGACCATCCTGGCTGACCTGCAGGCACCACGTTGGCCTGCGTGCTGTCGCTGGTGTGACTCCACGGCCCTTCCTCTAGGCTTTCAAGCCCTTGTACATATTCAGGTGTTTCACCTGGGAAGGGTGGGAAGAGTTCAGCAGCAGCTGGCCTGGGGCACAGCTCACGTTTCCTCACAGAGGCCTCGGCACGGTCCCCCAGCTTTGCAATAAGGACGCTCCATGCGTGGGCGGGCGGGGCTGCTGGCTGTATGGGAGATGATTCCCCACCTCTGACCAATTTCACAATTGTTTACCACTGGAGCAAGTGCCTTGGTAGTGTTTTCCTCTGTATAAATGTTAGGTTCAGTTTTTTTTTCTTTTTTGGTTCAAGTTAGATTTTATTCCTCTTTTATGTATTTATGGATATAAGCATGGAAATAATTCATTCTTATAAATACATCAGTGTGAATGGAAGAACTTTTTTTCTGTTTTATTTTTACATTTTATTTTTAAAAATTTTGAAATTTAATTTAATTTATTTTTTTATACATTAGGTTATTATTAGTTATCTATTTTATGCATATACATGTATACAGGTCAATCCCAATCTCCCAACTCATCCCACCACCACCACCCCATGGCTTCCCCCACTTTGTGTCCATACGTTTGTTCTCTACCTCTGTGTCTCTATTTCTGCCCTGCAAACCAGTTCATCTGTACCATTTTTCTAGGTTCCACATATAGGCATTAATATACAATATTTGTTTTTCTCTTTCTGACTTACTTCACTCTGTATGACAGTCTCTAGATCCATCAACTTCTCTACAAATGACCCAGTTTCATTCATTTTTTTGGCTGAGTAATATTCCATTTTATATATGTACCACATCTTTATCCATTCGTCTGTCTGTGGGCATTTAGGTTGCTTCCATTACCTGGCTATTGTAAATAGTGCTGCAATGAACATTGTGGTGAATGTGTCTTTGTGATTTATGGTTTTCTCTGGGTATATGCCCAGAAGTGGGATTGCTGGATCCTATGGTAATTCTCTTTTTAGTTTTTGAAAGGAACCTCCATACTGTTCTCCATAGTGACTGTATCAATTTACATTCCCACCAATAGCGGAAGAGGGTTCCTTTTGTCCACACCCTCCCCAGAATTTGTTGTTTGTAGATTATCTGATGATGCCGATTCTAACAGGTGTGAGGTCTTACCTCATTGTAGTTTTGATTTGCATTTCTCTAATAATTAGTGATGTTGAGCAGCTTTTCATGTGCGTCTTGGCCATCTCTGTGTCTTCTTAGAAGAAACGTCTCTTTAGATCTTCTGCCCATTTTTGTATTGGGTTGTTCGTTTTATTAATATTAAGCTGCATGAGCTGTTTATATATATTGGAGATTAAACCTTTGTCCATTGATTCGTTTGTGAACGTTTTCGCCCATTCTGAGGGTTGCCTTTTTCCATTCCCGTTTTTTTAACAAAGAAAGAAAGCAAGCAGAAGAAGCAGAACACTAATGTGCGTGAAATATGCCTCTTGAAACTGTCGTTTTGAAATATGGACGTCTTTTGAGTTTTTTGGTCGATATATGACCCCAGGATATGTTTTCAGGGCAGGTGTCATTTACAGGCCTGTAATGATTTGGAATATCCACTGACCATTAGCGCTGGGATTAAAGCTGCTGTTGTGTGAAACGGCCACAAGGTGGCAGCAGTTCTCCCTTACCAAATCTGGTTACTAGGGCAGCAGAGCCTCAGTGGAAGTCGCGTTCTAGATTGGAATGTAGAACGGAATGTGCCAGGAGAAAGCCCCTCAAGTTTGTCTCACTACTTCTTGTTCGTGTTTTTAATTTAATTTTTTATTTTTTATTACAGCAAGTTTGAGTACAACGTTTAGCTTGTTGTAGGTGTGCAAGAGGTGGTTCTTTTACACATATACATATGTCTGTTCTTCCTGGGATCCTTTTCCCATGTACGTTATGACAGAATGTTGAGTAGTCTTCTCTTGGTACTCCGTAGGTCTTTGGTGATTCTATACGTCTACTGTGTTTGTATATGTCTGTTAACCCCAATATCGTAATGAATTCAATCCTCACACCTTTCCTCTGGTGAACCATAAGTTTGTTTAATGAATCTGTGATTGCCCTTCTCCGTGGAAATATCTGCCCTGGTATCAATTTATAGGTAACACCTATAAGTGATATGATATGATATGTGTCTTTCACTTTCTGACTTACTCCAAGTCACGTGATTACCTCGAGACTCATCTACGGTGCTGCAAATGGCATTGTGTCCTTTTTTTCCTTGGCGAATATTCTGTCTTAGCGAGGTCCATTTTCTGCAATGTGATTCCCCGAGGGCTGAGGATTAGCTGACCTGGGCAGCCTGACCCTGCCGGCAAGCCCTCCCCAGGTGTGCCTGGGTTGAGGTCAATATAAACAGCACTCCAGGCAGCAATAGCTCCTGCAGCTGTGCCTGACTCCATATTCTCTGCCCCGTCAGCAGTCTCGGGGCTGTGCTGGTGGGAGGGTGTGAGGGTCCACGGCTTTGTGGGGGGCCCGGTGTGAGTGGGGCTCTGCTGGACTTTCGGCAGGAGTTGCCAGGCTGCCACCTGTAAAGAAGAGGATGTGTCACCCATAACTTCCACTGGAATATCTCTCCGGGCTGAGGTGAGGAAGGAAAAAAAGGAGTGGGGGCCGGGACAGGAGGGGTATCTCAGGCAGGGCAATGGAAAGCTTCCAGAAGAGCGCCCGTGGCCAGGACCATCCTGGCTGACCTGCAGGCACCAAGTTGGCCTGCGTGCTGTCGCTGGTGTGGCTCCACGGCCCTTCCTCTAGGCTTTCAAGCCCTTGTACATATTCAGGTGTTTCACCTGGGAAGGGTGGGAAGAGTTCAGCAGCAGCTGTCCTGGGGCTCAGCTCACGTTTACTCACAGAGGCCTCGGCACGGTCCCCCAGCTTTGCAATAAGGACGCTCCATGCGTGGGCGGGCGGGGCTGCTGGCTGTATGGGAGATGATTCCCCACCTCTGACCAATTTCAGAATTGTTTACCACTGGAGCAAGTGCCTTGGTAGTGTTTTCCTCTGTATAAATGTTAGGTTCAGTTTTTTTTTCTTTTTGGTTCAAGTTAGATTTTATTCCTCTTTTATGTATTTATGGATATAAGCATGGAAAGAATTCATTCTTATAAATACATCAGTGTGAATGGAAGAACTTTTTTTCTGTTTTATTTTTACATTTTATTTTTAAAAATTTTGAAATTTAATTTAATTTATTTTTTTTATACAGTAGGTTATTATTAGTTATCTATTTTATGCATATACATGTATACAGGTCTATCCCAATCTCCCAACTCATCCCACCACCACCACCCCATGGCTTCCCCCACTTTGTGTCCATACGTTTGTTCTCTACCTCTGTGTCTCTATTTCTGCCCTGCAAACCAGTTCATCTGTACCATTTTTCTAGGTTCCACATATAGGCATTAATATAGAATATTTGTTTTTCTCTTACTGATTTACTTCACTCTGTATGACAGTCTCTAGATCCAACAACTTCTCTACAAATGACCCAGTTTCATTCCTTTTTTGGCTGAGTAATATTCCATTTTATATATGTACCACATCTTTATCCATTCGTCTGTCTGTGGGCATTTAGGTTGCTTCCATTACCTGGCTATTGTAAATAGTGCTGCAATGAACATTGTGGTGAATGTGTCTTTGTGATTTATGGTTTTCTCTGGGTATATGCCCAGAAGTGGGATTGCTGGATCCTATGGTAATTCTCTTTTTAGTTTTTTAAAGGAACCTCCATACTCTTCTCCACAGTGACTGTATCAATTTACATTCCCACCAATAGCGGAAGAGGGTTCCTTTTGTCCACACCCTCCCCAGAATTTGTTGTTTGTAGATTATCTGATGATGCCGATTCTCACAGGTGTGAGGTCTTACCTCATTGTAGTTTTGATTTGCATTTCTCTAATAATTAGTGATGTTGAGCAGCTTTTCATGTGCGTCTTGGCCATCTCTGTGTCTTCTTTGAAGAAACGTCTCTTTAGATCTTCTGCCCATTTTTGTATTGGGTTGTTCGTTTTATTAATATTAAGCTGCATGAGCTGTTTATATATATTGGAGATTAAACCTTTGTCCATTGATTCGTTTGTGAACGTTTTCGCCCATTCTGAGGGTTGCCTTTTTCCATTCCCGTTTTTTTAACAAAGAAAGAAAGCAAGCAAAAGAAGCAGAACACTAATGTGCGTGAAATATGCCTCTTGAAACTGTCGTTTTGAAATATGGACGTCTTTTGAATTTTTTGGTCGATATATGACCCCAGGATATGTTTTCAGGGCAGGTGTCATTTACAGGCCTGTAATGATTTGGAATATCCACTGACCATTAGCGCTGGGATTAAAGCTGCTGTTGTGTGAAACGGCCACAAGGTGGCAGCAGTTCTCCCTTACCAAATCTGGTTACTAGGGCAGCAGAGCCTCAGTGGAAGTCGCGTTCTAGATTGGAATGTAGAACGGAAAGTGCCAGGAGAAAGCCCCTCAAGTTTGTCTCACTACTTCTTGTTCGTGTTTTTAATTTAATTTTTTATTTTTTATTACAGCAAGTTTGAGTACAACGTTTAGCTTGTTGTAGGTGTGCAAGAGGTGGTCCTTTTACACATATACATATGTCTCTTCTTCCTGGGATCCTTTTCCCATGTACGTTATGACAGAATGTTGAGTAGTCTTCTCTTGGTACTCCGTAGGTCTTTGGTAATTATATACGTCTACTGTGTTTGTATATGTCTGTTAACCCCAATATCGTAATGAATTCAATCCTCACACCTTTCCTTTGGTGAACCATAAGTTTGTTTAATGAATCTGTGATTGCCCTTCTCCGTGGAAATATCTGCCCTGGTATCAGTTTATAGGTAACACCTATAAGTGATATGATATGTGTCTTTCACTTTGTGACTTACTCCAAGTCACGTGATTACCTCGAGACTCATCTACGGTGCTGCAAATGGCATTGTGTGGTTTTTTTCCTTGGCGAATATTCTGTCTTAGCGAGGTCCATTTTCTGCAATGTGATGCCCCGAGGGCTGAGGATTAGCTGACCTGGGCAGCCTGACCCTGCCGGCAAGCCCTCCCCAGGTGTGCCTGGGTTGAGGTCAATATAAACAGCACTCCAGGCAGCAATAGCCCCTGCAGCTGTGCCTGACTCCATATTCTCTGCCCCGTCAGCAGTCTCGGGTCTGTGCTGGTGGGAGGGTGTGAGGGTCCACGGCTTTGTGGGGGGCCCGGTGTGAGTGGGGCTCTGCTGGACTTTCGGCAGGAGTTGCCAGGCTGCCACCTGTAAAGAAGAGGATGTGTCACCCATAAGTTCCACTGGAATATCTCTCCGGGCTGAGGTGAGGAAGGAAAAAAAGGAGTGGGGGCCGGGACAGGAGGGGTATCTCAGGCAGGGCAATGGAAAGCTTCCAGAAGAGCGCCCGTGGCCAGGACCATCCTGGCTGACCTGCAGGCACCAAGTTGGCCTGCGTGCTGTCGCTGGTGTGGCTCCACGGCCCTTCCTCTAGGCTTTCAAGCCCTTGTACATATTCAGGTGTTTCACCTGGGAAGGGTGGGAAGAGTTCAGCAGCAGCTGGCCTGGGGCTCAGCTCACGTTTACTCACAGAGGCCTCGGCACGGTCCCTCAGCTTTGCAATAAGGACGCTCCTTGCGTGGGTGGGCGGGGCTGCTGGCTGTATGGGAGATGATTCCCCACCTCTGACCAATTTCAGAATTGTTTACCACTGGAGCAAGTGCCTTGGTAGTGTTTTCCTCTGTATAAATGTTAGGTTCAGTTTTTTTTTCTTTTTTGGTTCAAGTTAGATTTTATTCCTCTTTTATGTATTTATGGATATAAGCATGGAAATAATTCATTCTTATAAATACATCAGTGTGAATGGAAGAACTTTTTTTCTGTTTTATTTTTACATTTTATTTTTAAAAATTTGAAATTTAATTTAATTTATTTTTTATACAGTAGGTTATTATTAGTTATCTATTTTATGCATATACATGTATACAGGTCAATCCCAATCTCCCAACTCATCCCACCACCACCACCCCATGGCTTCCCCCACTTTGTGTCCATACGTTTGTTCTCTACCTCTGTGTCTCTATTTCTGCCCTGCAAACCAGTTCATCTGTACCATTTTTCTAGGTTCCACATATAGGCATTAATATACAATATTTGTTTTTCTCTTTGTGACTTACTTCACTCTGTATGACAGTCTGTAGATCCATCAACTTCTCTACAAATGACCCAGTTTCATTCCTTTTTTTGGCTGAGTAATATTCCATTTTATATATGTACCACATCTTTATCCATTCGTCTGTCTGTGGGCATTTAGGTTGCTTCCATTACCTGGCTATTGTAAATAGTGCTGCAATGAACATTGTGGTGAATGTGTCTTTGTGATTTATGGTTTTCTCTGGGTATATGCCCAGAAGTGGGATTGCTGGATCCTATGGTAATTCTCTTTTTAGTTTTTGAAAGGAACCTCCATACTGTTCTCCATAGTGACTGTATCAATTTACATTCCCACCAATAGCGGAAGAGGGTTCCTTTTGTCCACACCCTCCCCAGAATTTGTTGTTTGTAGATTATCTGATGATGCCGATTCTCACAGGTGTGAGGTCTTACCTCATTGTAGTTTTGATTTGCATTTCTCTAATAATTAGTGATGTTGAGCAGCTTTTCATGTGCGTCTTGGCCATCTCTGTGTCTTCTTTGAAGAAACGTCTCTTTAGATCTTCTGCCCATTTTTGTATTGGGTTGTTTGTTTTATTAATATTAAGCTGCATGAGCTGTTTATATATATTGGAGATTAAACCTTTGTCCATGGATTCGTTTGTGAACGTTTCGCCCATTCTGAGGGTTGCCTTTTTCCATTCCCGTTTTTTTAACAAAGAAAGAAAGCAAGCAAAAGAAGCAGAACACTAATGTGCGTGAAATATGCCTCTTGAAACTGTCGTTTTGAAATATGGACGTCTTTTGAATTTTTTGGTCGATATATGACCCCAGGATATGTTTTCAGGGCAGGTGTCATTTACAGGCCTGTAATATTTGGAATATCCACTGACCATTAGCGCTGGGATTAAAGCAGCTGTTGTGTGAAACGGCCACAAGGTGGCAGCAGTTCTCCCTTACCAAATCTGGTTACTAGGGCAGCAGAGCCTCAGTGGAAGTCGCGTTCTAGATTGGAACGTAGAATGGAATGTGCCAGGAGAAAGCCCCTCAAGTTTGTCTCACTACTTCTTGTTCGTATTTTTAATTTAATTTTTTATTTTTTATTACAGCAAGTTTGACTACAACGTTTAGCTTGTTGTAGGTGTGCAAGAGGTGGTTCTTTTACACATATACATATGTCTGTTCTTCCTGGGATCCTTTTCCCATGTACATTATGACAGAATGTTGAGTAGTCTTCTCTTGGTACTCCGTAGGTCTTTGGTGATTCTATACGTCTACTGTGTTTGTATATGTCTGTTAACCCCAATATCGTAATGAATTCAATCCTCACACCTTTCCTTTGGTGAACCATAAGTTTGTTTAATGAATCTGTGATTGCCCTTCTCCGTGGAAATATCTGCCCTGGTATCAATTTATAGGTAACACCTATAAGTGATATGATATGATATGTGTCTTTCACTTTCTGACTTACTCCAAGTCACGTGATTACCTCGAGACTCATCTACGGTGCTGCAAATGGCATTGTGTCCTTTTTTTCCTTGGCGAATATTCTGTCTTAGCGAGGTCCATTTTCTGCAATGTGATTCCCCGAGGGCTGAGGATTAGCTGACCTGGGCAGCCTGACCCTGCCGGCAGCACTCCCCAGGTGTGCCTGGGTTGAGGTCAATATAAACAGCACTCCAGGCAGCAATAGCCCCTGCAGCTGTGCCTGACTCCATATTCTCTGCCCCGTCAGCAGTCTCGGGGCTGTGCTGGTGGGAGGGTCTGAGGGTCCACGGCTTTGTGGGGGGCCCGGTGTGAGTGGGGCTCTGCTGGACTTTCGGCAGGAGTTGCCAGGCTGCCACCTGTAAAGAAGAGGATGTGTCACCCATAACTTCCACTGGAATATCTCTCCGGGCTGAGGTGAGGAAGGAAAAAAAGGAGTGGGGGCCGGGACAAGAGGGGTATCTCAGGCAGGGCAATGGAAAGCTTCCAGAAGAGCGCCCGTGGCCAGGACCATCCTGGCTGACCTGCAGGCACCAAGTTGGCCTGCGTGCTGTCGCTGGTGTGGCTCCACGGCCCTTCCTCTAGGCTTTCAAGCCCTTGTACATATTCAGGTGTTTCACCTGGGAAGGGTGGGAAGAGTTCAGCAGCAGCTGTCCTGGGGCTCAGCTCACGTTTACTCACAGAGGCCTCGGCACGGTCCCCCAGCTTTGCAATAAGGACGCTCCTTGCGTGGGCGGGCGGGGCTGCTGGCTGTATGGGAGATGATTCCCCACCTCTGACCAATTTCAGAACTGTTTACCACTGGAGCAAGTGCCTTGGTAGTGTTTTCCTCTGTATAAATGTTAGGTTCAGTTGTTTTTTCTTTTTTGGTTCAAGTTAGATTTTATTCCTCTTTTATGTATTTATGGATATAAGCATGGAAATAATTCATTCTTATAAATACATCAGTGTGAATGGAAGAACTTTTTTTCTGTTTTATTTTTACATTTTATTTTTAAAAATTTTGAAATTTAATTTAATTTATTTTTTTATACAGTAGGTTATTATTAGTTATCTATTTTATGCATATACATGTGTACAGGTCAATCCCAATCTCCCAACTCATCCCACCACCACCACCCCAAGGCTTCCCCCACTTTGTGTCCATACGTTTGTTCTCTACCTCTGTGTCTCTATTTCTGCCCTGCAAACCAGTTCATCTGTACCATTTTTCTAGGTTCCACATATAGGCATTAATATACAATATTTGTTTTTCTCTTTCTGACTTACTTCACTCTGTATGACAGTCTCTAGATCCATCAACTTCTCTACAAATGACCCAGTTTCATTCCTTTTTTTGGCTGAGTAATATTCCATTTTATATATGTACCACATCTTTATCCATTCGTCTGTCTGTGGGCATTTAGGTTACTTCCATTACCTGGCTATTGTAAATAGTGCTGCAATGAACATTGTGGTGAATGTGTCTTTGTGATTTATGGTTTTCTCTGGGTATATGCCCAGAAGTGGGATTGCTGGATCCTATGGTAATTCTCTTTTTAGTTTTTGAAAGGAACCTCCATACTGTTCTCCATAGTGACTGTATCAATTTACATTCCCACCAATAGCGGAAGAGGGTTCCTTTTGTCCACACCCTCCCCAGAATTTGTTGTTTGTAGATTATCTGATGATGCCGATTCTCACAGGTGTGAGGTCTTACCTCATTGTAGTTTTGATTTGCATTTCTCTAATAATTAGTGATGTTGAGCAGCTTTTCATGTGCGTCTTGGCCATCTCTGTGTCTTCTTTGAAGAAACGTCTCTTTAGATCTTCTGCCCATTTTTGTATTGGGTTGTTCGTTTTATTAATATTAAGCTGCATGAGCTGTTTATATATATTGGAGATTAAACCTTTGTCCATGGATTCGTTTGTGAACGTTTTCGCCCATTCTGAGGGTTGCCTTTTTCCATTCCCGTTTTTTTAACAAAGAAAGAAAGCACGCAAAAGAAGCAGAACACTAATGTGCGTGAAATATGCCTCTTGAAACTGTCGTTTTGAAATATGGACGTCTTTTGAAATTTTTGGTCGATATATGACCCCAGGATATGTTTTCAGGGCAGGTGTCATTTACAGGCCTGTAATGATTTGGAATATCCACTGACCATTAGCGCTGGGATTAAAGCTGCTGTTGTGTGAAACGGCCACAAGGTGGCAGCAGTTCTCCCTTACCAAATCTGGTTACTAGGGGAGCAGAGCCTCAGTGGAAGTCGCGTTCTAGATTGGAATGTAGAACGGAATGTGCCAGGAGAAAGCCCCTCAAGTTTGTCTCACTACTTCTTGTTCGTGTTTTTAATTTAATTTTTTATTTTTTATTACAGCAAGTTTGAGTACAACGTTTAGCTTGTTGTAGGTGTGCAAGAGGTGGTTCTTTTACACATATACATATGTCTGTTCTTCCTGGGATCCTTTTCCCATGTACGTTATGACAGAATGTTGAGTAGTCTTCTCTTGGTACTCCGTAGGTCTTTGGTGATTCTATACGTCTACTGTGTTTGTATATGTCTGTTAACCCCAATATCGTAATGAATTCAATCCTCACACCTTTCCTTTGGTGAACCATAAGTTTGTTTAATGAATCTGTGATTGCCCTTCTCCGTGGAAATATCTGCCCTGGTATCAATTTATAGGTAACACCTATAAGTGATATGATATGATATGTGTCTTTCACTTTCTGACTTACTCCAAGTCACGTGATTACCTCGAGACTCATCTACGGTGCTGCAAATGGCATTGTGTCCTTTTTTTCCTTGGCGAATATTCTGTCTTAGCGAGGTCCATTTTCTGCAATGTGATTCCCCGAGGGCTGAGGATTAGCTGACCTGGGCAGCCTGACCCTGCCGGCAAGCCCTCCCCAGGTGTGCCTGGGTTGAGGTCAATATAAACAGCACTCCAGGCAGCAATAGCCCCTGCAGCTGTGCCTGACTCCATATTCTCTGCCCCGTCAGCAGTCTCGGGGCTGTGCTGGTGGGAGGGTGTGAGGGTCCACGGCTTTGTGGGGGGCCCGGTGTGAGTGGGGCTCTGCTGGACTTTCGGCAGGAGTTGCCAGGCTGCCACCTGTAAAGAAGAGGATGTGTCACCCATAACTTCCACTGGAATATCTCTCCGGGCTGAGGTGAGGAAGGAAAAAAAGGAGTGGGGGCCGGGACAGGAGGGGTATCTCAGGCAGGGCAATGGAAAGCTTCCAGAAGAGCGCCCGTGGCCAGGACCATCCTGGCTGACCTGCAGGCACCAAGTTGGCCTGCGTGCTGTCGCTGGTGTGGCTCCACGGCCCTTCCTCTAGGCTTTCAAGCCCTTGTACATATTCAGGTGTTTCACCTGGGAAGGGTGGGAAGAGTTCAGCAGCAGCTGGCCTGGGGCTCAGCTCACGTTTACTCACAGAGGCCTGGGCACGGTGCCCCAGCTTTGCTATAAGGACGCTCCTTGCGTGGGCGGGCGGGGCTGCTGGCTGTATGGGAGATGATTCCCCACCTCTGACCAATTTCACAATTGTTTACCACTGGAGCAAGTGCCTTGGTAGTGTTTTACTCTGTATAAATGTTAGGTTCAGTTTTTTTTTTCTTTTTTGGTTCAAGTTAGATTTTATTCCTCTTTTATGTATTTATGGATATAAGCATGGAAATAATTCATTCTTATAAATACATCAGTGTGAATGGAAGAACTTTTTTTCTGTTTTATTTTTACATTTTATTTTTAAAAATTTTGAAATTTAATTTATTTTTTTATACAGTAGGTTATTATTAGTTATCTATTTTATGCATATACATGTATACAGGTCAATCCCAATCTCCCAACTCATCCCACCACCACCACCCCATGGCTTCCCCCACTTTGTGTCCATACGTTTGTTCTCTACCTCTGTGTCTCTATTTCTGCCCTGCAAACCAGTTCATCTGTACCATTTTTCTAGGTTCCACATATAGGCATTAATATACAATATTTGTTTTTCTCTTTGTGACTTACTTCACTCTGTATGACAGTCTCTAGATCCATCAACTTCTCTACAAATGACCCAGTTTCATTCCTTTTTTTGGCTGAGTAATATTCCATTTCATATATGTACCACATCTTTATCCATTCGTCTGTCTGTGGGCAATTAGTTTGCTTCCATTACCTGGCTATTGTAAATAGTGCTGCAATGAACATTGTGGTGAATGTGTCTTTGTGATTTATGGTTTTCTCTGGGTATATGCCCAGAAGTGGGATTGCTGGATCCTATGGTAATTCTCTTTTTAGTTTTTGAAAGGAACCTCCATACTGTTCTCCATAGTGACTGTATCAATTTACATTCCCACCAATAGCGGAAGAGGGTTCCTTTTGTCCACACCCTCCCCAGAATTTGTTGTTTGTAGATTATCTGATGATGCCGATTCTCACAGGTGTGAGGTCTTACTTCATTGTAGTTCTGATTTGCATTTCTCTAATAATTAGTGATGTTGAGCAGCTTTTCATGTGCGTCTTGGCCATCTCTGTGTCTTCTTTGAAGAAACGTCTCTTTAGATCTTCTGCCCATTTTTGTATTGGGTTGTTCGTTTTATTAATATTAAGCTGCATGAGCTGTTTATATATATTGGAGATTAAACCTTTGTCCATTGATTCGTTTGTGAACGTTTTCGCCCATTCTGAGGGTTGCCTTTTTCCATTCCCGTTTTTTTAACAAAGAAAGAAAGCAAGCAAAAGAAGCAGAACACTAATGTGCGTGAAATATGCCTCTTGAAACTGTCGTTTTGAAATATGGACGTCTTTTGAATTTTTTGGTCGATATATGACCCCAGGATATGTTTTCAGGGCAGGTGTCATTTACAGGCCTGTAATGATTTGGAATATCCACTGACCATTAGCGCTGGGATTAAAGCTGCTGTTGTGTGAAACGGCCACAAGGTGGCAGCAGTTCTCCCTTACCAAATCTGGTTACTAGGGCAGCAGAGCCTCAGTGGAAGTCGCGTTCTAGATTGGAATGTAGAACGGAATGTGCCAGGAGAAAGCCCCTCAAGTTTGTCTCACTACTTCTTGTTCGTGTTTTTAATTTAATTTTTTATTTTTTATTACAGCAAGTTTGAGTACAACGTTTAGCTTGTTGTAGGTGTGCAAGAGGTGGTTCTTTTACACATATACATATGTCTGTTCTTCCTGGGATCCTTTTCCCATGTACGTTATGACAGAATGTGAGTAGTCTTCTCTTGGTACTCCGTAGGTCTTTGGTGATTCTATACGTCTACTGTGTTTGTATATGTCTGTTAACCCCAATATCGTAATGAATTCAATCCTCACACCTTTCCTTTGGTGAACCATAAGTTTGTTTAATGAATCTGTGATTGCCCTTCTCCGTGGAAATATCTGCCCTGGTATCAATTTATAGGTAACACCTATAAGTGATATGATATGATATGTGTCTTTCACTTTCTGACTTACTCCAAGTCACGTGATTACCTCGAGACTCATCTACGGTGCTGCAAATGGCATTGTGTCCTTTTTTTCCTTGGCGAATATTCTGTCTTAGCGAGGTCCATTTTCTGCAATGTGATTCCCCGAGGGCTGAGGATTAGCTGACCTGGGCAGCCTGACCCTGCCGGCAAGCCCTCCCCAGGTGTGCCTGGGTTGAGGTCAATATAAACAGCACTCCAGGCAGCAATAGCCCCTGCAGCTGTGCCTGACTGCATATTCTCTGCCCCGTCAGCAGTCTCGGGGCTGTGCTGGTGGGAGGGTGTGACGGTCCACGGCTTTGTGGGGGGCCCGGTGTGAGTGGGGCTCTGCTGGACTTTCGGCAGGAGTTGCCAGGCTGCCACCTGTAAAGAAGAGGATGTGTCACCCATAACTTCCACTGGAATATCTCTCCGGGCGGAGGTGAGGAAGGAAAAAAAGGAGTGGGGGCCGGGACAGGAGGGGTATCTCAGGCAGGGCAATGGAAAGCTTCCAGAAGAGCGCCCGTGGCCAGAACCATCCTGGCTGACCTGCAGGCACCAAGTTGGCCTGCGTGCTGTCGCTGGTGTGGCTCCACGGCCCTTCCTCTAGGCTTTCAAGCCCTGGTACATATTCAGGTGTTTCACCTGGGAAGGGTGGGAAGAGTTCAGCAGCAGCTGGCCTGGGGCTCAGCTCACGTTTCCTCACAGAGGCCTCGGTACGGTCCCCCAGCTTTGCAATAAGGATGCTCCTTGCGTGGGCGGGCGGGGCTGCTGGCTGTATGGGAGATGATTCCCCACCTCTGACCAATTTCACAATTGTTTACCACTGGAGCAAGTGCCTTGGTAGTGTTTTCCTCTGTATAAATGTTAGGTTCAGTTTTTTTTTTCTTTTTTGGTTCAAGTTAGATTTTATTCCTCTTTTATGTATTTATGGATATAAGCATGGAAATAATTCATTCTTATAAATACATCAGTGTGAATGGAAGAACTTTTTTTCTGTTTTATTTTTACATTTTACTTTTAAAAATTTTGAAATTTAATTTAATTTATTTTTTTTATACAGTAGGTTATTATTAGTTATCTATTTTATGCATATACATGTATACAGGTCAATCCCAATCTCCCAACTCATCCCACCACCACCACCCCATGGCTTCCCCCACTTTGTGTCCATACGTTTGTTCTCTACCTCTGTGTCTCTATTTCTGCCCTGCAAACCAGTTCATCTGTACCATTTTTCTAGGTTCCACATATAGGCATTAATATACAATATTTGTTTTTCTCTTTGTGACTTACTTCACTCTGTATGACAGTCTCTAGATCCATCAACTTCTCTACAAATGACCCAGTTTCATTCCTTTTTTTGGCTGAGTAATATTCCATTTTATATATGTACCACATCTTTATCCATTCGTCTGTCTGTGGGCATTTATGTTGCTTCCATTACCTGGCTATTGTAAATAGTGCTGCAATGAACATTGTGGTGAATGTGTCTTTGTGATTTATGGTTTTCTCTGGGTATATGCCCAGAAGTGGGATTGCTGGATCCTATGGTAATTCTCTTTTTAGTTTTTGAAAGGAACCTCCATACTGTTCTCCATAGTGACTGTATCAATTTACATTCCCACCAATAGCGGAAGAGGGTTCCTTTTGTCCACACCCTCCCCAGAATTTGTTGTTTGTAGATTATCTGATGATGCCGATTCTCACAGGTGTGAGGTCTTACCTCATTGTAGTTTTGATTTGCATTTCTCTAATAATTAGTGATGTTGAGCAGCTTTTCATGTGCGTCTTGGCCATCTCTGTGTCTTCTTAGAAGAAACGTCTCTTTAGATCTTCTGCCCATTTTTGTATTGGGTTGTTTGTTTTATTAATATTAAGCTGCATGAGCTGTTTATATATATTGGAGATTAAACCTTTGTCCATTGATTCGTTTGTGAACGTTTTCGCCCATTCTGAGGGTTGCCTTTTTCCATTCCCGTTTTTTTAACAAAGAAAGAAAGCAAGCAGAAGAAGCAGAACACTAATGTGCGTGAAATATGCCTCTTGAAACTGTCGTTTTGAAATATGGACGTCTTTTGAATTTTTTGGTCGATATATGACCCCAGGATATGTTTTCAGGGCAGGTGTCATTTACAGGCCTGTAATGATTTGGAATATCCACTGACCATTAGCGCTGGGATTAAAGCTGCTGTTGTGTGAAACGGCCACAAGGTGGCAGCAGTTCTCCCTTACCAAATCTGGTTACTAGGGCAGCAGAGCCTCAGTGGAAGTCGCGTTCTAGATTGGAATGTAGAACGGAATGTGCCAGGAGAAAGCCCCTCAAGTTTGTCTCACTACTTCTTGTTCGTGTTTTTAATTTAATTTTTTATTTTTTATTACAGCAAGTTTGAGTACAACGTTTAGCTTGTTGTAGGTGTGCAAGAGGTGGTTCTTTTACACATATACATATGTCTGTTCTTCCTGGGATCCTTTTCCCATGTACGTTATGACAGAATGTTGAGTAGTCTTCTCTTGGTACTCCGTAGGTCTTTGGTGATTCTATACGTCTACTGTGTTTGTATATGTCTGTTAACCCCAATATCGTAATGAATTCAATCCTCACACCTTTCCTTTGGTGAACCATAAGTTTGTTTAATGAATCTGTGATTGCCCTTCTCCATGGAAATATCTGCCCTGGTATCAATTTATAGGTAACACCTATAATTGATATGATATGATATGTGTCTTTCACTTTCTGACTTACTCCAAGTCACGTGATTACCTCGAGACTCATCTACGGTGCTGCAAATGGCATTGTGTCCTTTTTTTCCTTGGCGAATATTCTGTCTTAGCGAGGTCCATTTTCTGCAATGTGATTCCCCGAGGGCTGAGGATTAGCTGACCTGGGCAGCCTGACCCTGCCGGCAAGCCCTCCCCAGGTGTGCCTGGGTTGAGGTCAATATAAACAGCACTCCAGGCAGCAATAGCCCCTGCAGCTGTGCCTGACTCCATATTCTCTGCCCCGTCAGCAGTCTCGGGGCTGTGCTGGTGGGAGGGTGTGAGGGTCCACGGCTTTGTGGGGGGCCCGGTGTGAGTGGGGCTCTGCTGGACTTTCGGCAGGAGTTGCCAGGCTGCCACCTGTAAAGAAGAGGATGTGTCACCCATAACTTCCACTGGAATATCTCTCCGGGCTGAGGTGAGGAAGGAAAAAAAGGAGTGGGGGCCGGGACAGGAGGGGTATCTCAGGCAGGGCAATGGAAAGCTTCCAGAAGAGCGCCCGTGGCCAGGACCATCCTGGCTGACCTGCAGGCACCAAGTTGGCCTGCGTGCTGTCGCTGGTGTGGCTCCACGGCCCTTCCTCTAGGCTTTCAAGCCCTTGTACATATTCAGGTGTTTCACCTGGGAAGGGTGGGAAGAGTTCAGCAGCAGCTGGCCTGGGGCACAGCTCACGTTTACTCACAGAGGCCTCGGCACGGTCCCCCAGCTTTGCAATAAGGACGCTCCATGCGTGGGCGGGCGGGGCTGCTGGCTGTATGGGAGATGATTCCCCACCTCTGACCAATTTCACAATTGTTTACCACTGGAGCAAGTGCCTTGGTAGTGTTTTCCTCTGTATAAATGTTAGGTTCAGTTTTTTTTTCTTTTTTGGTTCAAGTTAGATTTTATTCCTCTTTTATGTATTTATGGATATAAGCATGGAAATAATTCATTTTTATAAATACATCAGTGTGAATGGAAGAACTTTTTTTCTGTTTTATTTTTACATTTTATTTTTAAAAATTTTGAAATTTAATTTAATTTATTTTTTTATACAGTAGGTTATTATTAGTTATCTATTTTATGCATATACATGTATACAGGTCAATCCCAATCTCCCAACTCATCCCACCACCAACACCCCATGGCTTCCCCCACTTTGTGTCCATACGTTTGTTCTCTACCTCTGTGTCTCTATTTCTGCCCTGCAAACCAGTTCATCTGTACCATTTTTCTAGGTTCCACATATAGGCATTAATATACAATATTTGTTTTTCTCTTTGTGACTTACTTCACTCTGTATGACAGTCTCTAGATCCATCAACTTCTCTACAAATGACCCAGTTTCATTCCTTTTTTTGGCTGAGTAATATTCCATTTTATATATGTACCACATCTTTATCCATTCGTCTGTCTGTGGGCATTTAGGTTGCTTCCATTACCTGGCTATTGTAAATAGTGCTGCAATGAACATTGTGGTGAATGTGTCTTTGTGATTTATGGTTTTCTCTGGGTATATGCCCAGAAGTGGGATTGCTGGATCCTATGGTAATTCTCTTTTTAGTTTTTGAAAGGAACCTCCATACTGTTCTCCATAGTGACTGTATCAATTTACATTCCCACCAATAGCGGAAGAGGGTTCCTTTTGTCCACACCCTCCCCAGAATTTGTTGTTTGTAGATTATCTGATGATGCCGATTCTCACAGGTGTGAGGTCTTACCTCATTGTAGTTTTGATTTGCATTTCTCTAATAATTAGTGATGTTGAGCAGCTTTTCATGTGCGTCTTGGCCATCTCTGTGTCTTCTTTGAAGAAACGTCTCTTTAGATCTTCTGCCCATTTTTGTAATGGGTTGTTCGTTTTATTAATATTAAGCTGCATGAGCTGTTTATATATATTAGAGATTAAACCTTTGTCCATTGATTCGTTTGTGAACGTTTTCGCCCATTCTGAGGGTTGCCTTTTTCCATTCCCGTTTTTTTAACAAAGAAAGAAAGCACGCAAAAGAAGCAGAACACTAATGTGCGTGAAATATGCCTCTTGAAACTGTCGTTTTGAAATATGGACGTCTTTTGAATTTTTTGGTCGATATATGACCCCAGGAAATGTTTTCAGGGCAGGTGTCATTTACAGGCTTGTAATGATTTGGAATATCCACTGATCATTAGCGCTGGGATTAAAGCAGCTGTTGTGTGAAACGGCCACAAGGTGGCAGCAGTTCTCCCTTACCAAATCTGGTTACTAGGGCAGCAGAGCCTCAAAGGAAGTCGCGTTCTAGATTGGAATGTAGAACGGAATGTGCCAGGAGAAAGCCCCTCAAGTTTGTCTCACTACTTCTTGTTCGTGTTTTTAATTTAATTTTTTATTTTTTATTACAGCAAGTTTGAGTACAACGTTTAGCTTGTTGTAGGTGTGCAAGAGGTGGTTCTTTTACACATATACATATGTCTGTTCTTCCTGGGATCCTTTTCCCATGTACGTTATGACAGAATGTTGAGTAGTCTTCTCTTGGTACTCCGTAGGTCTTTGGTGATTCTATACGTCTACTGTGTTTGTATATGTCTGTTAACCCCAATATCGTAATGAATTCAATCCTCACACCTTTCCTTTGGTGAACCATAAGTTTGTTTAATGAATCTGTGATTGCCCTTCTCCGTGGAAATATCTGCCCTGGTATCAATTTATAGGTAACACCTATAAGTGATATGATATGATATGTGTCTTTCACTTTCTGACTTACTCCAAGTCACGTGATTACCTCGAGACTCATCTACGGTGCTGCAAATGGCATTGTGTCCTTTTTTTCCTTGGCGAATATTCTGTCTTAGCGAGGTCCATTTTCTGCAATGTGATTCCCCGAGGGCTGAGGATTAGCTGACCTGGGCAGCCTGACCCTGCCGGCAAGCCCTCCCCAGGTGTGCCTGGGTTGAGGTCAATATAAACAGCACTCCAGGCAGCAATAGCCCCTCCAGCTGTGCCTGACTCCATATTCTCTGCCCCGTCAGCAGTCTCGGGGCTGTGCTGGTGGGAGGGTCTGAGGGTCCACGGCTTTGTGGGGGGCCCGGTGTGAGTGGGGCTCTGCTGGACTTTCGGCAGGAGTTGCCAGGCTGCCACCTGTAAAGAAGAGGATGTGTCACCCATAACTTCCACTGGAATATCTCTCCGGGCTGAGGTGAGGAAGGAAAAAAAGGAGTGGGGGCCGGGACAGGAAGGGTATCTCAGGCAGGGCAATGGAAAGCTTCCAGAAGAGCGCCCGTGGCCAGGACCATCCTGGCTGACCTGCAGGCACCAAGTTGTCCTGCGTGCTGTCGCTGGTGTGGCTCCACGGCCCTTCCTCTAGGCTTTCAAGCCCTTGTACATATTCAGGTGTTTCACCTGGGAAGGGTGGGAAGAGTTCAGCAGCAGCTGGCCTGGGGCTCAGCTCACGTTTCCTCACAGAGGCCTCGGCACGGTCCCCCAGCTTTGCAATAAGGACGCTCCTTGCGTGGGCGGGCGGGGCTGCTGGCTGTATGGGAGATTATTCCCCACCTCTGACCAATTTCAGAATTGTTTACCACTGGAGCAAGTGCCTTGGTAGTGTTTTCCTCTGTATAAATGTTAGGTTCAGTTTTTTTTTTCTTTTTTGGTTCAAGTTAGATTTTATTCCTCTTTTATGTATTTATGGATATAAGCATGGAAATAATTCATTCTTATAAATACATCAGTGTGAATGGAAGAACTTTTTTTCTGTTTTATTTTTACATTTTATTTTTAAAAATTTTGAAATTTAATTTAATTTATTTTTTTATACAGTAGGTTATTATTAGTTATCTATTTTATGCATAGACATGTATACAGGTCAATCCCAATCTCCCAACTCATCCCACCACCACCACCCCATGGCTTCCCCCACTTTGTGTCCATGTCCATACGTTTGTTCTCTACCTCTGTGTCTCTCTTTCTGCCCTGCAAACCAGTTCATCTGTACCATTTTTCTAGGTTCCACATATAGGCATTAATATACAATATTTGTTTTTCTCTTTCTGACTTACTTCACTCTGTATGACAGTCTCTAGATCCATCAACTTCTCTACAAATGACCCAGTTTCATTCCTTTTTTTGGCTGAGTAATATTCCATTTTATATATGTACCACATCTTTATCCATTCGTCTGTCTGTGGGCATTTAGGTTGCTTCCATTACCTGGCTATTGTAAATAGTGCTGCAATGAACATTGTGGTGAATGTGTCTTTGTGATTTATGGTTTTCTCTGGGTATATGCCCAGAAGTGGGATTGCTGGATCCTATGGTAATTCTCTTTTTAGTTTTTGAAAGGAACCTCCATACTGTTCTCCATAGTGACTGTATCAATTTACATTCCCACCAATAGCGGAAGAGGGTTCCTTTTGTCCACACCCTCCCCAGAATTTGTTGTTTGTAGATTATCTGATGATGCCGATTCTCACAGGTGTGAGGTCTTACCTCATTGTAGTTTTGATTTGCATTTCTCTAATAATTAGTGATGTTGAGCAGCTTTTCATGTGCGTCTTGGCCATCTCTGTGTCTTCTTTGAAGAAACGTCTCTTTAGATCTTCTGCCCATTTTTGTATTGGGTTGTTCGTTTTATTAATATTAAGCTGCATGAGCTGTTTATATATATTAGAGATTAAACCTTTGTCCATTGATTCGTTTGTGAACGTTTTCGCCCATTCTGAGGGTTGCCTTTTTCCATTCCCGTTTTTTTAACAAAGAAAGAAAGAAAGCAAAAGAAGCAGAACACTAATGTGCGTGAAATATGCCTCTTGAAACTGTCGTTTTGAAATATGGACGTCTTTTGAATTTTTTGGTCGATATATGACCCCAGGAAATGTTTTCAGGGCAGGTGTCATTTACAGGCCTGTAATGATTTGGAATATCCACTGATCATTAGCGCTGGGATTAAAGCAGCTGTTGTGTGAAACGGCCACAAGGTGGCAGCAGTTCTCCCTTACCAAATCTGGTTACTAGGGCAGCAGAGCCTCAAAGGAAGTCGCGTTCTAGATTGGAATGTAGAACGGAATGTGCCAGGAGAAAGCCCCTCAAGTTTGTCTCACTACTTCTTGTTCGTGTTTTTAATTTAATTTTTTATTTTTTATTACAGCAAGTTTGAGTACAACGTTTAGCTTGTTGTAGGTGTGCAAGAGGTGGTTCTTTTACACATATACATATGTCTGTTCTTCCTGGGATCCTTTTCCCATGTACGTTATGACAGAATGTTGAGTAGTCTTCTCTTGGTACTCCGTAGGTCTTTGGTGATTCTATACGTCTACTGTGTTTGTATATGTCTGTTAACCCCAATATCGTAATGAATTCAATCCTCACACCTTTCCTTTGGTGAACCATAAGTTTGTTTAATGAATCTGTGATTGCCCTTCTCCGTGGAAATATCTGCCCTGGTATCAATTTATAGGTAACACCTATAAGTGATATGATATGATATGTGTCTTTCACTTTCTGACTTACTCCAAGTCACGTGATTACCTCGAGACTCATCTACGGTGCTGCAAATGGCATTGTGTCCTTTTTTTCCTTGGCGAATATTCTGTCTTAGCGAGGTCCATTTTCTGCAATGTGATTCCCCGAGGGCTGAGGATTAGCTGACCTGGGCAGCCTGACCCTGCCGGCAAGCCCTCCCCAGGTGTGCCTGGGTTGAGGTCAATATAAACAGCACTCCAGGCAGCAATAGCCCCTGCAGCTGTGCCTGACTCCATATTCTCTGCCCCGTCAGCAGTCTCGGGGCTGTGCTGGTGGGAGGGTCTGAGGGTCCACGGCTTTGTGGGGGGCCCGGTGTGAGTGGGGCTCTGCTGGACTTTCGGCAGGAGTTGCCAGGCTGCCACCTGTAAAGAAGAGGATGTGTCACCCATAACTTCCACTGGAATATCTCTCCGGGCTGAGGTGAGGAAGGAAAAAAAGGAGTGGGGGCCGGGACAGGAGGGGTATCTCAGGCAGGGCAATGGAAAGCTTCCAGAAGAGCGCCCGTGGCCAGGACCATCCTGGCTGACCTGCAGGCACCAAGTTGGCCTGCGTGCTGTCGCTGGTGTGGCTCCACGGCCCTTCCTCTAGGCTTTCAAGCCCTTGTACATATTCAGGTGTTTCACCTGGGAAGGGTGGGAAGAGTTCAGCAGCAGCTGGCCTGGGGCACAGCTCACGTTTACTCACAGAGGCCTCGGCACGGTCCCCCAGCTTTGCAATAAGGACGCTCCTGCGTGGGCGGGCGGGGCTGCTGGCTGCATGGGAGATGATTCCCCACCTCTGACCAATTTCACAATTGTTTACCACTGGAGCAAGTGCCTTGGTAGTGTTTTCCTCTGTATAAATGTTAGCTTCAGTTTTTTTTTTTTCTTTTTTGGTTCAAGTTAGATTTTATTCCTCTTTTATGTATTTATGGATATAAGCATGGAAATAATTCTTTCTTATAAATACATCAGTGTGAATGGAAGAACTTTTTTTCTGTTTTATTTTTACATTTTATTTTTAAAAATTTTGAAATTTAATTTAATTTATTTTTTTTATACAGTAGGTTATTATTAGTTATCTATTTTATGCATATACATGTATACAGGTCAATCCCAATCTCCCAACTCATCCCACCACCACCACCCCATGGCTTCCCCCACTTTGTGTCCATACGTTTGTTCTCTACCTCTGTGTCTCTCTTTCTGCCCTGCAAACCAGTTCATCTGTACCATTTTTCTAGGTTCCACATATAGGCATTAATATACAATATTTGTTTTTCTCTTTCTGACTTACTTCACTCTGTATGACAGTCTCTAGATCCATCAACTTCTCTACAAATGACCCAGTTTCATTCCTTTTTTTGGCTGAGTAATATTCCATTTTATATATGTACCACATCTTTATCCATTCGTCTGTCTGTGGGCATTTAGGTTGCTTCCATTACCTGGCTATTGTAAATAGTGCTGCAATGAACATTGTGGTGAATGTGTCTTTGTGATTTATGGTTTTCTCTGGGTATATGCCCAGAAGTGGGATTGCTGGATCCTATGGTAATTCTCTTTTTAGTTTTTGAAAGGAACCTTCATACTGTTCTCCACAGTGACTGTATCAATTTACATTCCCACCAATAGCGGAAGAGGGTTCCTTTTGTCCACACCCTCCCCAGAATTTGTTGTTTGTAGATTATCTGATGATGCCGATTCTCACAGGTGTGAGGTCTTACCTCATTGTAGTTCTGATTTGCATTTCTCTAATAATTAGTGATGTTGAGCAGCTTTTCATGTGCGTCTTGGCCATCTCTGTGTCTTCTTTGAAGAAACGTCTCTTCTGATCTTCTGCCCATTTTTGTATTGGGTTGTTTGTTTTATTAATATTAAGCTGCATGAGCTGTTTATATATATTGGAGATTAAACCTTTGTCCATTGATTCGTTTGTGAACGTTTTCGCCCATTCTGAGGGTTGCCTTTTTCCATTCCCGTTTTTTTAACAAAGAAAGAAAGCAAGCAAAAGAAGCAGAACACTAATGTGCGTGAAATATGCCTCTTGAAACTGTCGTTTTGAAATATGGACGTCTTTTGAATTTTTTGGTCGATATATGACCCCAGGATTTGTTTTCAGGGCAGGTGTCATTTACAGGCCTGTAATGATTTGGAATATCCACTGACCATTAGCGCTGGGATTAAAGCTGCTGTTGTGTGAAACGGCCACAAGGTGGCAGCAGTTCTCCCTTACCAAATCTGGTTACTAGGGCAGCAGAGCCTCAATGGAAGTCGCGTTCTAGATTGGAATGTAGAACGGAATGTGCCAGGAGAAAGCCCCTCAAGTTTGTCTCACTACTTCTTGTTCGTGTTTTTAATTTAATTTTTTATTTTTTATTACAGCAAGTTTGAGTACAACGTTTAGCTTGTTGTAGGTGTGCAAGATGTGGTTCTTTTACACATATACATATGTCTGTTCTTCCTGGGATCCTTTTCCCATGTACGTTATGACAGAATGTTGAGTAGTCTTCTCTTGGTACTCCGTAGGTCTTTGGTGATTATATACGTCTACTGTGTTTGTATATGTCTGTTAACCCCAATATCGTAATGAATTCAATCCTCACACCTTTCCTTTGGTGAACCATAAGTTTGTTTAATGAATCTGTGATTGCCCTTCTCCATGGAAATATCTGCCCTGGTATCAATTTATAGGTAACACCTATAAGTAATATGATATGATATGTGTCTTTCACTTTCTGACTTACTCCAAGTCACGTGATTACCTCGAGACTCATCTACGGTGCTGCAAATGGCATTGTGTCCTTTTTTTCCTTGGCGAATATTCTGTCTTAGCGAGGTCCATTTTCTGCAATGTGATTCCCCGAGGGCTGAGGATTAGCTGACCTGGGCAGCCTGACCCTGCCGGCAAGCCCTCCCCAGGTGTGCCTGGGGAGGGGTCAATATAAACAGCACTACAGGCAGCAATAGCCCCTGCAGCTGTGCCTGACTCCATATTCTCTGCCCCGTCAGCAGTCTCGGGGCTGTGCTGGTGGGAGGGTGTGAGGGTCCACGGCTTTGTGGGGGGCCCGGTGTGAGTGGGGCTCTGCTGGACTTTCGGCAGGAGTTGCCAGGCTGCCACCTGTAAAGAAGAGGATGGGTCACCCATAACTTCCACTGGAATATCTCTCCGGGCTGAGGTGAGGAAGGAAAAAAAGGAGTGGGGGCCGGGACAGGAGGGGTATCTCAGGCAGGGCAATGGAAAGCTTCCAGAAGAGCGCCCGTGGCCAGGACCATCGTGGCTGACCTGCAGGCACCAAGTTGGCCTGCGTGCTGTCGCTGGTGTGGCTCCACGGCCCTTCATCTAGGCTTTCAAGCCCTTGTACATATTCAGGTGTTTCACCTGGGAAGGGTGGGAAGAGTTCAGCAGCAGCTGGCCTGGGGCTCAGCTCACGTTTCCTCACAGAGGCCTCGGCACGGTCCCCCAGCTTTGCAATGAGGACGCTCCTTGCGTGGGCGGGCGGGGCTGCTGGCTGTATGGGAGATGATTCCCCACCTCTGACCAATTTCACAATTGTTTACCACTGGAGCAAGTGCCTTGGTAGTGTTTTCCTCTGTATAAATGTTAGGTTCAGTTTTTTTTTTCTTTTTTGGTTCAAGTTAGATTTGATTCCTCTTTTATGTATTTATGGATATAAGCATGGAAAGAATTCATTCTTATAAATACATCAGTGTGAATGGAAGAACTTTTTTTCTGTTTTATTTTTACATTTTATTTTTAAAAATTTTGAAATTTAATTTAATTTATTTTTTTTATACAGTAGGTTATTATTAGTTATCTATTTTATGCATATACATGTATACAGGTCAATCCCAATCTCCCAACTCATCCCACCACCACCACCCCATGGCTTCCCCCACTTTGTGTCCATACGTTTGTTCTCTACCTCTGTGTCTCTCTTTCTGCCCTGCAAACCAGTTCACCTGTACCATTTTTCTAGGTTCCACATATAGGCATTAATATACAATATTTGTTTTTCTCTTTCTGACTTACTTCACTCTGTATGACAGTCTCTAGATCCATCAACTTCTCTACAAATGACCCAGTTTCATTCCTTTTTTTGGCTGAGTAATATTCCATTTTATATATGTACCACATCTTTATCCATTCGTCTGTCTGTGGGCATTTAGGTTGCTTCCATTACCTGGCTATTGTAAATAGTGCTGCAATGAACATTGTGGTGAATGTGTCTTTGTGATTTATGGTTTTCTCTGGGTATATGCCCAGAAGTGGGATTGCTGTATCCTATGGTAATTCTCTTTTTAGTTTTTTAAAGGAACCTCCATACTCTTCTCCACAGTGACTGTATCAATTTACATTCCCACCAATAGCGGAAGAGGGTTCCTTTTGTCCACACCCTCCCCAGAATTTGTTGTTTGTAGATTATCTGATGATGCCGATTCTCACAGGTGTGAGGTCTTACCTCATTGTAGTTCTGATTTGCATTTCTCTAATAATTAGTGATGTTGAGCAGCTTTTCATGTGCGTCTTGGCCATCTCTGTGTCTTCTTTGAAGAAACGTCTCTTTAGATCTTCTGCCCATTTTTGTATTGGGTTGTTCATTTTATTAATATTAAGCTGCATGAGCTGTTTATATATATGGGAGATTAAACCTTTGTCCATTGATTCGTTTGTGAATGTTTTCGCCCATTCTGAGGGTTGCCTTTTTCCATTCCCGTTCTTTTTCAAGAAAGAAAGAAAGCAAAAGAAGCAGAACACTAATGTGCGTGAAATATGCCTCTTGAAACTGTCGTTTTGAAATATGGACGTCTTTTGAATTTTTTGGTCGATATATGACCCCAGGATTTGTTTTCAGGGCAGGTGTCATTTACAGGCCTGTAATGATTTGGAATATTCACTGACCATTAGCGCTGGGATTAAAGCTGCTGTTGTGTGAAAGGGCCACAAGGCGGCAGCAGTTCTCCCTTACCAAATCTGGTTACTAGGGCAGCAGAGCCTCAATGGAAGTCGCGTTCTAGATTGGAATGTAGAACGGAATGTGCCAGGAGAAAGCCCCTCAAGTTTGTCTCACTACTTCTTGTTTGTGTTTTTAATTTAATTTTTTATTTTTTATTACAGCAAGTTTGAGTACAACGTTTAGCTTGTTGTAGGTGTGCAAGATGTGGTTCTTTTACACATATACATATGTCTGTTCTTCCTGGGATCCTTTTCCCATGTACGTTATGACAGAATGTTGAGTAGTCTTCTCTTGGTACTCTGTAGGTCTTTGGTGATTATATACGTCTACTGTGTTTGTATATGTCTGTTAACCCCAATATCGTAATGAATTCAATCCTCACACCTTTCCTTTGGTGAACCATAAGTTTGTTTAATGAATCTGTGATTGCCCTTCTCCGTGGAAATATCTGCCCTGGTATCAATTTATAGGTAACACCTATAAGTGATATGATATGATATGTGTCTTTCACTTTCTGACTTACTCCAAGTCACGTGATTACCTCGAGACTCATCTACGGTGCTGCAAATGGCATTGTGTCCTTTTTTTCCTTGGCGAATATTCTGTCTTAGCGAGGTCCATTTTCAGCAATGTGATTCACCGAGGGCTGAGGATTAGCTGACCTGGGCAGCCTGACCCTGCCGGCAAGCCCTCCCCAGGTGTGCCTGGGTTGAGGTCAATATAAACAGCACTCCAGGCAGCAATAGCCCCTGCAGCTGTGCCTGACTCCATATTCTCTGCCCCGTCAGCAGTCTCGGGGCTGTGCTGGTGGGAGGGTGTGAGGGTCCACGGCTTTGTGGGGGGCCCGGTGTGAGTGGGGCTCTGCTGGACTTTCGGCAGGAGTTGCCAGGCTGCCACCTGTAAAGAAGAGGATGTGTCACGCATAACTTCCACTGGAATATCTCTCCGGGCTGAGGTGAGGAAGGAAAAAAAGGAGTGGGGGCCGGGACAGGAGGGGTATCTCAGGCAGGGCAATGGAAAGATTCCAGAAGAGCGCCCGTGGCCAGGACCATCCTGGCTGACCTGCAGGCACCAAGTTGGCCTGCGTGCTGTCGCTGGTGTGGCTCCACGGCCCTTCCTCTAGGCTTTCAAGCCCTTGTACATATTCAGGTGTTTCACCTGGGAAGGGTGGGAAGAGTTCAGCAGCAGCTGGCCTGGGGCTCAGCTCACATTTCCTCACAGAGGCCTCGGCACGGTCCCCCAGCTTTGCAATGAGGACGCTCCTTGCGTGGGCGGGCGGGGCTGTTGGCTGTATGGGAGATGATTCCCCACCTCTGACCAATTTCACAATTGTTTACCACTGGAGCAAGTGCCTTGGTAGTGTTTTCCTCTGTATAAATGTTAGGTTCAGTTTTTTTTTCTTTTTTGGTTCAAGTTAGATTTTATTCCTCTTTTATGTATTTATGGATATAAGCATGGAAATAATTCATTCTTATAAATACATCAGTGTGAATGGAAGAACTTTTTTTCTGTTTTATTTTTACATTTTATTTTTAAAAATTTTGAAATTTAATTTAATTTATTTTTTTATACAGTAGGTTATTATTAGTTATCTATTTTATGCATATACATGTATACAGGTCAATCCCAATCTCCCAACTCATCCCACCACCACCACCCCATGGCTTCCCCCACTTTGTGTCCATACGTTTGTTCTCTACCTCTGTGTCTCTCTTTCTGCCCTGCAAACCAGTTCATCTGTACCATTTTTCTAGGTTCCACATATAGGCATTAATATACAATATTTGTTTTTCTCTTTCTGACTTACTTCACTCTGCATGACAGTCTCTAGATCCATCAACTTCTCTACAAATGACCCAGTTTCATTCCTTTTTTTGGCTGAGTAATATTCCATTTTATATATGTACCACATCTTTGTCCATTCGTCTGTCTGTGGGCATTTAGGTTGCTTCCATTACCTGGCTATTGTAAATAGTGCTGCAATGAACATTGTGGTCAATGTGTCTTTGTGATTTATGGTTTTCTCTGGGTATATGCCCAGAAGTGGGATTGCTGGATCCTATGGTAATTCTCTTTTTAGTTTTTGAAAGGAACCTCCATACTGTTCTCCATAGTGACTGTATCAATTTACATTCCCACCAATAGCGGAAGAGGGTTCCTTTTGTCCAGACCCTCCCCAGAATTTGTTGTTTGTAGATTATCTGATGATGCCGATTCTCACAGGTGTGAGGTCTTACCTCATTGTAGTTCTGATTTGCATTTCTCTAATAATTAGTGATGTTGAGCAGCTTTTCATGTGCGTCTTGGCCATCTCTGTGTCTTCTTTGAAGAAACGTCTCTTTAGATCTTCTGCCCATTTTTGTATTGGGTTGTTCGTTTTATTAATATTAAGCTGCATGAGCTGTTTATATATATTGGAGATTAAACCTTTGTCCATTGATTCGTTTGTGAACGTTTTCGCCCATTCTGAGGGTTGCCTTTTTCCATTCCCGTTTTTTTAACAAAGAAAGAAAGCAAGCAAAAGAAGCAGAACACTAATGTGCGTGAAATATGCCTCTTGAAACTGTCGTTTTGAAATATGGACGTCTTTTGAATTTTTTGGTCGATATATGACCCCAGGATATGTTTTCAGGGCAGGTGTCATTTACAGGCCTGTAATGATTTGGAATATCCACTGACCATTAGCGCTGGGATTAAAGCTGCTGTTGTGTGAAACGGCCACAAGGTGGCAGCAGTTCTCCCTTACCAAATCTGCTTACTAGGGCAGCAGAGCCTCAATGCAAGTTGCGTTCTAGATTGGAATGTAGAACGGAATGTGCCAGGAGAAAGCCCCTCAAGTTTGTCTCACTACTTCTTGTTCGTGTTTTTAATTCAATTTTTTATTTTTTATTACAGCAAGTTTGAGTACAACGTTTAGCTTGTTGTAGGTGTGCAAGAGGTGGTTCTTTTACACATATACATATGTCTGTTCTTCCTGGGATCCTTTTCCCATGTACGTTATGACAGAATGTTGAGTAGTCTTCTCTTGGTACTCCGTAGGTCTTTGGTGATTCTATACGTCTACTGTGTTTGTATATGTCTGTTAACCCCAATATCGTAATGAAGTCAATCCTCACACCTTTCCTTTGGTGAACCATAAGTTTGTTTAATGAATCTGTGATTGCCCTTCTCCGTGGAAATATCTGCCCTGGTATCAATTTATAGGTAACACCTATAAGTGATATGATATGATATGTGTCTTTCACTTTCTGACTTACTCCAAGTCACGTGATTACCTCGAGACTCATCTACGGTGCTGCAAATGGCATTGTGTCCTTTTTTTCCTTGGCGAATATTCTGTCTTAGCGAGGTCCATTTTCTGCAATGTGATTCCCCGAGGGCTGAGGATTAGCTGACCTGGGCAGCCTGACCCTGCCGGCAAGCCCTCCCCACGTGTGCCTGGGTTGAGGTCAATATAAACAGCACTCCACGCAGCAATAGCCCCTGCAGCTGTGCCTGACTCCATATTCTCTGCCCCGTCAGCAGTCTCGGGGCTGTGCTGGTGGGAGGGTGTGAGGGTCCACGGCTTTGTGGGGGGTCCGGTGTGAGTGGGGCTCTGCTGGACTTTCGGCAGGAGATGCCAGGCTGCCACCTGTAAAGAAGAGGATGTGTCACGCATAACTTCCACTGGAATATCTCTCCGGGATGAGGTGAGGAAGGAAAAAAAGGAGTGGGGGCCGGGACAGGAGGGGTATCTCAGGCAGGGCAATGGAAAGCTTCCAGAAGAGCGCCCGTGGCCAGGACCATCCTGGCTGACCTGCAGGCACCAAGTTGGCCTGCGTGCTGTCGCTGGTGTGGCTCCACGGCCCTTCCTCTAGGCTTTCAAGCCCTTGTACATATTCAGGTGTTTCACCTGGGAAGGGTGGGAAGAGTTCAGCAGCAGCTGGCCTGGGGCTCAGCTCACGTTTACTCACAGAGGCCTCGGCACGGTCCCCCAGCTTTGCAATAAGGACGCTCCTTGCGTGGGCGGGCGGGGCTGCTGGCTGTATGGGAGATGATTCCCCACCTCTGACCAATTTCAGAATTGTTTACCACTGGAGCAAGTGCCTTGGTAGTGTTTTCCTCTGTATAAACGTTAGGTTCAGTTTTTTTTTTCTTTTTTGGTTCAAGTTAGATTTTATTCCTCTTTTATGTATTTATGGATATAAGCATGGAAATAATTCATTCTTATAAATACATCAGTGTGAATGGAAGAACTCTTTTTCTGTTTTATTTTTACATTTTATTTTTAAAAATTTTGAAATTTAATTTAATTTATTTTTTTATACAGTAGGTTATTATTAGTTATCTATTTTATGCATATACATGTATACAGGTCAATCCCAATCTCCCAACTCATCCCACCACCACCACCCCATGGCTTCCCCCACTTTGTGTCCATGTCCATACGTTTGTTCTCTACCTCTGTGTCTCTATTTCTGCCCTGCAAACCAGTTCATCTGTACCATTTTTCTAGGTTCCACATATAGGCATTAATATACAATATTTGTTTTTCTCTTTCTGACTTACTTGACTCTGTATGACAGTCTCTAGATCCATCAACTTCTCTACAAATGACTCAGTTTCATTCCTTTTTTTGGCTGAGTAATATTCCATTTTATATATGTACCACCTCTTTATCCATTCGTCTGTCTGTGGGCATTTAGGTTGCTTCCATTACCTGGCTATTGTAAATAGTGCTGCAATGAACATTGTGGTGAATGTGTCTTTGTGATTTATGGTTTTCTCTGGGTATATGCCCAGAAGTGGGATTGCTGGATCCTATGGTAATTCTCATTTTAGTTTTTTAAAGGAACCTCCATACTGTTCTCCATAGTGACTGTATCAATTTACATTCCCACCAATAGCGGAAGAGGGTTCCTTTTGTCCACACCGTCCCCAGAATTTGTTGATTGTAGATTATCTGATGATGCCGATTCTCACAGGTGTGAGGTCTTACCTCATTGTAGTTTTGATTTGCATTTCTCTAATAATTAGTGATGTTGAGCAGCTTTTCATGTGCGTCTTGGCCATCTCTGTGTCTTCTTTGAAGAAACGTCTCTTTAGATCTTCTGCCCATTTTTGTATTGGGTTGTTTGTTTTATTAATATTAAGCTGCATGAGCTGTTTATATATATTGGAGATTAAACCTTTGTCCATTGATTCGTTTGTGAACGTTTTCGCCCATTCTGAGGGTTGCCTTTCTCCATTCCCGTTTTTTTTAACAAAGAAAGAAAGAAAGCAAAAGAAGCAGAACACTAATGTGCGTGAAATATGCCTCTTGAAACTGTCGTTTTGAAATATGGACGTGTTTTGAATTTTTTGGTCGATATATGACCCCAGGATTTGTTTTCAGGGCAGGTGTCATTAACAGGCCTGTAATGATTTGGAATATCCACTGACCATTAGCGCTGGCATTAAACCTGCAGTTGTGTGAAACGGCCACAAGGTGGCAGCAGTTCTCCCTTACCAAATCTGGTTACTAGGGCAGCAGAGCCTCAATGGAAGTCGTGTTCTAGATTGGAATGTAGAACGGAATGTGCCAGGAGAAAGCCCCTCAAGTTTGTCTCACTACTTCTTTTTCGTGTTTTAATTTAATTTTTTATTTTTTATTACAGCAAGTTTGAGTACCACGTTTAGCTTGTTGTAGGTGTGCAAGAGGTGGTTCTTTTACACATATACATATGTCTGTTCTTCCTGGGATCCTTTTCCCATGTACGTTATGACAGAATGTTGAGTAGTCTTCTCTTGGTACTCCATAGGTCTTTGGTGATTATATACGCCTACTGTGTTTTTATATGTCTGTTAACCCCAATATCGTAATGAATTCAATCCGCACACCTTTCCTTTGGTGAACCATAAGTTTGTTTAATGAATCTGTGATTGCCCTTCTCCGTGGAAATATCTGCCCTGGTATCAATTTATAGGTAACACCTATAAGTGATATGATATGATATGTGTCTTTCACTTTCTGACTTACTCCAAGTCACGTGATTACCTCGAGACTCATCTACGGTGCTGCAAATGGCATTGTGTCCTTTTTCTCCTTGGCGAATATTCTGTCTTAGCGAGGTCCATTTTCTGCAATGTGATTCCCTGAGGGCTGAGGATTAGCTGACCTGGGCAGCCTGACCCTGCCGGCAAGCCCTCCCCAGGTGTGCCTGGGTTGAGGTCAATATAAACAGCACTCCAGGCAGCAATAGCCCCTGCAGCTGTGCCTTACTGCATATTCTCTGCCCCGTCAGCAGCCTCGGGGCTGTGCTGGTGGGAGGGTGTGAGGGTCCACGGCTTTGTGGGTGGCCCGGTGTGAGTGGGGCTCTGCTGGACTTTCGGCAGGAGTTGCCAGGCTGCCACCTGTAAAGAAGAGGATGTGTCACCCATAACATCCACTGGAATATCTCTCCGGGCTGAGGTGAGGAAGGAAAAAAAGGAGTGGGGGCCGGGACAGGAGGGGTATCTCAGGCAGGGCAATAGAAAGCTTCCAGAAGAGCGCCCGTGGCCAGTACCATCCTGGCTGACCTGCAGGCACCAAGTTGGCCTGCGTGCTGTCGCTGGTGTGGCTCCACGGCCCTTCCTCTAGGCTTTCAAGCCCTTGTACATATTCAGGTGTTTCACCTGGGAAGGGTGGGAACAGTTCAGCAGCATCTGGCCTGGGGCTCAGCTCACGTTTACTCACAGAGGCCTCGGCACGGTCTCCCAGCTTTGCAATGAGGATGCTCCTTGCGTGGGCGGGCGGGGCTGCTGGCTGTATGGGAGATGATTCCCTACCTCTGACCAATTTCAGAATTGTTTACCACTGGAGCAAGTGCCTTGGTAGTGTTTTCCTCTGTATAACTGTAAGGTTCAGTTTTTTTTTTTTCTTTTTTGGTTCAAGTTAGATTTTATTCCTCATTTATGTATTTATAGATATAAGCATGGAAATAATTCATTCGTATAAATACATCAGTGTGAACGGAAGAACTTTTTTTCTGTTTTATTTTTACATTATATTTTTTAAAATTTTGAAATTTAATTTTAGTTATTTCTTTTATACAGTAGGTTATTATTAGTTATCTATTTTATGCATAGACATGTATACAGGTCAATCCTAATCTCCCAACTCATCCCACCACCACCACCCCATGGCTTCCCCCACTTTGTGTCCATACGTTTGTTCTCTACCTCTGTGTCTCTATTTCTGCCCTGCAAACCAGTTCATCTCTACCATTTTTCTAGGTTCCACATATAGGCATTAATATACAATATTTGTTTTTCTCTTTCTGACTTACTTCACTCTGTATGACAGTCTCTAGATCCATCAACTTCTCTACAAATGACCCAGTTTCATTCCTTTTTATGGCTGAGTAATATTCCATTTTATATATGTACCACATCTTTATCCATTCGTCTGTCTGTGGGCATTTAGGTTGCTTCCATTACCTGGCTATTGTAAATAGTGCTGCAATGAACATTGTGGTGAATGTGACTCTGTGATTTATGGTTTTCTCTGGGTATATGCCCAGAAGTGGGATTGCTGGATCCTATGGTAATTCTCTTTTTAGTTTTTTAAAGGCACCTCCATACTGTTCTCCATAGTGACTGTATCAATTTACATTCCCACCAATAGCGGAAGAGGGTTCCTTTTGTCCACACCATCCCCAGAATTTGTTGTTTGTAGATTATCTGATGATGCCGATTCTAACAGGTGTGAGGTCTTACCTCATTGTAGTTTTGATTTGCATTTCTCTAATAATTAGTGATGTTGAGCAGCTTTTCATGTGCGTCTTGGCCATCTCTGTGTCTTCTTTGAAGAAACGTCTCTTTAGATCTTCTGCCCATTTTTGTATTGGGTTGTTTGTTTTATTAATATTAAGCTGCATGAGCTGTTTATATATATTGGAGATTAAACCTTTGTCCATTGATTCGTTTGTGAACGTTTTCGCCCATTCTGAGGGTTGCCTTTCTCCATTCCCGTATTTTTTAACAAAGAAAGAAAGAAAGCAAAAGAAGCAGAACACTAATGTGCGTGAAATATGCCTCTTGAAACTGTCGTTTTGAAATATGGACGTCTTTTGAATTTTTTGGTCGATATATGACCCCAGGATTTGTTTTCAGGGCAGGTGTCATTAACTGGCCTGTAATGATTTGGAATATCCACTGACCATTAGCGCTGGCATTAAACCTGCAGTTGTGTGAAACGGCCACAAGGTGGCAGCAGTTCTCCCTTACCAAATCTGGTTACTAGGGCAGCAGAGCCTCAATGGAAGTCCTGTTCTAGATTGGAATGTAGAACGGAATGTGACAGGAGAAAGCCCCTCAAGTTTGTCTCACTACTTCTTGTTCGTGTTTTTAATTTAATTTTTTATTTTTTATTACAGCAAGTTTGAGTACAACGTTTAGCTTGTTGTAGGTGTGCAAGAGGTGGTTCTTTTACACATATACATATGTCTGTTCTTCCTGGGATCCTTTTCCCATGTACGTTATGACAGAATGTTGAGTAGTCTTCTCTTGGTACTCCGTAGGTCTTTGGTGATTATATACGTCTACTGTGTTTGTATATGTCTGTTAACCCCAATATCATAATGAATTCAATCCTCACACCTTTCCTTTGGTGAACCATAAGTTTGTTTAATGAATCTGTGATTGCCCTTCTCCGTGGAAATATCTGCCCTGGTATCAATTTATAGGTAACACCTATAAGTGATATGATATGATATGTGTCTTTCACTTTCTGACTTACTCCAAGTCACGTGATTACCTCGAGACTCATCTACGGTGCTGCAAATGGCATTGTGTCCTTTTTCTCCTTGGCGAATATTCTGTCTTAGCGAGGTCCATATTCTGCAATGTGATTCCCTGAGGGCTGAGGATTAGCTGACCTGGGCAGCCTGACCCTGCCGGCAAGCCCTCCCCAGGTGTGCCTGGGTTGAGGTCAATATAAACAGCACTCCAGGCAGCAATAGCCCCTGCAGCTGTGCCTGACTCCATATCCTCTGCCCCGTCAGCAGTCTCGGGGCTGTGCTGGTGGGAGGGTGTGAGGGTCCACGGCTTTGTGGGTGGCCCGGTGTGAGTGGGGCTCTGCTGGACTTTCGGCAGGAGTAGCCAGGCTGCCACCTGTAAAGAAGAGGATGTGTCACCCATAACTTCCACTGGAATATCTCTCCGGGCTGAGGTGAGGAAGGAAAAAAAGGAGTGGGGGCCGGGACAGGAGGGGTATCTCAGGCAGGGCAATAGAAAGCTTCCAGAAGAGCGCCCGTGGCCAGTACCATCCTGGCTGACCTGCAGGCACCAAGTTGGCCTGCGTGCTGTCGCTGGTGTGGCTCCACGGCCCTTCCTCTAGGCTTTCAAGCCCTTGTACATATTCAGGTGTTTCACCTGGGAAGGGTGGGAACAGTTCAGCAGCATCTGGCCTGGGGCTCAGCTCACGTTTACTCACAGAGGCCTCGGCACGGTCTCCCAGCTTTGCAATGAGGATGCTCCTTGCGTGGGCGGGCAGGGCTGCTGGCTGTATGGGAGATGATTCCCCACCTCTGACCAATTTCAGAATTGTTTACCACTGGAGCAAGTGCCTTCGTAGTGTTTTCCTCTGTATAACTGATAGGTTCAGTTTTTTTTTTTTCTTTTTTGGTTCAAGTTAGATTTTATTCCTCATTTATGTATTTATAGATATAAGCATGGAAATAATTCATTCGTATAAATACATCAGTGTGAATGGAAGAACTTTTTTTCTGTTTTATTTTTACATTTTATTTTTTAAAATTTTGAAATTTAATTTTAGTTATTTTTTTATACAGTAGGTTATTATTAGTTATCTATTTTATGCATAGACATGTATACAGGTCAATCCTAATCTCCCAACTCATCCCACCACCACCACCCCATGGCTTCCCCTACTTTGTGTCCATACGTTTGTTCTCTACCTCTGTGTCTCTATTTCTGCCCTGCAAACCAGTTCATCTCTACCATTTTTCTAGGTTCCACATATAGGCATTAATATACAATATTTGTTTTTCTCTTTCTGGCTTACTTCACTCTGTATGACAGTCTCTAGATCCATCAACTTCTCTACAAATGACCCAGTTTCATTCCTTTTTATGGCTGAGTAATATTCCATTTTATATATGTACCACATCTTTATCCATTCGTCTGTCTGTGGGCATTTATGTTGCTTCCATAACCTGGCTATTGTAAATAGTGCTGCAATGAACATTGTGGTGCATGTGTCTCTGTGATTTATGGTTTTCTCTGGGTATATGCCCAGAAGTTGGATTGCTGGATCCTATGGTAATTCTCTTTTTAGTTTTTTAAAGGAACCTCCATACTGTTCTCCATAGTGACTGTATCAATTTACATTCCCACCAATAGCGGAAGAGGGTTCCTTTTGTCCACACCCTCCCCAGAATTTGTTGTTTGTAGATTATCTGATGATGCCGATTCTAACAGGTGTGACGTCTTACCTCATTGTAGTTTTGATTTGCATTTCTCTAATAATTAGTGATGTTGAGCAGCTTTTCATGTGCCTCTTGGCCATCTCTGTGTCTTCTTTGAAGAAATGTCTCTTTAGATCTTCTGCCCATTTTTGTATTGGGTTGTTTGTTTTATTAATATTAAGCTGCATGAGCTGTTTATATATATTGGAGATTAAACCTTTGTCCATTGATTCATTTGTGAACGTTTTCGTCCATTCTGAGGGTTGCCTTTTTCCATTCCCGTTTTTTTTAACAAAGAAAGAAAGAAAGCAAAAGAAGCAGAACACTAATGTGCGTGAAATATGCCTCTTGAAACTGTCGTTTTTAAATATGGACGTCTTTTGAATATTTTGGTCGATATATGACCCCAGGATTTGTTTTCAGGGCAGGTGTCATTTACAGGCCTGTAATGATTTGGAATATCCACTGACCTTTAGCGCTGGCATTAAACCTACAGTTGTGTGAAACGGCCACAAGGTGGCAGCAGTTCTCCCTTACCAAATCTGGTTACTAGGGCAGCAGAGCCTCAATGGAAGTCGTGTTCTAGATTGGAATGTAGAACGGAATGTGCCAGGAGAAAGCCCCTCAAGTTTGTCTCACTACTTCTTGTTCGTGTTTTTAATTTAATTTTTTATTTTTTATTACAGCAAGTTTGAGTACAACGTTTACCTTGTTGTAGGTGTGCAAGAGGTGGTTCTTTTACACATATACATATGTCTGTTCTTCCTGGGATCCTTTTCCCATGTACGTTATGACAGAATGTTGAGTAGTCTTCTCTTGGTACTCCGTAGGTCTTTGGTGATTATATACGCCTACTGTGTTTTTATATGTCTGTTAACCCCAATATCGTAATGAATTCAATCCTCACACCTTTCCTTTGGTGAACCATAAGTTTGTTTAATGAATCTGTGATTGCCCTTCTCCGTGGAAATATCTGCCCTGGTATCAATTTATAGGTAACACCTATAAGTGATATGATATGATATGTGTCTTTCACTTTCTGACTTACTCCAAGTCACGTGATTACCTCGAGACTCATCTACGGTGCTGCAAATGGCATTGTGTCCTTTTTCTCCTTGGCGAATATTCTGTCTTAGCGAGGTCCATTTTCTGCAATGTGATTCCCTGAGGGCTGAGGATTAGCTGACCTGGGCAGCCTGACCCTGCCGGCAAGCCCTCCCCAGGTGTGCCTGGGTTGAGGTCAATATAAACAGCACTCCAGGCAGCAATAGCCCCTGCAGCTGTGCCTGACTCCATATTCTCTGCCCCGTCAGCAGTCTCGGGGCTGTGCTGGTGGGAGGGTGTGAGGGTCCACGGCTTTGTGGGTGGCCCGGTGTGAGTGGGGCTCTGCTGGACTTTCGGCAGGAGTTGCCAGGCTGCCACCTGTAAAGAAGAGGATGTGTCACCCATAACTTCCACTGGAATATCTCTCCGGGCTGAGGTGAGGAAGGAAAAAAAGGAGTGGGGGCCGGGACAGGAGGGGTATCTCAGGAAGGGCAATAGAAAGCTTCCAGAAGAGCGCCCGTGGCCAGTACCATCCTGGCTGACCTGCAGGCACCAAGTTGGCATGCGTGCTGTCGCTGGTGTGGCTCCACGGCCCTTCCTCTAGGCTTTCAAGCCCTTGTACATATTCAGGTGTTTCACCTGGGAAGGGTGGGAACAGTTCAGCAGCATCTGGCCTGGGGCTCAGCTCACGTTTACTCACAGAGGCCTCGGCACGGTCTCCCAGCTTTGCAATGAGGATGCTCCTGGCGAGGGCGGGCGGGGCTGCTGGCTGTATGGGAGATGATTCCCCACCTCTGACCAATTTCAGAATTGTTTACCACCGGAGCAAGTGCCTTGGTAGTGTTTTCCTCTGTATAATTCTTAGGTTCAGTTTTTTTTTTCTTTTTTGGTTCAAGTTAGATTTTATTCCTCATTTATGTATTTATAGATATAAGCATGGAAATAATTCATTCCTATAAATACATCAGTGTGAATGGAAGAACTTTTTTTCTGTTTTATTTTTACATTTTATTTTTTAAAATTTTGAAATTTAATTTTAGTTATTTTTTTATACAGTAGGTTATTATTAGTTATCTATTTTATGCATAGACATGTATACAGGTCAATCCTAATCTCCCAAGTCATCCCACCACCACCACCCCATGGCTTCCCCCACTTTGTGTCCATACGTTTGTTCTCTACCTCTGTGTCTCTATTTCTGCCCTGCAAACCTGTTCATCTCTACCATTTTTCTAGGTTCCACATATAGGCATTAATATACAATATTTGTTTTTCTCTTTCTGGCTTACTTCACTCTGTATGACAGTCTCTAGATCCATCAACTTCTCTACAAATGACCCAGTTTCATTCCTTTTTATGGCTGAGTAATATTCCATTTTATATATGTACCACATCTTTATCCATTCGTCTGTCTGTGGGCATTTATGTTGCTTCCATAACCTGGCTATTGTAAATAGTGCTGCAATGAACATTGTGGTGAATGTGTCTCTGTGATTTATGGTTTTCTCTGGGTATATGCCCAGAAGTGGGATTGCTGGATCCTATGGTAATTCTCTTTTTAGTTTTTTAAAGGAACCTCCATACTGTTCTCCATAGTGACTGTATCAATTTACATTCCCACCAATAGCGGAAGAGGGTTCCTTTTGTCCACACCCTCCCCAGAATTTGTTGTTTGTAGATTATCTGATGATGCCGATTCTAACAGGTGTGAGGTCTTACCTCATTGTAGTTTTGATTTGCATTTCTCTAATAATTAGTGATGTTGAGCAGCTTTTCATGTGCGTCTTGGCCATCTCTGTGTCTTCTTTGAAGAAACATCTCTTTAGATCTTCTGCCCATTTTTGTATTGGGTTGTTTGTTTTATTAATATTAAGCTGCATGAGCTGTTTATATATATTGGAGATTAAACCTTTGTCCATTGATTCATTTGTGAACGTTTTCTCCGATTCTGAGGGTTGCCTTTTTCCATTCCCGTTTTTTTTAACAAAGAAAGAAAGAAAGCAAAAGAAGCAGAACACTAATGTGCGTGAAATATGCCTCTTGAAACTGTCGTTTTGAAATATGGACGTCTTTTGAATTTTTTGGTCGATATATGACCCCAGGATTTGTTTTCAGGGCAGGTGTCATTTACAGGCCTGTAATGATTTGGAATATCCACTGACCATTAGCGCTGGCATTAAACCTGCAGTTGTGTGAAACGGCCACAAGGTGGCAGCAGTTCTCCCTTACCAAATCTGGTTACTAGGGCAGCAGAGCCTCAATGGAAGTCCTGTTCTAGATTGGAATGTAGAACGGAATGTGCCAGGAGAAAGACCCTCAAGTTTGTCTCACTACTTCTTGTTCGTGTTTTTAATTTAATTTTTTATTTTTTATTACAGCAAGTTTGAGTACAACGTTTAGCTTGTTGTAGGTGTGCAAGAGGTGGTTCTTTTACACATATACATATGTCTGTTCTTCCTGGGATCCTTTTCCCATGTACGTTATGACAGAATGTTGAGTAGTCTACTCTTGGTACTCCGTAGGTCTTTGGTGATTATATACGTCTACTGTGTTTGTATCTGTCTGTTAACCCCAATATCGTAATGAATTCAATCCTGACACCTTTCCTTTGGTGAATCATAAGTTTGTTTAATGAATCTGTGATTGCCCTTCTCCGTGGAAATATCTGCCCTGGTATCAATTTATAGGTAACACCTATAAGTGATATGATATGATATGTGTCTTTCACTTTCTGACTTACTCCAAGTCACGTGATTACCTCGAGACTCATCTACGGTGCTGCAAATGGCATTGTGTCCTTTTTCTCCTTGGCGAATATTCTGTCTTAGCGAGGTCCATTTTCTGCAATGTGATTCCCTGAGGGCTGAGGATTACCTGACCTGGGCAGCCTGACCCTGCCGGCAAGCCCTCCCCAGGTGTGCCTGGGTTGAGGTCAATATAAACAACACTCCAGGCAGCAATAGCGCCTGCAGCTGTGCCTGACTCCATATTCTCTGCCCCGTCAGCAGTCTCGGGGCTGTGCTGGTGGGAGGGTGTGAGGGTCCACCGCTTTGTGGGTGGCCCGGTGTGAGTGGGGCTCTGCTGGACTTTCGGCAGGAGTTGCCAGGCTGCCACCTGTAAAGAAGAGGATGTGTCACCCATAACTTCCACTGGAATATCTCTCCGGGCTGAGGTGAGGAAGGAAAAAAAGGAGTGGGGGCCGGGACAGGAGGGGTATCTCAGGCAGGGCAATGGAAAGCTTCCAGAAGAGCGCCCGTGGCCAGTACCATCCTGGCTGACCTGCAGGCACCAAGTTGGCCTGCGTGCTGTCGCTGGTGTGGCTCCACGGCCCTTCCTCTAGGCTTTCAAGCCCTTGTACATATTCAGGTGTTTCACCTGGGAAGGGTGGGAACAGTTCAGCAGCATCTGGCCTGGGGCTCAGCTCACGTTTACTCACAGAGGCCTCGGCACGGTCCCCCAGCTTTGCAATAAGGACACTCCTTGCGTGGGCGGGTGGGGCTGCTGGCTGTATGGGAGATGATTCCCCACCTCTGACCAATTTCACAATTGTTTACCACTGGAGCAAGTGCCTTGGTAGTGTTTTCCTCTGTATAACTGTTAGGTTCAGTTTTTTTTTTTTTTTGGTTCAAGTTAGATTTTATTCCTCTTTTATGTATTTATGGATATAAGCATGGAAATAATTCATTCTTATAAATACATCAGTGTGAATGGAAGAACTTTTTTTTCTGTTTTATTTTTACATTTTATGTTTTAAAATTTTGAAATTTAATTTTAGTTATTTTTTTTATACAGTAGGTTATTATTAGTTATCTATTTTATGCATAGAAATGTATACAGGTCAATCCTAATCTCCCAACTCATCCCACCACCACCACCCCATGGCTTCCCCCACTTTGTGTCCATACGTTTGTTCTCTACCTCTGTGTCTCTATTTCTGCCCTGCAAACCAGTTCATCTCTACCATTTTTCTAGGTTCCACATATAGGCATTAATATACAATATTTGTTTTTCTCTTTCTGGCTTACTTCACTCTGTATGACAGTCTCTAGATCCACCAACTTCTCTACAAATGACCCAGTTTCATTCCTTTTTATGGCTGAGTAATATTCCATTTTATATATGTACCACATCTTTATCCATTCCTCTGTCTGTGGGCACTTATGTTGCTTCCATAACCTGGCTATGGTAAATAGTGCTGCAATGAACATTGTGGTGAATGTGTCTCTGTGATTTATGGTTTTCTCTGGGTATATGCCCAGAAGTGGGATTGCTGGATCCTATGGTAATTCTCTTTTTAGTTTTTTAAAGGAACCTCCATACTGTTCTCCATAGTGACTGTATCAATTTACATTCCCACCAATAGCGGAAGAGGGTTCCTTTTGTCCACACCCTCCCCAGAATTTGTTGTTTGTAGATTATCTGATGATGCCGATTCTAACAGGTGTGAGGTCTTACCTCATTGTAGTTTTGATTTGCATTTCTCTAATAATTAGTGATGTTGAGCAGCTTTTCATGTGCGTCTTGGCCATCTCTGTGTCTTCTTTGAAGAAACGTCTCTTTAGATCTTCTGCCCATTTTTGTATTGGGTTGTTTGTTTTATTAATATTAAGCTGCATGAGCTGTTTATATATATTGGAGATTAAACCTTTGTCCATTGATTCATTTGTGAACGTTTTCGCCCATTCTGAGTGTTGCCTTTTTCCATTCCCGTTTTTTTTAACAAAGAAAGAAGGAAAGCAAAAGAAGCAGAAAACTAATGTGCGTGAAATATGCCTCTTGAAACTGTCGTTTTGAAATATGGACGTCTTTTGAATTTTTTGGTCGATATATGACCCCGGGATTTGTTTTCAGGGCAGGTGTCATTTACAGGCCTGTAATGATTTGGAATATCCACTGACCATTAGCGCTGGCATTAAACCTGCAGTTGTGTGAAACGGCCACAAGGTGGCAGCAGTTCTCCCTTACCAAATCTGGTTACTAGGGCAGCAGAGCCTCAATGGAAGTCGTGTTCGAGATTGGAATGTAGAACGGAATGTGCCAGGAGAAAGCCCCTCATGTTTGTCTCACTACTTCTTGTTCGTGTTTTTAATTTAATTTTTTATTTTTTATTACAGCAAGTTTGAGTACAACGTTTAGCTTGTTGTAGGTGGGCAAGAGGTGGTTCTTTTACACATATACATATGTCTGTTCTTCCTGGGATCCTTTTCCCATGTACGTTATGACAGAATGTTGAGTAGTCTTCTCTTGGTACTCCGTAGGTCTTTGGTGATTATATACGTCTACTGTGTTTGTATATGTCTGTTAACCCCAATATCGTAATGAATTCAATCCTCACACCTTTCCTTTGGTGAAACATAAGTTTGTTTAATGAATCTGTGATTGCCCTTCTCCGTGGAAATAACTGCCCTGGTATCAATTTATAGGTAACACCTATAAGTGATATGATATGATATGTGTCTTTCACTTTCTGATTTACTCCAAGTCACGTGATTACCTCGAGACTCATCTACGGTGCTGCAAATGGCATTGTGTCCTTTTTTTCCTTGGCGAATATTCTGTCTTAGCGAGGTCCATATTCTGCAATGTGATTCCCTGAGGGCTGAGGATTAGCTGACCTGGGCAGCCTGACCCTGCCGGCAAGCCCTCCCCAGGTGTGCCTGGGTTGAGGTCAATATAAACAGCACTCCAGGCAGCAATAGCCCCTGCAGCTGTGCCTGACTCCATATCCTCTGCCCCGTCAGCAGTCTCGGGGCTGTGCTGGTGGGAGGGTGTGAGGGTCCACGGCTTTGTGGGTGGCCCGGTGTGAGTGGGGCTCTGCTGGACTTTCGGCAGGAGTTGCCAGGCTGCCACCTGTAAAGAAGAGGATGTGTCACCCATAACTTCCACTGGAATATCTCTCCGGGCTGAGGTGAGGAAGGAAAAAAAGGAGTGGGGGCCGGGACAGGAGGGGTATCTCAGGCAGGGCAATAGAAAGCTTCCAGAAGAGCGCCCGTGGCCAGTACCATCCTGGCTGACCTGCAGGCACCAAGATGGCCTGCGTGCTGTCGCTGGTGTGGCTCCACGGCCCTTCCTCTAGGCTTTCAAGCCCTTGTACATATTCAGGTGTTTCACCTGGGAAGGGTGGGAACAGTTCAGCAGCATCTGGCCTGGGGCTCAGCTCACGTTTACTCACAGAGGCCTCGGCACGGTCTCCCAGCTTTGCAATGAGGATGCTCCTTGCGTGGGCGGGCGGGGCTGCTGGCTGTATGGGAGATGATTCCCCACCTCTGACCAATTTCACAATTGTTTACCACTGGAGCAAGTGCCTTGGTAGTGTTTTCCTCTGTATAATTCTTAGGTCCAGTTTTTTTTTTCTTTTTTGGTTCAAGTTAGATTTTATTCCTCATTTATGTATTTATAGATATAAGCATGGAAATAATTCATTCGTATAAATACATCAGTGTGAATGGAAGAACTTTATTTCTGTTTTATTTTTACATTTTATTTTTTAAAATTTTGAAATTTAATTTTAGTTATTTTTTTATACAGTAGGTTATTATTAGTTATCTATTTAATGCATAGACATGTATACAGGTCAATCCTAATCTCCCAACTCATCCCACCACCACCTCCCCATGGCTTCCCCCACTTTGTGTCCATACGTTTGTTCTCTACCTCTGTGTCTCTATTTCTGCCCTGCAAACCAGTTCATCTCTACCATTTCTCTAGTTTCCACATATAGGCATTAATATACAATATTTGTTTTTCTCTTTCTGGCTTACTTGACTCTGTATGACAGTCTCTAGATCCATCAACTTCTCTACAAATGACCCAGTTTCATTCCTTTTTATGGCTGAGTAATATTCCATTTTATATATGTACCACATCTTTATCCATTCGTCTGTCTGTGGGCATTTATGTTGCTTCCATAACCTGGCTATTGTAAATAGTGCTGCAATGAACATTGTGGTGAATGTGTCTCTGTGATTTATGGTTTTCTCTGAGTATATGCCCAGAAGTGGGATTGCTGGATCCTATGGTAATTCTCTTTTTAGTTTTTTAAAGGAACCTCCATACTGTTCTCCATAGTGCCTGTATCAATTTACATTCCCACCAATAGCGGAAGAGGGTTCCTTTTGTCCACACCCTCCCCAGAGTTTGTTGTTTGTAGATTATCTGATGATGCCGATTCTAACAGGTGTGAGGTCTTACCTCATTGTAGTTTTGATTTGCATTTCTCTAATAATTAGTGATGTTGAGCAGCTTTTCATGTGCGTCTTGGCCATCTCTGTGTCTTCTTTGAAGAAACGTCTCTTTAGATCTTCTGCCCATTTTTGTATTGGGTTGTTTGTTTTATTAATATTAAGCTGCATGAGCTGTTTATATATATTGGATATTAAACCTTTGTCCATTGATTCGTTTGTGAACGTTTTCGCCCATTCTGAGGGTTGCCTTTCTCCATTCCCGTTTTTTTTAACAAAGAAAGAAAGAAAGCAAAAGAAGCAGAATACTAATGTGCGTGTAATATGCCTCTTGAAACTGTCGTTTTGAAATATGGACGTCTTTTGAATTTTTTGGTCGATATATGACCCCAGGATTTGTTTTCAGGGCAGGTGTCATTTACAGGCCTGTAATGATTTGGAATATCCACTGACCATTAGCGCTGGCATTAAACCTGCAGTTGTGTGAAACGGCCACAAGGTGGCAGCAGTTCTCCCTTACCAAATCTGGTTACTAGGGCAGCAGAGCCTCAATGGAAGTCGTGTTCTAGATTGGAATGTAGAACGGAATGTGCCAGGAGAAAGCCCCTCAAGTTTGTCTCACTACTTCTTGTTCGTGTTTTTAATTTAATTTTTTATTTTTTATTACAGCAAGTTTGAGTACAACGTTTAGCTTGTTGTAGGTGGGCAAGAGGTGGTTCTTTTACACATATACATATGTCTGTTCTTCCTGGGATCCTTTTCCCATGTACGTTATGACAGAATGTTGAGTAGTCTTCTCTTGGTACTCCGTAGGTCTTTGGTGATTATATACGTCTACTGTGTTTGTATATGTCTGTTAACCCCAATATCGTAATGAATTCAATCATCACACCTTTCCTTTGGTGAAACATAAGTTTGTTTAATGAATCTGTGATTGCCCTTCTCCGTGGAAATAACTGCCCTGGTATCAATTTATAGGTAACACCTATAAGTGATATGATATGATATGTGTCTTTCACTTTCTGACTTACTCCAAGTCACGTGATTACCTCGAGACTCATCTACGGTGCTGCAAATGGCATTGTGTCCTTTTTTTCCTTGGCGAATATTCTGTCTTAGCGAGGTCCATATTCTGCAATGTGATTCCCTGAGGGCTGAGGATTAGCTGACCTGGGCAGCCTGACCTTGCCGGCAAGCCCTCCCCAGGGTTGCCTGGGTTGAGGTCAATATAAACAGCACTCCAGGCAGCAATAGCCCCTGCAGCTGTGCCTGATTCCATATTCTCTGCCCCGTCAGCAGTCTCGGGGCTGTGCTGGTGGGAGGGTGTGAGGGTCCACGGCTTTGTGGGTGGCCCGGTGTGAGTGGGGCTCTGCTGGACTTTCGGCAGGAGTTGCCAGGCTGCCACCTGTAAAGAAGAGGATGTGTCACCCATAACTTCCACTGGAATATCTCTCCGGGCTGAGGTGAGGAAGGAAAAAAAGGAGTGGGGGCCGGGACAGGAGGGGTATCTCAGGCAGGGCAATAGAAAGCTTCCAGAAGAGCGCCCGTGGCCAGTACCATCCTGGCTGACCTGCAGGCACCAAGTTGGTCTGCGTGCTGTCGCTGGTGTGGCTCCACGGCCCTTCCTCTAGGCTTTCAAGCCCTTGTACATATTCAGGTGTTTCACCTGGGAAGGTTGGGAAGAGTTCAGCAGCATCTGGCCTGGGGCTCAGCTCACGTTTACTCACAGAGGCCTCGGCACGGTCTCCCTGCTTTGCAATGAGGATGCTCCTTGCGTGGGCGGGCGGGGCTGCTGGCTGTATGGGAGATGATTCCCCAACTCTGACCAATTTCAGAATTGTTTACCAGTGGAGCAAGTGCCTTGGTAGTGTTTTCCTCTCTATAACTGTTAGGTTCAGTTCTTTTTTTTCTTTTTTGGTTCAAGTTAGATTTTATTCCTCATTTATGTATTTATAGATATAAGCATGGAAATAATTCATTCGTATAAATACATCAGTGTGAATGGAAGAACTTTTTTTCTGTTTTATTTTTACATTTTATTTTTTAAAATTTTGAAATTAAATTTTAGTTATTTTTTTATACAGTAGGTTATTATTAGTTATCTATTTTATGCATAGACATGTATACAGGTCAATCCTAATCTCCCAACTCATCCCACCACCACCACCCCATGGCTTCCCCCACTTTGTGTCCATACGTTTGTTCTCTACCTCTGTGTCTCTATTTCTGCCCTGAAAACCAGTTCATCTTTACCATTTTTCTAGGTTCCACATATAGGCATTAATATACAATATTTGTTTTTCTCTTTCTGGCTTACTTCACTCTGTATGACAGTCTCTAGATCCATCAACTTCTCTACAAATGACCCAGTTTCATTCCTTTTTATGGCTGACTAATATTCCATTTTATATATGTACCACATCTTTATCCATTCGTCTGTCTGTGGGCATTTAGGTTGCTTCCATAACCTGGCTATTGTAAATAGTGCTGCAATGAACATTGTGGTGAATGTGTCTCTGAGATTTATGGTTTTCTCTGGGTATATGCCCAGAAGTGGGATTGCTGGATCCTATGGTAATTCTCTTTTTAGTTTTTTAAAGGAACCTCCATACTCTTCTCCATAGTGACTGTATCTATTTACATTCCCACCAATAGCGGAAGAGGGTTCCTTTTGTCCACACCCTCCCCGGAATTTGTTGTTTGTAGATTATCTGATGTTGCCGATTCTAACAGGTGTGAGGTCTTACCTCATTGTAGTTTTGATTTGCATTTCTCTAATAATTAGTGATGTTGAGCAGCTTTTCATGTGCGTCTTGGCCATCTCTGTGTCTTCTTTGAAGAAACGTCTCTTTAGATCTTCTGCCCATTTTTGTATTGGGTTGTTTGTTTTATTAATATTAAGCTGCATGAGCTGTTTATATATATTGGAGATTAAACCTTTGTCCATTGATTCGTTTGTGAACGTTTTTGCACATTCTGAGGGTTGCCTTTTTCCATTCCCGTTTTTTTAACAAAGAAAGAAAGAAAGCAAAAGAAGCAGAACACTAATGTGCGTGAAATATGCCTCTTGAAACTGTCGTTTTGAAATATGGACGTCTTTTGAATTTTTTGGTCGATATATGACCCCAGGATTTGTTTTCAGGGCAGGTGTCATTTACAGGCCTGTAATGATTTGGAATATCCACTGACCATTAGCGCTGGCATTAAACCTGCAGTTGTGTGAAACGGCCACAAGGTGGCAGCAGTTCTCCCTTACCAAATCTGGTTACTAGGGCAGCAGAGCCTCAATGGAAGTCGTGTTCTAGATTGGAATGTAGAACGGAATGTGCCAGGAGAAAGCCCCTCAAGTTTGTCTCACTACTTGTTCGTGTTTTTAATTTAATTTTTTATTTTTTATTACAGCAAGTTTGAGTACAACGTTTAGCTTGTTGTAGGTGGGCAAGAGGTGGTTCTTTTACACATATACATATGTCTGTTCTTCCTGGGATCCTTTTCCCATGTACGTTATGACAGAATGTTGAGTAGTCTTCTCTTGGTACTCCGTAGGTCTTTGGTGATTATATACGTCTACTGTGTTTGTATCTGTCTGTTAACCCCAATATCGTAATGAATTCAATCCTCACACCTTTCCTTTGGTGAACCATAAGTTTGTTTAATGAATCTGTGATTGCCCTTCTCCGTGGAAATAACTGCCCTGGTATCAATTTACAGGTAACACCTATAAGTGATATGATATGATAAGTGTCTTTCACTTTCTGACTTACTCCAAGTCACGTGATTACCTCGAGACTCATCTACGGTGCTGCAAATGGCATTGTGTCCTTTTTTTCCTTGGCGAATATTCTGTCTTAGCGAGGTCCATATTCTGCAATGTGATTCCCTGAGGGCTGAGGATTACCTGACCTGGGCAGCCTGACCCTGCCGGCAAGCCCTCCCCAGGGTTGCCTGGGTTGAGGTCAATATAAACAGCACTCCAGGCAGCAATAGCCCCTGCAGCTGTGCCTTACTCCATATTCTCTGCCCCGTCAGCAGTCTCGGGGCTGTGCTGGTGGGAGGGTGTGAGGGTCCACGGCTTTGTGGGTGGCCCGGTGTGAGTGGGGCTCTGCTGGACTTTCGGCAGGAGTTGCCAGGCTGCCACCTGTAAAGAAGAGGATGTGTCACCCATAACTTCCACTGGAATACCTCTCCAGGCTGAGGTGAGGAAGGAAAAAAAGGAGTGGGGGCCGGGACAGGAGGGGTATCTCAGGCAGGGCAATAGAAAGCTTCCAGAAGAGCGCCCGTGGCCAGTACCATCCTGGCTGACCTGCAGGCACCAAGTTGGTCTGCGTGCTGTCGCTGGTGTGGCTCCACGGCCCTTCCTCTAGGCTTTCAAGCCCTTGTACATATTCAGGTGTTTCACCTGGAATGGGTGGGAAGAGTTCAGCAGCAGCTGGCCTGGGGCTCAGCTCACGTTTACTCACAGAGGCCTCGGCACGGTCTCCCTGCTTTGCAATGAGGATGCTCCTTGCGTGGGCGGGCGGGGCTGCTGGCTGTATGGGAGATGATTCCCCAACTCTGACCAATTTCAGAATTGTTTACCAGTGGAGCAAGTGCCTTGGTAGTGTTTTCCTCTGTATAACTGTTAGGTTCAGTTTTTTTTTTTCTTTTTTGGTTCAAGTTAGATTTTATTCCTCATTTATGTATTTATAGATATAAGCATGGAAATAATTCATTCGTATAAATACATCAGTGTGAATGGAAGAACTTTTTTTCTGTTTTATTTTTACATTTTATTTTTTAAAATTTTGAAATTAAATTTTAGTTATTTTTTTATACAGTAGGTTATTATTAGTTATCTATTTTATGCATAGACATGTATACAGGTCAATCCTAATCTCCCAACTCATCCCACCACCACCACCCCATGGCTTCCCCCACTTTGTGTCCATACGTTTGTTCTCTACCTCTGTGTCTCTATTTCTGCCCTGAAAACCAGTTCATCTTTACCATTTTTCTAGGTTCCACATATAGGCATTAATATACAATATTTGTTTTTCTCTTTCTGGCTTACTTCACTCTGTATGACAGTCTCTAGATCCATCAACTTCTCTACAAATGACCCAGTTTCATTCCTTTTTATGGCTGAGTAATATTCCATTTTATATATGTACCACATCTTTATCCATTCGTCTGTCTGTGGGCATTTAGGTTGCTTCCATAACCTGGCTATTGTAAATAGTGCTGCAATGAACATTGTGGTGAATGTGTCTCTGTGATTTATGGTTTTCTCTGGGTATATGCCCAGAAGTGGGATTGCTGGATCCTATGGTAATTCTCTTTTTAGTTTTTTAAAGGAACCTCCATACTCTTCTCCATAGTGACTGTATCTATTTACATTCCCACCAATAGCGGAAGAGGGTTCCTTTTGTCCACACCCTCCCCGGAATTTGTTGTTTGTAGATTATCTGATGTTGCCGATTCTAACAGGTGTGAGGTCTTACCTCATTGTAGTTTTGATTTGCATTTCTCTAATAATTAGTGATGTTGAGCAGCTTTTCATGTGCGTCTTGGCCATCTCTGTGTCTTCTTTGAAGAAACGTCTCTTTAGATCTTCTGCCCATTTTTGTATTGGGTTGTTTGTTTTATTAATATTAAGCTGCATGAGCTGTTTATATATATTGGAGATTAAACCTTTGTCCATTGATTCGTTTGTGAACGTTTTTGCACATTCTGAGGGTTGCCTTTTTCCATTCCCGTTTTTTTAACAAAGAAAGAAAGAAAGCAAAATAAGCAGAACACTAATGTGAGTGAAATATGCCTCTTGAAACTGTCGTTTTGAAATATGGACGTCTTTTGAATTTTTTGGTCGATATATGACCCCAGGATTTGTTTTCAGGGCAGGTGTCATTTACAGGCCTGTAATGATTTGGAATATCCACTGACCATTAGCGCTGGCATTAAACCTGCAGTTGTGTGAAACGGCCACAAGGTGGCAGCAGTTCTCCCTTACCAAATCTGGTTACTAGGGCAGCAGAGCCTCAATGGAAGTCGTGTTCTAGATTGGAATGTAGAACGGAATGTGCCAGGAGAAAGCCCCTCAAGTTTGTCTCACTACTTCTTGTTCGTGTTTTTAATTTAATTTTTTATTTTTTATTACAGCAAGTTTGAGTACAACGTTTAGCTTGTTGTAGGTGGGCAAGAGGTGGTTCTTTTACACATATACATATGTCTGTTCTTCCTGGGATCCTTTTCCCATGTACGTTATGACAGAATGTTGAGTAGTCTTCTCTTGGTACTCCGTAGGTCTTTGGTGATTATATACGTCTACTGTGTTTGTATCTGTCTGTTAACCCCAATATCGTAATGAATTCAATCCTCACACCTTTCCTTTGGTGAACCATAAGTTTGTTTAATGAATCTGTGATTGCCCTTCTCCGTGGAAATATCTGCCCTGGTATCAATTTATAGGTAACACCTATAAGTGATATGATATGATATGTGTCTTTCACTTTCTGACTTACTCCAAGTCACGTGATTACCTCGAGACTCATCTACGGTGCTGCAAATGGCATTGTGTCCGTTTTTTCCTTGGCGAATATTCTGTCTTAGCGAGGTCCATATTCTGCAATGTGATTCCCTGAGGGCTGAGGATTAGCTGACCTGGGCAGCCTGACCCTGCCGGCAAGCCCTCCCCAGGGTTGCCTGGGTTGAGGTCAATATAAACAGCACTCCAGGCAGCAATAGCCCCTGCAGCTGTGCCTGACTCCATATTCTCTGCCCCGTCAGCAGTCTCGGGGCTGTGCTGGTGGGAGGGTGTGAGGGTCCACGGCTTTGTGGGTGGCCCGGTGTGAGTGGGGCTCTGCTGGACTTTCGGCAGGAGTTGCCAGGCTGCCACCTGTAAAGAAGAGGATGTGTCACCCATAACTTCCACTGGAATACCTCTCCAGGCTGAGGTGAGGAAGGAAAAAAAGGAGTGGGGGCCGGGACAGGAGGGGTATCTCAGGCAGGGCAATAGAAAGCTTCCAGAAGAGCGCCCGTGGCCAGTACCATCCTGGCTGACCTGCAGGCACCAAGTTGGCCTGCGTGCTGTGGCTGTTGTGGCTCCACGGCCCTTCCTCTAGGCTTTCAAGCCCTTGTACATATTCAGGTGTTTCACCTGGGAAGGGTGGGAACAGTTCAGCAGCATCTGGCCTGGGGCTCAGCTCACGTTTACTCACAGAGGCCTTGGCACGGTCTCCCAGCTTTGCAATGAGGATGCTCCTTGCGTGGGCGGGCGGGGCTGCTGGCTGTATGGGAGATGATTCCCCACCTCTGACCAATTTCAGAATTGTTTACCAGTGGAGCAAGTGCCTTGGTAGTGTTTTCCTCTGTGTAACTGTTAGGTTCAGTTTTTTTTTTTTTTCTTTTTTGGTTCAAGTTAGATTTTATTCCTCATTTATGTATTTATAGATATAAGCATGGAAATAATTCATTCGTATAAATACATCAGTGTGAATGGAAGAACTTTTTTTCTGTTTTATTTTTACATTTTATTTTTTAAAATTTTGAAATTTAATTTTAGTTATTTTTTTATACAGTAGGTTATTATTAGTTATCTATTTTATGCATAGACATGTATACAGGTCAATCCTAATCTCCCAACTCATCCCACCACCACCACCCCATGGCTTCCCCCACTTTGTGTCCATACGTTTGTTCTCTACCTCTGTGTCTCTATTTCTGCCCTGCAAACCAGTTCATCTCTACCATTTTTCTAGGTTCCACATATAGGCATTAATATACAATATTTGTTTTTCTCTTTCTGACTTACTTCACTCTGTATGACAGTCTCTAGATCCATCAACTTCTCTACAAATGACCCAGTTTCATTCCTTTTTATGGCTGAGTAATATTCCATTTTGTATATGTACCACATCTTTATCCATTCGTCTGTCTGTGGGCATTTAGGTTGCTTCCATTACCTGGCTATTGTAAATAGTGCTGCAATGAACATTGTGGTGAATGTGTCTTTGTGATTTATGATTTTCTCTGTGTATATGCCCAGAAGTGGGATTGCTGGATCCTATGGTAATTCTCTTTTTAGTTTTTTAAAGGAACCTCCATACTGTTCTCCATAGTGACTGTATCAATTTACATTCCCACCAATAGCGGAAGAGGGTTCCTTTTGTCCACACCGTCCCCAGAATTTGTTGATTGTAGATTATCTGATGATGCTGATTCTAACAGGTGTGAGGTCTTACCTCATTGTAGTTTTGATTTGCATTTCTCTAATAATTAGTGATGTTGAGCAGCTTTTCATGTGCGTCTTGGCCATCTCTGTGTCTTCTTTGAAGAAACGTCTCTTTAGATCTTCTGCCCATTTTTGTATTGGGTTGTTTGTTTTATTAATATTAAGCTGCATGCGCTGTTTATATATATTGGAGATTAAACCTTTGTCCATTGATTCGTTTGTGAACGTTTTCGCCCATTCTGAGGGTTGCCTTTTTCCATTCCCGTTTTTTTAACAAAGAAAGAAAGAAAGCAAAAGAAGCAGAACACTAATGTGCGTGAAATATGCCTCTTGAAACTGTCGTTTTGAAATATGGACGTCTTTTGAATTTTTTGGTCGATATATGACCCCAGGATTTGTTTTCAGGGCAGGTGTCATTTACAGGCCTGTAATGATTTGGAATATCCACTGACCATTAGCGCTGGCATTAAACCTGCTGTTGTGTGAAACGGCCACAAGGTGGCAGCAGTTCTCCCTTACCAAATCTGGTTACTAGGGCAGCAGAGCCTCAATGGAAGTCATGTTCTAGATTGGAATGTAGAACGGAATGTGCCAGGAGAAAGCCCCTCAAGTTTGTCTCACTACTTCTTGTTCGTGTTTTTAATTTATTTTTTTATTTTTTATTACAGCAAGTTTGAGTACAACGTTTAGCTTGTTGTAGGTGTGCAAGAGGTGGTTCTTTTACACATATACATATGTCTGTTCTTCCTGGGATCCTTTTCCCATGTACGTTATGACAGAATGTTGAGTAGTCTTCTCTTGGTACTCCGTAGGTCTTTGGTGATTATATACGTCTACTGTGTTTGTATATGTCTGTTAACCCCAATATCGTAATGAATTCAATCCTCACACCTTTCCTTTGGTGAACCATAAGTTTGTTTAATGAATCTGTGATTGCCCTTCTCCGTGGAAATATCTGCCCTGGTATCAATTTATAGGTAACACCTATAAGTGATATGATATGATATGTGTCTTTCACTTTCTGACTTACTCCAAGTCACGTGATTACCTCGAGACTCATCTACGGTGCTGCAAATGGCATTGTGTCCTTTTTTTCCTTGGCGAATATTCTGTCTTAGCGAGGTCCATATTCTGCAATGTGATTCCCTGAGGGCTGAGGATTAGCTGACCTGGGCAGCCTGACCCTGCCGGCAAGCCCTCCCCAGGTGTGCCTGGGTTGAGGTCAATATAAACAGCACTCCAGGCAGCAATAGCCCCTGCAGCTGTGCCTGACTCCATATCCTCTGCCCCGTCAGCAGTCTCGGGGCTGTGCTGGTGGGAGGGTGTGAGGGTCCACGGCTTTGTGGGTGGCCCGGTGTGAGTGGGGCTCTGCTGGACTTTCGGCAGGAGTTGCCAGGCTGCAACCTGTAAAGAAGAGGATGTGTCACCCATAACTTCCACTGGAATATCTCTCCGGGCTGAAGTGAGGAAGGAAAAAAAGGAGTGGGGGCCGGGACAGGAGGGGTATCTCAGGCAGGGCAATAGAAAGCTTCCAGAAGAGCGCCCGTGGCCAGTACCATCCTGGCTGACCTGCAGGCACCAAGTTGGCCTGCGTGCTGTCGCTTGTGTGGCTCCACGACCCCTCCTCTTGGCTTTCAAGCCCTTGTACATATTCAGGTGTTTCACCTGGGAAAGGTGGGAACAGTTCAGCAGCATCTGGCCTGGGGCTCAGCTCACGTTTACTCACAGAGTCCTCGGCACGGTCTCCCAGCTTTGCAATGAGGATGCTCCTTGCGTGGGCGGGCGGGGCTGCTGGCTGTATGGGAGATGATTCCCCACCTCTGACCAATTTCAGAATTGTTTACCACTGGAGCAAGTGCCTTGGTAGTGTTTTCCTCTGTATAATGCTTAGGTTCAGATTTTTTTTTCTTTTTTGGTTCAAGTTAGATTTTATTCCTCATTTATGTATTTATAGATATAAGCATGGAAATAATTCATTCGTATAAATACATCAGTGTGAATGGAAGAACTTTTTTTCTGTTTTACTTTTACATTTTATTTTTTAAAATTTTGAAATTTAATTTTAGTTATTTTTTTATACAGTAGGTTATTATTAGTTATCTATTTTATGCATAGACATGTATACAGGTCAATCCTAAGCTCCCAACTCATCCCACCACCACCACCCCATGGCTTCCCCCACTTTGTGTCCATACGTTTGTTCTCTACCTCTGTGTCTCTATTTCTGCCCTGCAAACCATTTCATCTCTACCATTTTTCTAGGTTCCACATATAGGCATTAATATACAATATTTGTTTTTCTCTTTCTGGCTTACTTGACTCTGTATGACAGTCTCTAGATCCATCAACTTCTCTACAAATGACCCAGTTTCATTCCTTTATATGGCTGAGTAATATTCCATTTTATATATGTACCACATCTTTTTCCATTCGTCTGTCTGTGGGCATTTATGTTGCTTCCATAACCTGGCTATTGTAAATAGTGCTGCAATGAACATTGTGGTGAATGTGTCTCTGTGATTTATGGTTTTCTCTGAGTATATGCCCAGAAGTGGGATTGCTGGATCCTATGGTAATTCTCTTTTTAGTTTTTTAAAGGAACCTCCATACTGTTCTCCATAGTGACTGTATCAATTTACATTCCCACCAATAGCGGAAGAGGGTTCCTTTTGTCCACACCCTCCCCAGAGTTTGTTGTTTGTAGATTATCTGATGATGCCGATTCTAACAGGTGTGAGCTTTACCTCATTGTAGTTTTGATTTGCATTTCTCTAATAATTAGTGATGTTGAGCAGCTTTTCATGTGCGTCTTGGCCATCTCTGTGTCTTCTTTGAAGAAACGTCTCTTTAGATCTTCTGCCCATTTTGTATTGGGTTGTTTGTTTTATTAATATTAAGCTGCATGAGCTGTTTATATATATTGGAGATTAAACCTTTGTCCATTGATTCGTTTGTGAACGTTTTCGCCCATTCTGAGGGTTGCCTTTCTCCATTCCCGTTTTTTTTAACAAAGAAAGAAAGAAAGCAAAAGAGGCAGAATACTAATGTGCGTGTAATATGCCTCTTGAAACTGTCGTTTTGAAATATGGACGTCTTTTGAATTTTTTGGTCGATATATGACCCCAGGATTTGTTTTCAGGGCAGGTGTCATTTACAGGCCTGTAATGATTTGGAATATCCACTGACCATTAGCGCTGGCATTAAACCTGCAGTTGTGTGAAACGGCCACAAGGTGGCAGCAGTTCTCCCTTACCAAATCTGGTTACTAGGGCAGCAGAGCCTCAATGGAAGTCGTGTTCTAGATTGGAATGTAGAACGGAATGTGCCAGGAGAAAGCCCCTCAAGTTTGTCTCACTACTTCTTGTTCGTGTTTTTAATTTATTTTTTTATTTTTTATTACAGCAAGTTTGAGTACAACGTTTAGCTTGTTGTAGGTGTGCAAGAGGTGGTTCTTTTACACATATACATATGTCTGTTCTTCCTGGGATCCTTTTCCCATGTACGTTATGACAGAATGTTGAGTAGTCTTCTCTTGGTACTCCGTAGGTCTTTGGTGATTATATACGTCTACTGTGTTTGTATCTGTCTGTTAACCCCAATATCGTAATGAATTCAATCCTCACACCTTTCCTTTGGTGAACCATAAGTTTGTTTAATGAATCTGTGATTGCCCTTCTCCGTGGAAATAACTGCCCTGGTATCAATTTACAGGTAACACCTATAAGTGATATGATATGATAAGTGTCTTTCACTTTCTGACTTACTCCAAGTCACGTGATTACCTCGAGACTCATCTACGGTGCTGCAAATGGCATTGTGTCCTTTTTTTCCTTGGCGAATATTCTGTCTTAGCGAGGTCCATATTCTGCAATGTGATTCCCTGAGGGCTGAGGATTACCTGACCTGGGCAGCCTGACCCTGCCGGCAAGCCCTCCCCAGGTGTGCCTGGGTTGAGGTCAATATAAACAGCACTCCAGGCAGCAATAGCCCCTGCAGCTGTGCCTGACTCCATATTCTCTGCCCCGTCAGCAGTCTCGGGGCTGTGCTGGTGGGAGGGTGTGAGGGTCCACGGCTTTGTGGGTGGCCCGGTGTGAGTGGGGCTCTGCTGGACTTTCGGCAGGAGTTGCCAGGCTGACACCTGTAAAGAAGAGGATGTGTCACCCATAACTTCCACTGGAATACCTCTCCAGGCTGAGGTGAGGAAGGAAAAAAAGGAGTGGGGGCCGGGACAGGAGGGGTATCTCAGGCAGGGCAATAGAAAGCTTCCAGAAGAGCGCCCGTGGCCAGGACCATCCTGGCTGACCTGCAGGCACCAAGTTGGTCTGCGTGCTGTCGCTGGTGTGGCTCCACGGCCCTTCCTCTAGGCTTTCAAGCCCTTGTACATATTCAGGTGTTTCACCTGGGATGGGTGGGAAGAGTTCAGCAGCAGCTGGCCTGGGGCTCAGCTCACGTTTACTCACAGAGGCCTCTGCACGGTCTCCCTGCTTTGCAATGAGGATGCTCCTTGCGTGGGCGGGCGGGGCTGCTGGCTGTATGGGAGATGATTCCCCAACTCTGACCAATTTCAGAATTGTTTACCAGTGGAGCAAGTGCCTTGGTAGTGTTTTCCTCTGTATAACTGTTAGGTTCAGTTTTTTTTTTCCTTTTTTGGTTCAAGTTAGATTTTATTCCTCATTTATGTATTTATAGATATAAGCATGGAAATAATTCATTCGTATAAATACATCAGTGTGAATGGAAGAACTTTTTTTCTGTTTTATTTTTACATTTTATTTTTTAAAATTTTGAAATTAAATTTTAGTTATTTTTTTATACAGTAGGTTATTATTAGTTATCTATTTTATGCATAGACATGTATACAGGTCAATCCTAATCTCCCAACTCATCCCACCACCACCACCCCATGGCTTCCCCCACTTTGTGTCCATACGTTTGTTCTCTACCTCTGTGTCTCTATTTCTGCCCTGAAAACCAGTTCATCTTTACCATTTTTCTAGGTTCCACATATAGGCATTAATATACAATATTTGTTTTTCTCTTTCTGGCTTACTTCACTCTGTATGACAGTCTCTAGATCCATCAACTTCTCTACAAATGACCCAGTTTCATTCCTTTTTATGGCTGAGTAATATTCCATTTTATATATGTACCACATCTTTATCCATTCGTCTGTCTGTGGGCATTTAGGTTGCTTCCATAACCTGGCTATTGTAAATAGTGCTGCAATGAACATTGTGGTGAATGTGTCTCTGTGATTTATGGTTTTCTCTGGGTATATGCCCAGAAGTGGGATTGCTGGATCCTATGGTAATTCTCTTTTTAGTTTTTTAAAGGAACCTCCATACTCTTCTCCATAGTGACTGTATCTATTTACATTCCCACCAATAGCGGAAGAGGGTTCCTTTTGTCCACACCCTCCCCGGAATTTGTTGTTTGTAGATTATCTGATGTTGCCGATTCTAACAGGTGTGAGGTCTTACCTCATTGTAGTTTTGATTTGCATTTCTCTAATAATTAGTGATGTTGAGCAGCTTTTCATGTGCGTCTTGGCCATCTCTGTGTCTTCTTTGAAGAAACGTCTCTTTAGATCTTCTGCCCATTTTTGTATTGGGTTGTTTGTTTTATTAATATTAAGCTGCATGAGCTGTTTATATATATTGGAGATTAAACCTTTGTCCATTGATTCGTTTGTGAACGTTTTTGCACATTCTGAGGGTTGCCTTTTTCCATTCCCGTTTTTTTAACAAAGAAAGAAAGAAAGCAAAAGAAGCAGAACACTAATGTGAGTGAAATATGCCTCTTGAAACTGTCGTTTTGAAATATGGACGTCTTTTGAATTTTTTGGTCGATATATGACCCCAGGATTTGTTTTCAGGGCAGGTGTCATTTACAGGCCTGTAATGATTTGGAATATCCACTGACCATTAGCGCTGGCATTAAACCTGCAGTTGTGTGAAACGGCCACAAGGTGGCAGCAGTTCTCCCTTACCAAATCTGGTTACTAGGGCAGCAGAGCCTCAATGGAAGTCGTGTTCTAGATTGGAATGTAGAAAGGAATGTGCCAGGAGAAAGCCCCTCAAGTTTGTCTCACTACTTCTTGTTCGTGTTTTTAATTTAATTTTTTATTTTTTATTACTGCAAGTTTGAGTACAACGTTTAGCTTGTTGTAGGTGGGCAAGAGGTGGTTCTTTTACACATATACATATGTCTGTTCTTCCTGGGATCCTTTTCCCATGTACGTTATGACAGAATGTTGAGTAGTCTTCTCTTGGTACTCCGGAGGTCTTTGGTGATTATATACGTCTACTGTGTTTGTATCTGTCTGCTAACCCCAATATCGTAATGAATTCAATCCTCACACCTTTCCTTTGGTGAACCATAAGTTTGTTTAATGAATCTGTGATTGCCCTTCTCCGTGGAAATATCTGCCCTGGTATCAATTTATAGTAACACCTATAAGTGATATGATATGATATGTGTCTTTCACTTTCTGACTTACTCCAAGTCACGTGATTACCTCGAGACTCATCTACGGTGCTGCAAATGGCATTGTGTCCTTTTTTTCCTTGGCGAATATTCTGTCTTAGCGAGGTCCATATTCTGCAATGTGATTCCCTGAGGGCTGAGGATTAGCTGACCTGGGCAGCCTGACCCTGCCGGCAAGCCCTCCCCAGGGTTGCCTGGGTTGAGGTCAATATAAACAGCACTCCAGGCAGCAATAGCCCCTGCAGCTGTGCCTGACTCCATATTCTCTGCCCCGTCAGCAGTCTCCGGGCTGTGCTGGAGGGAGGGTGTGAGGGTCCACGGCTTTGTGGGTGGCCCGGTGTGAGTGGGGCTCTGCTGGACTTTCGGCAGGAGTTGCCAGGCTGCCACCTGTAAAGAAGAGGATGTGTCACCCATAACTTCCACTGGAATACCTCTCCAGTCTGAGGTGAGGAAGGAAAAAAAGGAGTGGGGGCCGGGACAGGAGGGGTATCTCAGGCAGGGCAATAGAAAGCTTCCAGAAGAGCTCCCGTGGCCAGTACCATCCTGGCTGAACTGCAGGCACCAAGTTGGCCTGCGTGCTGTCGCTGGTGTGGCTCCACGGCCCTTCCTCTAGGCTTTCAAGCCCTTGTACATATTCAGTTGTTTCACCTGGGAAGGGTGGGAACAGTTAAGCAGCAGCTGGCCTGGGGCTCAGCTCACGTTTACTCACAGAGGCCTCGGCACGGTCTCCCAGCTTTGCAATGAGGATGCTCCTTGCGTGGGCGGGCGGGGCTGCTGGCTGTATGGGAGATGATTCCCCACCTCTGACCAATTTCAGAATTGTTTACCACTGGAGCAAGTGCCTTGGTAGTGTTTTCCTCTGTATAACTGTTACGTTCAGTTTTTTTTTTTTCTTTTTTGGTTCAAGTTAGATTTTATTCCTCATTTATGTATTTATAGATATAAGCATGGAAATAATTCATTCGTATAAATACATCAGTGTGAATGGAAGAACTTTTTTTCTGTTTTATTTTTACATTTTATTTTTTAAAATTTTGAAGTTTAATTTTAGTTATTTTTTTATACAGTAGGTTATTATTAGTTATCAATTTTATGCATAGACATGTATACAGGTCAATCCTAATCTCCCAACTCATCCCACCACCACCACCCCATGGCTTCCCCCACTTTGTGTCCATACGTTTGTTCTCTACCTCTGTGTCTCTATTTCTGCCCTGCAAACCAGTTCATCTCTACCATTTTTCTAGCTTCTACATATAGGCATTAATATACAATATTTGTTTTTCTCTTTCTGGCTTACTTCTCTCTGTATGACAGTCTCAAATCCATCAACTTCTCTACAAATGACCCAGTTTCATTCCTTTTTATGGCTGAGTAATATTCCATTTTATATATGTACCACATCTTTTTCCATTCGTTTGTCTGTGGGCATTTATTTTGCTTCCATAACCTGGCTATTGTAAATAGTGCTGCAATGAACATTGTGGTGAATGTGTCTCTGTGATTTATGGTTTTCTCAGGGTATATGCCCAGAAGTGGGATTGCTGGATCCTATGGTAATTCTCTTTTTAGTTTTTTAAAGGAACCTCCATACTGTTCTCCATAGTGACTGTATCAATTTACATTCCCACCAATAGCGGAAGAGGGTTCCTTTTGTCCACACCCTCCCCAGAATTTGTTGTTTGTAGATTATCTGATGATGCCGATTCTAACAGGTGTGAGGTCTTACCTCATTGTAGTTTTGATTTGCATTTCTCTAATAATTAGTGATGTTGAGCAGCTTTTCATGTGCATCTTGGCCATCTCTGTGTCTTCTTTGAAGAAACGTCTCTTTAGATCTTCTGCCCATTTTTGTATTGGGTTGTTTGTTTTATTAATATTAAGCTGCATGAGCTGTTTATATATATTGGAGATTAAACCTTTGTCCATTGATTCGTTTGTGAACGTTTTCGCCCATTCTGAGGGTTGCCTTTTTCCATTCCCGTTTTTTTTAACAAAGAAAGAAAGAAATCAAAAGAATCAGAACACTAATGTGCGTGAAATATGCCTCTTGAAACTGTCGTTTTGAAATATGGACGTCTTTTGAATTTTTTGGTCGATATATGACCCCAGGATTTGTTTTCAGGGCAGGTGTCATTTACAGGCCTGTAATGATTTGGAATATCCACTGACCATTAGCGCTGGCATTAAACCTGCAGTTGTGTGAAACGGCCACAAGGTGGCAGCAGTTCTCCCTTACCAAATCTGGTTACTAGGGCAGCAGAGCCTCAATGGAAGTCGTGTTCTAGATTGGAATGTAGAACGGAATGTGCCAGGAGAAAGCCCCTCAAGTTTGTCTCACTACTTCTTGTTCGTGTTTTTAATTTAATTTTTTATTTTTTATTACAGCAAGTTTGAGTACAACGTTTAGCATGTTGTAGGTGTGCAAGAGGTGGTTCTTTTACACATATACATATGTCTGTTCTTCCTGGGATCCTTTTCCCATGTACGTTATGACAGAATGTTGAGTAGTCTTCTCTTGGTACTCCGTAGGTCTTTGGTGATTATATACGTCTACTGTGTTTGTATATGTCTGTTAACCCCAATATCGTAATGAATTCAATCCTCACACCTTTCCTTTGGTGAACCATAAGTTTGTTTAATGAATCTGTGATTGCCCTTCTCCGTGGAAATATCTGCCCTGGTATCAATTTATAGGTAACACCTATAAGTGATATGATATGATATGTGTCTTTCACTTTCTGACTTACTCCAAGTCACGTGATTACCTCGAGACTCATCTACGGTGCTGCAAATGGCATTGTGTCCTTTTTTTCCTTGGCGAATATTCTGTCTTAGCGAGGTCCATATTCTGCAATGTGATTCCCTGAGGGCTGAGGATTAGCTGACCTGGGCAGCCTGACCCTGCCGGCAAGCCCTCCCCAGGGTTGCCTGGGTTGAGGTCAATATAAACAGCACTCCAGGCAGCAATAGCCCCTGCAGCTGTGCCTGACTCCATATTCTCTGCCCCGTCAGCAGTCTCGGGGCTGTGCTGGTGGGAGGGTGTGAGGGTCCACGGCTTTGTGGGTGGCCCGGTGTGAGTGGGGCTCTGCTGGACTTTCGGCAGGAGTTGCCAGGCTGCCACCTGTAAAGAAGAGGATGTGTCACCCATAACTTCCACTGGAATATCTCTCCGGGCTGAGGTGAGGAAGGAAAAAAAGCAGTGGGGGCCGGGACAGGAGGGGTATCTCAGGCAGGGCAATAGAAAGCTTCCAGAAGAGCGCCCGTGGCCAGTACCATCCTGGCTGACCTGCAGGCACCAAGTTGGTCTGCGTGCTGTCGCTGGTGTGGCTCCACGGCCCTTCCTCTAGGCTTTCAAGCCCTTGTACATATTCAGGTGTTTCACCTGGGAAGGTTGGGAAGAGTTCAGCAGCATCTGGCCTGGGGCTCAGCTCACGTTTACTCACAGAGGCCTCGGCACGGTCTCCCTGCTTTGCAATGAGGATGCTCCTTGCGTGGGCGGGCGGGGCTGCTGGCTGTATGGGAGATGATTCCCCAACTCTGACCAATTTCAGAATTGTTTACCAGTGGAGCAAGTGCTTTGGTAGTGTTTTCCTCTGTATAACTGTTAGGTTCAGTTTTTTTTTTCTTTTTTGGTTCAAGTTAGATTTTATTCCTCATTTATGTATTTATAGATATAAGCATGGAAATAATTCATTCGTATAAATACATCAGTGTGAATGGAAGAACTTTTTTTCTGTTTTATTTTTACATTTTATTTTTTAAAATTTTGAAATTTAATTTTAGTTATTTTTTTATACAGTAGGTTATTATTAGTTATCTATTTTATGCATAGACATGTATACAGGTCAATCCTAATCTCCCAACTCATCCCACCACCACCACCCCATGGCTTCCCCCACTTTGTGTCCATACGTTTGTTCTCTACCTCTGTGTCTCTATTTCTGCCCTGCAAACCAGTTCATCTCTACCATTTTTCTAGGTTCTACATATAGGCATTAATATACAATATTTGTTTTTCTCTTTCTGGCTTACTTCTCTCTGTATGACAGTCTCAAATCCATCAACTTCTCTACAAATGACCCAGTTTCATTCCTTTTTATGGCTGAGTAATATTCCATTTTATATATGTACCACATCTATTTCCATTCGTCTGTCTGTGGGCATTTATGTTGCTTCCATAACCTGGCTATTGTAAATAGTGCTGCAATGAACATTGTGGTGAATGTGTCTCTGTGATTTATGGTTTTCTCAGGGTATATGCCCAGAAGTGGGATTGCTGGATCCTATGGTAATTCTCTTTTTAGTTTTTTAAAGGAACCTCCATACTGTTCTCCATAGTGACTGTATCAATTTACATTCCCACCAATAGCGGAAGAGGGTTCCTTTTGTCCACACCCTCCCCAGAATTTGTTGTTTGTAGATTATCTGATGATGCCGATTCTAACAGGTGTGAGGTCTTACCTCATTGTAGTTTTGATTTGCATTTCTCTAATAATTAGTGATGTTGAGCAGCTTTTCATGTGCATCTTGGCCATCTCTGTGTCTTCTTTGAAGAAACGTCTCTTTAGATCTTCTGCCCATTTTTGTATTGGGTTGTTTGTTTTATTAATATTAAGCTGCATGAGCTGTTTATATATATTGGAGATTAAACCTTTGTCCATTGATTCGTTTGTGAACGTTTTCGCCCATTCTGAGGGTTGCCTTTTTCCATTCCCGTTTTTTTTAACAAAGAAAGAAAGAAAGCAAAAGAAGCAGAACACTAATGTGCGTGAAATATGCCTCTTGAAACTGTCGTTTTGAAATATGGACGTCTTTTGAATTTTTTGGTCGATATATGACCCCAGGATTTGTTTTCAGGGCAGGTGTCATTTACAGGCCTGTAATGATTTGGAATATCCACTGACCATTAGCGCTGGCATTAAACCTGCAGTTGTGTGAAACGGCCACAAGGTGGCAGCAGTTCTCCCTTACCAAATCTGGTTTCTAGGGCAGCAGAGCCTCAATGGAAGTCGTGTTCTAGATTGGAATGTAGAACGGAATGTGCCAGGAGAAAGCCCCTCAAGTTTGTCTCACTACTTCTTGTTCGTGTTTTTAATTTAATTTTTTATTTTTTATTACAGCAAGTTTGAGTACAACGTTTAGCATGTTGTAGGTGTGCAAGAGGTGGTTCTTTTACACATATACATATGTCTGTTCTTCCTGGGATCCTTTTCCCATGTACGTTATGACAGAATGTTGAGTAGTCTTCTCTTGGTACTCCGTAGGTCTTTGGTGATTATATACGTCTACTGTGTTTGTATATGTCTGTTAACCCCAATATCGTAATGAATTCAATCCTCACACCTTTCCTTTGGTGAACCATAAGTTTGTTTAATGAATCTGTGATTGCCCTTCTCCGTGGAAATAACTGCCCTGGTATCAATTTATAGGTAACACCTATAAGTGATATGATATGATATGTGTCTTTCACTTTCTGACTTACTCCAAGTCACGTGATTACCTCGAGACTCATCTACGGTGCTGCAAATGGCATTGTGTCCTTTTTTTCCTTGGCGAATATTCTGTCTTAGCGAGGTCCATATTCTGCAATGTGATTCCCTGAGGGCTGAGGATTAGCTGACCTGGGCAGCCTGACCTTGCCGGCAAGCCCTCCCCAGGGTTGCCTGGGTTGAGGTCAATATAAACAGCACTCCAGGCAGCAATAGCCCCTGCAGCTGTGCCTGATTCCATATTCTCTGCCCCGTCAGCAGTCTCGGGGCTGTGCTTGTGGGAGGGTGTGGGGGTCCACGGCTTTGTGGGTGGCCCGGTGTGAGTGGGGCTCTGCTGGACTTTCGGCAGGAGTTGCCAGGCTGCCACCTGTAAAGAAGAGGATGTGTCACCCATAACTTCCACTGGAATATCTCTCCGGGCTGAGGTGAGGAAGGAAAAAAAGGAGTGGGGGCCGGGACAGGAGGGGTATCTCAGGCAGGGCAATAGAAAGCTTCCAGAAGAGCGCCCGTGGCCAGTACCATCCTGGCTGACCTGCAGGCACCAAGTTGGTCTGCGTGCTGTCGCTGGTGTGGCTCCACGGCCCTTCCTCTAGGCTTTCAAGCCCTTGTACATATTCAGGTGTTTCACCTGGGATGGGTGGGAAGAGTTCAGCAGCATCTGGCCTGGGGCTCAGCTCACGTTTACTCACAGAGGCCTCGGCACGGTCTCCCTGCTTTGCAATGAGGATGCTCCTTGCGTGGGCGGGCGGGGCTGCTGGCTGTATGGGAGATGATTCCCCAACTCTGACCAATTTCAGAATTGTTTACCAGTGGAGCAAGTGCCTTGGTAGTGTTTTCCTCTGTATAACTGTTAGGTTCAGTTTTTTTTTTTCTTTTTTGGTTCAAGTTAGATTTTATTCCTCATTTATGTATTTATAGATATAAGCATGGAAATAATTCATTCGTATAAATACATCAGTGTGAATGGAAGAACTTTTTTTCTGTTTTATTTTTACATTTTATTTTTTAAAATTTTGAAATTAAATTTTAGTTATTTTTTTATACAGTAGGTTATTATTAGTTATCTATTTTATGCATAGACATGTATACAGGTCAATCCTAATCTCCCAACTCATCCCACCACCACCACCCCATGGCTTCCCCCACTTTGTGTCCATACGTTTGTTCTCTACCTCTGTGTCTCTATTTCTGCCCTGAAAACCAGTTCATCTTTACCATTTTTCTAGGTTCCACATATAGGCATTAATATACAATATTTGTTTTTCTCTTTCTGGCTTACTTCACTCTGTATGACAGTCTCTAGATCCATCAACTTCTCTACAAATGACCCAGTTTCATTCCTTTTTATGGCTGAGTAATATTCCATTTTATATATGTACCACATCTTTATCCATTCGTCTGTCTGTGGGCATTTAGGTTGCTTCCATAACCTGGCTATTGTAAATAGTGCTGCAATGAACATTGTGGTGAATGTGTCTCTGTGATTTATGGTTTTCTCTGGGTATATGCCCAGAAGTGGGATTGCTGGATCCTATGGTAATTCTCTTTTTAGTTTTTTAAAGGAACCTCCATACTCTTCTCCATAGTGACTGTATCTATTTACATTCCCACCAATAGCGGAAGAGGGTTCCTTTTGTCCACACCCTCCCCGGAATTTGTTGTTTGTAGATTATCTGATGTTGCCGATTCTAACAGGTGTGAGGTCTTACCTCATTGTAGTTTTGATTTGCATTTCTCTAATAATTAGTGATATTGAGCAGCTTTTCATGTGCGTCTTGGCCATCTCTGTGTCTTCTTTGAAGAAACGTCTCTTTAGATCTTCTGCCCATTTTTGTATTGGGTTGTTTGTTTTATTAATATTAAGCTGCATGAGCTGTTTATATATATTGGAGATTAAACCTTTGTCCATTGATTCGTTTTTGAACGTTTTCGCCCATTCTGAGGGTTGCCTTTTTCCATTCCCGTTTTTTTTAACAAAGAAAGAAAGAAAGCAAAAGAAGCAGAACACTAATGTGCGTGAAATATGCCTCTTGAAACTGTCGTTTTGAAATATGGACGTCTTTTGAATTTTTTGGTCGATATATGACCCCAGGATTTGTTTTCAGGGCAGGTGTCATTTACAGGCCTGTAATGATTTGGAATATCCACTGACCATTAGCGCTGGCATTAAACCTGCAGTTGTGTGAAACGGCCACAAGGTGGCAGCAGTTCTCCCTTACCAAATCTGGTTTCTAGGGCAGCAGAGCCTCAATGGAAGTCGTGTTCTAGATTGGAATGTAGAACGGAATGTGCCAGGAGAAAGCCCCTCAAGTTTGTCTCACTACTTCTTGTTCGTGTTTTTAATTTAATTTTTTATTTTTTATTACAGCAAGTTTGAGTACAACGTTTAGCATGTTGTAGGTGTGCAAGAGGTGGTTCTTTTACACATATACATATGTCTGTTCTTCCTGGGATCCTTTTCCCATGTACGTTATGACAGAATGTTGAGTAGTCTTCTCTTGGTACTCCGTAGGTCTTTGGTGATTATATACGTCTACTGTGTTTGTATATGTCTGTTAACCCCAATATCGTAATGAATTCAATCCTCACACCTTTCCTTTGGTGAACCATAAGTTTGTTTAATGAATCTGTGATTGCCCTTCTCCGTGGAAATAACTGCCCTGGTATCAATTTATAGGTAACACCTATAAGTGATATGATATGATATGTGTCTTTCACTTTCTGACTTACTCCAAGTCACGTGATTACCTCGAGACTCATCTACGGTGCTGCAAATGGCATTGTGTCCTTTTTTTCCTTGGCGAATATTCTGTCTTAGCGAGGTCCATATTCTGCAATGTGATTCCCTGAGGGCTGAGGATTAGCTGACCTGGGCAGCCTGACCTTGCCGGCAAGCCCTCCCCAGGGTTGCCTGGGTTGAGGTCAATATAAACAGCACTCCAGGCAGCAATAGCCCCTGCAGCTGTGCCTGATTCCATATTCTCTGCCCCGTCAGCAGTCTCGGGGCTGTGCTTGTGGGAGGGTGTGGGGGTCCACGGCTTTGTGGGTGGCCCGGTGTGAGTGGGGCTCTGCTGGACTTTCGGCAGGAGTTGCCAGGCTGCCACCTGTAAAGAAGAGGATGTGTCACCCATAACTTCCACTGGAATATCTCTCCGGGCTGAGGTGAGGAAGGAAAAAAAGGAGTGGGGGCCGGGACAGGAGGGGTATCTCAGGCAGGGCAATAGAAAGCTTCCAGAAGAGCGCCCGTGGCCAGTACCATCCTGGCTGACCTGCAGGCACCAAGTTGGTCTGCGTGCTGTCGCTGGTGTGGCTCCACGGCCCTTCCTCTAGGCTTTCAAGCCCTTGTACATATTCAGGTGTTTCACCTGGGATGGGTGGGAAGAGTTCAGCAGCATCTGGCCTGGGGCTCAGCTCACGTTTACTCACAGAGGCCTCGGCACGGTCTCCCTGCTTTGCAATGAGGATGCTCCTTGCGTGGGCGGGCGGGGCTGCTGGCTGTATGGGAGATGATTCCCCAACTCTGACCAATTTCAGAATTGTTTACCAGTGGAGCAAGTGCCTTGGTAGTGTTTTCCTCTGTATAACTGTTAGGTTCAGTTTTTTTTTTTCTTTTTTGGTTCAAGTTAGATTTTATTCCTCATTTATGTATTTATAGATATAAGCATGGAAATAATTCATTCGTATAAATACATCAGTGTGAATGGAAGAACTTTTTTTCTGTTTTATTTTTACATTTTATTTTTTAAAATTTTGAAATTAAATTTTAGTTATTTTTTTATACAGTAGGTTATTATTAGTTATCTATTTTATGCATAGACATGTATACAGGTCAATCCTAATCTCCCAACTCATCCCACCACCACCACCCCATGGCTTCCCCCACTTTGTGTCCATACGTTTGTTCTCTACCTCTGTGTCTCTATTTCTGCCCTGAAAACCAGTTCATCTTTACCATTTTTCTAGGTTCCACATATAGGCATTAATATACAATATTTGTTTTTCTCTTTCTGGCTTACTTCACTCTGTATGACAGTCTCTAGATCCATCAACTTCTCTACAAATGACCCAGTTTCATTCCTTTTTATGGCTGAGTAATATTCCATTTTATATATGTACCACATCTTTATCCATTCGTCTGTCTGTGGGCATTTAGGTTGCTTCCATAACCTGGCTATTGTAAATAGTGCTGCAATGAACATTGTGGTGAATGTGTCTCTGTGATTTATGGTTTTCTCTGGGTATATGCCCAGAAGTGGGATTGCTGGATCCTATGGTAATTCTCTTTTTAGTTTTTTAAAGGAACCTCCATACTCTTCTCCATAGTGACTGTATCTATTTACATTCCCACCAATAGCGGAAGAGGGTTCCTTTTGTCCACACCCTCCCCGGAATTTGTTGTTTGTAGATTATCTGATGTTGCCGATTCTAACAGGTGTGAGGTCTTACCTCATTGTAGTTTTGATTTGCATTTCTCTAATAATTAGTGATGTTGAGCAGCTTTTCATGTGCGTCTTGGCCATCTCTGTGTCTTCTTTGAAGACACGTCTCTTTAGATCTTCTGCCCATTTTTGTATTGGGTTGTTTGTTTTATTAATATTAAGCTGCATGAGCTGTTTATATATATTGGAGATTAAACCTTTGTCCATTGATTCGTTTTTGAACGTTTTCGCCCATTCTGAGGGTTGCCTTTTTCCATTCCCGTTTTTTTTAACAAAGAAAGAAAGAAAGCAAAAGAAGCAGAACACTAATGTGCGTGAAATATGCCTCTTGAAACTGTCGTTTTGAAATATGGACGTCTTTTGAATTTTTTGGTCGATATATGACCCCAGGATTTGTTTTCAGGGCAGGTGTCATTTACAGGCCTGTAATGATTTGGAATATCCACTGACCATTAGCGCTGGCATTAAACCTGCAGTTGTGTGAAACGGCCACAAGGTGGCAGCAGTTCTCCCTTACCAAATCTGGTTTCTAGGGCAGCAGAGCCTCAATGGAAGTCGTGTTCTAGATTGGAATGTAGAACGGAATGTGCCAGGAGAAAGCCCCTCAAGTTTGTCTCACTACTTCTTGTTCGTGTTTTTAATTTAATTTTTTATTTTTTATTACAGCAAGTTTGAGTACAACGTTTAGCATGTTGTAGGTGTGCAAGAGGTGGTTCTTTTACACATATACATATGTCTGTTCTTCCTGGGATCCTTTTCCCATGTACGTTATGACAGAATGTTGAGTAGTCTTCTCTTGGTACTCCGTAGGTCTTTGGTGATTATATACGTCTACTGTGTTTGTATATGTCTGTTAACCCCAATATCGTAATGAATTCAATCCTCACACCTTTCCTTTGGTGAACCATAAGTTTGTTTAATGAATCTGTGATTGCCCTTCTCCGTGGAAATAACTGCCCTGGTATCAATTTATAGGTAACACCTATAAGTGATATGATATGATATGTGTCTTTCACTTTCTGACTTACTCCAAGTCACGTGATTACCTCGAGACTCATCTACGGTGCTGCAAATGGCATTGTGTCCTTTTTTTCCTTGGCGAATATTCTGTCTTAGCGAGGTCCATATTCTGCAATGTGATTCCCTGAGGGCTGAGGATTAGCTGACCTGGGCAGCCTGACCTTGCCGGCAAGCCCTCCCCAGGGTTGCCTGGGTTGAGGTCAATATAAACAGCACTCCAGGCAGCAATAGCCCCTGCAGCTGTGCCTGATTCCATATTCTCTGCCCCGTCAGCAGTCTCGGGGCTGTGCTTGTGGGAGGGTGTGGGGGTCCACGGCTTTGTGGGTGGCCCGGTGTGAGTGGGGCTCTGCTGGACTTTCGGCAGGAGTTGCCAGGCTGCCACCTGTAAAGAAGAGGATGTGTCACCCATAACTTCCACTGGAATATCTCTCCGGGCTGAGGTGAGGAAGGAAAAAAAGGAGTGGGGGCCGGGACAGGAGGGGTATCTCAGGCAGGGCAATAGAAAGCTTCCAGAAGAGCGCCCGTGGCCAGTACCATCCTGGCTGACCTGCAGGCACCAAGTTGGTCTGCGTGCTGTCGCTGGTGTGGCTCCACGGCCCTTCCTCTAGGCTTTCAAGCCCTTGTACATATTCAGGTGTTTCACCTGGGATGGGTGGGAAGAGTTCAGCAGCATCTGGCCTGGGGCTCAGCTCACGTTTACTCACAGAGGCCTCGGCACGGTCTCCCTGCTTTGCAATGAGGATGCTCCTTGCGTGGGCGGGCGGGGCTGCTGGCTGTATGGGAGATGATTCCCCAACTCTGACCAATTTCAGAATTGTTTACCAGTGGAGCAAGTGCCTTGGTAGTGTTTTCCTCTGTATAACTGTTAGGTTCAGTTTTTTTTTTTCTTTTTTGGTTCAAGTTAGATTTTATTCCTCATTTATGTATTTATAGATATAAGCATGGAAATAATTCATTCGTATAAATACATCAGTGTGAATGGAAGAACTTTTTTTCTGTTTTATTTTTACATTTTATTTTTTAAAATTTTGAAATTAAATTTTAGTTATTTTTTTATACAGTAGGTTATTATTAGTTATCTATTTTATGCATAGACATGTATACAGGTCAATCCTAATCTCCCAACTCATCCCACCACCACCACCCCATGGCTTCCCCCACTTTGTGTCCATACGTTTGTTCTCTACCTCTGTGTCTCTATTTCTGCCCTGAAAACCAGTTCATCTTTACCATTTTTCTAGGTTCCACATATAGGCATTAATATACAATATTTGTTTTTCTCTTTCTGGCTTACTTCACTCTGTATGACAGTCTCTAGATCCATCAACTTCTCTACAAATGACCCAGTTTCATTCCTTTTTATGGCTGAGTAATATTCCATTTTATATATGTACCACATCTTTATCCATTCGTCTGTCTGTGGGCATTTAGGTTGCTTCCATAACCTGGCTATTGTAAATAGTGCTGCAATGAACATTGTGGTGAATGTGTCTCTGTGATTTATGGTTTTCTCTGGGTATATGCCCAGAAGTGGGATTGCTGGATCCTATGGTAATTCTCTTTTTAGTTTTTTAAAGGAACCTCCATACACTTCTCCATAGTGACTGTATCTATTTACATTCCCACCAATAGCGGAAGAGGGTTCCTTTTGTCCACACCCTCCCCGGAATTTGTTGTTTGTAGATTATCTGATGTTGCCGATTCTAACAGGTGTGAGGTCTTACCTCATTGTAGTTTTGATTTGCATTTCTCTAATAATTAGTGATGTTGAGCAGCTTTTCATGTGCGTCTTGGCCATCTCTGTGTCTTCTTTGAAGAAACGTCTCTTTAGATCTTCTGCCCATTTTTGTATTGGGTTGTATGTTTTATTAATATTAAGCTGCATGAGCTGTTTATATATATTGGAGATTAAACCTTTGTCCATTGATTCGTTTGTGAACGTTTTTGCACATTCTGAGGGTTGCCTTTTTCCATTCCCGTTTTTTTAACAAAGAAAGAAAGAAAGCAAAAGAAGCAGAACACTAATGTGCATGAAATATGCCTCTTGAAACTGTCGTTTTGAAATATGGACGTCTTTTGAATTTTTTGGTCGATATATGACCCCAGGATTTGTTTTCAGGGCAGGTGTCATTTACAGGCCTGTAATGATTTGGAATATCCACTGACCATTAGCGCTGGCATTAAACCTGCAGTTGTGTGAAACGGCCACAAGGTGGCAGCAGTTCTCCCTTACCAAATCTGGTTACTAGGGCAGCAGAGCCTCAATGGAAGTCGTGTTCTAGATTGGAATGTAGAACGGAATGTGCCAGGAGAAAGCCCCTCAAGTTTGTCTCACTACTTCTTGTTCGTGTTTTTAATTTAATTTTTTATTTTTTATTACAGCAAGTTTGAGTACAACGTTTAGCTTGTTGTAGGTGGGCAAGAGGTGGTTCTTTTACACATATACATATGTCTGTTCTTCCTGGGATCCTTTTCCCATGTACGTTATGACAGAATGTTGAGTAGTCTTCTCTTGGTACTCCGTAGGTCTTTGGTGATTATATACGTCTACTGTGTTTGTATCTGTCTGTTAACCCCAATATCGTAATGAATTCAATCCTCACACCTTTCCTTTGGTGAACCATAAGTTTGTTTAATGAATCTGTGATTGCCCTTCTCCGTGGAAATATCTGCCCTGGTATCAATTTATAGGTAACACCTATAAGTGATATGATATGATATGTGTCTTTCACTTTCTGACTTACTCCAAGTCACGTGATTACCTCGAGACTCATCTACGGTGCTGCAAATGGCATTGTGTCCTTTTTTTCCTTGGCGAATATTCTGTCTTAGCGAGGTCCATATTCTGCAATGTGATTCCCTGAGGGCTGAGGATTAGCTGACCTGGGCAGCCTGACCCTGCCGGCAAGCCCTCCCCAGGGTTGCCTGGGTTGAGGTCAATATAAACAGCACTCCAGGCAGCAATAGCCCCTGCAGCTGTGCCTGACTCCATATTCTCTGCCCCGTCAGCAGTCTCGGGGCTGTGCTGGTGGGAGGGTGTGAGGGTCCACGGCTTTGTGGGTGGCCCGGTGTGAGTGGGGCTCTGCTGGACTTTCGGCAGGAGTTGCCAGGCTGCCACCTGTAAAGAAGAGGATGTGTCACCCATAACTTCCACTGGAATACCTCTCCAGGCTGAGGTGAGGAAGGAAAAAAAGGAGTGGGGGCCGGGACAGGAGGGGTATCTCAGGCAGGGCAATAGAAAGCTTGCAGAAGAGCGCCCGTGGCCAGTACCATCCTGGCTGACCTGCAGGCACCAAGTTGGCCTGCGTGCTGTGGCTGGTGTGGCTCCACGGCCCTTCCTCTAGGCTTTCAAGCCCTTGTACATATTCAGGTGTTTCACCTGGGAAGGGTGGGAACAGTTCAGCAGCATCTGGCCTGGGGCTCAGCTCACGTTTACTCACAGAGGCCTTGGCACGGTCTCCCAGCTTTGCAATGAGGATGCTCCTTGCGTGGGCGGGCGGGGCTGCTGGCTGTATGGGAGATGATTCCCCACCTCTGACCAATTTCAGAATTGTTTACCAGTGGAGCAAGTGCCTTGGTAGTGTTTTCCTGTGTGTAACTGTTAGGTTCAGTTTTTTTTTTTTTTCTTTTTTGGTTCAAGTTAGATTTTATTCCTCATTTATGTATTTATAGATATAAGCATGGAAATAATTCATTCGTATAAATACATCAGTGTGAATGGAAGAACTTTTTTTCTGTTTTATTTTTACATTTTATTTTTTAAAATTTTGAAATTTAATTTTAGTTATTTTTTTATACAGTAGGTTATTATTAGTTATCTATTTTATGCATAGACATGTATACAGGTCAATCCTAATCTCCCAACTCATCCCACCACCACCACCCCATGGCTTCCCCCACTTTGTGTCCATACGTTTGTTCTCTACCTCTGTGTCTCTATTTCTGCCCTGCAAACCAGTTCATCTCTACCATTTTTCTAGGTTCCACATATAGGCATTAATATACAATATTTGTTTTTCTCTTTCTGACTTACTTCACTCTGTATGACAGTCTCTAGATCCATCAACTTCTCTACAAATGACCCAGTTTCATTCCTTTTTATGGCTGAGTAATATTCCATTTTGTATATGTACCACATCTTTATCCATTCGTCTGTCTGTGGGCATTTAGGTTGCTTCCATTACCTGGCTATTGTAAATAGTGCTGCAATGAACATTGTGGTGAATGTGTCTTTGTGATTTATGGTTTTCTCTGGGTATATGCCCAGAAGTGGGATTTCTGGATCCTATGGTAATTCTCTTTTTAGTTTTTTAAAGGAACCTCCATACTGTTCTCCATAGTGACTGTATCAATTTACATTCCCACCAATAGCGGAAGAGGGTTCCTTTTGTCCACACCGTCCCCAGAATTTGTTGATTGTAGATTATCTGATGATGCTGATTCTAACAGGTGTGAGGTCTTACCTCATTGTAGTTTTGATTTGCATTTCTCTAATAATTAGTGATGTTGAGCAGCTTTTCATGTGCGTCTTGGCCATCTCTGTGTCTTCTTTGAAGAAACGTCTCTTTAGATCTTCTGCCCATTTTTGTATTGGGTTGTTTGTTTTATTAATATTAAGCTGCATGCGCTGTTTATATATATTGGAGATTAAACCTTTGTCCATTGATTCGTTTGTGAACGTTTTCGCCCATTCTGAGGGTTGCCTTTTTCCATTCCCGTTTTTTTAACAAAGAAAGAAAGAAAGCAAAAGAAGCAGAACACTAATGTGCGTGAAATATGCCTCTTGAAACTGTCGTTTTGAAATATGGACGTCTTTTGAATTTTTTGGTCGATATATGACCCCAGGATTTGTTTTCAGGGCAGGTGTCATTTACAGGCCTGTAATGATTTGGAATATCCACTGACCATTAGCGCTGGCATTAAACCTGCTGTTGTGTGAAACGGCCACAAGGTGGCAGCAGTTCTCCCTTACCAAATCTGGTTCCTAGGGCAGCAGAGCCTCAATGGAAGTCGTGTTCTAGATTGGAATGTAGAACGGAATGTGCCAGGAGAAAGCCCCTCAAGTTTGTCTCACTACTTCTTGTTCGTGTTTTTAATTTATTTTTTTATTTTTTATTACAGCAAGTTTGAGTACAACGTTTAGCTTGTTGTAGGTGTGCAAGAGGTGGTTCTTTTACACATATACATATGTCTGTTCTTCCTGGGATCCTTTTCCCATGTACGTTATGACAGAATGTTGAGTAGTCTTCTCTTGGTACTCCGTAGGTCTTTGGTGATTATATACGTCTACTGTGTTTGTATCTGTCTGTTAACCCCAATATCGTAATGAATTCAATCCTCACACCTTTCCTTTGGTGAACCATAAGTTTGTTTAATGAATCTGTGATTGCCCTTCTCCGTGGAAATATCTGCCCTGGTAGCAATTTATAGGTAACACCTATAAGTGATATGATATGATATGTGTCTTTCACTTTCTGACTTACTCCAAGTCACGTGATTACCTCGAGACTCATCTACGGTGCTGCAAATGGCATTGTGTCCTTTTTTTCCTTGGCGAATATTCTGTCTTAGCGAGGTCCATATTCTGCAATGTGATTCCCTGAGGGCTGAGGATTAGCTGACCTGGGCAGCCTGACCCTGCCGGCAAGCCCTCCCCAGGGTTGCCTGGGTTGAGGTCAATATAAACAGCACTCCAGGCAGCAATAGCCCCTGCAGCTGTGCCTGACTCCATATCCTCTGCCCCGTCAGCAGTCTCGGGGCTGTGCTGGTGGGAGGGTGTGAGGGTCCACGGCTTTGTGGGTGGCCCGGTGTGAGTGGGGCTCTGCTGGACTTTCGGCAGGAGTTGCCAGGCTGCAACCTGTAAAGAAGAGGATGTGTCACCCATAACTTCCACTGGAATATCTCTCCGGGCTGAAGTGAGGAAGGAAAAAAAGGAGTGGGGGCCGGGACAGGAGGGGTATCTCAGGCAGGGCAATAGAAAGCTTCCAGAAGAGCGCCCGTGGCCAGTACCATCCTGGCTGACCTGCAGGCACCAAGTTGGCCTGCGTGCTGTCGCTGGTGTGGCTCCACGGCCCCTCCTCTTGGCTTTCAAGCCCTTGTACATATTCAGGTGTTTCACCTGGGAAAGGTGGGAACAGTTCAGCAGCATCTGGCCTGGGGCTCAGCTCACGTTTACTCACAGAGGCCTCGGCATGGTCTCCCAGCTTTGCAATGAGGATGCTCCTTGCGTGGGCGGGCGGGGCTGCTGGCTGTATGGGAGATGATTCCCCACCTCTGACCAATTTCAGAATTGTTTACCACTGGAGCAAGTGCCTTGGTAGTGTTTTCCTCTGTATAATGCTTAGGTTCAGTTTTTTTTTTCTTTTTTGGTTCAAGTTAGATTTTATTCCTCATTTATGTATTTATAGATATAAGCATGGAAATAATTCATTCGTATAAATACATCAGTGTGAATGGAAGAACTTTTTTTCTGTTTTATTTTTACATTTTATTTTTTAAAATTTTGAAATTAAATTTTAGTTATTTTTTTTATACAGTAGGTTATTATTAGTTATCTATTTTATGCATAGACATGTATACAGGTCAATCCTAATCTCCCAACTCATCCCACCACCACCACCCCATGGCTTCCCCCACTTTGTGTCCATACGTTTGTTCTCTACCTCTGTGTCTCTATTTCTGCCCTGCAAACCAGTTCATCTCTACCATTTTTCTAGGTTCCACATATAGGCATTAATATACAATATTTGTTTTTCTCTTTCTGGCTTACTTGACTCTGTATGACAGTCTCTAGATCCATCAACTTCTCTACAAATGACCCAGTTTCATTCCTCTTTATGGCTGAGTAATATTCCATTTTGTATATGTACCACATCTTTATCCATTCGTCTGTCTGTGGGCATTTAGGTTGCTTCCATTACCTGGCTATTGTAAATAGTGTTGCAATGAACATTGTGGTGAATGTGTCTTTGTGATTTATGGTTTTCTCTGGGTATATGCCCAGAAGTGGGATTGCTGGATCCTATGGTAATTCTCTTTTTAGTTTTTTAAAGGAACCTCCATACTGTTCTCCATAGTGACTGAATCAATTTACATTCTCACCAATAGCGGAAGAGGGTTCCTTTTGTCCACACCGTCCCCAGAATTTGTTGATTGTAGATTATCTGATGATGCCGATTCTAACAGGTGTGAGGTCTTACCTCATTGTAGTTTTGATTTGCATTTCTCTAATAATTAGTGATGTTGAGCAGCTTTTCATGTGCGTCTTGGCCATCTCTGTGTCTTCTTTGAAGAAACGTCTCTTTAGATCTTCTGCCCATTTTTGTATTGGGTTGTTTGTTTTATTAATATTAAGCTGCATGAGCTGTTTATATATATTGCAGATTAAACCTTTGTCCATTGATTCGTTTGTGAACGTTTTCGCCCATTCTGTGGGTTGCCTTTCTCCATTCCCGTTTTTTTAACAAAGAAAGAAAGAAAGCAAAAGAAGCAGAACACTAATGTGCGTGAAATATGCCTCTTGAAACTGTCGTTTTGAAATATGGACGTCTTTTGAATTTTTTGGTCGATATATGACCCCAGGATTTGTTTTCAGGGCAGGTGTCATTTACAGGCCTGTAATGATTTGGAATATCCACTGACCATTAGCGCTGGCATTAAACCTGCAGTTGTGTGAAACGGCCACAAGGTGGCAGCAGTTCTCCCTTACCAAATCTGGTTACTAGGGCAGCAGAGCCTCAATGGAAGTCGTGTTCGAGATTGGAATGTAGAACGGAATGTGCCAGGAGAAAGCCCCTCAAGTTTGTCTCACTACTTCTTGTTCGTGTTTTTAATTTAATTTTTTATTTTTTATTACAGCAAGTTTGAGTACAACGTTTAGCTTGTTGTAGGTGTGCAAGAGGTGGTTCTTTTACAAATATACATATGTCTGTTCTTCCTGGGATCCTTTTCCCATGTACGTTATGACAGAATGTTGAGTAGTCTTCTCTTGGTACTCCGTAGGTCTTTGGTGATTATATACGTCTACTGTGTTTGTATCTGTCTGTTAACCCCAATATCGTAATGAATTCAATCCTCACACCTTTCCTTTGGTGAACCATAAGTTTGTTTAATGAATCTGTGATTGCCCTTCTCCGTGGAAATATCTGCCCTGGTATCAATTTATACGTAACACCTATAAGTGATATGATATGATATGTGTCTTTCACTTTCTGACTTACTCCAAGTCACGTGATTACCTCGAGACTCATCTACGGTGCTGCAAATGGCATTGTGTCCTTTTTCTCCTTGGCGAATATTCTGTCTAGCGAGGTCCATTTTCTGCAATGTGATTCCCTGAGGGCTGAGGATTAGCTGACCTGGGCAGCCTGACCCTGCCGGCAAGCCCTCCCCAGGTGTGCCTGGGTTGAGGTCAATATAAACAGCACTCCAGGCAGCAATAGCCCCTGCAGCTGTGCCTTACTCCATATCCTCTGCCCCGTCAGCAGTCTCGGGGCTGTGCTGGTGGGAGGGTGTGAGGGTCCATGGCTTTGTGGGTGGCCCGGTGTGAGTGGGGCTCTGCTGGACTTTCGGCAGGAGTTGCCAGGCTGCCACCTGTAAAGAAGAGGATGTGTCACCCATAACTTCCACTGGAATATCTCTCCGGGCTGAGGTGAGGAAGGAAAAAAAGGAGTGGGGGCCGGGACAGGAGGGGTATCTCAGGCAGGGCAATAGAAAGCTTCCAGAAGAGCGCCCGTTGCCAGTACCATCCTGGCTGACCTGCAGGCACCAAGTTGGCCTGCGTGCTGTCGCTGCTGTGGCTCCACGGCCCTTCCTCTAGGCTTTCAAGCCCTTGTACATATTCAGGTGTTTCACCTGGGAAGGGTGGGAACAGTTCAGCAGCATCTGGCCTGGGGCACAGCTCACGTTAACTCACAGAGGCCTCGGCACGGTCCCCCAGCTTTGCAATAAGGACGCTCCTTGCGTGGGCGGGCGGGGCTGCTGGCTGTATGGGAGATGATTCCCCACCTCTGACCAATTTCAGAATTGTTTACCACTGGAGCAAGTGCCTTGGTAGTGTTTTCCTCTGTATAACTGTTAGGTTCAGTTTTTTTTTTCTTTTTTGGTTCAAGTTAGATTTTATTCCTCATTTATGTATTTATAGATATAAGCATGGAAATAATTCATTCGTATAAATACATCAGTGTGAATGGAAGAACTTTTTTTCTGTTTTATTTTTACATTTTATTTTTTAAAATTTTGAAATTTAATTTTAGTTATTTTTTTATACAGTAGGTTATTATTAGTTATCTATTTTATGCATAGACATGTATACAGGTCAATCCTAATCTCCCAACTCATCCCACCACCACCACCCCATGGCTTCCCCCACTTTGTGTCCATACGTTTGTTCTCTACCTCTGTGTCTCTATTTCTGCCCTGCAAACCAGTTCATCTCTACCATTTTTCTAGGTTCCACATATAGGCATTAATATACAATATTTGTTTTTCTCTTTCTGGCTTACTTGACTCTGTATGACAGTCTCTAGATCCATCAACTTCTCTACAAATGACCCAGTTTCATTCCTTTATATGGCTGAGTAATATTCCATTTTATATATGTACCACATCTTTTTCCATTCGTCTGTCTGTGGGCATTTATGTTGCTTCCATAACCTGGCTATTGTAAATAGTGCTGCAATGAACATTGTGGTGAATGTGTCTCTGTGATTTATGGTTTTCTCTGGGTATATGCCCAGAAGTGGGATTGCTGGATCCTATGGTAATTCTCTTTTTAGTTTTTTAAAGGAACCTCCATACTGTTCTCCATAGTGACTGTATCAATTTACATTCCCACCAATAGCGGAAGAGGGTTCCTTTTGTCCACACCCTCCCCAGAGTTTGTTGTTTGTAGATTATCTGATGATGCCGATTCTAACAGGTGTGAGGTCTTACCTCATTGTAGTTTTGATTTGCATTTCTCTAATAATTAGTGATGTTGAGCAGCTTTTCATGTGCGTCTTGGCCATCTCTGTGTCTTCTTTGAAGAAACGTCTCTTTAGATCTTCTGCCCATTTTTGTATTGGGTTGTTTGTTTTATTAATATTAAGCTGCATGAGCTGTTTATATATATTGGAGATTAAACCTTTGTCCATTGATTCGTTTGTGAACGTTTTCGCCCATTCTGAGGGTTGCCTTTCTCCATTCCCGTTTTTTTTAACAAAGAAAGAAAGAAAGCAAAAGAAGCAGAATACTAATGTGCGTGTAATATGCCTCTTGAAACTGTGGTTTTGAAATATGGACGTCTTTTGAATTTTTTGGTCGATATATGACCCCAGGATTTGTTTTCAGGGCAGGTGTCATTTACAGGCCTGTAATGATTTGGAATATCCACTGACCATTAGCGCTGGCATTAAACCTGCAGTTGTGTGAAACGGCCACAAGGTGGCAGCAGTTCTCCCTTACCAAATCTGGTTACTAGGGCAGCAGAGCCTCAAAGGAAGTCGTGTTCTAGATTGGAATGTAGAACGGAATGTGCCAGGAGAAAGCCCCTCAAGTTTGTCTCACTACTTCTTGTTCGTGTTTTTAATTTATTTTTTTATTTTTTATTACAGCAAGTTTGAGTACAACGTTTAGCTTGTTGTAGGTGTGCAAGAGGTGGTTCTTTTACACATATACATATGTCTGTTCTTCCTGGGATCCTTTTCCCATGTACGTTATGACAGAATGTTGAGTAGTCTTCTCTTGGTACTCCGTAGGTCTTTGGTGATTATATACGTCTACTGTGTTTGTATCTGTCTGTTAACCCCAATATCGTAATGATTTCAATCCTCACACCTTTCCTTTGGTGAACCATAAGTTTGTTTAATGAATCTGTGATTGCCCTTCTCCGTGGAAATATCTGCCCTGGTATCAATTTATAGGTAACACCTATAAGTGATATGATATGATATGTGTCTTTCACTTTCTGACTTACTCCAAGTCACGTGATTACCTCGAGACTCATCTACGGTGCTGCAAATGGCATTGTGTCCTTTTTTTCCTTGGCGAATATTCTGTCTTAGCGAGGTCCATATTCTGCAATGTGATTCCCTGAGGGCTGAGGATTAGCTGACCTGGGCAGCCTGACCCTGCCGGCAAGCCCTCCCCAGGGTTGCCTGGGTTGAGGTCAATATAAACAGCACTCCAGGCAGCAATAGCCCCTGCAGCTGTGCCTGATTCCATATTCTCTGCCCCGTCAGCAGTCTCGGGGCTGTGCTGGTGGGAGGGTGTGAGGGTCCACGGCTTTGTGGGTGGCCCGGTGTGAGTGGGGCTCTGCTGGACTTTCGGCAGGAGTTGCCAGGCTGCCACCTGTAAAGAAGAGGATGTGTCACCCATAACTTCCACTGGAATATCTCTCCGGGCTGAGGTGAGGAAGGAAATAAAGCAGTGGGGGCCGGGACAGGAGGGGTATCTCAGGCAGGGCAATAGAAAGCTTCCAGAAGAGCGCCCGTGGCCAGTACCATCCTGGCTGACCTGCAGGCACCAAGTTGGTCTGCGTGCTGTCGCTGGTGTGGCTCCACGGCCCTTCCTCTAGGCTTTCAAGCCCTTGTACATATTCAGGTGTTTCACCTGGGAAGGGTGGGAAGAGTTCAGCAGCATCTGGCCTGGGGCTCAGCTCACGTTTACTCACAGAGGCCTCGGCACGGTCTCCCTGCTTTGCAATGAGGATGCTCCTTGCGTGGGCGGGCGGGGCTGCTGGCTGTATGGGAGATGATTCCCCAACTCTGACCAATTTCAGAATTGTTTACCAGTGGAGCAAGTGCTTTGGTAGTGTTTTCCTCTGTATAACTGTTAGGTTCAGTTTTTTTTTTTTTTCTTTTTTGGTTCAAGTTAGATTTTATTCCTCATTTATGTATTTATAGATATAAGCATGGAAATAATTCATTCGTATAAATACATCAGTGTGAATGGAAGAACTTTTTTTCTGTTTTATTTTTACATTTTATTTTTTAAAATTTTGAAATTAAATTTTAGTTATTTTTTTATACAGTAGGTTATTATTAGTTATCTATTTTATGCATAGACATGTATACAGGTCAATCCTAATCTCCCAACTCATCCCACCACCACCACCCCATGGCTTCCCCAACTTTGTGCCCATACGTTTGTTCTCTACCTCTGTGTCTCTATTTCTGCCCTGAAAACCAGTTCATCTTTACCATTTTTCTAGGTTCCACATATAGGCATTAATATACAATATTTGTTTTTCTCTTTCTGGCTTACTTCACTCTGTATGACAGTCTCTAGATCCATCAACTTCTCTACAAATGACCCAGTTTCATTCCTTTTTATGGCTGAGTAATATTCCATTTTATATATGTACCACATCTTTATCCATTCGTCTGTCTGTGGGCATTTAGGTTGCTTCCATAACCTGGCTATTGTAAATAGTGCTGCAATGAACATTGTGGTGAATGTGTCTCTGTGATTTATGGTTTTCTCTGGGTATATGCCCAGAAGTGGGATTGCTGGATCCTATGGTAATTCTCTTTTTAGTTTTTTAAAGGAACCTCCATACTCTTCTCCATAGTGACTGTATCAATTTACATTCCCACCAATAGCGGAAGAGGGTTCCTTTTGTCCACACCCTCCCCGGAATTTGTTGTTTGTAGATTATCTGATGATGCCGATTCTAACAGGTGTGAGGTCTTACCTCATTGTAGTTTTGATTTGCATTTCTCTAATAATTAGTGATGTTGAGCAGCTTTTCATGTGCGTCTTGGCCATCTCTGTGTCTTCTTTGAAGAAACGTCTCTTTAGATCTTCTGCCCATTTTTGTATTGGGTTGTTTGTTTTATTAATATTAAGCTGCATGAGCTGTTTATATATATTGGAGATTAAACCTTTGTCCATTGATTCGTTTGTGAACGTTTTTGCACATTCTGAGGGTTGCCTTTTTCCATTTCCGTTTTTTTAACAAAGAAAGAAAGAAAGCAAAAGAAGCAGAACACTAATGTGCGTGAAATATGCCTCTTGAAACTGTCGTTTTGAAATATGGACGTCTTTTGAATTTTTTGGTCGATATATGACCCCAGGATTTGTTTTCAGGGCAGGTGTCATTTACAGGCCTGTAATGATTTGGAATATCCACTGACCATTAGCGCTGGCATTAAACCTGCAGTTGTGTGAAACGGCCACAAGGTGGCAGCAGTTCTCCCTTACCAAATCTGGTTACTAGGGCAGCAGAGCCTCAATGGAAGTCGTGTTCTAGATTGGAATGTAGAACGGAATGTGCCAGGAGAAAGCCCCTCAAGTTTGTCTCACTACTTCTTGTTCGTGTTTTTAATTTAATTTTTTATTTTTTATTACAGCAAGTTTGAGTACAACGTTTAGCTTGTTGTAGGTGGGCAAGAGGTGGTTCTTTTACACATATACATATGTCTGTTCTTCCTGGGATCCTTTTCCCATGTACGTTATGACAGAATGTTGAGTAGTCTTCTCTTGGTACTCCGTAGGTCTTTGGTGATTATATACGTCTACTGTGTTTGTATCTGTCTGTTAACCCCAATATCGTAATGAATTCAATCCTCACACCTTTCCTTTGGTGAACCATAAGTTTGTTTAATGAATCTGTGATTGCCCTTCTCCGTGGAAATATCTGCCCTGGTATCAATTTATAGGTAACACCTATAAGTGATATGATATGATATGTGTCTTTCACTTTCTGACTTACTCCAAGTCACGTGATTACCTCGAGACTCATCTACGGTGCTGCAAATGGCATTGTGTCCTTTTTTTCCTTGGCGAATATTCTGTCTTAGCGAGGTCCATATTCTGCAATGTGATTCCCTGAGGGCTGAGGATTAGCTGACCTGGGCAGCCTGACCCTGCCGGCAAGCCCTCCCCAGGGTTGCCTGGGTTGAGGTCAATATAAACAGCACTCCAGGCAGCAATAGCCCCTGCAGCTGTGCCTGACTCCATATCCTCTGCCCCGTCAGCAGTCTCGGGGCTGTGCTGGTGGGAGGGTGTGAGGGTCCACGGCTTTGTGGGTGGCCCGGTGTGAGTGGGGCTCTGCTGGACTTTCGGCAGGAGTTGCCAGGCTGCCACCTGTAAAGAAGAGGATGTGTCACCCATAACTTCCACTGGAATATCTCTCCGGGCTGAAGTGAGGAAGGAAAAAAAGGAGTGGGGGCCGGGACAGGAGGGGTATCTCAGGCAGGGCAATAGAAAGCTTCCAGAAGAGCGCCCGTGGCCAGTACCATCCTGGCTGACCTGCAGGCACCAAGTTGGCCTGCGTGCTGTCGCTGGTGTGGCTCCACGGCCCCTCCTCTTGGCTTTCAAGCCCTTGTACATATTCAGGTGTTTCACCTGGGAAAGGTGGGAACAGTTCAGCAGCATCTGGCCTGGGGCTCAGCTCACGTTTACTCACAGAGGCCTCGGCACGGTCTCCCAGCTTTGCAATGAGGATGCTCCTTGCGTGGGCGGGCGGGGCTGCTGGCTGTATGGGAGATGATTCCCCACCTCTGACCAATTTCAGAATTGTTTACCACTGGAGCAAGTGCCTTGGTAGTGTTTTCCTCTGTATAAAGCTTAGGTTCAGTTTTTTTTTTCTTTTTTGGTTCAAGTTAGATTTTATTCCTCATTTATGTATTTATAGATATAAGCATGGAAATAATTCATTCGTATAAATACATCAGTGTGAATGGAAGAACTTTTTTTCTGTTTTATTTTTACATTTTATTTTTTAAAATTTTGAAATTAAATTTTAGTTATTTTTTTATACAGTAGGTTATTATTAGTTATCTATTTTATGCATAGACATGTATACAGGTCAATCCTAATCTCCCAACTCATCCCACCACCACCACCCCATGGCTTCCCCCACTTTGTGTCCATACGTTTGTTCTCTACCTCTGTGTCTCTATTTCTGCCCTGCAAACCAGTTCATCTCTACCATTTTTCTAGGTTCCACATATAGGCATTAATATACAATATTTGTTTTTCTCTTTCTGGCTTACTTGACTCTGTATGACAGTCTCTAGATCCATCAACTTCTCTACAAATGACCCAGTTTCATTCCTCTTTATGGCTGAGTAATATTCCATTTTGTATATGTACCACATCTTTATCCATTCGTCTGTCTGTGGGCATTTAGGTTGCTTCCATTACCTGGCTATTGTAAATAGTGTTGCAGTGAACATTGTGGTGAATGTGTCTTTGTGATTTATGGTTTTCTCTGGGTATATGCCCAGAAGTGGGATTGCTGGATCCTATGGTAATTCTCTTTTTAGTTTTTTAAAGGAACCTCCATACTGTTCTCCATAGTGACTGAATCAATTTACATTCTCACCAATAGCGGAAGAGGGTTCCTTTTGTCCACACCGTCCCCAGATTTTGTTGATTGTAGATTATCTGATGATGCCGATTCTAACAGGTGTGAGGTCTTACCTCATTGTAGTTTTGATTTGCATTTCTCTAATAATTAGTGATGTTGAGCAGCTTTTCATGTGCGTCTTGGCCATCTCTGTGTCTTCTTTGAAGAAACGTCTCTTTAGATCTTCTGCCCATTTTTGTATTGGGTTGTTTGTTTTATTAATATTAAGCTGCATGAGCTGTTTATATATATTGCAGATTAAACCTTTGTCCATTGATTCGTTTGTGAACGTTTTCGCCCATTCTGTGGGTTGCCTTTCTCCATTCCCGTTTTTTTAACAAAGAAAGAAAGAAAGCAAAAGAAGCAGAACACTAATGTGCGTGAAATATGCCTCTTGAAACTGTCGTTTTGAAATATGGACGTCTTTTGAATTTTTTGGTCGATATATGACCCCAGGATTTGTTTTCAGGGCAGGTGTCATTTACAGGCCTGTAATGATTTGGAATATCCACTGACCATTAGCGCTGGCATTAAACCTGCAGTTGTGTGAAACGGCCACAAGGTGGCAGCAGTTCTCCCTTACCAAATCTGGTTACTAGGGCAGCAGAGCCTCAATGGAAGTCGTGTTCTAGATTGGAATGTAGAACGGAATGTGCCAGGAGAAAGCCCCTCAAGTTTGTCTCACTACTTCTTGTTCGTGTTTTTAATTTAATTTTTTATTTTTTATTACAGCAAGTTTGAGTACAACGTTTAGCTTGTTGTAGGTGTGCAAGAGGTGGTTCTTTTACACATATACATATGTCTGTTCTTCCTGGGATCCTTTTCCCATGTACGTTATGACAGAATGTTGAGTAGTCTTCTCTTGGTACTCCGTAGGTCTTTGGTGATTATATACGTCTACTGTGTTTGTATCTGTCTGTTAACCCCAATATCGTAATGAATTCAATCCTCACACCTTTCCTTTGGTGAACCATAAGTTTGTTTAATGAATCTGTGATTGCCCTTCTCCGTGGAAATATCTGCCCTGGTATCAATTTATACGTAACACCTATAAGTGATATGATATGATATGTGTCTTTCACTTTCTGACTTACTCCAAGTCACGTGATTACCTCGAGACTCATCTACGGTGCTGCAAATGGCATTGTGTCCTTTTTCTCCTTGGCGAATATTCTGTCTAGCGAGGTCCATTTTCTGCAATGTGATTCCCTGAGGGCTGAGGATTAGCTGACCTGGGCAGCCTGACCCTGCCGGCAAGCCCTCCCCAGGTGTGCCTGGGTTGAGGTCAATATAAACAGCACTCCAGGCAGCAATAGCCCCTGCAGCTGTGCCTTACTCCATATCCTCTGCCCCGTCAGCAGTCTCGGGGCTGTGCTGGTGGGAGGGTGTGAGGGTCCATGGCTTTGTGGGTGGCCCGGTGTGAGTGGGGCTCTGCTGGACTTTCGGCAGGAGTTGCCAGGCTGCCACCTGTAAAGAAGAGGATGTGTCACCCATAACTTCCACTGGAATATCTCTCCGGGCTGAGGTGAGGAAGGAAAAAAAGGAGTGGGGGCCGGGACAGGAGGGTTATCTCAGGCAGGGCAATAGAAAGCATCCAGAAGAGCGCCCGTGGCCAGTACCATCCTGGCTGACCTGCAGGCACCAAGTTGGCCTGCGTGCTGTCGCTGCTGTGGCTCCACGGCCCTTCCTCTAGGCTTTCAAGCCCTTGTACATATTCAGGTGTTTCACCTGGGAAGGGTGGGAACAGTTCAGCAGCATCTGGCCTGGGGCTCAGCTCACGTTTACTCACAGAGGCCTCGGCACGGTCTCCCAGCTTTGCAATGAGGATGCTCCTTGCGTGGGCGGGCGGGGCTGCTGGCTGTATGGGAGATGATTCCCCACCTCTGACCAATTTCAGAATTGTTTACCACTGGAGCAAGTGCCTTGGTAGTGTTTTCCTCTGTATAACTGTTAGGTTCAGTTTTTTTTTTTCTTTTTTGGTTCAAGTTAGATTTTATTCCTCATTTATGTATTTATAGATATAAGCATGGAAATAATTCATTCGTATAAATACATCAGTGTGAATGGAAGAACTTTTTTTCTGTTTTATTTTTACATTTTATTTTTTTAAATTTTGAAATTTAATTTTAGTTATTTTTTTATACAGTAGGTTATTATTAGTTATCTATTTTATGCATAGACATGTATACAGGTCAATCCTAATCTCCCAACTCATCCCACCACCACCACCCCATGGCTTCCCCCACTTTGTGTCCATACGTTTGTTCTCTACCTCTGTGTCTCTATTTCTGCCCTGCAAACCATTTCATCTCTACCATTTTTCTAGGTTCCACATATAGGCATTAATATACAATATTTGTTTTTCTCTTTCTGGCTTACTTGACTCTGTATGACAGTCTCTAGATCCATCAACTTCTCTACAAATGACCCAGTTTCATTCCTTTATATGGCTGAGTAATATTCCATTTTATATATGTACCACATCTTTTTCCATTCGTCTGTCTGTGGGCATTTATGTTGCTTCCATAACCTGGCTATCGTAAATAGTGCTGCAATGAACATTGTGGTGAATGTGTCTCTGTGATTTATGGTTTTCTCTGGGTATATGCCCAGAAGTGGGATTGCTGGATCCTATGGTAATTCTCTTTTTAGTTTTTGAAAGGAACCTCCATACTGTTCTCCATAGTGACTGTATCAATTTACATTCCCACCAATAGCGGAAGAGGGTTCCTTTTGTCCACACCCTCCCCAGAGTTTGTTGTTTGTAGATTATCTGATGATGCCGATTCTAACAGGTGTGAGGTCTTACCTCATTGTAGTTTTGATTTGCATTTCTCTAATAATTAGTGATGTTGAGCAGCTTTTCATGTGCGTCTTGGCCATCTCTGTGTCTTCTTTGAAGAAACGTCTCTTTAGATCTTCTGCCCATTTTTGTATTGGGTTGTTTGTTTTATTAATATTAAGCTGCATGAGCTGTTTATATATATTGGAGATTAAACCTTTGTCCATTGATTCGTTTGTGAACGTTTTCGCCCATTCTGAGGGTTGCCTTTCTCCATTCCCGTTTTTTTTAACAAAGAAAGAAAGAAAGCAAAATAAGCAGAATACTAATGTGCGTGTAATATGCCTCTTGAAACTGTTGTTTTGAAATATGGACGTCTTTTGAATTTTTTGGTCGATATATGACCCCAGGATTTGTTTTCAGGGCAGGTGTCATTTACAGGCCTGTAATGATTTGGAATATCCACTGACCATTAGCGCTGGCATTAAACCTGCAGTTGTGTGAAACGGCCACAAGGTGGCAGCAGTTCTCCCTTACCAAATCTGGTTACTAGGGCAGCAGAGCCTCAATGGAAGTCGTGTTCTAGATTGGAATGTAGAACGGAATGTGCCAGGAGAAAGCCCCTCAAGTTTGTCTCACTACTTCTTGTTCGTGTTTTTAATTTATTTTTTTATTTTTTATTACAGCAAGTTTGAGTACAACGTTTAGCTTGTTGTAGGTGTGCAAGAGGTGGTTCTTTTACACATATACATATGTCTGTTCTTCCTGGGATCCTTTTCCCATGTACGTTATGACAGAATGTTGAGTAGTCTTCTCTTGGTACTCCGTAGGTCTTTGGTGATTATATACGTCTACTGTGTTTGTATCTGTCTGTTAACCCCAATATCGTAATGAATTCAATCCTCACACCTTTCCTTTGGTGAACCATAAGTTTGTTTAATGAATCTGTGATTGCCCTTCTCCGTGGAAATATCTGCCCTGGTATCAATTTATAGGTAACACCTATAAGTGATATGATATGATATGTGTCTTTCACTTTCTGACTTACTCCAAGTCACGTGATTACCTCGAGACTCATCTACGGTGCTGCAAATGGCATTGTGTCCTTTTTTTCCTTGGCGAATATTCTGTCTTAGCGAGGTCCATATTCTGCAATGTGATTCCCTGAGGGCTGAGGATTAGCTGACCTGGGCAGCCTGACCCTGCCGGCAAGCCCTCCCCAGGGTTGCCTGGGTTGAGGTCAATATAAACAGCACTCCAGGCAGCAATAGCCCCTGCAGCTGTGCCTGATTCCATATTCTCTGCCCCGTCAGCAGTCTCGGGGCTGTGCTGGTGGGAGGGTGTGAGGGTCCACGGCTTTGTGGGTGGCCCGGTGTGAGTGGGGCTCTGCTGGACTTTCGGCAGGAGTTGCCAGGCTGCCACCTGTAAAGAAGAGGATGTGTCACCCATAACTTCCACTGGAATATCTCTCCGGGCTGAGGTGAGGAAGGAAAAAAAGCAGTGGGGGCCGGGACAGGAGGGGTATCTCAGGCAGGGCAATAGAAAGCTTCCAGAAGAGCGCCCGTGGCCAGTACCATCCTGGCTGACCTGCAGGCACCAAGTTGGTCTGCGTGCTGTCACTGGTGTGGCTCCACGGCCCTTCCTCTAGGCTTTCAAGCCCTTGTACATATTCAGGTGTTTCACCTGGGAAGGGTGGGAAGAGTTCAGCAGCATCTGGCCTGGGGCTCAGCTCACGTTTACTCACAGAGGCCTCGGCACGGTCTCCCTGCTTTGCAATGAGGATGCTCCTTGCGTGGGCGGGCGGGGCTGCTGGCTGTATGGGAGATGATTCCCCAACTCTGACCAATTTCAGAATTGTTTACCAGTGGAGCAAGTGCTTTGGTAGTGTTTTCCTCTGTATAACTGTTAGGTTCAGTTTTTTTTTTTTTTCTTTTTTGGTTCAAGTTAGATTTTATTCCTCATTTATGTATTTATAGATATAAGCATGGAAATAATTCATTCGTATAAATACATCAGTGTGAATGGAAGAACTTTTTTTCTGTTTTATTTTTACATTTTATTTTTTAAAATTTTGAAATTAAATTTTAGTTATTTTTTTATACAGTAGGTTATTATTAGTTATCTATTTTATGCATAGACATGTATACAGGTCAATCCTAATCTCCCAACTCATCCCACCACCACCACCCCATGGCTTCCCCAACTTTGTGCCCATACGTTTGTTCTCTACCTCTGTGTCTCTATTTCTGCCCTGAAAACCAGTTCATCTTTACCATTTTTCTAGGTTCCACATATAGGCATTAATATACAATATTTGTTTTTCTCTTTCTGGCTTACTTCACTCTGTATGACAGTCTCTAGATCCATCAACTTCTCTACAAATGACCCAGTTTCATTCCTTTTTATGGCTGAGTAATATTCCATTTTATATATGTACCACATCTTTATCCATTCGTCTGTCTGTGGGCATTTAGGTTGCTTCCATAACCTGGCTATTGTAAATAGTGCTGCAATGAACATTGTGGTGAATGTGTCTCTGTGATTTATGGTTTTCTCTGGGTATATGCCCAGAAGTGGGATTGCTGGATCCTATGGTAATTCTCTTTTTAGTTTTTTAAAGGAACCTCCATACTCTTCTCCATAGTGACTGTATCAATTTACATTCCCACCAATAGCGGAAGAGGGTTCCTTTTGTCCACACCCTCCCCGGAATTTGTTGTTTGTAGATTATCTGATGATGCCGATTCTAACAGGTGTGAGGTCTTACCTCATTGTAGTTTTGATTTGCATTTCTCTAATAATTAGTGATGTTGAGCAGCTTTTCATGTGCGTCTTGGCCATCTCTGTGTCTTCTTTGAAGAAACGTCTCTTTAGATCTTCTGCCCATTTTTGTATTGGGTTGTTTGTTTTATTAATATTAAGCTGCATGAGCTGTTTATATATATTGGAGATTAAACCTTTGTCCATTGATTCGTTTGTGAACGTTTTTGCACATTCTGAGGGTTGCCTTTTTCCATTTCCGTTTTTTTAACAAAGAAAGAAAGAAAGCAAAAGAAGCAGAACACTAATGTGCGTGAAATATGCCTCTTGAAACTGTCGTTTTGAAATATGGACGTCTTTTGAATTTTTTGGTCGATATATGACCCCAGGATTTGTTTTCAGGGCAGGTGTCATTTACAGGCCTGTAATGATTTGGAATATCCACTGACCATTAGCGCTGGCATTAAACCTGCAGTTGTGTGAAACGGCCACAAGGTGGCAGCAGTTCTCCCTTACCAAATCTGGTTACTAGGGCAGCAGAGCCTCAATGGAAGTCGTGTTCTAGATTGGAATGTAGAACGGAATGTGCCAGGAGAAAGCCCCTCAAGTTTGTCTCACTACTTCTTGTTCGTGTTTTTAATTTAATTTTTTATTTTTTATTACAGCAAGTTTGAGTACAACGTTTAGCTTGTTGTAGGTGGGCAAGAGGTGGTTCTTTTACACATATACATATGTCTGTTCTTCCTGGGATCCTTTTCCCATGTACGTTATGACAGAATGTTGAGTAGTCTTCTCTTGGTACTCCGTAGGTCTTTGGTGATTATATACGTCTACTGTGTTTGTATCTGTCTGTTAACCCCAATATCGTAATGAATTCAATCCTCACACCTTTCCTTTGGTGAACCATAAGTTTGTTTAATGAATCTGTGATTGCCCTTCTCCGTGGAAATATCTGCCCTGGTATCAATTTATACGTAACACCTATAAGTGATATGATATGATATGTGTCTTTCACTTTCTGACTTACTCCAAGTCACGTGATTACCTCGAGACTCATCTACGGTGCTGCAAATGGCATTGTGTCCTTTTTTTCCTTGGCGAATATTCTGTCTTAGCGAGGTCCATATTCTGCAATGTGATTCCCTGAGGGCTGAGGATTAGCTGACCTGGGCAGCCTGACCCTGCCGGCAAGCCCTCCCCAGGTGTGCCTGGGTTGAGGTCAATATAAACAGCACTCCAGGCAGCAATAGCCCCTGCAGCTGTGCCTGACTCCATATTCTCTGCCCCGTCAGCAGTCTCGGGGCTGTGCTGGTGGGAGGGTGTGAGGGTCCACGGCTTTGTGGGTGGCCCGGTGTGAGTGGGGCTCTGCTGGACTTTCGGCAGGAGTTGCCAGGCTGCCACTTGTAAAGAAGAGGATGTGTCACCCATAACTTCCACTGGAATACCTCTCCAGGCTGAGGTGAGGAAGGAAAAAAAGGAGTGGGGGCCGGGACAGGAGGGGTATCTCAGGCAGGGCAATAGAAAGCTTCCAGAAGAGCGCCCGTGGCCAGTACCATCCTGGCTGAACTGCAGGCACCAAGTTGGCCTGCGTGCTGTCGCTGGTGTGGCTCCACGGCCCTTCCTCTAGGCTTTCAAGCCCTTGTACATATTCAGTTGTTTCACCTGGGAAGGGTGGGAACAGTTAAGCAGCAGCTGGCCTGGGGCTCAGCTCACGTTTACTCACAGAGGCCTCGGCACGGTCTCCCAGCTTTGCAATGAGGATGCTCCTTGCGTGGGCGGGCGGGGCTGCTGGCTGTATGGGAGATGATTCCCCACCTCTGACCAATTTCAGAATTGTTTACCACTGGAGCAAGTGCCTTGGTAGTGTTTTCCTCTGTATAACTGTTACGTTCAGTTTTTTTTTTTTTCTTTTTTGGTTCAAGTTAGATTTTATTCCTCATTTATGTATTTATAGATATAAGCATGGAAATAATTCATTCGTATAAATACATCAGTGTGAATGGAAGAACTTTTTTTCTGTTTTATTTTTACATTTTATTTTTTAAAATTTTGAAATTTAATTTTAGTTATTTTTTTATACAGTAGGTTATTATTACTTATCTATTTTATGCATAGACATGTATACAGGTCAATCCTAATCTCCCAACTCATCCCACCACCACCACCCCATGGCTTCCCCCACTTTGTGTCCATACGTTTGTTCTCTACCTCTGTGTCTCTATTTCTGCCCTGCAAACCAGTTCATCTCTACCATTTTTCTAGCTTCTACATATAGGCATTAATATACAATATTTGTTTTTCTCTTTCTGGCTTACTTCTCTCTGTATGACAGTCTCAAATCCATCAACTTCTCTACAAATGACCCAGTTTCATTCCTTTTTATGGCTGAGTAATATTCCATTTTATATATGTACCACATCTTTTTCCATTCGTTTGTCTGTGGGCATTTATGTTGCTTCCATAACCTGGCTATTGTAAATAGTGCTGCAATGAACATTGTGGTGAATGTGTCTCTGTGATTTATGGTTTTCTCAGGGTATATGCCCAGAAGTGGGATTGCTGGATCCTATGGTAATTCTCTTTTTAGTTTTTTAAAGGAACCTCCATACTGTTCTCCATAGTGACTGTATCAATTTACATTCCCACCAATAGCGGAAGAGGGTTCCTTTTGTCCACACCCTCCCCAGAATTTGTTGTTTGTAGATTATCTGATGATGCCGATTCTAACAGGTGTGAGGTCTTACCTCATTGTAGTTTTGATTTGCATTTCTCTAATAATTAGTGATGTTGAGCAGCTTTTCATGTGCATCTTGGCCATCTCTGTGTCTTCTTTGAAGAAACGTCTCTTTAGATCTTCTGCCCATTTTTGTATTGGGTTGTTTGTTTTATTAATATTAAGCTGCATGAGCTGTTTATATATATTGGAGATTAAACCTTTGTCCATTGATTCGTTTGTGAACGTTTTCGCCCATTCTGAGGGTTGCCTTTTTCCATTCCCGTTTTTTTTAACAAAGAAAGAAAGAAAGCAAAAGAAGCAGAACACTAATGTGCGTGAAATATGCCTCTTGAAACTGTCGTTTTGAAATATGGACGTCTTTTGAATTTTTTGGTCGATATATGACCCCAGGATTTGTTTTCAGGGCAGGTGTCATTTACAGGCCTGTAATGATTTGGAATATCCACTGACCATTAGCGCTGGCATTAAACCTGCAGTTGTGTGAAACGGCCACAAGGTGGCAGCAGTTCTCCCTTACCAAATCTGGTTACTAGGGCAGCAGAGCCTCAATGGAAGTCGTGTTCTAGATTGGAATGTAGAACGGAATGTGCCAGGAGAAAGCCCCTCAAGTTTGTCTCACTACTTCTTGTTCGTGTTTTTAATTTAATTTTTTATTTTTTATTACAGCAAGTTTGAGTACAACGTTTAGCTTGTTGTAGGTGTGCAAGAGGTGGTTCTTTTACACATATACATATGTCTGTTCTTCCTGGGATCCTTTTCCCATGTACGTTATGACAGAATGTTGAGTAGTCTTCTCTTGGTACTCCGTAGGTCTTTGGTGATTATATACGTCTACTGTGTTTGTATCTGTCTGTTAACCCCAATATCGTAATGAATTCAATCCTCACACCTTTCCTTTGGTGAACCATAAGTTTGTTTAATGAATCTGTGATTGCCCTTCTCCGTGGAAATATCTGCCCTGGTATCAATTTATACGTAACACCTATAAGTGATATGATATGATATGTGTCTTTCACTTTCTGACTTACTCCAAGTCACGTGATTACCTCGAGACTCATCTACGGTGCTGCAAATGGCATTGTGTCCTTTTTCTCCTTGGCGAATATTCTGTCTAGCGAGGTCCATTTTCTGCAATGTGATTCCCTGAGGGCTGAGGATTAGCTGACCTGGGCAGCCTGACCCTGCCGGCAAGCCCTCCCCAGGTGTGCCTGGGTTGAGGTCAATATAAACAGCACTCCAGGCAGCAATAGCCCCTGCAGCTGTGCCTTACTCCATATCCTCTGCCCCGTCAGCAGTCTCGGGGCTGTGCTGGTGGGAGGGTGTGAGGGTCCATGGCTTTGTGGGTGGCCCGGTGTGAGTGGGGCTCTGCTGGACTTTCGGCAGGAGTTGCCAGGCTGCCACCTGTAAAGAAGAGGATGTGTCACCCATAACTTCCACTGGAATATCTCTCCGGGCTGAGGTGAGGAAGGAAAAAAAGGAGTGGGGGCCGGGACAGGAGGGTTATCTCAGGCAGGGCAATAGAAAGCATCCAGAAGAGCGCCCGTGGCCAGTACCATCCTGGCTGACCTGCAGGCACCAAGTTGGCCTGCGTGCTGTCGCTGCTGTGGCTCCACGGCCCTTCCTCTAGGCTTTCAAGCCCTTGTACATATTCAGGTGTTTCACCTGGGAAGGGTGGGAACAGTTCAGCAGCATCTGGCCTGGGGCTCAGCTCACGTTTACTCACAGAGGCCTCGGCACGGTCTCCCAGCTTTGCAATGAGGATGCTCCTTGCGTGGGCGGGCGGGGCTGCTGGCTGTATGGGAGATGATTCCCCACCTCTGACCAATTTCAGAATTGTTTACCACTGGAGCAAGTGCCTTGGTAGTGTTTTCCTCTGTATAACTGTTAGGTTCAGTTTTTTTTTTTCTTTTTTGGTTCAAGTTAGATTTTATTCCTCATTTATGTATTTATAGATATAAGCATGGAAATAATTCATTCGTATAAATACATCAGTGTGAATGGAAGAACTTTTTTTCTGTTTTATTTTTACATTTTATTTTTTTAAATTTTGAAATTTAATTTTAGTTATTTTTTTATACAGTAGGTTATTATTAGTTATCTATTTTATGCATAGACATGTATACAGGTCAATCCTAATCTCCCAACTCATCCCACCACCACCACCCCATGGCTTCCCCCACTTTGTGTCCATACGTTTGTTCTCTACCTCTGTGTCTCTATTTCTGCCCTGCAAACCATTTCATCTCTACCATTTTTCTAGGTTCCACATATAGGCATTAATATACAATATTTGTTTTTCTCTTTCTGGCTTACTTGACTCTGTATGACAGTCTCTAGATCCATCAACTTCTCTACAAATGACCCAGTTTCATTCCTTTATATGGCTGAGTAATATTCCATTTTATATATGTACCACATCTTTTTCCATTCGTCTGTCTGTGGGCATTTATGTTGCTTCCATAACCTGGCTATCGTAAATAGTGCTGCAATGAACATTGTGGTGAATGTGTCTCTGTGATTTATGGTTTTCTCTGGGTATATGCCCAGAAGTGGGATTGCTGGATCCTATGGTAATTCTCTTTTTAGTTTTTGAAAGGAACCTCCATACTGTTCTCCATAGTGACTGTATCAATTTACATTCCCACCAATAGCGGAAGAGGGTTCCTTTTGTCCACACCCTCCCCAGAGTTTGTTGTTTGTAGATTATCTGATGATGCCGATTCTAACAGGTGTGAGGTCTTACCTCATTGTAGTTTTGATTTGCATTTCTCTAATAATTAGTGATGTTGAGCAGCTTTTCATGTGCGTCTTGGCCATCTCTGTGTCTTCTTTGAAGAAACGTCTCTTTAGATCTTCTGCCCATTTTTGTATTGGGTTGTTTGTTTTATTAATATTAAGCTGCATGAGCTGTTTATATATATTGGAGATTAAACCTTTGTCCATTGATTCGTTTGTGAACGTTTTCGCCCATTCTGAGGGTTGCCTTTCTCCATTCCCGTTTTTTTTAACAAAGAAAGAAAGAAAGCAAAATAAGCAGAATACTAATGTGCGTGTAATATGCCTCTTGAAACTGTTGTTTTGAAATATGGACGTCTTTTGAATTTTTTGGTCGATATATGACCCCAGGATTTGTTTTCAGGGCAGGTGTCATTTACAGGCCTGTAATGATTTGGAATATCCACTGACCATTAGCGCTGGCATTAAACCTGCAGTTGTGTGAAACGGCCACAAGGTGGCAGCAGTTCTCCCTTACCAAATCTGGTTACTAGGGCAGCAGAGCCTCAATGGAAGTCGTGTTCTAGATTGGAATGTAGAACGGAATGTGCCAGGAGAAAGCCCCTCAAGTTTGTCTCACTACTTCTTGTTCGTGTTTTTAATTTATTTTTTTATTTTTTATTACAGCAAGTTTGAGTACAACGTTTAGCTTGTTGTAGGTGTGCAAGAGGTGGTTCTTTTACACATATACATATGTCTGTTCTTCCTGGGATCCTTTTCCCATGTACGTTATGACAGAATGTTGAGTAGTCTTCTCTTGGTACTCCGTAGGTCTTTGGTGATTATATACGTCTACTGTGTTTGTATCTGTCTGTTAACCCCAATATCGTAATGAATTCAATCCTCACACCTTTCCTTTGGTGAACCATAAGTTTGTTTAATGAATCTGTGATTGCCCTTCTCCGTGGAAATATCTGCCCTGGTATCAATTTATAGGTAACACCTATAAGTGATATGATATGATATGTGTCTTTCACTTTCTGACTTACTCCAAGTCACGTGATTACCTCGAGACTCATCTACGGTGCTGCAAATGGCATTGTGTCCTTTTTTTCCTTGGCGAATATTCTGTCTTAGCGAGGTCCATATTCTGCAATGTGATTCCCTGAGGGCTGAGGATTAGCTGACCTGGGCAGCCTGACCCTGCCGGCAAGCCCTCCCCAGGGTTGCCTGGGTTGAGGTCAATATAAACAGCACTCCAGGCAGCAATAGCCCCTGCAGCTGTGCCTGATTCCATATTCTCTGCCCCGTCAGCAGTCTCGGGGCTGTGCTGGTGGGAGGGTGTGAGGGTCCACGGCTTTGTGGGTGGCCCGGTGTGAGTGGGGCTCTGCTGGACTTTCGGCAGGAGTTGCCAGGCTGCCACCTGTAAAGAAGAGGATGTGTCACCCATAACTTCCACTGGAATATCTCTCCGGGCTGAGGTGAGGAAGGAAAAAAAGCAGTTGGGGCCGGGACAGGAGGGGTATCTCAGGCAGGGCAATAGAAAGCTTCCAGAAGAGCGCCCGTGGCCAGTACCATCCTGGCTGACCTGCAGGCACCAAGTTGGTCTGCGTGCTGTCACTGGTGTGGCTCCACGGCCCTTCCTCTAGGCTTTCAAGCCCTTGTACATATTCAGGTGTTTCACCTGGGAAGGGTGGGAAGAGTTCAGCAGCATCTGGCCTGGGGCTCAGCTCACGTTTACTCACAGAGGCCTCGGCACGGTCTCCCTGCTTTGCAATGAGGATGCTCCTTGCGTGGGCGGGCGGGGCTGCTGGCTGTATGGGAGATGATTCCCCAACTCTGACCAATTTCAGAATTGTTTACCAGTGGAGCAAGTGCTTTGGTAGTGTTTTCCTCTGTATAACTGTTAGGTTCAGTTTTTTTTTTTTTTCTTTTTTGGTTCAAGTTAGATTTTATTCCTCATTTATGTATTTATAGATATAAGCATGGAAATAATTCATTCGTATAAATACATCAGTGTGAATGGAAGAACTTTTTTTCTGTTTTATTTTTACATTTTATTTTTTAAAATTTTGAAATTAAATTTTAGTTATTTTTTTATACAGTAGGTTATTATTAGTTATCTATTTTATGCATAGACATGTATACAGGTCAATCCTAATCTCCCAACTCATCCCACCACCACCACCCCATGGCTTCCCCAACTTTGTGCCCATACGTTTGTTCTCTACCTCTGTGTCTCTATTTCTGCCCTGAAAACCAGTTCATCTTTACCATTTTTCTAGGTTCCACATATAGGCATTAATATACAATATTTGTTTTTCTCTTTCTGGCTTACTTCACTCTGTATGACAGTCTCTAGATCCATCAACTTCTCTACAAATGACCCAGTTTCATTCCTTTTTATGGCTGAGTAATATTCCATTTTATATATGTACCACATCTTTATCCATTCGTCTGTCTGTGGGCATTTAGGTTGCTTCCATAACCTGGCTATTGTAAATAGTGCTGCAATGAACATTGTGGTGAATGTGTCTCTGTGATTTATGGTTTTCTCTGGGTATATGCCCAGAAGTGGGATTGCTGGATCCTATGGTAATTCTCTTTTTAGTTTTTTAAAGGAACCTCCATACTCTTCTCCATAGTGACTGTATCAATTTACATTCCCACCAATAGCGGAAGAGGGTTCCTTTTGTCCACACCCTCCCCGGAATTTGTTGTTTGTAGATTATCTGATGATGCCGATTCTAACAGGTGTGAGGTCTTACCTCATTGTAGTTTTGATTTGCATTTCTCTAATAATTAGTGATGTTGAGCAGCTTTTCATGTGCGTCTTGGCCATCTCTGTGTCTTCTTTGAAGAAACGTCTCTTTAGATCTTCTGCCCATTTTTGTATTGGGTTGTTTGTTTTATTAATATTAAGCTGCATGAGCTGTTTATATATATTGGAGATTAAACCTTTGTCCATTGATTCGTTTGTGAACGTTTTTGCACATTCTGAGGGTTGCCTTTTTCCATTTCCGTTTTTTTAACAAAGAAAGAAAGAAAGCAAAAGAAGCAGAACACTAATGTGCGTGAAATATGCCTCTTGAAACTGTCGTTTTGAAATATGGACGTCTTTTGAATTTTTTGGTCGATATATGACCCCAGGATTTGTTTTCAGGGCAGGTGTCATTTACAGGCCTGTAATGATTTGGAATATCCACTGACCATTAGCGCTGGCATTAAACCTGCAGTTGTGTGAAACGGCCACAAGGTGGCAGCAGTTCTCCCTTACCAAATCTGGTTACTAGGGCAGCAGAGCCTCAATGGAAGTCGTGTTCTAGATTGGAATGTAGAACGGAATGTGCCAGGAGAAAGCCCCTCAAGTTTGTCTCACTACTTCTTGTTCGTGTTTTTAATTTAATTTTTTATTTTTTATTACAGCAAGTTTGAGTACAACGTTTAGCTTGTTGTAGGTGGGCAAGAGGTGGTTCTTTTACACATATACATATGTCTGTTCTTCCTGGGATCCTTTTCCCATGTACGTTATGACAGAATGTTGAGTAGTCTTCTCTTGGTACTCCGTAGGTCTTTGGTGATTATATACGTCTACTGTGTTTGTATCTGTCTGTTAACCCCAATATCGTAATGAATTCAATCCTCACACCTTTCCTTTGGTGAACCATAAGTTTGTTTAATGAATCTGTGATTGCCCTTCTCCGTGGAAATATCTGCCCTGGTATCAATTTATAGGTAACACCTATAAGTGATATGATATGATATGTGTCTTTCACTTTCTGACTTACTCCAAGTCACGTGATTACCTCGAGACTCATCTACGGTGCTGCAAATGGCATTGTGTCCTTTTTTTCCTTGGCGAATATTCTGTCTTAGCGAGGTCCATATTCTGCAATGTGATTCCCTGAGGGCTGAGGATTAGCTGACCTGGGCAGCCTGACCCTGCCGGCAAGCCCTCCCCAGGGTTGCCTGGGTTGAGGTCAATATAAACAGCACTCCAGGCAGCAATAGCCCCTGCAGCTGTGCCTGACTCCATATTCTCTGCCCCGTCAGCAGTCTCGGGGCTGTGCTGGTGGGAGGGTGTGAGGGTCCACGGCTTTGTGGGTGGCCCGGTGTGAGTGGGGCTCTGCTGGACTTTCGGCAGGAGTTGCCAGGCTGCCACCTGTAAAGAAGAGGATGTGTCACCCATAACTTCCACTGGAATACCTCTCCAGGCTGAGGTGAGGAAGGAAAAAAAGGAGTGGGGGCCGGGACAGGAGGGGTATCTCAGGCAGGGCAATAGAAAGCTTCCAGAAGAGCGCCCGTGGCCAGTACCATCCTGGCTGAACTGCAGGCACCAAGTTGGCCTGCGTGCTGTCGCTGGTGTGGCTCCACGGCCCTTCCTCTAGGCTTTCAAGCCCTTGTACATATTCAGTTGTTTCACCTGGGAAGGGTGGGAACAGTTAAGCAGCAGCTGGCCTGGGGCTCAGCTCACGTTTACTCACAGAGGCCTCGGCACGGTCTCCCAGCTTTGCAATGAGGATGCTCCTTGCGTGGGCGGGCGGGGCTGCTGGCTGTATGGGAGATGATTCCCCACCTCTGACCAATTTCAGAATTGTTTACCACTGGAGCAAGTGCCTTGGTAGTGTTTTCCTCTGTATAACTGTTACGTTCAGTTTTTTTTTTTTTCTTTTTTGGTTCAAGTTAGATTTTATTCCTCATTTATGTATTTATAGATATAAGCATGGAAATAATTCATTCGTATAAATACATCAGTGTGAATGGAAGAACTTTTTTTCTGTTTTATTTTTACATTTTATTTTTTAAAATTTTGAAATTTAATTTTAGTTATTTTTTTATACAGTAGGTTATTATTACTTATCTATTTTATGCATAGACATGTATACAGGTCAATCCTAATCTCCCAACTCATCCCACCACCACCACCCCATGGCTTCCCCCACTTTGTGTCCATACGTTTGTTCTCTACCTCTGTGTCTCTATTTCTGCCCTGCAAACCAGTTCATCTCTACCATTTTTCTAGCTTCTACATATAGGCATTAATATACAATATTTGTTTTTCTCTTTCTGGCTTACTTCTCTCTGTATGACAGTCTCAAATCCATCAACTTCTCTACAAATGACCCAGTTTCATTCCTTTTTATGGCTGAGTAATATTCCATTTTATATATGTACCACATCTTTTTCCATTCGTTTGTCTGTGGGCATTTATGTTGCTTCCATAACCTGGCTATTGTAAATAGTGCTGCAATGAACATTGTGGTGAATGTGTCTCTGTGATTTATGGTTTTCTCAGGGTATATGCCCAGAAGTGGGATTGCTGGATCCTATGGTAATTCTCTTTTTAGTTTTTTAAAGGAACCTCCATACTGTTCTCCATAGTGACTGTATCAATTTACATTCCCACCAATAGCGGAAGAGGGTTCCTTTTGTCCACACCCTCCCCAGAATTTGTTGTTTGTAGATTATCTGATGATGCCGATTCTAACAGGTGTGAGGTCTTACCTCATTGTAGTTTTGATTTGCATTTCTCTAATAATTAGTGATGTTGAGCAGCTTTTCATGTGCATCTTGGCCATCTCTGTGTCTTCTTTGAAGAAACGTCTCTTTAGATCTTCTGCCCATTTTTGTATTGGGTTGTTTGTTTTATTAATATTAAGCTGCATGAGCTGTTTATATATATTGGAGATTAAACCTTTGTCCATTGATTCGTTTGTGAACGTTTTCGCCCATTCTGAGGGTTGCCTTTTTCCATTCCCGTTTTTTTTAACAAAGAAAGAAAGAAAGCAAAAGAAGCAGAACACTAATGTGCGTGAAATATGCCTCTTGAAACTGTCGTTTTGAAATATGGACGTCTTTTGAATTTTTTGGTCGATATATGACCCCAGGATTTGTTTTCAGGGCAGGTGTCATTTACAGGCCTGTAATGATTTGGAATATCCACTGACCATTAGCGCTGGCATTAAACCTGCAGTTGTGTGAAACGGCCACAAGGTGGCAGCAGTTCTCCCTTACCAAATCTGGTTACTAGGGCAGCAGAGCCTCAATGGAAGTCGTGTTCTAGATTGGAATGTAGAACGGAATGTGCCAGGAGAAAGCCCCTCAAGTTTGTCTCACTACTTCTTGTTCGTGTTTTTAATTTAATTTTTTATTTTTTATTACAGCAAGTTTGAGTACAACGTTTAGCATGGTGTAGGTGTGCAAGAGGTGGTTCTTTTACACATATACATATGTCTGTTCTTCCTGGGATCCTTTTCCCATGTACGTTATGACAGAATGTTGAGTAGTCTTCTCTTGGTACTCCGTAGGTCTTTGGTGATTATATACGTCTACTGTGTTTGTATATGTCTGTTAACCCCAATATCGTAATGAATTCAATCCTCACACCTTTCCTTTGGTGAACCATAAGTTTGTTTAATGAATCTGTGATTGCCCTTCTCCGTGGAAATATCTGCCCTGGTATCAATTTATAGGTAACACCTATAAGTGATATGATATGATATGTGTCTTTCACTTTCTGACTTACTCCAAGTCACGTGATTACCTCGAGACTCATCTACGGTGCTGCAAATGGCATTGTGTCCTTTTTTTCCTTGGCGAATATTCTGTCTTAGCGAGGTCCATATTCTGCAATGTGATTCCCTGAGGGCTGAGGATTAGCTGACCTGGGCAGCCTGACCCTGCCGGCAAGCCCTCCCCAGGGTTGCCTGGGTTGAGGTCAATATAAACAGCACTCCAGGCAGCAATAGCCCCTGCAGCTGTGCCTGATTCCATATTCTCTGCCCCGTCAGCAGTCTCGGGGCTGTGCTGGTGGGAGGGTGTGAGGGTCCACGGCTTTGTGGGTGGCCCGGTGTGAGTGGGGCTCTGCTGGACTTTCGGCAGGAGTTGCCAGGCTGCCACCTGTAAAGAAGAGGATGTGTCACCCATAACTTCCACTGGAATATCTCTCCGGGCTGAGGTGAGGAAGGAAAAAAAGCAGTGGGGGCCGGGACAGGAGGGGTATCTCAGGCAGGGCAATAGAAAGCTTCCAGAAGAGCGCCCGTGGCCAGTACCATCCTGGCTGACCTGCAGGCACCAAGTTGGTCTGCGTGCTGTCGCTGGTGTGGCTCCACGGCCCTTCCTCTAGGCTTTCAAGCCCTTGTACATATTCAGGTGTTTCACCTGGGAAGGGTGGGAAGAGTTCAGCAGCAGCTGGCCTGGGGCTCAGCTCACGTTTACTCACAGAGGCCTCGGCACGGTCTCCCTGCTTTGCAATGAGGATGCTCCTTGCGTGGGCGGGCGGGGCTGCTGGCTGTATGGGAGATGATTCCCCAACTCTGACCAATTTCAGAATTGTTTACCAGTGGAGCAAGTGCTTTGGTAGTGTTTTCCTCTGTATAACTGTTAGGTTCAGTTTTTTTTTTTTTTTCTTTTTTGGTTCAAGTTAGATTTTATTCCTCATTTATGTATTTATAGATATAAGCATGGAAATAATTCATTCGTATAAATACATCAGTGTGAATGGAAGAACTTTTTTTCTGTTTTATTTTTACATTTTATTTTTTAAAATTTTGAAATTAAATTTTAGTTATTTTTTTATACAGTAGGTTATTATTAGTTATCTATTTTATGCATAGACATGTATACAGGTCAATCCTAATCTCCCAACTCATCCCACCACCACCACCCCATGGCTTCCCCAACTTTGTGTCCATACGTTTGTTCTCTACCTCTGTGTCTCTATTTCTGCCCTGAAAACCAGTTCATCTTTACCATTTTTCTAGGTTCCACATATAGGCATTAATATACAATATTTGTTTTTCTCTTTCTGGCTTACTTCACTCTGTATGACAGTCTCTAGATCCATCAACTTCTCTACAAATGACCCAGTTTCATTCCTTTTTATGGCTGAGTAATATTCCATTTTATATATGTACCACATCTTTATCCATTCGTCTGTCTGTGGGCATTTAGGTTGCTTCCATAACCTGGCTATTGTAAATAGTGCTGCAATGAACATTGTGGTGAATGTGTCTCTGTGATTTATGGTTTTCTCTGGGTATATGCCCAGAAGTGGGATTGCTGGATCCTATGGTAATTCTCTTTTTAGTTTTTTAAAGGAACCTCCATACTCTTCTCCATAGTGACTGTATCAATTTACATTCCCACCAATAGCGGAAGAGGGTTCCTTTTGTCCACACCCTCCCCGGAATTTGTTGTTTGTAGATTATCTGATGATGCCGATTCTAACAGGTGTGAGGTCTTACCTCATTGTAGTTTTGATTTGCATTTCTCTAATAATTAGTGATGTTGAGCAGCTTTTCATGTGCGTCTTGGCCATCTCTGTGTCTTCTTTGAAGAAACGTCTCTTTAGATCTTCTGCCCATTTTTGTATTGGGTTGTTTGTTTTATTAATATTAAGCTGCATGAGCTGTTTATATATATTGGAGATTAAACCTTTGTCCATTGATTCGTTTGTGAACGTTTTTGCACATTCTGAGGGTTGCCTTTTTCCATTTCCGTTTTTTTAACAAAGAAAGAAAGAAAGCAAAAGAAGCAGAACACTAATGTGCGTGAAATATGCCTCTTGAAACTGTCGTTTTGAAATATGGACGTCTTTTGAATTTTTTGGTCGATATATGACCCCAGGATTTGTTTTCAGGGCAGGTGTCATTTACAGGCCTGTAATGATTTGGAATATCCACTGACCATTAGCGCTGGCATTAAACCTGCAGTTGTGTGAAACGGCCACAAGGTGGCAGCAGTTCTCCCTTACCAAATCTGGTTACTAGGGCAGCAGAGCCTCAATGGAAGTCGTGTTCTAGATTGGAATGTAGAACGGAATGTGCCAGGAGAAAGCCCCTCAAGTTTGTCTCACTACTTCTTGTTCGTGTTTTTAATTTAATTTTTTATTTTTTATTACAGCAAGTTTGAGTACAACGTTTAGCTTGTTGTAGGTGGGCAAGAGGTGGTTCTTTTACACATATACATATGTCTGTTCTTCCTGGGATCCTTTTCCCATGTACGTTATGACAGAATGTTGAGTAGTCTTCTCTTGGTACTCCGTAGGTCTTTGGTGATTATATACGTCTACTGTGTTTGTATCTGTCTGTTAACCCCAATATCGTAATGAATTCAATCCTCACACCTTTCCTTTGGTGAACCATAAGTTTGTTTAATGAATCTGTGATTGCCCTTCTCCGTGGAAATATCTGCCCTGGTATCAATTTATAGGTAACACCTATAAGTGATATGATATGATATGTGTCTTTCACTTTCTGACTTACTCCAAGTCACGTGATTACCTCGAGACTCATCTACGGTGCTGCAAATGGCATTGTGTCCTTTTTTTCCTTGGCGAATATTCTGTCTTAGCGAGGTCCATATTCTGCAATGTGATTCCCTGAGGGCTGAGGATTAGCTGACCTGGGCAGCCTGACCCTGCCGGCAAGCCCTCCCCAGGGTTGCCTGGGTTGAGGTCAATATAAACAGCACTCCAGGCAGCAATAGCCCCTGCAGCTGTGCCTGACTCCATATTCTCTGCCCCGTCAGCAGTCTCGGGGCTGTGCTGGTGGGAGGGTGTGAGGGTCCACGGCTTTGTGGGTGGCCCGGTGTGAGTGGGGCTCTGCTGGACTTTCGGCAGGAGTTGCCAGGCTGCCACCTGTAAAGAAGAGGATGTGTCACCCATAACTTCCACTGGAATACCTCTCCAGGCTGAGGTGAGGAAGGAAAAAAAGGAGTGGGGGCCGGGACAGGAGGGGTATCTCAGGCAGGGCAATAGAAAGCTTCCAGAAGAGCGCCCGTGGCCAGTACCATCCTGGCTGAACTGCAGGCACCAAGTTGGCCTGCGTGCTGTCGCTGGTGTGGCTCCACGGCCCTTCCTCTAGGCTTTCAAGCCCTTGTACATATTCAGTTGTTTCACCTGGGAAGGGTGGGAACAGTTAAGCAGCAGCTGGCCTGGGGCTCAGCTCACGTTTACTCACAGAGGCCTCGGCACGGTCTCCCAGCTTTGCAATGAGGATGCTCCTTGCGTGGGCGGGCGGGGCTGCTGGCTGTATGGGAGATGATTCCCCACCTCTGACCAATTTCAGAATTGTTTACCACTGGAGCAAGTGCCTTGGTAGTGTTTTCCTCTGTATAACTGTTACGTTCAGTTTTTTTTTTTTCTTTTTTGGTTCAAGTTAGATTTTATTCCTCATTTATGTATTTATAGATATAAGCATGGAAATAATTCATTCGTATAAATACATCAGTGTGAATGGAAGAACTTTTTTTCTGTTTTATTTTTACATTTTATTTTTTAAAATTTTGAAATTTAATTTTAGTTATTTTTTTATACAGTAGGTTATTATTAGTTATCTATTTTATGCATAGACATGTATACAGGTCAATCCTAATCTCCCAACTCATCCCACCACCACCACCCCATGGCTTCCCCCACTTTGTGTCCATACGTTTGTTCTCTACCTCTGTGTCTCTATTTCTGCCCTGCAAACCAGTTCATCTCTACCATTTTTCTAGCTTCTACATATAGGCATTAATATACAATATTTGTTTTTCTCTTTCTGGCTTACTTCTCTCTGTATGACAGTCTCAAATCCATCAACTTCTCTACAAATGACCCAGTTTCATTCCTTTTTATGGCTGAGTAATATTCTATTTTATATATGTACCACATCTTTATCCATTCGTCTGTCTGTGGGCATTTATGTTGCTTCCATAACCTGGCTATTGTAAATAGTGCTGCAATGAACATTGTGGTGAATGTGTCTCTGTGATTTATGGTTTTCTCAGGGTATATGCCCAGAAGTGGGATTGCTGGATCCTATGGTAATTCTCTTTTTAGTTTTTTAAAGGAACCTCCATACTGTTCTCCATAGTGACTGTATCAATTTACATTCCCACCAATAGCGGAAGAGGGTTCCTTTTGTCCACACCCTCCCCAGAATTTGTTGTTTGTAGATTATCTGATGATGCCGATTCTAACAGGTGTGAGGTCTTACCTCATTGTAGTTTTGATTTGCATTTCTCTAATAATTAGTGATGTTGAGCAGCTTTTCATGTGCATCTTGGCCATCTCTGTGTCTTCTTTGAAGAAACGTCTCTTTAGATCTTCTGCCCATTTTTGTATTGGGTTGTTTGTTTTATTAATATTAAGCTGCATGAGCTGTTTATATATATTGGAGATTAAACCTTTGTCCATTGATTCGTTTGTGAACGTTTTCGCCCATTCTGAGGGTTGCCTTTCTCCATTCCCGTTTCTTTTAACAAAGAAAGAAAGAAAGCAAAAGAAGCAGAACACTAATGTGCGTGAAATATGCCTCTTGAAACTGTCGTTTTGAAATATGGACGTCTTTTGAATTTTTTGGTCGATATATGACCCCAGGATTTGTTTTCAGGGCAGGTGTCATTTACAGGCCTGTAATGATTTGGAATATCCACTGACCATTAGCGCTGGCATTAAACCTGCAGTTGTGTGAAACGGCCACAAGGTGGCAGCAGTTCTCCCTTACCAAATCTGGTTACTAGGGCAGCAGAGCCTCAATGGAAGTCGTGTTCTAGATTGGAATGTAGAACGGAATGTGCCAGGAGAAAGCCCCTCAAGTTTGTCTCACTACTTCTTGTTCGTGTTTTTAATTTAATTTTTTATTTTTTATTACAGCAAGTTTGAGTACAACGTTTAGCATGTTGTAGGTGTGCAAGAGGTGGTTCTTTTACACATATACATATGTCTGTTCTTCCTGGGATCCTTTTCCCATGTACGTTATGACAGAATGTTGAGTAGTCTTCTCTTGGTACTCCGTAGGTCTTTGGTGATTATATACGTCTACTGTGTTTGTATATGTCTGTTAACCCCAATATCGTAATGAATTCAATCCTCACACCTTTCCTTTGGTGAACCATAAGTTTGTTTAATGAATCTGTGATTGCCCTTCTCCGTGGAAATAACTGCCCTGGTATCAATTTATAGGTAACACCTATAAGTGATATGATATGATATGTGTCTTTCACTTTCTGACTTACTCCAAGTCACGTGATTACCTCGAGACTCATCTACGGTGCTGCAAATGGCATTGTGTCCTTTTTTTCCTTGGCGAATATTCTGTCTTAGCGAGGTCCATATTCTGCAATGTGATTCCCTGAGGGCTGAGGATTAGCTGACCTGGGCAGCCTGACCCTGCCGGCAAGCCCTCCCCAGGGTTGCCTGGGTTGAGGTCAATATAAACAGCACTCCAGGCAGCAATAGCCCCTGCAGCTGTGCCTGACTCCATATTCTCTGCCCCGTCAGCAGTCTCGGGGCTGTGCTGGTGGGAGGGTGTGAGGGTCCACGGCTTTGTGGGTGGCCCGGTGTGAGTGGGGCTCTGCTGGACTTTCGGCAGGAGTTGCCAGGCTGCCACCTGTAAAGAAGAGGATGTGTCACCCATAACTTCCACTGGAATATCTCTCCGGGCTGAGGTGAGGAAGGAAAAAAAGGAGTGGGGGCCGGGACAGGAGGGGTATCTCAGGCAGGGCAATAGAAAGCTTCCAGAAGAGCGCCCGTGGCCAGTACCATCCTGGCTGACCTGCAGGCACCAAGTTGGTCTGCGTGCTGTCGCTGGTGTGGCTCCAAGGCCCTTCCTCTAGGCTTTCAAGCCCTTGTACATATTCAGGTGTTTCACCTGTGAAGGGTGGGAACAGTTCAGCAGCATCTGGCCTGGGGCTCAGCTCACGTTTACTCACAGAGGCCTCGGCACGGTCTCCCAGCTTTGCAATGAGGATGCTCCTTGCGTGGGCGGGCGGGGCTGCTGGCTGTATGGGAGATGATTCCCCACCTCTGACCAATTTCAGAATTGTTTACCACTGGAGCAAGTGCCTTGGTAGGGTTTTCCTCTGTATAACTGTTAGGTTCAGTTTTTTTTTCTTTTTTGGTTCAAGTTAGATTTTATTCCTCATTTATGTATTTATAGATATAAGCATGGAAATAATTCATTCGTATAAATACATCAGTGTGAATGGAAGAACTTTTTTTCTGTTTTATTTTTACATTTTATTTTTTTAAATTTTGAAATTTAATTTTAGTTATTTTTTATACAGTAGGTTATTATTAGTTATCGATTTTATGCATAGACATGTATACAGGTCAATCCTAATCTCCCAACTCATCCCACCACCACCACCCCATGGCTTCCCCCACTTTGTGTCCATACGTTTGTTCTCTACCTCTGTGTCTCTATTTCTGCCCTGCAAACCAGTTCATCTCTACCATTTTTCTAGGTTCCACATATAGGCATTAATATACAATATTTGTTTTTCTCTTTCTGGCTTACTTCACTCTGTATGACAGTCTCTAGATCCATCAACTTCTCTACAAATGACCCAGTTTCATTCCTTTTTATGGCTGAGTAATATTCCATTTTGTATATGTACCACATCTTTATCCATTCGTCTGTCTGTGGGCATTTATGTTGCTTCCATAACCTGGCTATTGTAAATAGTGCTGCAATGAACATTGTGGTGAATGTGTCTTTGTGATTTATGGTTTTCTCTGGGTATATGCCAAGAAGTGGGATTGCTGGATCCTATGGTAATTCTCTTTTTAGTTTTTTAAAGGAACCTCCATACTGTTCTCCATAGTGACTGTATCAATTTACATTCCCACCAATAGCGGAAGAGGGTTCCTTTTGTCCACACCGTCACCAGAATTTGTTGATTGTAGATTATCTGATGATGCCGATTCTAACAGGTGTGAGGTCTTACCTCATTGTAGTTTTGATTTGCATTTCTCTAATAATTAGTGATGTTGAGCAGCTTTTCATGTGCGTCTTGGCCATCTCTGTGTCTTCTTTGAAGAAACGTCTCTTTAGATCTTCTGCCCATTTTTGTATTGGGTTGTTTGTTTTATTAATATTAAGCTGCATGAGCTGTTTATATATATTGGAGATTAAACCTTTGTCCATTGATTCGTTTGTGAACGTTTTCGCCCATTCTGAGGGTTGCCTTTCTCCATTCCCGTTTCTTTTAACAAAGAAAGAAAGAAAGCAAAAGAAGCAGAACACTAATGTGCGTGAAATATGCCTCTTGAAACTGTCGTTTTGAAATATGGACGTCTTTTGAATTTTTTGGTCGATATATGACCCCAGGATTTGTTTTCAGGGCAGGTGTCATTTACAGGCCTGTAATGATTTGGAATATCCACTGACCATTAGCGCTGGCATTAAACCTGCAGTTGTGTGAAACGGCCACAAGGTGGCAGCAGTTCTCCCTTACCAAATCTGGTTACTAGGGCAGCAGAGCCTCAATGGAAGTCGTGTTCTAGATTGGAATGTAGAACGGAATGTGCCAGGAGAAAGCCCCTCAAGTTTGTCTCACTACTTCTTGTTCGTGTTTTTAATTTAATTTTTTATTTTTTATTACAGCAAGTTTGAGTACAACGTTTAGCTTGTTGTAGGTGGGCAAGAGGTGGTTCTTTTACACATATACATATGTCTGTTCTTCCTGGGATCCTTTTCCCATGTACGTTATGACAGAATGTTCAGTAGTCTTCTCTTGGTACTCCGTAGGTCTTTGGTGATTATATACGTCTACTGTGTTTGTATCTGTCTGTTAACCCCAATATCGTAATGAATTCAATCCTCACACCTTTCCTTTGGTGAACCATAAGTTTGTTTAATGAATCTGTGATTGCCCTTCTCCGTGGAAATATCTGCCCTGGTATCAATTTATAGGTAACACCTATAAGTGATATGATATGATATGTGTCTTTCACTTTCTGACTTACTCCAAGTCACGTGATTACCTCGAGACTCATCTACGGTGCTGCAAATGGCATTGTGTCCTTTTTTTCCTTGGCGAATATTCTGTCTTAGCGAGGTCCATATTCTGCAATGTGATTCACTGAGGGCTGAGGATTAGCTGACCTGGGCAGCCTGACCCTGCCGGCAAGCCCTCCCCAGGTGTGCCTGGGTTGAGGTCAATATAAACAGCACTCCAGGCAGCAATAGCCCCTGCAGCTGTGCCTGAATCCATATCCTCTGCCCCGTCAGCAGTCTCGGGGCTGTGCTGGTGGGAGGGTGTGAGGGTCCACGGCTTTGTGGGTGGCCCGGTGTGAGTGGGGCTCTGCTGGACTTTCGGCAGGAGTTGCCAGGCTGCCACCTGTAAAGAAGAGGATGTGTCACCCATAACTTCCACTGGAATATCTCTCCGGGCTGAGGTGAGGAAGGAAAAAAAGGAGTGGGGGCCGGGACAGGAGGGGTATCTCAGGCAGGGCAATAGAAAGCTTCCAGAAGAGCGCCCGTGGCAGTACCATCCTGGCTGACCTGCAGGCACCAAGTTGGCCTGCGTGCTGTCGCTGGTGTGGCTCCACGGCCCTTCCTCTAGGCTTTCAAGCCCTTGTACATATTCAGGTGTTTCACCTGGGAAGGGTGGGAACAATTCAGCAGCATCTGGCCTGGGGCTCAGCTCACGTTTACTCACAGAGGCCTCGGCACGGTCTCCCAGCTTTGCAATGAGGATGCTCCTTGCGTGGGCGGGCGGGGCTGCTGGCTGTATGGGAGATGATTCCCCACCTCTGACCAATTTCAGAATTGTTTACCACTGGAGCAAGTGCCTTCGTAGTGTTTTCCTCTGTATAATTCTTAGGTTCAGTTTTTTTTTCTTTTTTGGTTGAAGTTAGATTTTATTCCTCATTTATGTATTTATAGATATAAGCATGGAAATAATTCATTCGTATAAATACATCAGTGTGAATGGAAGAACTTTTTTTCTGTTTTATTTTTACATTTTATTTTTTAAAATTTTGAAATTTAATTTTAGTTATTTTTTTATACAGTAGGTTATTATTAGTTATCTATTTTATGCATAGACATGTATACAGGTCAATCCTAATCTCCCAACTCATCCCACCACCACCACCCCATGGCTTCCCCCACTTTGTGTCCATACGTTTGTTCTCTACCTCTGTGTCTCTATTTGTGCCCTGCAAACCAGTTCATCTCTACCATTTTTCTAGGTTCCACATATAGGCATTAATATACAATATTTGTTTTTCTCATTCAGGCTTACTTGATTCTGTATGACAGTCTCTAGATCCATCAACTTCTCTACAAATGACCCAGTTTCATTCCTTTTTATGGCTGAGTAATATTCCATTTTATATATGTACCACATCTTTATCCATTCGTCTGTCTGTGGGCATTTATGTTGCTTCCATAACCTGGCTATTGTAAATAGTGCTGCAATGAACATTGTGGTGAATGTGTCTCTGTGATTTATGGTTTTCTCTGGGTATATGCCCAGAAGTGGGATTGCTGGATCCTATGGTAATTCTCTTTTTAGTTTTTTAAAGGAACCTCCATACTGTTCTCCATAGTGACTGTATCAATTTACATTCCCACCAATAGCGGAAGAGGGTTCCTTTTGTCCACACCCTCCCCAGAATTTGTTGTTTGTAGATTATCTGATGATGCCGATTCTAACAGGTGTGAGGTCTTACCTCATTGTAGTTTTGATTTGCATTTCTCTAATAATTAGTGATGTTGAGCAGCTTTTCATGTGCGTCTTGGCCATCTCTGTGTCTTCTTTGAAGAAACGTCTCTTTAGATCTTCTGCCCATTTTTGTATTGGGTTGTTTGTTTTATTAGTATTAAGCTGCATGAGCTGTTTATATATATTGGAGATTAAACCTTTGTCCATTGATTCGTTTGTGAACGTTTTCGCCCATTCTGAGGGTTGCCTTTTTCCATTCCCGTTTTTTTTAACGAAGAAAGAAAGAAAGCAAAAGAAGCAGAACACTAATGTGCGTGAAATATGCCTCTTGAAACTGTCGTTTTGAAATATGGACGTCTTTTGAATTTTTTGGTCGATATAGGACCCCAGGATTTGTTTTCAGGGCAGGTGTCATTTACAGGCCTGTAATGATTTGGAATATCCACTGACCATTAGCGCTGGCATTAAACCTGCAGTTGTGTGAAACGGCCACAAGGTGGCAGCAGTTCTCCCTTACCAAATCTGGTTACTAGGGCAGCAGAGCCTCAATGGAAGTCGTGTTCTAGATTGGAATGTAGAACGGAATGTGCCAGGAGAAAGCCCCTCAAGTTTGTCTCACTACTTCTTGTTCGTGATTTTAATTTAATTTTTTATTTTTTATTACAGCAAGTTTGAGTACAACGTTTAGCTTGTTGTAGGTGTGCAAGAGGTGGTTCTTTTACACATATACATATGTCTGTTCTTCCTGGGATCCTTTTCCCATGTACGTTATGACAGAATGTTGAGTAGTCTTCTCTTGGTACTCCGTAGGTCTTTGGTGATTATATACGTCTACTGTGTTTGTATCTGTCTGTTAACCCCAATATCGTAATGAATTCAATCCTCACACCTTTCCTTTGGTGAACCATAAGTTTGTTTAATGAATCTGTGATTGCCCTTCTCCGTGGAAATATCTGCCCTGGTATCAATTTATAGGTAACACCTATAAGTGATATGATATGATATGTGTCTTTCACTTTCTGACTTACTCCAAGTCACGTGATTACCTCGAGACTCATCTACGGTGCTGCAAATGGCATTGTGTCCTTTTTCTCCTTGGCGAATATTCTGTCTTAGCGAGGTCCATTTTTCTTTCCCTGAGGGCTGAGGATTAGCTGACCTGGGCAGCCTGACCCTGCCGGCAAGCCCTCCCCAGGTGTGCCTGGGTTGAGGTCAATATAAACAGCACTCCAGGCAGCAATAGCCCCTGCAGCTGTGCCTTACTCCATATTCTCTGCCCCGTCAGCAGTCTCGGGGCTGTGCTGGTGGGAGGGTGTGAGGGTCCACGGCTTTGTGGGTGGCCCGGTGTGAGTGGGGCTCTGCTGGACTTTCGGCAGGAGTTGCCAGGCTGCCACCTGTAAAGAAGAGGATGTGTCACCCATAACTTCCACTGGAATATCTCTCCGGGCTGAGGTGAGGAAGGAAAAAAAGGAGTGGGGGCCGGGACAGGAGGGGTATCTCAGGCAGGGCAATAGAAAGCTTCCAGAAGAGCGCCCGTGGCCAGTACCATCCTGGCTGACCTGCAGGCACCAAGTTGGCCTGCGTGCTGTCGCTGGTGTGGCTCCAAGGCCCTTCCTCTAGGCTTTCAAGCCCTTGTACATATTCAGGTGTTTCACCTGGGAAGGGTGGGAACAGTTCAGCAGCATCTGGCCTGGGGCTCAGCTCACGTTTACTCACAGAGGCCTCGGCACGGTCTCCCAGCTTTGCAATGAGGATGCTCCTTGCGTGGGCGGGCGGGGCTGCTGGCTGTATGGGAGATGATTCCCCACCTCTGACCAATTTCAGAATTGTTTACCACTGGAGCAAGTGCCTTGGTAGTGTTTTCCTCTGTATAACTGTTAGGTTCAGTTTTTTTTTTTCTTTTTTGGTTCAAGTTAGATTTTATTCCTCATTTATGTATTTATAGATATAAGCATGGAAATAATTCATTCGTATAAATACATCAGTGTGAATGGAAGAACTTTTTTTCTGTTTTATTTTTACATTTTATTTTTTTAAATTTTGAAATTTAATTTTAGTTATTTTTTTATACAGTAGGTTATTATTAGTTATCTATTTTATGCATAGACATGTATACAGGTCAATCCTAATCTCCCAACTCATCCCACCACCACCACCCCATGGCTTCCCCCACTTTGTGTCCATACGTTTGTTCTCTACCTCTGTGTCTCTATTTCTGCCCTGCAAACCATTTCATCTCTACCATTTTTCTAGGTTCCACATATAGGCATTAATATACAATATTTGTTTTTCTCTTTCTGGCTTACTTGACTCTGTATGACAGTCTCTAGATCCATCAACTTCTCTACAAATGACCCAGTTTCATTCCTTTATATGGCTGAGTAATATTCCATTTTATATATGTACCACATCTTTTTCCATTCGTCTGTCTGTGGGCATTTATGTTGCTTCCATAACCTGGCTATCGTAAATAGTGCTGCAATGAACATTGTGGTGAATGTGTCTCTGTGATTTATGGTTTTCTCTGGGTATATGCCCAGAAGTGGGATTGCTGGATCCTATGGTAATTCTCTTTTTAGTTTTTGAAAGGAACCTCCATACTGTTCTCCATAGTGACTGTATCAATTTACATTCCCACCAATAGCGGAAGAGGGTTCCTTTTGTCCACACCCTCCCCAGAGTTTGTTGTTTGTAGATTATCTGATGATGCCGATTCTAACAGGTGTGAGGTCTTACCTCATTGTAGTTTTGATTTGCATTTCTCTAATAATTAGTGATGTTGAGCAGCTTTTCATGTGCGTCTTGGCCATCTCTGTGTCTTCTTTGAAGAAACGTCTCTTTAGATCTTCTGCCCATTTTTGTATTGGGTTGTTTGTTTTATTAATATTAAGCTGCATGAGCTGTTTATATATATTGGAGATTAAACCTTTGTCCATTGATTCGTTTGTGAACGTTTTCGCCCATTCTGAGGGTTGCCTTTCTCCATTCCCGTTTTTTTTAACAAAGAAAGAAAGAAAGCAAAATAAGCAGAATACTAATGTGCGTGTAATATGCCTCTTGAAACTGTTGTTTTGAAATATGGACGTCTTTTGAATTTTTTGGTCGATATATGACCCCAGGATTTGTTTTCAGGGCAGGTGTCATTTACAGGCCTGTAATGATTTGGAATATCCACTGACCATTAGCGCTGGCATTAAACCTGCAGTTGTGTGAAACGGCCACAAGGTGGCAGCAGTTCTCCCTTACCAAATCTGGTTACTAGGGCAGCAGAGCCTCAATGGAAGTCGTGTTCTAGATTGGAATGTAGAACGGAATGTGCCAGGAGAAAGCCCCTCAAGTTTGTCTCACTACTTCTTGTTCGTGTTTTTAATTTATTTTTTTATTTTTTATTACAGCAAGTTTGAGTACAACGTTTAGCTTGTTGTAGGTGTGCAAGAGGTGGTTCTTTTACACATATACATATGTCTGTTCTTCCTGGGATCCTTTTCCCATGTACGTTATGACAGAATGTTGAGTAGTCTTCTCTTGGTACTCCGTAGGTCTTTGGTGATTATATACGTCTACTGTGTTTGTATCTGTCTGTTAACCCCAATATCGTAATGAATTCAATCCTCACACCTTTCCTTTGGTGAACCATAAGTTTGTTTAATGAATCTGTGATTGCCCTTCTCCGTGGAAATATCTGCCCTGGTATCAATTTATAGGTAACACCTATAAGTGATATGATATGATATGTGTCTTTCACTTTCTGACTTACTCCAAGTCACGTGATTACCTCGAGACTCATCTACGGTGCTGCAAATGGCATTGTGTCCTTTTTTTCCTTGGCGAATATTCTGTCTTAGCGAGGTCCATATTCTGCAATGTGATTCCCTGAGGGCTGAGGATTAGCTGACCTGGGCAGCCTGACCCTGCCGGCAAGCCCTCCCCAGGGTTGCCTGGGTTGAGGTCAATATAAACAGCACTCCAGGCAGCAATAGCCCCTGCAGCTGTGCCTGATTCCATATTCTCTGCCCCGTCAGCAGTCTCGGGGCTGTGCTGGTGGGAGGGTGTGAGGGTCCACGGCTTTGTGGGTGGCCCGGTGTGAGTGGGGCTCTGCTGGACTTTCGGCAGGAGTTGCCAGGCTGCCACCTGTAAAGAAGAGGATGTGTCACCCATAACTTCCACTGGAATATCTCTCCGGGCTGAGGTGAGGAAGGAAAAAAAGCAGTTGGGGCCGGGACAGGAGGGGTATCTCAGGCAGGGCAATAGAAAGCTTCCAGAAGAGCGCCCGTGGCCAGTACCATCCTGGCTGACCTGCAGGCACCAAGTTGGTCTGCGTGCTGTCACTGGTGTGGCTCCACGGCCCTTCCTCTAGGCTTTCAAGCCCTTGTACATATTCAGGTGTTTCACCTGGGAAGGGTGGGAAGAGTTCAGCAGCATCTGGCCTGGGGCTCAGCTCACGTTTACTCACAGAGGCCTCGGCACGGTCTCCCTGCTTTGCAATGAGGATGCTCCTTGCGTGGGCGGGCGGGGCTGCTGGCTGTATGGGAGATGATTCCCCAACTCTGACCAATTTCAGAATTGTTTACCAGTGGAGCAAGTGCTTTGGTAGTGTTTTCCTCTGTATAACTGTTAGGTTCAGTTTTTTTTTTTTTTCTTTTTTGGTTCAAGTTAGATTTTATTCCTCATTTATGTATTTATAGATATAAGCATGGAAATAATTCATTCGTATAAATACATCAGTGTGAATGGAAGAACTTTTTTTCTGTTTTATTTTTACATTTTATTTTTTAAAATTTTGAAATTAAATTTTAGTTATTTTTTTATACAGTAGGTTATTATTAGTTATCTATTTTATGCATAGACATGTATACAGGTCAATCCTAATCTCCCAACTCATCCCACCACCACCACCCCATGGCTTCCCCAACTTTGTGCCCATACGTTTGTTCTCTACCTCTGTGTCTCTATTTCTGCCCTGAAAACCAGTTCATCTTTACCATTTTTCTAGGTTCCACATATAGGCATTAATATACAATATTTGTTTTTCTCTTTCTGGCTTACTTCACTCTGTATGACAGTCTCTAGATCCATCAACTTCTCTACAAATGACCCAGTTTCATTCCTTTTTATGGCTGAGTAATATTCCATTTTATATATGTACCACATCTTTATCCATTCGTCTGTCTGTGGGCATTTAGGTTGCTTCCATAACCTGGCTATTGTAAATAGTGCTGCAATGAACATTGTGGTGAATGTGTCTCTGTGATTTATGGTTTTCTCTGGGTATATGCCCAGAAGTGGGATTGCTGGATCCTATGGTAATTCTCTTTTTAGTTTTTTAAAGGAACCTCCATACTCTTCTCCATAGTGACTGTATCAATTTACATTCCCACCAATAGCGGAAGAGGGTTCCTTTTGTCCACACCCTCCCCGGAATTTGTTGTTTGTAGATTATCTGATGATGCCGATTCTAACAGGTGTGAGGTCTTACCTCATTGTAGTTTTGATTTGCATTTCTCTAATAATTAGTGATGTTGAGCAGCTTTTCATGTGCGTCTTGGCCATCTCTGTGTCTTCTTTGAAGAAACGTCTCTTTAGATCTTCTGCCCATTTTTGTATTGGGTTGTTTGTTTTATTAATATTAAGCTGCATGAGCTGTTTATATATATTGGAGATTAAACCTTTGTCCATTGATTCGTTTGTGAACGTTTTTGCACATTCTGAGGGTTGCCTTTTTCCATTTCCGTTTTTTTAACAAAGAAAGAAAGAAAGCAAAAGAAGCAGAACACTAATGTGCGTGAAATATGCCTCTTGAAACTGTCGTTTTGAAATATGGACGTCTTTTGAATTTTTTGGTCGATATATGACCCCAGGATTTGTTTTCAGGGCAGGTGTCATTTACAGGCCTGTAATGATTTGGAATATCCACTGACCATTAGCGCTGGCATTAAACCTGCAGTTGTGTGAAACGGCCACAAGGTGGCAGCAGTTCTCCCTTACCAAATCTGGTTACTAGGGCAGCAGAGCCTCAATGGAAGTCGTGTTCTAGATTGGAATGTAGAACGGAATGTGCCAGGAGAAAGCCCCTCAAGTTTGTCTCACTACTTCTTGTTCGTGTTTTTAATTTAATTTTTTATTTTTTATTACAGCAAGTTTGAGTACAACGTTTAGCTTGTTGTAGGTGGGCAAGAGGTGGTTCTTTTACACATATACATATGTCTGTTCTTCCTGGGATCCTTTTCCCATGTACGTTATGACAGAATGTTGAGTAGTCTTCTCTTGGTACTCCGTAGGTCTTTGGTGATTATATACGTCTACTGTGTTTGTATCTGTCTGTTAACCCCAATATCGTAATGAATTCAATCCTCACACCTTTCCTTTGGTGAACCATAAGTTTGTTTAATGAATCTGTGATTGCCCTTCTCCGTGGAAATATCTGCCCTGGTATCAATTTATAGGTAACACCTATAAGTGATATGATATGATATGTGTCTTTCACTTTCTGACTTACTCCAAGTCACGTGATTACCTCGAGACTCATCTACGGTGCTGCAAATGGCATTGTGTCCTTTTTTTCCTTGGCGAATATTCTGTCTTAGCGAGGTCCATATTCTGCAATGTGATTCCCTGAGGGCTGAGGATTAGCTGACCTGGGCAGCCTGACCCTGCCGGCAAGCCCTCCCCAGGGTTGCCTGGGTTGAGGTCAATATAAACAGCACTCCAGGCAGCAATAGCCCCTGCAGCTGTGCCTGACTCCATATTCTCTGCCCCGTCAGCAGTCTCGGGGCTGTGCTGGTGGGAGGGTGTGAGGGTCCACGGCTTTGTGGGTGGCCCGGTGTGAGTGGGGCTCTGCTGGACTTTCGGCAGGAGTTGCCAGGCTGCCACCTGTAAAGAAGAGGATGTGTCACCCATAACTTCCACTGGAATACCTCTCCAGGCTGAGGTGAGGAAGGAAAAAAAGGAGTGGGGGCCGGGACAGGAGGGGTATCTCAGGCAGGGCAATAGAAAGCTTCCAGAAGAGCGCCCGTGGCCAGTACCATCCTGGCTGAACTGCAGGCACCAAGTTGGCCTGCGTGCTGTCGCTGGTGTGGCTCCACGGCCCTTCCTCTAGGCTTTCAAGCCCTTGTACATATTCAGTTGTTTCACCTGGGAAGGGTGGGAACAGTTAAGCAGCAGCTGGCCTGGGGCTCAGCTCACGTTTACTCACAGAGGCCTCGGCACGGTCTCCCAGCTTTGCAATGAGGATGCTCCTTGCGTGGGCGGGCGGGGCTGCTGGCTGTATGGGAGATGATTCCCCACCTCTGACCAATTTCAGAATTGTTTACCACTGGAGCAAGTGCCTTGGTAGTGTTTTCCTCTGTATAACTGTTAGGTTCAGTTTTTTTTGGTTCAAGTTAGATTTTATTCCTCATTTATGTATTTATAGATATAAGCATGGAAATAATTCATTCGTATAAATACATCAGTGTGAATGGAAGAACTTTTTTTCTGTTTTATTTTTACATTTTATTTTTTTAAATTTTGAAATTTAATTTTAGTTATTTTTTATACAGTAGGTTATTATTAGTTATCGATTTTATGCATAGACATGTATACAGGTCAATCCTAATCTCCCAACTCATCCCACCACCACCACCCCATGGCTTCCCCCACTTTGTGTCCATACGTTTGTTCTCTACCTCTGTGTCTCTATTTCTGCCCTGCAAACCAGTTCATCTCTACCATTTTTCTAGGTTCCACCTATAGGCATTAATATACAATATTTGTTTTTCTCATTCAGGCTTACTTGATTCTGTATGACAGTCTCTAGATCCATCAACTTCTCTACAAATGACCCAGTTTCATTCCTTTTTATGGCTGAGTAATATTCCATTTTGTATATGTACCACATCTTTATCCATTCGTCTGTCTGTGGGCATTTAGGTTGCTTCCATTACCTGGCTATTGTAAATAGTGCTGCAATGAACATTGTGGTGAATGTGTCTTTGTGATTTATGGTTTTCTCTGGGTATATGCCCAGAAGTGGGATTGCTGGATCCTATGGTAATTCTCTTTTTAGTTTTTTAAAGGAACCTCCATACTGTTCTCCATAGTGACTGTATCAATTTACATTCCCACCAATAGCGGAAGAGGGTTCCTTTTGTCCACACCGTCCCCAGAATTTGTTGATTGTAGATTATCTGATGATGCCGATTCTAACAGGTGTGAGGTCTTACCTCATTGTAGTTTTGATTTGCATTTCTCTAATAATTAGTGATGTTGAGCAGCTTTTCATGTGCGTCTTGGCCATCTCTGTGTCTTCTTTGAAGAAACGTCTCTTTAGATCTTCTGCCCATTTTTGTATTGGGTTGTTTGTTTTATTAATATTAAGCTGCATGAGCTGTTTATATATATTGGAGATTAAACCTTTGTCCATTGATTCGTTTGTGAACGTTTTCGCCCATTCTGAGGGTTGCCTTTCTCCATTCCCGTTTCTTTTAACAAAGAAAGAAAGAAAGCAAAAGAAGGAGAACACTAATGTGCGTGAAATATGCCTCTTGAAACTGTCGTTTTGAAATATGGACGTCTTTTGAATTTTTTGGTCGATATATGACCCCAGGATTTGTTTTCAGGGCAGGTGTCATTTACAGGCCTGTAATGATTTGGAATATCCACTGACCATTAGCGCTGGCATTAAACCTGCAGTTGTGTGAAACGGCCACAAGGTGGCAGCAGTTCTCCCTTACCAAATCTGGTTACTAGGGCAGCAGAGCCTCAATGGAAGTCGTGTTCTAGATTGGAATGTAGAACGGAATGTGCCAGGAGAAAGCCCCTCAAGTTTGTCTCACTACTTCTTGTTCGTGTTTTTAATTTAATTTTTTATTTTTTATTACAGCAAGTTTGAGTACAACGTTTAGCTAGTTGTAGGTGTGCAAGAGGTGTTTCTTTTACACATATACATATGTCTGTTCTTCCTGGGATCCTTTTCCCATGTACGTTATGACAGAATGTTGAGTAGTCTTCTCTTGGTACTCCGTAGGTCTTTGGTGATTATATACGTCTACTGTGTTTGTATCTGTCTGTTAACCCCAATATCGTAATGAATTCAATCCTCACACCTTTCCTTTGGTGAACCATAAGTTTGTTTAATGAATCTGTGATTGCCCTTCTCCGTGGAAATATCTGCCCTGGTATCAATTTATAGGTAACACCTATAAGTGATATGATATGATATGTGTCTTTCACTTTCTGACTTACTCCAAGTCACGTGATTACCTCGAGACTCATCTACGGTGCTGCAAATGGCATTGTGTCCTTTTTCTCCTTGGCGAATATTCTGTCTTAGCGAGGTCCATTTTCTGCAATGTGATTCCCTGAGGGCTGAGGATTAGCTGACATGGGCAGCCTGACCCTGCCGGCAAGCCCTCCCCAGGTGTGCCTGGGTTGAGGTCAATATAAACAGCACTCCAGGCAGCAATAGCCCCTGCAGCTGTGCCTTACTCCATATTCTCTGCCCCGTCAGCAGTCTCGGGGCTGTGCTGGTGGGAGGGTGTGAGGGTCCACGGCTTTGTGGGTGGCCCGGTGTGAGTGGGGCTCTGCTGGACTTTCGGCAGGAGTTGCCAGGCTGCCACCTGTAAAGAAGAGGATGTGTCACCCATAACTTCCACTGGAATATCTCTCCGGGCTGAGGTGAGGAAGGAAAAAAAGGAGTGGGGGCCGGGACAGGAGGGGTATCTCAGGCAGGGCAATAGAAAGCTTCCAGAATAGCGCCCGTGGCCAGTACCATCCTGGCTGACCTGCAGGCACCAATTTGGTCTGCGTGCTGTCGCTGGTGTGGCTCCAAGGCCCTTCCTCTAGGCTTTCAAGCCCTTGTACATATTCAGGTGTTTCACCTGGGAAGGGTGGGAACAGTTCAGCAGCATCTGGCCTGGGGCTCAGCTCACGTTTACTCACAGAGGCCTCGGCACGGTCTCCCAGCTTTGCAATGAGGATGCTCCTTGCGTGGGCGGGCGGGGCTGCTGGCTGTATGGGAGATGATTCCCCACCTCTGACCAATTTCAGAATTGTTTACCACTGGAGCAATTGCCTTGGTAGTGTTTTCCTCTGTATAACTGTTAGGTTCAGTTTTTTTTTTCTTTTTTGGTTCAAGTTAGATTTTATTCCTCATTTATGTATTTATAGATATAAGCATGGAAATAATTCATTCGTATAAATACATCAGTGTGAATGGAAGAACTTTTTTTCTGTTTTATTTTTACATTTTATTTTTTAAAATTTTGAAATTTAATTTTAGTTATTTTTTATACAGTAGGTTATTATTAGTTATCGATTTTATGCATAGACATGTATACAGGTCAATCCTAATCTCCCAACTCATCCCACCACCACCACCCCATGGCTTCCCCCACTTTGTGTCCATACGTTTGTTCTCTACCTCTGTGTCTCTATTTCTGCCCTGCAAACCAGTTCATCTCTACCATTTTTCTAGGTTCCACATATAGGCATTAATATACAATATTTGTTTTTCTCTTTCTGGCTTACTTCACTCTGTATGACAGTCTCTAGATCCATCAACTTCTCTACAAATGACCCAGTTTCATTCCTTTTTATGGCTGAGTAATATTCCATTTTGTATATGTACCACATCTTTATCCATTCGTCTGTCTGTGGGCATTTAGGTTGCTTCCATTACCTGGCTATTGTAAATAGTGCTGCAATGAACATTGTGGTGAATGTGTCTTTGTGATTTATGGTTTTCTCTGGGTATATGCCCAGAAGTGGGATTGCTGGATCCTATGGTAATTCTCTTTTTAGTTTTTTAAAGGAACCTCCATACTGTTCTCCATAGTGACTGTATCAATTTACATTCCCACCAATAGCGGAAGAGGGTTCCTTTTGTCCACACCGTCCCCAGAATTTGTTGATTGTAGATTATCTGATGATGCCGATTCTAACAGGTGTGAGGTCTTACCTCATTGTAGTTTTGATTTGCATTTCTCTAATAATTAGTGATATTGAGCAGCTTTTCATGTGCGTCTTGGCCATCTCTGGGTCTTCTTTGAAGAAACGTCTCTTTAGATCTTCTGCCCATTTTTGTATTGGGTTGTTTGTTTTATTAATATTAAGCTGCATGAGCTGTTTATATATATTGGAGATTAAACCTTTGTCCATTGATTCGTTTGTGAACGTTTTCGCCCATTCTGAGGGTTGCCTTTCTCCATTCCCGTTTCTTTTAACAAAGAAAGAAAGAAAGCAAAAGAAGCAGAACACTAATGTGCGTGAAATATGCCTCTTGAAACTGTCGTTTTGAAATATGGACGTCTTTTGAATTTTTTGGTCGATATATGACCCCAGCATTTGTTTTCAGGGCAGGTGTCATTTACAGGCCTGTAATGATTTGGAATATCCACTGACCATTAGCGCTGGCATTAAACCTGCAGTTGTGTGAAACGGCCACAAGGTGGCAGCAGTTCTCCCTTACCAAATCTGGTTACTAGGGCAGCAGAGCCTCAATGGAAGTCGTGTTCTAGATTGGAATGTAGAACGGAATGTGCCAGGAGAAAGCCCCTCAAGTTTGTCTCACTACTTCTTGTTCGTGTTTTTAATTTAATTTTTTATTTTTTATTACAGCAAGTTTGAGTACAACGTTTAGCTTGTTGTAGGTGTGCAAGAGGTGGTTCTTTTACACATATACATATGTCTGTTCTTCCTGGGATCCTTTTCCCATGTACGTTATGACAGAATGTTGAGTAGTCTTCTCTTGGTACTCCGTAGGTCTTTGGTGATTATATACGTCTACTGTGTTTGTATCTGTCTGTTAACCCCAATATCGTAATGAATTCAATCCTCACACCTTTCCTTTGGTGAACCATAAGTTTGTTTAATGAATCTGTGATTGCCCTTCTCCGTGGAAATATCTGCCCTGGTATCAATTTATAGGTAACACCTATAAGTGATATGATATGATATGTGTCTTTCACTTTCTGACTTACTCCAAGTCACGTGATTACCTCGAGACTCATCTACGGTGCTGCAAATGGCATTGTGTCCTTTTTTTCCTTGGCGAATATTCTGTCTTAGCGAGGTCCATACTCTGCAATGTGATTCCCTGAGGGCTGAGGATTAGCTGACCTGGGCAGCCTGACCCTGCCGGCAAGCCCTCCCCAGGTGTGCCTGGGTTGAGGTCAATATAAACAGCACTCCAGGCAGCAATAGCCCCTGCAGCTGTGCCTTACTCCATATTCTCTGCCCCGTCAGCAGTCTCGGGGCTGTGCTGGTGGGAGGGTGTGAGGGTCCACGGCTTTGTGGGTGGCCCGGTGTGAGTGGGGCTCTGCTGGACTTTCGGCAGGAGTTGCCAGGCTGCCACCTGTAAAGAAGAGGATGTGTCACCCATAACTTCCACTGGAATATCTCTCCGGGCTGAGGTGAGGAAGGAAAAAAAGGAGTGGGGGCCGGGACAGGAGGGGTATCTCAGGCAGGGCAATAGAAAGCTTCCAGAAGAGCGCCCGTGGCAGTACCATCCTGGCTGACCTGCAGGCACCAAGTTGGCCTGCGTGCTGTGGCTGGTGTGGCTCCACGGCCCTTCCTCTAGGCTTTCAAGCCCTTGTACATATTCAGGTGTTTCACCTGGGAAGGGTGGGAACAATTCAGCAGCATCTGGCCTGGGGCTCAGCTCACGTTTACTCACAGAGGCCTCGGCACGGTCTCCCAGCTTTGCAATGAGGATGCTCCTTGCGTGGGCGGGCGGGGCTGCTGGCTGTATGGGAGATGATTCCCCACCTCTGACCAATTTCAGAATTGTTTACCACTGGAGCAAGTGCCTTCGTAGTGTTTTCCTCTGTATAATTCTTAGGTTCAGTTTTTTTTTCTTTTTTGGTTGAAGTTAGATTTTATTCCTCATTTATGTATTTATAGATATAAGCATGGAAATAATTCATTCGTATAAATACATCAGTGTGAATGGAAGAACTTTTTTTCTGTTTTATTTTTACATTTTATTTTTTAAAATTTTGAAATTTAATTTTAGTTATTTTTTTATACAGTAGGTTATTATTAGTTATCTATTTTATGCATAGACATGTATACAGGTCAATCCTAATCTCCCAACTCATCCCACCACCACCACCCCATGGCTTCCCCCACTTTGTGTCCATACGTTTGTTCTCTACCTCTGTGTCTCTATTTCTGCCCTGCAAACCAGTTCATCTCTACCATTTTTCTAGGTTCCACATATAGGCATTAATATACAATATTTGTTTTTCTCATTCAGGCTTACTTGATTCTGTATGACAGTCTCTAGATCCATCAACTTCTCTACAAATGACCCAGTTTCATTCCTTTTTATGGCTGAGTAATATTCCATTTTATATATGTACCACATCTTTATCCATTCGTCTGTCTGTGGGCATTTATGTTGCTTCCATAACCTGGCTATTGTAAATAGTGCTGCAATGAACATTGTGGTGAATGTGTCTCTGTGATTTATGGTTTTCTCTGGGTATATGCCCAGAAGTGGGATTGCTGGATCCTATGGTAATTCTCTTTTTAGTTTTTTAAAGGAACCTCCATACTGTTCTCCATAGTGACTGTATCAATTTACATTCCCACCAATAGCGGAAGAGGGTTCCTTTTGTCCACACCCTCCCCAGAATTTGTTGTTTGTAGATTATCTGATGATGCCGATTCTAACAGGTGTGAGGTCTTACCTCATTGTAGTTTTGATTTGCATTTCTCTAATAATTAGTGATGTTGAGCAGCTTTTCATGTGCGTCTTGGCCATCTCTGTGTCTTCTTTGAAGAAACATCTCTTTAGATCTTCTGCCCATTTTTGTATTGGGTTGTTTGTTTTATTAGTATTAAGCTGCATGAGCTGTTTATATATATTGGAGATTAAACCTTTGTCCATTGATTCGTTTGTGAACGTTTTCGCCCATTCTGAGGGTTGCCTTTTTCCATTCCCTTTTTTTTTAACAAAGAAAGAAAGAAAGCAAAAGAAGCAGAACACTAATGTGCGTGAAATATGCCTCTTGAAACTGTCGTTTTGAAATATGGACGTCTTTTGAATTTTTTGGTCGATATATGACCCCAGGATTTGTTTTCAGGGCAGGTGTCATTTACAGGCCTGTAATGATTTGGAATATCCACTGACCATTAGCGCTGGCATTAAACCTGCAGTTGTGTGAAACGGCCACAAGGTGTCAGCAGTTCTCCCTTACCAAATCTGGTTACTAGGGCAGCAGAGCCTCAATGGAAGTCGTGTTCGAGATTGGAATGTAGAACGGAATGTGCCAGGAGAAAGCCCCTCAAGTTTGTCTCACTAATTCTTGTTCGTGTTTTTAATATAATTTTTTATTTTTTATTACAGCAAGTTTGAGTACAACGTTTAGCTTGTTGTAGGTGTGCAAGAGGTGGTTCTTTTACACATATACATATGTCTGTTCTTCCTGGGATCCTTTTCCCATGTACGTTATGACAGAATGTTGAGTAGTCTTCTCTTGGTACTCCGTAGGTCTTTGGTGATTATATACGTCTACTGTGTTTGTATCTGTCTGCTAACCCCAATATCTTAATGAATTCAATCCTCACACCTTTCCTTTGGTGAACCATAAGTTTGTTTAATGAATCTGTGATTGCCCTTCTCCGTGGAAATATCTGCCCTGGTATCAATTTATAGGTAACACCTATAAGTGATATGATATGATATGTGTCTTTCACTTTCTGACTTGCTCCAAGTCACGTGATTACCTCGAGACTCATCTACGGTGCTGCAAATGGCATTGTGTCCTTTTTTTCCTTGGCGAATATTCTGTCTTAGCGAGGTCCATTTTCTGCAATGTGATTCCCTGAGGGCTGAGGATTAGCTGACCTGGGCAGCCTGACCCTGCCGGCAAGCCCTCCCCAGGTGTGCCTGCGTTGAGGTCAATATAAACAGCACTCCAGGCAGCAATAGTCCCTGCAGCTGTGCCTGACTCCATATCCTCTGCCCCGTCAGCAGTCTCGGGGCTGTGCTGGTGGGAGGGTGTGAGGGTCCACGGCTTTGTGGGTGGCCCGGTGTGAGTGGGGCTCTGCTGGACTTTCGGCAGGAGTTGCCAGGCTGCCACCTGTAAAGAAGAGGATGTGTCACCCATAACTTCCACTGGAATATCTCTGCGGGCTGAGGTGAGGAAGGAAAAAAAGGAGTGGGGGCCGGGACAGGAGGGGTATCTCAGGCAGGGCAATAGAAAGCTTCCAGAAGAGCGCCCGTGGCCAGTACCATCCTGGCTGACCTGCAGGCACCAAGTTGGCCTGCGTGCTGTCACTGGTGTGGCTCCAAGGCCCTTCCTCTAGGCTTTCAAGCCCTTGTACATATTCAGGTGTTTCACCTGGGAAGGGTGGGAACAGTTCAGCAGCATCTGGCCTGGGGCTCAGCTCACGTTTACTCACAGAGGCCTCGGCACGGTCTCCCAGCTTTGCAATGAGGATGCTCCTTGCGTGGGCGGGCGGGGCTGCTGGCTGTATGGGAGATGATTCCCCACCTCTGACCAATTTCAGAATTGTTTACCACTGGAGCAAGTGCCTTGGTAGTGTTTTCCTCTGTATAACTGTTAGGTTCAGTTTTTTTTTTCTTTTTTGGTTCAAGTTAGATTTTATTCCTCATTTATGTATTTATAGATATAAGCATGGAAATAATTCATTCGTATAAATACATCAGTGTGAATGGAAGAACTTTTTTTCTGTTTTATTTTTACATTTTATTTTTTAAAATTTTGAAATTTAATTTTAGTTATTTTTTTATACAGTAGGTTATTATTAGTTATCTATTTTATGCATAGACATGTATACAGGTCAATCCTAATCTCCCAACTCATCCCACCACCACCACCCCATGGTTTCCCCCACTTTGTGTCCATACGTTTGTTCTCTACCACTGTGTCTCTATTTCTGCCCTGCAAACCAGTTCATCTCTACCATTTTTCTAGGTTCCACATATAGGCATTAATATACAATATTTGTTTTTCTCATTCAGGCTTACTTGATTCTGTATGACAGTCTCTAGATCCATCAACTTCTCTACAAATGACCCAGTTTCATTCCTTTTTATGGCTGAGTAATATTCCATTTTATATATGTACCACATCTTTATCCATTCGTCTGTCTGTGGGCATTTATGTTGCTTCCATAACCTGGCTATTGTAAATAGTGCTGCAATGAACATTGTGGTGAATGTGTCTCTGTGATTTATGGTTTTCTCTGGGTATATGCCCAGAAGTGGGATTGCTGGATCCTATGGTAATTCTCTTTTTAGTTTTTTAAAGGAACCTCCATACTGTTCTCCATAGTGACTGTATCAATTTACATTCCCACCAATAGCGGAAGAGGGTTCCTTTTGTCCACACCCTCCCCAGAATTTGTTGTTTGTAGATTATCTGATGATGCCGATTCTAACAGGTGTGAGGTCTTACCTCATTGTAGTTTTGATTTGCATTTCTCTAATAATTAGTGATGTTGAGCAGCTTTTCATGTGCGTCTTGGCCATCTCTGTGTCTTCTTTGAAGAAACGTCTCTTTAGATCTTCTGCCCATTTTTGTATTGGGTTGTTTGTTTTATTAGTATTAAGCTGCATGAGCTGTTTATATATATTGGAGATTAAACCTTTGTCCATTGATTCGTTTGTGAACGTTTTCGCCCATTCTGAGGGTTGCCTTTTTCCTTTCCCGTTTTTTTTAACAAAGAAAGAAAGAAAGCAAAAGAAGCAGAACACTAATGTGCGTGAAATATGCCTCTTGAAACTGTCGTTTTGAAATATGGACGTCTTTTGAATTTTTTGGTCGATATATGACCCCAGGATTTGTTTTCAGGGCAGGTGTCATTTACAGGCCTGTAATGATTTGGAATATCCACTGACCATTAGCGCTGGCATTAAACCTGCAGTTGTGTGAAACGGCCACAAGGTGGCAGCAGTTCTCCCTTACCAAATCTGGTTACTAGGGCAGCAGAGCCTCAATGGAAGTCGTGTTCTAGATTGGAATGTAGAACGGAATGTGCCAGGAGAAAGCCCCTCAAGTTTGTCTCACTACTTCTTGTTCGTGTTTTTAATTTAATTTTTTATTTTTTATTACAGCAAGTTTGAGTACAACGTTTAGCTTGTTGTAGGTGTGCAAGAGGTGGTTCTTTTACACATATACATATGTCTGTTCTTCCTGGGATCCTTTTCCCATGTACGTTATGACAGAATGTTGAGTAGTCTTCTCTTGGTACTCCGTAGGTCTTTGGTGATTATATACGTCTACTGTGTTTGTATCTGTCTGCTAACCCCAATATCGTAATGAATTCAATCCTCACACCTTTCCTTTGGTGAACCATAAGTTTGTTTAATGAATCTGTGATTGCCCTTCTCCGTGGAAATATCTGCCCTGGTATCAATTTATAGGTAACACCTATAAGTGATATGATATGATATGTGTCTTTCACTTTCTGACTTACTCCAAGTCACGTGATTACCTCGAGACTCATCTACGGTGCTGCAAATGGCATTGTGTCCTTTTTCTCCTTGGCGAATATTCTGTCTTAGCGAGGTCCATTTTCTGCAATGTGATTCCCTGAGGGCTGAGGATTAGCTGACATGGGCAGCCTGACCCTGCCGGCAAGCCCTCCCCAGGTGTGCCTGGGTTGAGGTCAATATAAACAGCACTCCAGGCAAAAATAGCCCCTGCAGCTGTGCCTTACTCCATATTCTCTGCCCCGTCAGCAGTCTCGGGGCTGTGCTGGTGGGAGGGTGTGAGGGTCCACGGCTTTGTGGGTGGCCCGGTGTGAGTGGGGCTCTGCTGGACTTTCGGCAGGAGTTGCCAGGCTGCCACCTGTAAAGAAGAGGATGTGTCACCCATAACTTCCACTGGAATATCTCTGCGGGCTGAGGTGAGGAAGGAAAAAAAGGAGTGGGGGCCGGGACAGGAGGGGTATCTCAGGCAGGGCAATAGAAAGCTTCCAGAAGAGCGCCCGTGGCCAGTACCATCCTGGCTGACCTGCAGGCACCAAGTTGGCCTGCGTGCTGTCGCTGGTGTGGCTCCAAGGCCCTTCCTCTAGGCTTTCAAGCCCTTGTACATATTCAGGTGTTTCACCTGGGAAGGGTGGGAACAGTTCAGCAGCATCTGGCCTGGGGCTCAGCTCACGTTTACTCACAGAGGCCTCGGCACGGTCTCCCAGCTTTGCAATGAGGATGCTCCTTGCGTGGGCGGGCGGGGCTGCTGGCTGTATGGGAGATGATTCCCCACCTCTGACCAATTTCAGAATTGTTTACCACTGGAGCAAGTGCCTTGGTAGTGTTTTCCTCTGTATAACTGTTAGGTTCAGTTTTTTTTTTCTTTTTTGGTTCAAGTTAGATTTTATTCCTCATTTATGTATTTATAGATATAAGCATGGAAATAATTCATTCGTATAAATACATCAGTGTGAATGGAAGAACTTTTTTTCTGTTTTATTTTTACATTTTATTTTTTAAAATTTTGAAATTTAATTTTAGTTATTTTTTATACAGTAGGTTATTATTAGTTATCGATTTTATGCATAGACATGTATACAGGTCAATCCTAATCTCCCAACTCATCCCACCACCACCACCCCATGGCTTCCCCCACTTTGTGTCCATACGTTTGTTCTCTACCTCTGTGTCTCTATTTCTGCCCTGCAAACCAGTTCATCTCTACCATTTTTCTAGGTTCCACATATAGGCATTAATATACAATATTTGTTTTTCTCTTTCTGGCTTACTTCACTCTGTATGACAGTCTCTAGATCCATCAACTTCTCTACAAATGACCCAGTTTCATTCCTTTTTATGGCTGAGTAATATTCCATTTTGTATATGTACCACATCTTTATCCATTCGTCTGTCTGTGGGCATTTAGGTTGCTTCCATTACCTGGCTATTGTAAATAGTGCTGCAATGAACATTGTGGTGAATGTGTCTTTGTGATTTATGGTTTTCTCTGGGTATATGCCCAGAAGTGGGATTGCTGGATCCTATGGTAATTCTCTTTTTAGTTTTTTAAAGGAACCTCCATACTGTTCTCCATAGTGACTGTATCAATTTACATTCCCACCAATAGCGGAAGAGGGTTCCTTTTGTCCACACCGTCCCCAGAATTTGTTGATTGTAGATTATCTGATGATGCCGATTCTAACAGGTGTGAGGTCTTACCTCATTGTAGTTTTGATTTGCATTTCTCTAATAATTAGTGATGTTGAGCAGCTTTTCATGTGTGTCTTGGCCATCTCTGTGTCTTCTTTGAAGAAACGTCTCTTTAGATCTTCTGCCCATTTTTGTATTGGGTTGTTTGTTTTATTAATATTAAGCTGCATGAGCTGTTTATATATATTGGAGATTAAACCTTTGTCCATTGATTCGTTTGTGAACGTTTTCGCCCATTCTGAGGGTTGCCTTTTTCCATTCCCGTTTTTTTTAACAAAGAAAGAAAGAAAGCAAAAGAAGCAGAACACTAATGTGCGTGAAATATGCCTCTTGAAACTGTCGTTTTGAAATATGGACGTCTTTTGAATTTTTTGGTCGCTATATGACCCCAGGATTTGTTTTCAGGGCAGGTGTCATTTACAGGCCTGTAATGATTTGGAATATCCACTGACCATTAACGCTGGCATTAAACCTGCAGTTGTGTGAAACGGCCACAAGGTGTCAGCAGTTCTCCCTTACCAAATCTGGTTACTAGGGCAGCAGAGCCTCAATGGAAGTCGTGTTCGAGATTGGAATGTAGAACGGAATGTGCCAGGAGAAAGCCCCTCAAGTTTGTCTCACTAATTCTTGTTCGTGTTTTTAATATAATTTTTTATTTTTTATTACAGCAAGTTTGAGTACAACGTTTAGCTTGTTGTAGGTGTGCAAGAGGTGGTTCTTTTACACATATACATATGTCTGTTCTTCCTGGGATCCTTTTCCCATGTACGTTATGACAGAATGTTGAGTAGTCTTCTCTTGGTACTCCGTAGGTCTTTGGTGATTATATACGTCTACTGTGTTTGTATCTGTCTGCTAACCCCAATATCGTAATGAATTCAATCCTCACACCTTTCCTTTGGTGAACCATAAGTTTGTTTAATGAATCTGTGATTGCCCTTCTCCGTGGAAATATCTGCCCTGGTATCAATTTATAGGTAACACCTATAAGTGATATGATATGATATGTGTCTTTCACTTTCTGACTTACTCCAAGTCACGTGATTACCTCGAGACTCATCTACGGTGCTGCAAATGGCATTGTGTCCTTTTTTTCCTTGGCGAATATTCTGTCTTAGCGAGGTCCATTTTCTGCAATGTGATTCCCTGAGGGCTGAGGATTAGCTGACCTGGGCAGCCTGACCCTGCCGGCAAGCCCTCCCCAGGTGTGCCTGCGTTGAGGTCAATATAAACAGCACTCCAGGCAGCAATAGTCCCTGCAGCTGTGCCTGACTCCATATCCTCTGCCCCGTCAGCAGTCTCGGGGCTGTGCTGGTGGGAGGGTGTGAGGGTCCACGGCTTTGTGGGTGGCCCGGTGTGAGTGGGGCTCTGCTGGACTTTCGGCAGGAGTTGCCAGGCTGCCACCTGTAAAGAAGAGGATGTGTCACCCATAACTTCCACTGGAATATCTCTGCGGGCTGAGGTGAGGAAGGAAAAAAAGGAGTGGGGGCCGGGACAGGAGGGGTATCTCAGGCAGGGCAATAGAAAGCTTCCAGAAGAGCGCCCGTGGCCAGTACCATCCTGGCTGACCTGCAGGCACCAAGTTGGCCTGCGTGCTGTCGCTGGTGTGGCTCCACGGCCCTTCCTCTAGGCTTTCAAGCCCTTGTACATATTCAGGTGTTTCACCTGGGAAGGGTGGGAACAGTTCAGCAGCATCTGGCCTGGGGCTCAGCTCACGTTTACTCACAGAGGCCTCGGCACGGTCTCCCAGCTTTGCAATGAGGATGCTCCTGGCGAGGGCGGGCGGGGCTGCTGGCTGTATGGGAGATGATTCCCCACCTCTGACCAATTTCAGAATTGTTTACCACTGGAGCAAGTGCCTTGGTAGTGTTTTCCTCTGTATAACTGTTAGGTTCAGTTTTTTTTTTTTCTTTTTTGGTTCAAGTTAGATTTTATTCCTCATTTATGTATTTATAGATATAAGCATGGAAATAATTCATTCGTATAAATACATCAGTGTGAATGGAAGAACTTTTTTTCTGTTTTATTTTTACATTTTATTTTTTAAAATTTTGAAATTTAATTTTAGTTATTTTTTTATACAGTAGGTTATTATTAGTTATCTATTTTATGCATAGACATGTATACAGGTCAATACCAATCTCCCAACTCATCCCACCACCACCACCCCATGGCTTCCCCCACTTTGTGTCCATACGTTTGTTCTCTACCTCTGTGTCTCTATTTCTGCCCTGCAAACCAGTTCATCTCTACCATTTTTCTAGGTTCCACATATAGGCATTAATATACCATATTTGTTTTTCTCTTTCTGGCTTACTTCACTCTGTATGACAGTCTCTAGATCCATCAACTTCTCTACAAATGACCCAGTTTCATTCCTTTTTATGGCTGAGTAATATTCCATTTTATATATGTACCACATCTTTATCCATTCGTCTGTCTGTGGGCATTTATGTTGCTTCCATAACCTGGCTATTGTAAATAGTGCTGCAATGAACATTGTGGTGAATGTGTCTCTGTGATTTATGGTTTTCTCTGGGTATATGCCCAGAAGTGGGATTGCTGGATCCTATGGTAATTCTCTTTTTAGTTTTTTAAAGGAACCTCCATACTGTTCTCCATAGTGACTGTATCAATTTACATTCCCACCAATAGCGGAAGAGGGTTCCTTTTGTCCACACCCTCCCCAGAATTTGTTGTTTGTAGATTATCTGATGATGCCGATTCTAACAGGTGTGAGGTCTTACCTCATTGTAGTTTTGATTTGCATTTCTCTAATAATTAGTGATGTTGAGCAGCTTTTCATGTGCGTCTTGGCCATCTCTGTGTCTTCTTTGAAGAAACGTCTCTTTAGATCTTCTGCCCATTTTTGTATTGGGTTGTTTGTTTTATTAATATTAAGCTGCATGAGCTGTTTATATATATTGGAGATTAAACCTTTGTCCATTGATTCGTTTGTGAACGTTTTCGCCCATTCTGAGGGTTGCCTTTTACCATTCCCGTTTTTTTTAACAAAGAAAGAAAGAAAGCAAAAGAAGCAGAACACTAATGTGCGTGAAATATGCCTCTTGAAACTGTCGTTTTGAAATATGGACGTCTTTTGAATTTTTTGGTCGCTATATGACCCCAGGATTTGTTTTCAGGGCAGGTGTCATTTACAGGCCTGTAATGATTTGGAATATCCACTGACCATTAGCGCTGGCATTAAACCTGCAGTTGTGTGAAACGGCCACAAGGTGGCAGCAGTTCTCCCTTACCAAATCTGGTTACTAGGGCAGCAGAGCCTCAATGGAAGTCGTGTTCGAGATTGGAATGTAGAACGGAATGTGCCAGGAGAAAGCCGCTCAAGTTTGTCTCACTACTTCTTGTTCGTGTTTTTAATTTAATTTTTTATTTTTTATTACAGCAAGTTTGAGTACAACGTTTAGCTTGTTGTAGGTGTGCAAGAGGTGGTTCTTTTACACATATACATATGTCTGTTCTTCCTGCTATCCTTTTCCCATGTACGTTATGACAGAATGTTGAGTAGTCTTCTCTTGGTACTCCGTAGGTCTTTGGTGATTATATACGTCTACTGTGTTTGTATCTGTCTGCTAACCCCAATATCGTAATGAATTCAATACTCACACCTTTCCTTTGGTGAACCATAAGTTTGTTTAATGAATCTGTGATTGCCCTTCTCTGTGGAAATATCTGCCCTGGTATCAATTTATAGGTAACACCTATAAGTGATATGATATGATATGTGTCTTTCACTTTCTGACTTACTCCAAGTCACGTGATTACCTCGAGACTCATCTACGGTGCTGCAAATGGCATTGTGTCCTTTTTCTCCTTGGCGAATATTCTGTCTTAGCGAGGTCCATTTTCTGCAATGTGATTCCCTGAGGGCTGAGGATTAGCTGACCTGGGCAGCCTGACCCTGCCGGCAAGCCCTCCCCAGGTGTGCCTGGGTTGAGGTCAATATAAACAGCACTCCAGGCAGCAATAGCCCTAGCAGCTGTGCCTTACTCCATATTCTCTGCCCCGTCAGCAGTCTCGGGGCTGTGCTGGTGGGAGGGTGTGAGGGTCCACGGCTTTGTGGGTGGCCCGGTGTGAGTGGGGCTCTGCTGGACTTTCGGCAGGAGTTGCCAGGCTGCCACCTGTAAAGAAGAGGATGTGTCACCCATAACTTCCACTGGAATATCTCTGCGGGCTGAGGTGAGGAAGGAAAAAAAGGAGTGGGGGCCGGGACAGGAGGGGTATCTCAGGCAGGGCAATAGAAAGCTTCCAGAAGAGCGCCCGTGGCCAGTACCATCCTGGCTGACCTGCAGGCACCAAGTTGGCCTGCGTGCTGTCGCTGGTGTGGCTCCACGGCCCTTCCTCTAGGCTTTCAAGCCCTTGTACATATTCAGGTGTTTCACCTGGGAAGGGTGGGAACAGTTCAGCAGCATCTGGCCTGGGGCTCAGCTCACGTTTACTCACAGAGGCCTCGGCACGGTCTCCCAGCTTTGCAATGAGGATGCTATTTGCGTGGGCGGGCGGGGCTGCTGGCTGTATGGGAGATGATTCCCCACCTCTGACCAATTTCAGAATTGTTTACCACTGGAGCAAGTGCCTTGGTAGTGTTTTCCTCTGTATAATTCTTAGGTTCAGTTTTTTTTTTCTTTTTTGGTTCAAGTTAGATTTTATTCCTCATTTATGTATTTATAGATATAAGCATGGAAATAATTCATTCGTATAAATACATCAGTGTGAATGGAAGAACTTTTTTCTGTTTTATTTTTACATTTTATTTTTTAAAATTTTGAAATTTAATTTTAGTTATTTTTTTATACAGTAGGTTATTATTAGTTATCTATTTTATGCATAGACATGTATACAGGTCAATCCTAATCTCCCAAGTCATCCCACCACCACCACCCCATGGCTTCCCCCACTTTGTGTCCATACGTTTGTTCTCTACCTCTGTGTCTCTATTTCTGCCCTGCAAACCAGTTCATCTCTACCATTTTTCTAGGTTCCACATATAGGCATTAATATACCATATTTGTTTTTCTCTTTCTGGCTTACTTCACTCTGTATGACAGTCTCTAGATCCATCAACTTCTCTACAAATGACCCAGTTTCATTCCTTTTTATGGCTGAGTAATATTCCATTTTATATATGTACCACATCTTTATCCATTCGTCTGTCTGTGGGCATTTATGTTGCTTCCATAACCTGGCTATTGTAAATAGTGCTGCAATGAACATTGTGGTGAATGTGTCTCTGTGATTTATGGTTTTCTCTGGGTATATGCCCAGAAGTGGGATTGCTGGATCCTATGGTAATTCTCTTTTTAGTTTTTTAAAGGAACCTCCATACTGTTCTCCATAGTGACTGTATCAATTTACATTCCCACCAATAGCGGAAGAGGGTTCCTTTTGTCCACACCCTCCCCAGAATTTGTTGTTTGTAGATTATCTGATGATGCCGATTCTAACAGGTGTGAGGTCTTACCTCATTGTAGTTTTGATTTGCATTTCTCTAATAATTAGTGATGTTGAGCAGCTTTTCATGTGCGTCTTGGCCATCTCTGTGTCTTCTTTGAAGAAACGTCTCTTTAGATCTTCTGCCCATTTTTGTATTGGGTTGTTTGTTTTATTAATATTAAGCTGCATGAGCTGTTTATATATATTGGAGATTAAACCTTTGTCCATTGATTCGTTTGTGAACGTTTTCGCCCATTATGAGGGTTGCCTTTTTCCATTCCCGTTTTTTTTAACAAAGAAAGAAAGAAAGCAAAAGAAGCAGAACACTAATGTGCGTGAAATAAGCCTCTTGAAACTGTCGTTTTGAAATATGGACGTCTTTTGAATTTTTTGGTCGCTATAGGACCCCAGGATTTGTTTTCAGGGCAGGTGTCATTTACAGGCCTGTAATGATTTGGAATATCCACTGACCATTAGCGCTGGCATTAAACCTGCAGTTGTGTGAAACGGCCACAAGGTGGCAGCAGTTCTCCCTTACCAAATCTGGTTACTAGGGCAGCAGAGCCTCAATGGAAGTCGTGTTCGAGATTGGAATGTAGAACGGAATGTTCCAGGAGAAAGCCCCTCAAGTTTGTCTCACTAATTCTTGTTCGTGTTTTTAATATAATTTTTTATTTTTTATTACAGCAAGTTTGAGTACAACGTTTAGCTTGTTGTAGGTGTGCAAGAGGTGGTTCTTTTACACATATACATATGTCTGTTCTTCCTGGGATCCTTTTCCCATGTACGTTATGACAGAATGTTGAGTAGTCTTCTCTTGGTACTCCGTAGGTCTTTGGTGATTATATACGTCTACTGTGTTTGTATCTGTCTGCTAACCCCAATATCGTAATGAATTCAATCCTCACACCTTTCCTTTGGTGAACCATAAGTTTGTTTAATGAATCTGTGATTGCCCTTCTCCGTGGAAATATCTGCCCTGGTATCAATTTATAGGTAACACCTATAAGTGATATGATATGATATGTGTCTTTCACTTTCTGACTTACTCCAACTCACGTGATTACCTCGAGACTCATCTACGGTGCTGCAAATGGCATTGTGTCCTTTTTTTCCTTGGCGAATATTCTGTCTTAGCGAGGTCCATTTTCTGCAAAGTGATTCCCTGAGGGCTGAGGATTAGCTGACCTGGGCAGCCTGACCCTGCCGGCAAGCCCTCCCCAGGTGTGCCTGGGTTGAGGTCAATATAAACAGCACTCCAGGCAGCAATAGTCCCTGCAGCTGTGCCTGACTCCATATCCTCTGCCCGTCAGCAGTCTCGGGGCTGTGCTGGTGGGAGGGTGTGAGGGTCCACGGCTTTGTGGGTGGCCCGGTGTGAGTGGGGCTCTGCTGGACTTTCGGCAGGAGTTGCCAGGCTGCCACCTGTAAAGAAGAGGATGTGTCACCCATAACTTCCACTGGAATATCTCTGCGGGCTGAGGTGAGGAAGGAAAAAAAGGAGTGGGGGCCGGGACAGGAGGGGTATCTCAGGCAGGGCAATAGAAAGCTTCCAGAAGAGCGCCCGTGGCCAGTACCATCCTGGCTGACCTGCAGGCACCAAGTTGGCCTGCGTGCTGTCGCTGGTGTGGCTCCACGGCCCTTCCTCTAGGCTTTCAAGCCCTTGTACATATTCAGGTGTTTCACCTGGGAAGGGTGGGAACAGTTCAGCAGCATCTGGCCTGGGGCTCAGCTCACGTTTACTCACAGAGGCCTCGGCACGGTCTCCCAGCTTTGCAATGAGGATGCTCCTTGCGTGGGCGGGCGGGGCTGCTGGCTGTATGGGAGATGATTCCCCACCTCTGACCAATTTCAGAATTGTTTACCACTGGAGCAAGTGCCTTGGTAGTGTTTTCCTCTGTATAACTGTTAGGTTCAGTTTTTTTTTTCTTTTTTGGTTCAAGTTAGATTTTATTCCTCATTTATGTATTTATAGATATAAGCATGGAAATAATTCATTCGTATAAATACATCAGTGTGAATGGAAGAACTTTTTTTCTGTTTTATTTTTACATTTTATTTTTTAAAATTTTGAAATTTAATTTTAGTTATTTTTTATACAGTAGGTTATTATTAGTTATCTATTTTATGCATAGACATGTATACAGGTCAATCCCAATCTCCCAACTCATCCCACCACCACCACCCCATGGCTTCCCCCACTTTGTGTCCATACGTTTGTTCTCTACCTCTGTGTCTCTATTTCTGCCCTGCAAACCAGTTCATCTCTACCATTTTTCTAGGTTCCACATATAGGCATTAATATACCATATTTGTTTTTCTCTTTCTGGCTTACTTCACTCTGTATGACAGTCTCTAGATCCATCAACTTCTCTACAAATGACCCAGTTTCATTCCTTTTTATGGCTGAGTAATATTCCATTTTATATATGTACCACATCTTTATCCATTCGTCTGTCTGTGGGCATTTATGTTGCTTCCATAACCTGGCTATTGTAAATAGTGCTGCAATGAACATTGTGGTGAATGTGTCTCTGTGATTTATGGTTTTCTCTGGGTATATGCCCAGAAGTGGGATTGCTGGATCCTATGGTAATTCTCTTTTTAGTTTTTTAAAGGAACCTCCATACTGTTCTCCATAGTGACTGTATCAATTTACATTCCCACCAATAGCGGAAGAGGGTTCCTTTTGTCCACACCCTCCCCAGAATTTGTTGTTTGTAGATTATCTGATGATGCCGATTCTAACAGGTGTGAGGTCTTACCTCATTGTAGTTTTGATTTGCATTTCTCTAATAATTAGTGATGTTGAGCAGCTTTTCATGTGCGTCTTGGCCATCTCTGTGTCTTCTTTGAAGAAACGTCTCTTTAGATCTTCTGCCCATTTTTGTATTGGGTTGTTTGTTTTATTAGTATTAAGCTGCATGAGCTGTTTATATATATTGGAGATTAAACCTTTGTCCATTGATTCGTTTGTGAACGTTTTCGCCCATTCTGAGGGTTGCCTTTTTCCATTCCCTTTTTTTTTAACAAAGAAAGAAAGAAAGCAAAAGAAGCAGAACACTAATGTGCGTGAAATATGCCTCTTGAAACTGTCGTTTTGAAATATGGACGTCTTTTGAATTTTTTGGTCGATATATGACCCCAGGATTTGTTTTCAGGGCAGGTGTCATTTACAGGCCTGTAATGATTTGGAATATCCACTGACCATTAGCGCTGGCATTAAACCTGCAGTTGTGTGAAACGGCCACAAGGTGGCAGCAGTTCTCCCTTACCAAATCTGGTTACTAGGGCAGCAGAGCCTCAATGGAAGTCGTGTTCTAGATTGGAATGTAGAACGGAATGTGCCAGGAGAAAGCCCCTCAAGTTTGTCTCACTACTTCTTGTTCGTGTTTTTAATTTAATTTTTTATTTTTTATTACAGCAAGTTTGAGTACAACGTTTAGCTTGTTGTAGGTGTGCAAGAGGTGGTTCTTTTACACATATACATATGTCTGTTCTTCCTGGGATCCTTTTCCCATGTACGTTATGACAGAATGTTGAGTAGTCTTCTCTTGGTACTCCGTAGGTCTTTGGTGATTATATACGTCTACTGTGTTTGTATCTGTCTGCTAACCCCAATATCGTAATGAATTCAATCCTCACACCTTTCCTTTGGTGAACCATAAGTTTGTTTAATGAATCTGTGATTGCCCTTCTCCGTGGAAATATCTGCCCTGGTATCAATTTATAGGTAACACCTATAAGTGATATGATATGATATGTGTCTTTCACTTTCTAACTTACTCCAAGTCACGTGATTACCTCGAGAATCATCTACGGTGCTGCAAATGGCATTGTGTCCTTTTTCTCCTTGGCGAATATTCTGTCTTAGCGAGGTCCATTTTCTGCAATGTGATTCCCTGAGGGCTGAGGATTAGCTGACATGGGCAGCCTGACCCTGCCGGCAAGCCCTCCCCAGGTGTGCCTGGGTTGAGGTCAATATAAACAGCACTCCAGGCAGCAATAGCCCCTGCAGCTGTGCCTTACTCCATATTCTCTGCCCCGTCAGCAGTCTCGGGGCTGTGCTGGTGGGAGGGTGTGAGGGTCCACGGCTTTGTGGGTGGCCCGGTGTGAGTGGGGCTCTGCTGGACTTTCGGCAGGAGTTGCCAGGCTGCCACCTGTAAAGAAGAGGATGTGTCACCCATAACTTCCACTGGAATATCTCTCCGGGCTGAGGTGAGGAAGGAAAAAAAGGAGTGGGGGCCGGGACAGGAGGGGTATCTCAGGCAGGGCAATAGAAAGCTTCCAGAAGAGCGCCCGTGGCCAGTACCATCCTGGCTGACCTGCAGGCACCAAGTTGGCCTGCGTGCTGTCGCTGGTGTGGCTCCAAGGCCCTTCCTCTAGGCTTTCAAGCCCTTGTACATATTCAGGTGTTTCACCTGGGAAGGGTGGGAAGAGTTCAGCAGCATCTGGCCTGGGGCTCAGCTCACGTTTACTCACAGAGGCCTCGGCACGGTCTCCCAGCTTTGCAATGAGGATGCTCCTTGCGTGGGCGGGCGGGGCTGCTGGCTGTATGGGAGATGATTCCCCACCTCTGACCAATTTCAGAATTGTTTACCACTGGAGCAAGTGCCTTGGTAGTGTTTTCCTCTGTATAACTGTTAGGTTCAGTTTTTTTTTTCTTTTTTGGTTCAAGTTAGATTTTATTCCTCATTTATGTATTTATAGATATAAGCATGGAAATAATTCATTCGTATAAATACATCAGTGTGAATGGAAGAACTTTTTTTCTGTTTTATTTTTACATTTTATTTTTTAAAATTTTGAAATTTAATTTTAGTTATTTTTTATACAGTAGGTTATTATTAGTTATCTATTTTATGCATAGACATGTATACAGGTCAATCCTAATCTCCCAAGTCATCCCACCACCACCACCCCATGGCTTCCCCCACTTTGTGTCCATACGTTTGTTCTCTACCTCTGTGTCTCTATTTCTGCCCTGCAAACCAGTTCATCTCTACCATTTTTCTAGGTTCCACATATAGGCATTAATATACAATATTTGTTTTTCTCTTTCTGGCTTACTTCACTCTGTATGACAGTCTCTAGATCCATCAACTTCTCTACAAATGACCCAGTTTCATTCCTTTTTATGGCTGAGTAATATTCCATTTTATATATGTACCACATCTTTATCCATTCGTCTGTCTGTGGGCATTTATGTTGCTTCCATAACCTGGCTATTGTAAATAGTGCTGCAATGAACATTGTGGTGAATGTGTCTCTGTGATTTATGGTTTTCTCTGGGTATATGCCCAGAAGTGGGATTGCTGGATCCTATGGTAATTCTCTTTTTAGTTTTTTAAAGGAACCTCCATACTGTTCTCCATAGTGACTGTATCAATTTACATTCCCACCAATAGCGGAAGAGGGTTCCTTTTGTCCACACCCTCCCCAGAATTTGTTGTTTGTAGATTATCTGATGATGCCGATTCTAACAGGTGTGAGGTCTTACCTCATTGTAGTTTTGATTTGCATTTCTCTAATAATTAGTGATGTTGAGCAGCTTTTCATGTGCGTCTTGGCCATCTCTGTGTCTTCTTTGAAGAAACGTCTCTTTAGATCTTCTGCCCATTTTTGTATTGGGTTGTTTGTTTTATTAATATTAAGCTGCATGAGCTGTTTATATATATTGGAGATTAAACCTTTGTCCATTGATTCGTTTGTGAACGTTTTCGCCCATTCTGAGGGTTGCCTTTCTCCATTCCCGTTTCTTTTAACAAAGAAAGAAAGAAAGCAAAAGAAGCAGAACACTAATGTGCGTGAAATATGCCTCTTGAAACTGTCGTTTTGAAATATGGACGTCTTTTGAATTTTTTGGTCGCTATATGACCCCAGGATTTGTTTTCAGGGCAGGTGTCATTTACAGGCCTGTAATGATTTGGAATATCCACTGACCATTAGCGCTGGCATTAAACCTGCAGTTGTGTGAAACGGCCACAAGGTGGCAGCAGTTCTCCCTTACCAAATCTGGTTACTAGGGCAGCAGAGCCTCAATGGAAGTCGTGTTCGAGATTGGAATGTAGAACGGAATGTGCCAGGAGAAAGCCCCTCAAGTTTGTCTCACTACTTCTTGTTCGTGTTTTTAATTTAATTTTTTTTATTTTTTATTACAGCAAGTTTGAGTACAACGTTTAGCTTGTTGTAGGTGTGCAAGAGGTGGTTCTTTTACACATATACATATGTCTGTTCTTCCTGGGATCCTTTTCCCATGTACGTTATGACAGAATGTTGAGTAGTCTTCTCTTGGTACTCCGTAGGTCTTTGGTGATTATATACGTCTACTGTGTTTGTATCTGTCTGTTAACCCCAATATCGTAATGAATTCAATCCTCACACCTTTCCTTTGGTGAACCATAAGTTTGTTTAATGAATCTGTGATTGCCTTTCTCCGTGGAAATATCTGCCCTGGTATCAATTTATAGGTAACACCTATAAGTGATATGATATGATATGTGTCTTTCACTTTCTGACTTACTCCAGTCACGTGATTACCTCGAGACTCATCTACGGTGCTGCAAATGTCATTGTGTCCTTTTTTACCTTGGTGAATATTCTGTCTTAGCGAGGTCCATATTCTGCAATGTGATTCCCTGAGGGCTGAGGATTAGCTGACCTGGGCAGCCTGACCCTGCCGGCAAGCCCTCCCCAGGTGTGCCTGCGTTGAGGTCAATATAAACAGCACTCCAGGCAGCAATAGTCCCTGCAGCTGTGCCTGACTCCATATCCTCTGCCCCGTCAGCAGTCTCGGGGCTGTGCTGGTGGGAGGGTGTGAGGGTCCACGGCTTTGTGGGTGGCCCGGTGTGAGTGGGGCTCTGCTGGACTTTCGGCAGGAGTTGCCAGGCTGCCACCTGTAAAGAAGAGGATGTGTCATCCATAACTTCCACTGGAATATCTCTGCGGGCTGAGGTGAGGAAGGAAAAAAAGGAGTGGGGGCCGGGACAGGAGGGGTATCTCAGGCAGGGCAATAGAAAGCTTCCAGAAGAGCGCCCGTGGCCAGTACCATCCTGGCTGACCTGCAGGCACCAAGTTGGCCTGCGTGCTGTCGCTGGTGTGGCTCCACGGCCCTTCCTCTAGGCTTTCAAGCCCTTGTACATATTCAGGTGTTTCACCTGGGAAGGGTGGGAACAGTTCAGCAGCATCTGGCCTGGGGCTCAGCTCACGTTTACTCACAGAGGCCTCGGCACGGTCTCCCAGCTTTGCAATGAGGATGATCCTGGCGAGGGCGGGCGGGGCTGCTGGCTGTATGGGAGATGATTCCCCACCTCTGACCAATTTCAGAATTGTTTACCACTGGAGCAAGTGCCTTGGTAGTGTTTTCCTCTGTATAACTGTTAGGTTCAGTTTTTTTTTTTTTCTTTTTTGGTTCAAGTTAGATTTTATTTCTCATTTATGTATTTATAGATATAAGCATGGAAATAATTCATTCGTATAAATACATCAGTGTGAATGGAAGAACATTTTTTCTGTTTTATTTTTACATTTTATTTTTTAAAATTTTGAAATTTAATTTTAGTTATTTTTTATACAGTAGGTTATTATTAGTTATCTATTTTATGCATAGACATGTATACAGGTCAATCCTAATCTCCCAAGTCATCCCACCACCACCACCCCATGGCTTCCCCCACTTTGTGTCCATATGTTTGTTCTCTACCTCTGTGTCTCTATTTCTGCCCTGCAAACCAGTTCATCTCTACCATTTTTCTAGGTTCCACATATAGGCATTAATATACAATACTTGTTTTTCTCTTTCTGGCTTACTTCACTCTGTATGACAGTCTCTAGATCCATCAACTTCTCTACAAATGACCCAGTTTCATTCCTTTTTATGGCTGAGTAATATTCCATTTTATATATGTACCACATCTTTATCCATTCGTCTGTCTGTGGGCATTTATGTTGCTTCCATAACCTGGCTATTGTAAATAGTGCTGCAATGAACATTGTGGTGAATGTGTCTCTGTGATTTATGGTTTTCTCTGGGTATATGCCCAGAAGTGGGATTGCTGGATCCTATGGTAATTCTCTTTTTAGTTTTTTAAAGGAACCTCCATACTGTTCTCCATAGTGACTGTATCAATTTACATTCCCACCAATAGAGGAAGAGGGTTCCTTTTGTCCACACCCTCCCCAGAATTTGTTGTTTGTAGATTATCTGATGATGCCGATTCTAACAGGTGTGAGGCCTTACCTCATTGTAGTTTTGATTTGCATTTCTCTAATAATTAGTGATGTTGAGCAGCTTTTCATGTGCGTCTTGGCCATCTCTGTGTCTTCTTTGAAGAAACGTCTCTTTAGATCTTCTGCCCATTTTTGTATTGGGTTGTTTGTTTTATTAATATTAAGCTGCATGAGCTGTTTATATATATTGGAGATTAAACCTTTGTCCATTGATTCGTTTGTGAACGTTTTCGCCCATTCTGAGGGTTGCCTTTTTCCATTCCCGTTTTTTTTAACAAAGAAAGAAAGAAAGCAAAAGAAGCAGAACACTAATGTGCGTGAAATATGCCTCTTGAAACTGTCGTTTTGAAATATGGACGTCTTTTGAATTTTTTGGTCGATATATGACCCCAGGATTTGTTTTCAGGGCAGGTGTCATTTACAGGCCTGTAATGATTTGGAATATCCACTGACCATTAGCGCTGGCATTAAACCTGCAGTTGTGTGAAACGGCCACAAGGTGGCAGCAGTTCTCCCTTACCAAATCTGGTTACTAGGGCAGCAGAGCCTCAATGGAAGTCGTGTTCGAGATTGGAATGTAGAACGGAATGTGCCAGGAGAAAGCCCCTCAAGTTTGTCTCACTACTTCTTGTTCGTGTTTTTAATTTAATTTTTTATTTTTTATTACAGCAAGTTTGAGTACAACGTTTAGCTTGTTGTAGGTGTGCAAGAGGTGGTTCTTTTACACATATACATATGTCTGTTCTTCCTGGGATCCTTTTCCCATGTACGTTATGACAGAAAGTTGAGTAGTCTTCTCTTGGTACTCCGTAGGTCTTTGGTGATTATATACGTCTACTGTGTTTGTATCTGTCTGTTAACCCCAATATCGTAATGAATTCAATCCTCACACCTTTCCTTTGGTGAACCATAAGTTTGTTTAATGAATCTGTGATTGCCCTTCTCCGTGGAAATATCTGCCCTGGTATCAATTTATAGGTAACACCTATAAGTGATATGATATGATATGTGTCTTTCACTTTCTGACTTACTCCAAGTCACGTGATTACCTCGAGACTCATCTACGGTGCTGCAAATGGCATTGTGTCCTTTTTTTCCTTGGCGAATATTCTGTCTTAGCGAGGTCCATATTCTGCAATGTGATTCCCTGAGGGCTGAGGATTAGCTGACCTGGGCAGCCTGACCCTGCCGGCAAGCCCTCCCCAGGTGTGCCTGCGTTGAGGTCAATATAAACAGCACTCCAGGCAGCAATAGTCCCTGCAGCTGTGCCTGACTCCATATCCTCTGCCCCGTCAGCAGTCTCGGGGCTGTGCTGGTGGGAGGGTGTGAGGGTCCACGGCTTTGTGGGTGGCCCGGTGTGAGTGGGGCTCTGCTGGACTTTCGGCAGGAGTTGCCAGGCTGCCACCTGTAAAGAAGAGGATGTGTCACCCATAACTTCCACTGGAATATCTCTGCGGGCTGAGGTGAGGAAGGAAAAAAAGGAGTGGGGGCCGGGACAGGAGGGGTATCTCAGGCAGGGCAATAGAAAGCTTCCAGAAGAGCGCCCGTGGCCAGTACCATCCTGGCTGACCTGCAGGCACCAAGTTGGCCTGCGTGCTGTCGCTGGTGTGGCTCCACGGCCCTTCCTCTAGGCTTTCAAGCCCTTGTACATATTCAGGTGTTTCACCTGGGAAGGGTGGGAACAGTTCAGCAGCATCTGGCCTGGGGCTCAGCTCACGTTTACTCACAGAGGCCTCGGCACGGTCTCCCAGCTTTGCAATGAGGATGCTCCTTGCGTGGGCGGGCGGGGCTGCTGGCTGTATGGGAGATGATTCCCCACCTCTGACCAATTTCAGAATTGTTTACCACTGGAGCAAGTGCCTTGGTAGTGTTTTCCTCTGTATAACTGTTAGGTTCAGTTTTTTTTTTCTTTTTTGGTTCAAGTTAGATTTTATTCCTCATTTATGTATTTATAGATATAAGCATGGAAATAATTCATTCGTATAAATACATCAGTGTGAATGGAAGAACTTTTTTTCTGTTTTATTTTTACATTTTATTTTTTAAAATTTTGAAATTTAATTTTAGTTATTTTTTTATACAGTAGGTTATTATTAGTTATCTATTTTATGCATAGACATGTATACAGGTCAATCCTAATCTCCCAACTCATCCCACCACCACCACCCCATGGCTTCCCCCACTTTGTGTCCATACGTTTGTTCTCTACCTCTGTGTCTCTATTTCTGCCCTGCAAACCAGTTCATCTCTACCATTTTTCTAGGTTCCACATATAGGCATTAATATACAATATTTGTTTTTCTCATTCAGGCTTACTTGATTCTGTATGACAGTCTCTAGATCCATCAACTTCTCTACAAATGACCCAGTTTCATTCCTTTTTATGGCTGAGTAGTATTCCATTTTATATATGTACCACATCTTTATCCATTCGTCTGTCTGTGGGCATTTATGTTGCTTCCATAACCTGGCTATTGTAAATAGTGCTGCAATGAACATTGTGGTGAATGTGTCTCTGTGATTTATGGTTTTCTCTGGGTATATGCCCAGAAGTGGGATTGCTGGATCCTATGGTAATTCTCTTTTTAGTTTTTTAAAGGAACCTCCATACTGTTCTCCATAGTGACTGTATCAATTTACATTCCCACCAATAGCGGAAGAGGGTTCCTTTTGTCCACACCCTCCCCAGAATTTGTTGTTTGTAGATTATCTGATGATGCCGATTCTAACAGGTGTGAGGTCTTACCTCATTGTAGTTTTGATTTGCATTTCTCTAATAATTAGTGATGTTGAGCAGCTTTTCATGTGCGTCTTGGCCATCTCTGTGTCTTCTTTGAAGAAACGTCTCTTTAGATCTTCTGCCCATTTTTGTATTGGGTTGTTTGTTTTATTAGTATTAAGCTGCATGAGCTGTTTATATATATTGGAGATTAAACCTTTGTCCATTGATTCGTTTGTGAACGTTTTCGCCCATTCTGAGGGTTGCCTTTTTCCATTCCCTTTTTTTTTAACAAAGAAAGAAAGAAAGCAAAAGAAGCAGAACACTAATGTGCGTGAAATATGCCTCTTGAAAGTGTCGTTTTGAAATATGGACGTCTTTTGAATTTTTTGGTCGATATATGACCCCAGGATTTGTTTTCAGGGCAGGTGTCATTTACAGGCCTGTAATGATTTGGAATATCCACTGACCATTAGCGCTGGCATTAAACCTGCAGTTGTGTGAAACGGCCACAAGGTGGCAGCAGTTCTCCCTTACCAAATCTGGTTACTAGGGCAGCAGAGCCTCAATGGAAGTCGTGTTCGAGATTGGAATGTAGAACGGAATGTGCCAGGAGAAAGCCCCTCAAGTTTGTCTCACTACTTCTTGTTCGTGTTTTTAATTTAATTTTTTATTTTTTATTACAGCAAGTTTGAGTACAACGTTTAGCTTGTTGTAGGTGTGCAAGAGGTGGTTCTTTTACACATATACATATGTCTGTTCTTCCTGGGATCCTTTTCCCATGTACGTTATGACAGAATGTTGAGTAGTCTTCTCTTGGTACTCCGTAGGTCTTTGGTGATTATATACGTCTACTGTGTTTGTATCTGTCTGCTAACCCCAATATCGTAATGAATTCAATCCTCACACCTTTCCTTTGGTGAACCATAAGTTTGTTTAATGAATCTGTGATTGCCCTTCTCCGTGGAAATATCTGCCCTGGTATCAATTTATAGGTAACACCTATAAGTGATATGATATGATATGTGTCTTTCACTTTCTGACTTACTCCAAGTCACGTGATTACCTCGAGACTCATCTACGGTGCTGCAAATGGCATTGTGTCCTTTTTCTCCTTGGCGAATATTCTGTCTTAGCGAGGTCCATTTTCTGCAATGTGATTCCCTGAGGGCTGAGGATTAGCTGACATGGGCAGCCTGACCCTGCCGGCAAGCCCTCCCCAGGTGTGCCTGGGTTGAGGTCAATATAAACAGCACTCCAGGCAGCAATAGCCCCTGCAGCTGTGCCTTACTCCATATTCTCTGCCCCGTCAGCAGTCTCGGGGCTGTGCTGGTGGGAGGGTGTGAGGGTCCACTGCTTTGTGGGTGGCCCGGTGTGAGTGGGGCTCTCCTGGACTTTCAGCAGGAGTTGCCAGGCTGCCACCTGTAAAGAAGAGGATGTGTCACCCATAACTTCCACTGGAATATCTCTCCGGGCTGAGGTGAGGAAGGAAAAAAAGGAGTGGGGGCCGGGACAGGAGGGGTATCTCAGGCAGGGCAATAGAAAGCTTCCAGAAGAGCGCCCGTGGCCAGTACCATCCTGGCTGACCTGCAGGCACCAAGTTGGCCTGCGTGCTGTCGCTGGTGTGGCTCCAAGGCCCTTCCTCTAGGCTTTCAAGCCCTTGTACATATTCAGGTGTTTCACCTGGGAAGGGTGGGAACAGTTCAGCAGCATCTGGCCTGGGGCTCAGCTCACGTTTACTCACAGAGGCCTCGGCACGGTCTCCCATCTTTGCAATGAGGATGCTCCTTGCGTGGGCGGGCGGGGCTGCTGGCTGTATGGGAGATGATTCCCCACCTCTGACCAATTTCAGAATTGTTTACCACTGGAGCAAGTGCCTTGGTAGTGTTTTCCTCTGTATAACTGTTAGGTTCAGTTTTTTTTTTTCTTTTTTGGTTCAAGTTAGATTTTATTCCTCATTTATGTATTTATAGATATAAGCATGGAAATAATTCATTCGTATAAATACATCAGTGTGAATGGAAGAACTTTTTTTCTGTTTTATTTTTACATTTTATTTTTTAAAATTTTGAAATTTAATTTTAGTTATTTTTTATACAGTAGGTTATTATTAGTTATCTATTTTATGCATAGACATGTATACAGGTCAATCCTAATCTCCCAAGTCATCCCACCACCACCACCCCATGGCTTCCCCCACTTTGTGTCCATACGTTTGTTCTCTACCTCTGTGTCTCTATTTCTGCCCTGCAAACCAGTTCATCTCTACCATTTTTCTAGGTTCCACATATAGGCATTAATATACAATATTTGTTTTTCTCTTTCTGGCTTACTTCACTCTGTATGACAGTCTCTAGATCCATCAACTTCTCTACAAATGACCCAGTTTCATTCCTTTTTATGGCTGAGTAATATTCCATTTTATATATGTACCACATCTTTATCCATTCGTCTGTCTGTGGGCATTTATGTTGCTTCCATAACCTGGCTATTGTAAATAGTGCTGCAATGAACATTGTGGTGAATGTGTCTCTGTGATTTATGGTTTTCTCTGGGTATATGCCCAGAAGTGGGATTGCTGGATCCTATGGTAATTCTCTTTTTAGTTTTTTAAAGGAACCTCCATACTGTTCTCCATAGTGACTGTATCAATTTACATTCCCACCAATAGCGGAAGAGGGTTCCTTTTGTCCACACCCTCCCCAGAATTTGTTGTTTGTAGATTATCTGATGATGCCGATTCTAACAGGTGTGAGGTCTTACCTCATTGTAGTTTTGATTTGCATTTCTCTAATAATTAGTGATGTTGAGCAGCTTTTCATGTGCGTCTTGGCCATCTCTGTGTCTTCTTTGAAGAAACGTCTCTTTAGATCTTCTGCCCATTTTTGTATTGGGTTGTTTGTTTTATTAATATTAAGCTGCATGCGCTGTTTATATATATTGGAGATTAAACCTTTGTCCATTGATTCGTTTGTGAACGTTTTCGCCCATTCTGAGGGTTGCCTTTTTCCATTCCCGTTTTTTTTAACAAAGAAAGAAAGAAAGTAAATGAAGCAGAACACTAATGTGCGTGAAATATGCCTCTTGAAACTGTCGTTTTGAAATATGGACGTCTTTTGAATTTTTTGGTCGATATATGACCCCAGGATTTGTTTTCAGGGCAGGTGTCATTTACAGGCCTGTAATGATTTGGAATATCCACTGACCATTAGCGCTGGCATTAAACCTGCAGTTGTGTGAAACGGCCACAAGGTGGCAGCAGTTCTCCCTTACCAAATCTGGTTACTAGGGCAGCAGAGCCTCAATGGAAGTCGTGTTCGAGATTGGAATGTAGAACGGAATGTGCCAGGAGAAAGCCCCTCAAGTTTGTCTCACTACTTCTTGTTCGTGTTTTTAATTTAATTTTTTATTTTTTATTACAGCAAGTTTGAGTACAACGTTTAGCTTGTTGTAGGTGTGCAAGAGGTGGTTCTTTTACACATATACATATGTCTGTTCTTCCTGGGATCCTTTTCCCATGTACGTTATGACAGAATGTTGAGTAGTCTTCTCTTGGTACTCCGTAGGTCTTTGGTGATTATATACGTCTACTGTGTTTGTATCTGTCTGCTAACCCCAATATCGTAATGAATTCAATCCTCACACCTTTCCTTTGGTGAACCATAAGTTTGTTTAATGAATCTGTGATTGCCCTTCTCCGTGGAAATATCTGCCCTGGTATCAATTTATAGGTAACACCTATAAGTGATATGATATGATATGTGTCTTTCACTTTCTGACTTACTCCAAGTCACGTGATTACCTCGAGACTCATCTACGGTGCTGCAAATGGCATTGTGTCCTTTTTCTCCTTGGCGAATATTCTGTCTTAGCGAGGTCCATTTTCTGCAATGTGATTCCCTGAGGGCTGAGGATTAGCTGACCTGGGCAGCCTGACCCTGCCGGCAAGCCCTCCCCAGGTGTGCCTGGGTTGAGGTCAATATAAACAGCACTCCAGGCAGCAATAGCCCCTGCAGCTGTGCCTTACTCCATATTCTCTGCCCCGTCAGCAGTCTCGGGGCTGTGCTGGTGGGAGGGTGTGAGGGTCCACGGCTTTGTGGGTGGCCCGGTGTGAGTGGGGCTCTGCTGGACTTTCGGCAGGAGTTGCCAGGCTGCCACCTGTAAAGAAGAGGATGTGTCACCCATAACTTCCACTGGAATATATCTCCGGGCTGAGGTGAGGAAGGAAAAAAAGGAGTGGGGGCCGGGACAGGAGGGGTATCTCAGGCAGGGCAATAGAAAGCTTCCAGAAGAGCGCCCGTGGCCAGTACCATCCTGGCTGACCTGCAGGCACCAAGTTGGCCTGCGTGCTGTCGCTGGTGTGGCTCCACGGCCCTTCCTCTAGGCTTTCAAGCCCTTGTACATATTCAGGTGTTTCACCTGGGAAGGGTGGGAACAGTTCAGCAGCATCTGGCCTGGGGCTCAGCTCACGTTTACTCACAGAGGCCTCGGCACGGTCTCCCAGCTTTGCAATGAGGATGCTCCTGGCGAGGGCGGGCGGGGCTGCTGGCTGTATGGGAGATGATTCCCCACCTCTGACCAATTTCAGAATTGTTTACCACTGGAGCAAGTGCCTTGGTAGTGTTTTCCTCTGTATAACTGTTAGGTTCAGTTTTTTTTTTTTTTCTTTTTTGGTTCAAGTTAGATTTTATTCCTCATTTATATATTTATAGATATAAGCATGGAAATAATTCATTCGTATAAATACATCAGTGTGAATGGAAGAACTTTTTTTCTGTTTTATTTTTACATTTTATTTTTTAAAATTTTGAAATTTAATTTTAGTTATTTTTTATACAGTAGGTTATTATTAGTTATCTATTTTATGCATAGACATGTATACAGGTCAATCCTAATCTCCCAAGTCATCCCACCACCACCACCCCATGGCTTCCCCCACTTTGTGTCCATACGTTTGTTCTCTACCTCTGTGTCTCTATTTCTGCCCTGCAAACCAGTTCATCTCTACCATTTTTCTAGGTTCCACATATAGGCATTAATATACAATATTTGTTTTTCTCTTTCTGGCTTACTTCACTCTGTATGACAGTCTCTAGATCCATCAACTTCTCTACAAATGACCCAGTTTCATTCCTTTTTATGGCTGAGTAATATTCCATTTTATATATGTACCACATCTTTATCCATTCGTCTGTCTGTGGGCATTTATGTTGCTTCCATAACCTGGCTATTGTAAATAGTGCTGCAATGAACATTGTGGTGAATGTGTCTCTGTGATTTATGGTTTTCTCTGGGTATATGCCCAGAAGTGTGATTGCTGGATCCTATGGTAATTCTCTTTTTAGTTTTTTAAAGGAACCTCCATACTGTTCTCCATAGTGACTGTATCAATTTACATTCCCACCAATAGCGGAAGAGGGTTCCTTTTGTCCACACCCTCCCCAGAATTTGTTGTTTGTAGATTATCTGATGATGCCGATTCTAACAGGTGTGAGGTCTTACCTCATTGTAGTTTTGATTTGCATTTCTCTAATAATTAGTGATGTTGAGCAGCTTTTCATGTGCGTCTTGGCCATCTCTGTGTCTTCTTTGAAGAAACGTCTCTTTAGATCTTCTGCCCATTTTTGTATTGGGTTGTTTGTTTTATTAATATTAAGCTGCATGCGCTGTTTATATATATTGGAGATTAAACCTTTGTCCATTGATTCGTTTGTGAACGTTTTCGCCCATTCTGAGGGTTGCCTTTTTCCATTCCCGTTTTTTTTAACAAAGAAAGAAAGAAAGTAAATGAAGCAGAACACTAATGTGCGTGAAATATGCCTCTTGAAACTGTCGTTTTGAAATATGGACGTCTTTTGAATTTTTTGGTCGATATATGACCCCAGGATTTGTTTTCAGGGCAGGTGTCATTTACAGGCCTGTAATGATTTGGAATATCCACTGACCATTAGCGCTGGCATTAAACCTGCAGTTGTGTGAAACGGCCACAAGGTGGCAGCAGTTCTCCCTTACCAAATCTGGTTACTAGGGCAGCAGAGCCTCAATGGAAGTCGTGTTCGAGATTGGAATGTAGAACGGAATGTGCCAGGAGAAAGCCCCTCAAGTTTGTCTCACTACTTCTTGTTCGTGTTTTTAATTTAATTTTTTATTTTTTATTACAGCAAGTTTGAGTACAACGTTTAGCTTGTTGTAGGTGTGCAAGAGGTGGTTCTTTTACACATATACATATGTCTGTTCTTCCTGGGATCCTTTTCCCATGTACGTTATGACAGAATGTTGAGTAGTCTTCTCTTGGTACTCCGTAGGTCTTTGGTGATTATATACGTCTACTGTGTTTGTATCTGTCTGCTAACCCCAATATCGTAATGAATTCAATCCTCACACCTTTCCTTTGGTGAACCATAAGTTTGTTTAATGAATCTGTGATTGCCCTTCTCCGTGGAAATATCTGCCCTGGTATCAATTTATAGGTAACACCTATAAGTGATATGATATGATATGTGTCTTTCACTTTCTGACTTACTCCAAGTCACGTGATTACCTCGAGACTCATCTACGGTGCTGCAAATGGCATTGTGTCCTTTTTCTCCTTGGCGAATATTCTGTCTTAGCGAGGTCCATTTTCTGCAATGTGATTCCCTGAGGGCTGAGGATTAGCTGACCTGGGCAGCCTGACCCTGCCGGCAAGCCCTCCCCAGGTGTGCCTGGGTTGAGGTCAATATAAACAGCACTCCAGGCAGCAATAGCCCCTGCAGCTGTGCCTTACTCCATATTCTCTGCCCCGTCAGCAGTCTCGGGGCTGTGCTGGTGGGAGGGTGTGAGGGTCCACGGCTTTGTGGGTGGCCCGGTGTGAGTGGGGCTCTGCTGGACTTTCGGCAGGAGTTGCCAGGCTGCCACCTGTAAAGAAGAGGATGTGTCACCCATAACTTCCACTGGAATATATCTCCGGGCTGAGGTGAGGAAGGAAAAAAAGGAGTGGGGGCCGGGACAGGAGGGGTATCTCAGGCAGGGCAATAGAAAGCTTCCAGAAGAGCGCCCGTGGCCAGTACCATCCTGGCTGACCTGCAGGCACCAAGTTGGCCTGCGTGCTGTCGCTGGTGTGGCTCCACGGCCCTTCCTCTAGGCTTTCAAGCCCTTGTACATATTCAGGTGTTTCACCTGGGAAGGGTGGGAACAGTTCAGCAGCATCTGGCCTGGGGCTCAGCTCACGTTTACTCACAGAGGCCTCGGCACGGTCTCCCAGCTTTGCAATGAGGATGCTCCTGGCGAGGGCGGGCGGGGCTGCTGGCTGTATGGGAGATGATTCCCCACCTCTGACCAATTTCAGAATTGTTTACCACTGGAGCAAGTGCCTTGGTAGTGTTTTCCTCTGTATAACTGTTAGGTTCAGTTTTTTTTTTTCTTTTTTGGTTCAAGTTAGATTTTATTCCTCATTTATGTATTTATAGATATAAGCATGGAAATAATTCATTCGTATAAATACATCAGTGTGAATGGAAGAACTTTTTTTCTGTTTTATTTTTACATTTTATTTTTTAAAATTTTGAAATTTAATTTTAGTTATTTTTTTATACAGTAGGTTATTATTAGTTATCTATTTTATGCATATACATGTATACAGGTCAATACCAATCTCCCAACTCATCCCACCACCACCACCCCATGGCTTCCCCCACTTTGTGTCCATACGTTTGTTCTCTACCTCTGTGTCTCTATTTCTGCCCTGCAAACCAGTTCATCTCTACCATTTTTCTAGGTTCCACATATAGGCATTAATATACCATATTTGTTTTTCTCTTTCTGGCTTACTTCACTCTGTATGACATTCTCTAGATCCATCAACTTCTCTACAAATGACCCAGTTTCATTCCTTTTTATGGCTGAGTAATATTCCATTTTATATATGTACCACATCTTTATCCATTCGTCTGTCTGTGGCCATTTAGGTTGCTTCCATAACCTGGCTATTGTAAATAGTGCTGCAATGAACATTGTTGTGAATGTGTCTCTGTGATTTATGGTTTTCTCTGGGTATATGCCCAGAAGTGGGATTGCTGGATCCTATGGTAATTCTCTTTTTAGTTTTTTAAAGGAACCTCCATACTGTTCTCCATAGTGACTGTATCAATTTACATTCCCACCAATAGCGGAAGAGGGTTCCTTTTGTCCACACCCTCCCCAGAATTTGTTGTTTGTAGATTATCTGATGATGCCGATTCTAACAGGTGTGAGGTCTTACCTCATTGTAGTTTTGATTTGCATTTCTCTAATAATTAGTGATGTTGAGCAGCTTTTCATGTGCGTCTTGGCCATCTCTGTGTCTTCTTTGAAGAAACGTCTCTTTAGATCTTCTGCCCATTTTTGTATTGGGTTGTTTGTTTTATTAATATTAAGCTGCATGAGCTGTTTATATATATTGGAGATTAAACCTTTGTCCATTGATTCGTTTGTGAACGTTTTCGCCCATTCTGAGGGTTGCCTTTCTCCATTCCCGTTTCTTTTAACAAAGAAAGAAAGAAAGCAAAAGAAGCAGAACACTAATGTGCGTGAAATATGCCTCTTGAAACTGTCGTTTTGAAATATGGACGTCTTTTGAATTTTTTGGTCGCTATATGACCCCAGGATTTGTTTTCAGGGCAGGTGTCATTTACAGGCCTGTAATGATTTGGAATATCCACTGACCATTAGCGCTGGCATTAAACCTGCAGTTGTGTGAAACGGCCACAAGGTGGCAGCAGTTCTCCCTTACCAAATCTGGTTACTAGGGCAGCAGAGCCTCAATGGAAGTCGTGTTCGAGATTGGAATGTAGAACGGAATGTGCCAGGAGAAAGCCGCTCAAGTTTGTCTCACTACTTCTTGTTCGTGTTTTTAATTTAATTTTTTATTTTTTATTACAGCAAGTTTGAGTACAACGTTTAGCTTGTTGTAGGTGTGCAAGAGGTGGTTCTTTTACACATATACATATGTCTGTTCTTCCTGGGATCCTTTTCCCATGTACGTTATGACAGAATGTTGAGTAGTCTTCTCTTGGTACTCCGTAGGTCTTTGGTGATTATATACGTCTACTGTGTTTGTATCTGTCTGCTAACCCCAATATCGTAATGAATTCAATCCTCACACCTTTCCTTTGGTGAACCATAAGTTTGTTTAATGAATCTGTGATTGCCCTTCTCCGTGGAAATATCTGCCCTGGTATCAATTTATAGGTAACACCTATAAGTGATATGATATGATATGTGTCTTTCACTTTCTGACTTACTCCAAGTCACGTGATTACCTCGAGACTCATCTACGGTGCTGCAAATGGCATTGTGTCCTTTTTCTCCTTGGCGAATATTCTGTCTTAGCGAGGTCCATTTTCTGCAATGTGATTCCCTGAGGGCTGAGGATTAGCTGACCTGGGCAGCCTGACCCTGCCGGCAAGCCCTCCCCAGGTGTGCCTGGGTTGAGGTCAATATAAACAGCACTCCAGGCAGCAATAGCCCCTGCAGCTGTGCCTTACTCCATATTCTCTGCCCCGTCAGCAGTCTCGGGGCTGTGCTGGTGGGAGGGTGTGAGGGTCCACGGCTTTGTGGGTGGCCCGGTGTGAGTGGGGCTCTGCTGGACTTTCGGCAGGAGTTGCCAGGCTGCCACCTGTAAAGAAGAGGATGTGTCACCCATAACTTCCACTGGAATATCTCTGCGGGCTGAGGTGAGGAAGGAAAAAAAGGAGTGGGGGCCGGGACAGGAGGGGTATCTCAGGCAGGGCAATAGAAAGCTTCCAGAAGAGCGCCCGTGGCCAGTACCATCCTGGCTGACCTGCAGGCACCAAGTTGGCCTGCGTGCTGTCGCTGGTGTGGCTCCACGGCCCTTCCTGTAGGCTTTCAAGCCCTTGTACATATTCAGGTGTTTCACCTGGGAAGGGTGGGAACAGTTCAGCAGCATCTGGCCTGGGGCTCAGCTCACGTTTACTCACAGAGGCCTCGGCACGGTCTCCCAGCTTTGCAATGAGGATGCTATTTGCGTGGGCGGGCGGGGCTGCTGGCTGTATGGGAGATGATTCCCCACCTCTGACCAATTTCAGAATTGTTTACCACTGGAGCAAGTGCCTTGGTAGTGTTTTCCTCTGTATAATTCTTAGGTTCAGTTTTTTTTTTCTTTTTTGGTTCAAGTTAGATTTTATTCCTCATTTATGTATTTATAGATATAAGCATGGAAATAATTCATTCGTATAAATACATCAGTGTGAATGGAAGAACTTTTTTCTGTTTTATTTTTACATTTTATTTTTTAAAATTTTGAAATTTAATTTTAGTTATTTTTTTATACAGTAGGTTATTATTAGTTATCTATTTTATGCATAGACATGTATACAGGTCAATCCTAATCTCCCAAGTCATCCCACCACCACCACCCCATGGCTTCCCCCACTTTGTGTCCATACGTTTGTTCTCTACCTCTGTGTCTCTATTTCTGCCCTGCAAACCAGTTCATCTCTACCATTTTTCTAGGTTCCACATATAGGCATTAATATACCATATTTGTTTTTCTCTTTCTGGCTTACTTCACTCTGTATGACAGTCTCTAGATCCATCAACTTCTCTACAAATGACCCAGTTTCATTCCTTTTTATGGCTGAGTAATATTCCATTTTATATATGTACCACATCTTTATCCATTCGTCTGTCTGTGGGCATTTATGTTGCTTCCATAACCTGGCTATTGTAAATAGTGCTGCAATGAACATTGTGGTGAATGTGTCTCTGTGATTTATGGTTTTCTCTGGGTATATGCCCAGAAGTGGGATTGCTGGATCCTATGGTAATTCTCTTTTTAGTTTTTTAAAGGAACCTCCATACTGTTCTCCATAGTGACTGTATCAATTTACATTCCCACCAATAGCGGAAGAGGGTTCCTTTTGTCCACACCCTCCCCAGAATTTGTTGTTTGTAGATTATCTGATGATGCCGATTCTAACAGGTGTGAGGTCTTACCTCATTGTAGTTTTGATTTGCATTTCTCTAATAATTAGTGATGTTGAGCAGCTTTTCATGTGCGTCTTGGCCATCTCTGTGTCTTCTTTGAAGAAACGTCTCTTTAGATCTTCTGCCCATTTTTGTATTGGGTAGTTTGTTTTATTAATATTAAGCTGCATGAGCTGTTTATATATATTGGAGATTAAACCTTTGTCCATTGATTCGTTTGTGAACGTTTTCGCCCATTCTGAGGGTTGCCTTTTTCCATTCCCGTTTTTTTTAACAAAGAAAGAAAGAAAGCAAAAGAAGCAGAACACTAATGTGCGTGTAATAAGCCTCTTGAAACTGTCGTTTTGAAATATGGACGTCTTTTGAATTTTTTGGTCGCTATAGGACCCCAGGATTTGTTTTCAGGGCAGGTGTCATTTACAGGCCTGTAATGATTTGGAATATCCACTGACCATTAGCGCTGGCATTAAACCTGCAGTTGTGTGAAACGGCCACAAGGTGTCAGCAGTTCTCCCTTACCAAATCTGGTTACTAGGGCAGCAGAGCCTCAATGGAAGTCGTGTTCGAGATTGGAATGTAGAACGGAATGTTCCAGGAGAAAGCCCCTCAAGTTTGTCTCACTAATTCTTGTTCGTGTTTTTAATATAATTTTTTATTTTTTATTACAGCAAGTTTGAGTACAACGTTTAGCTTGTTGTAGGTGTGCAAGAGGTGGTTCTTTTACACATATACATATGTCTGTTCTTCCTGGGATCCTTTTCCCATGTACGTTATGACAGAATGTTGAGTAGTCTTCTCTTGGTACTCCGTAGGTCTTTGGTGATTATATACGTCTACTGTGTTTGTATCTGTCTGCTAACCCCAATATCGTAATGAATTCAATCCTCACACCTTTCCTTTGGTGAACCATAAGTTTGTTTAATGAATCTGTGATTGCCCTTCTCCGTGGAAATATCTGCCCTGGTATCAATTTATAGGTAACACCTATAAGTGATATGATATGATATGTGTCTTTCACTTTCTGACTTACTCCAAGTCACGTGATTACCTCGAGACTCATCTACGGTGCTGCAAATGGCATTGTGTCCTTTTTTTCCTTGGCGAATATTCTGTCTTAGCGAGGTCCATTTTCTGCAAAGTGATTCCCTGAGGGCTGAGGATTAGCTGACCTGGGCAGCCTGACCCTGCCGGCAAGCCCTCCCCAGGTGTGCCTGGGTTGAGGTCAATATAAACAGCACTCCAGGCAGCAATAGTCCCTGCAGCTGTGCCTGACTCCATATCCTCTGCCCCGTCAGCAGTCTCGGGGCTGTGCTGGTGGGAGGGTGTGAGGGTCCACGGCTTTGTGGGCGGCCCGGTGTGAGTGGGGCTCTGCTGGACTTTCTGCAGGAGTTGCCAGGCTGCCACCTGTAAAGAAGAGGATGTGTCACCCATAACTTCCACTGGAATATCTCTCCGGGCTGAGGTGAGGAAGGAAAAAAAAGGAGTGGGGGCCAGGACAGGAGGGGTATCTCGGGCAGGGCAATGGAAAGCTTCCAGAAGAGCGCCCGTGGCCAGGACCATCCTGGCTGACCTGCAGGCACCAAGTTGGCCTGCGTGCTGTCGCTGGTGTGGCTCCACGGCCCTTCCTCTAGGCTTTCAAGCCCTTGTACATATTCAGGTGTTTCACCTGGGAAGGGTGGGAACAGTTCAGCAGCATCTGGCCTGGGGCTCAGCTCACGTTTACTCACAGAGGCCTCGGCACGGTCTCCCAGCTTTGCAATGAGGATGCTCCTTGCGTGGGCGGGCGGGGCTGCTGGCTGTATGGGAGATGATTCCCCACCTCTGACCAATTTCAGAATTGTTTACCACTGGAGCAAGTGCCTTGGTAGTGTTTTCCTCTGTATAACTGTTAGGTTCAGTTTTTTTTTTCTTTTTTGGTTCAAGTTAGATTTTATTCCTCATTTATGTATTTATAGATATAAGCATGGAAATAATTCATTCGTATAAATACATCAGTGTGAATGGAAGAACTTTTTTTCTGTTTTATTTTTACATTTTATTTTTTAAAATTTTGAAATTTAATTTTAGTTATTTTTTATACAGTAGGTTATTATTAGTTATCTATTTTATGCATAGACATGTATACAGGTCAATCCCAATCTCCCAACTCATCCCACCACCACCACCCCATGGCTTCCCCCACTTTGTGTCCATACGTTTGTTCTCTACCTCTGTGTCTCTATTTCTGCCCTGCAAACCAGTTCATCTCTACCATTTTTCTAGGTTCCACATATAGGCATTAATATACCATATTTGTTTTTCTCTTTCTGGCTTACTTCACTCTGTATGACAGTCTCTAGATCCATCAACTTCTCTACAAATGACCCAGTTTCATTCCTTTTTATGGCTGAGTAATATTCCATTTTATATATGTACCACATCTTTATCCATTCGTCTGTCTGTGGGCATTTATGTTGCTTCCATAACCTGGCTATTGTAAATAGTGCTGCAATGAACATTGTGGTGAATGTGTCTCTGTGATTTATGGTTTTCTCTGGGTATATGCCCAGAAGTGGGATTGCTGGATCCTATTGTAATTCTCTTTTTAGTTTTTTAAAGGAACCTCCATACTGTTCTCCATAGTGACTGTATCAATTTACATTCCCACCAATAGCGGAAGAGGGTTCCTTTTGTCCACACCATCCCCAGAATTTGTTGTTTGTAGATTATCTGATGATGCCGATTCTAACAGGTGTGAGGTCTTACCTCATTGTAGTTTTGATTTGCATTTCTCTAATAATTAGTGATGTTGAGCAGCTTTTCATGTGCGTCTTGGCCATCTCTGTGTCTTCTTTGAAGAAACGTCTCTTTAGATCTTCTGCCCATTTTTGTATTGGGTTGTTTGTTTTATTAGTATTAAGCTGCATGAGCTGTTTATATATATTGGAGATTAAACCTTTGTCCATTGATTCGTTTGTGAACGTTTTCGCCCATTCTGAGGGTTGCCTTTTTCCATTCCCTTTTTTTTTAACAAAGAAAGAAAGAAAGCAAAAGAAGCAGAACACTAATGTGCGTGAAATATGCCTCTTGAAACTGTCGTTTTGAAATATGGACGTCTTTTGAATTTTTTGGTCGATATATGACCCCAGGATTTGTTTTCAGGGCAGGTGTCATTTACAGGCCTGTAATGATTTGGAATATCCACTGACCATTAACGCTGGCATTAAACCTGCAGTTGTGTGAAACGGCCACAAGGTGGCAGCAGTTCTCCCTTACCAAATCTGGTTACTAGGGCAGCAGAGCCTCAATGGAAGTCGTGTTCTAGATTGGAATGTAGAACGGAATGTGCCAGGAGAAAGCCCCTCAAGTTTGTCTCACTACTTCTTGTTCGTGTTTTTAATTTAATTTTTTATTTTTTATTACAGCAAGTTTGAGTACAACGTTTAGCTTGTTGTAGGTGTGCAAGAGGTGGTTCTTTTACACATATACATATGTCTGTTCTTCCTGGGATCCTTTTCCCATGTACGTTATGACAGAATGTTGAGTAGTCTTCTCTTGGTACTCCGTAGGTCTTTGGTGATTATATACGTCTACTGTGTTTGTATCTGTCTGCTAACCCCAATATCGTAATGAATTCAATCCTCACACCTTTCCTTTGGTGAACCATAAGTTTGTTTAATGAATCTGTGATTGCCCTTCTCCGTGGAAATATCTGCCCTGGTATCAATTTATAGGTAACACCTATAAGTGATATGATATGATATGTGTCTTTCACTTTCTGACTTACTCCAAGTCACGTGATTACCTCGAGAATCATCTACGGTGCTGCAAATGGCATTGTGTCCTTTTTCTCCTTGGCGAATATTCTGTCTTAGCGAGGTCCATTTTCTGCAATGTGATTCCCTGAGGGCTGAGGATTAGCTGACATGGGCAGCCTGACCCTGCCGGCAAGCCCTCCCCAGGTGTGCCTGGGTTGAGGTCAATATAAACAGCACTCCAGGCAGCAATAGCCCCTGCAGCTGTGCCTTACTCCATATTCTCTGCCCCGTCAGCAGTCTCGGGGCTGTGCTGGTGGGAGGGTGTGAGGGTCCACGGCTTTGTGGGTGGCCCGGTGTGAGTGGGGCTCTGCTGGACTTTCGGCAGGAGTTGCCAGGCTGCCACCTGTAAAGAAGAGGATGTGTCACCCATAACTTCCACTGGAATATCTCTCCGGGCTGAGGTGAGGAAGGAAAAAAAGGAGTGGGGGCCGGGACAGGAGGGGTATCTCAGGCAGGGCAATAGAAAGCTTCCAGAAGAGCGCCCGTGGCCAGTACCATCCTGGCTGACCTGCAGGCACCAAGTTGGCCTGCGTGCTGTCGCTGGTGTGGCTCCAAGGCCCTTCCTCTAGGCTTTCAAGCCCTTGTACATATTCAGGTGTTTCACCTGGGAAGGGTGGGAAGAGTTCAGCAGCATCTGGCCTGGGGCTCAGCTCACGTTTACTCACAGAGGCCTCGGCACGGTCTCCCAGCTTTGCAATGAGGATGCTCCTTGCGTGGGCGGGCGGGGCTGCTGGCTGTATGGGAGATGATTCCCCACCTCTGACCAATTTCAGAATTGTTTACCACTGGAGCAAGTGCCTTGGTAGTGTTTTCCTCTGTATAACTGTTAGGTTCAGTTTTTTTTTTCTTTTTTGGTTCAAGTTAGATTTTATTCCTCATTTATGTATTTATAGATATAAGCATGGAAATAATTCATTCGTATAAATACATCAGTGTGAATGGAAGAACTTTTTTTCTGTTTTATTTTTACATTTTATTTATTAAAATTTTGAAATTTAATTTTAGTTATTTTTTATACAGTAGGTTATTATTAGTTATCTATTTTATGCATAGACATGTATACAGGTCAATCCTAATCTCCCAAGTCATCCCACCACCACCACCCCATGGCTTCCCCCACTTTGTGTCCATACGTTTGTTCTCTACCTCTGTGTCTCTATTTCTGCCCTGCAAACCAGTTCATCTCTACCATTTTTCTAGGTTCCACATATAGGCATTAATATACAATATTTGTTTTTCTCTTTCTGGCTTACTTCACTCTGTATGACAGTCTCTAGATCCATCAACTTCTCTACAAATGACCCAGTTTCATTCCTTTTTATGGCTGAGTAATATTCCATTTTATATATGTACCACATCTTTATCCATTCGTCTGTCTGTGGGCATTTATGTTGCTTCCATAACCTGGCTATTGTAAATAGTGCTGCAATGAACATTGTGGTGAATGTGTCTCTGTGATTTATGGTTTTCTCTGGGTATATGCCCAGAAGTGGGATTGCTGGATCCTATGGTAATTCTCTTTTTAGTTTTTTAAAGGAACCTCCATACTGTTCTCCATAGTGACTGTATCAATTTACATTCCCACCAATAGCGGAAGAGGGTTCCTTTTGTCCACACCCTCCCCAGAATTTGTTGTTTGTAGATTATCTGATGATGCCGATTCTAACAGGTGTGAGGTCTTACCTCATTGTAGTTTTGATTTGCATTTCTCTAATAATTAGTGATGTTGAGCAGCTTTTCATGTGCGTCTTGGCCATCTCTGTGTCTTCTTTGAAGAAACGTCTCTTTAGATCTTCTGCCCATTTTTGTATTGGGTTGTTTGTTTTATTAATATTAAGCTGCATGAGCTGTTTATATATATTGGAGATTAAACCTTTGTCCATTGATTCGTTTGTGAACGTTTTCGCCCATTCTGAGGGTTGCCTTTCTCCATTCCCGTTTCTTTTAACAAAGAAAGAAAGAAAGCAAAAGAAGCAGAACACTAATGTGCGTGAAATATGCCTCTTGAAACTGTCGTTTTGAAATATGGACGTCTTTTGAATTTTTTGGTCGCTATATGACCCCAGGATTTGTTTTCAGGGCAGGTGTCATTTACAGGCCTGTAATGATTTGGAATATCCACTGACCATTAGCGCTGGCATTAAACCTGCAGTTGTGTGAAACGGCCACAAGGTGGCAGCAGTTCTCCCTTACCAAATCTGGTTACTAGGGCAGCAGAGCCTCAATGGAAGTCGTGTTCGAGATTGGAATGTAGAACGGAATGTGCCAGGAGAAAGCCCCTCAAGTTTGTCTCACTACTTCTTGTTCGTGTTTTTAATTTAATTTTTTATTTTTTATTACAGCAAGTTTGAGTACAACGTTTAGCTTGTTGTAGGTGTGCAAGAGGTGGTTCTTTTACACATATACATATGTCTGTTCTTCCTGGGATCCTTTTCCCATGTACGTTATGACAGAAAGTTGAGTAGTCTTCTCTTGGTACTCCGTAGGTCTTTGGTGATTATATACGTCTACTGTGTTTGTATCTGTCTGTTAACCCCAATATCGTAATGAATTCAATCCTCACACCTTTCCTTTGGTGAACCATAAGTTTGTTTAATGAATCTGTGATTGCCCTTCTCCGTGGAAATATCTGCCCTGGTACCAATTTATAGGTAACACCTATAAGTGATATGATATGATATGTGTCTTTCACTTTCTGACTTACTCCAAGTCACGTGATTACCTCGAGACTCATCTACGGTGCTGCAAATGGCATTGTGTCCTTTTTTTCCTTGGCGAATATTCTGTCTTAGCGAGGTCCATATTCTGCAATGTGATTCCCTGAGGGCTGAGGATTAGCTGACCTGGGCAGCCTGACCCTGCCGGCAAGCCCTCCCCAGGTGTGCCTGCGTTGAGGTCAATATAAACAGCACTCCAGGCAGCAATAGTCCCTGCAGCTGTGCCTGACTCCATATCCTCTGCCCCGTCAGCAGTCTCGGGGCTGTGCTGGTGGGAGGGTGTGAGGGTCCACGGCTTTGTGGGTGGCCCGGTGTGAGTGGGGCTCTGCTGGACTTTCGGCAGGAGTTGCCAGGCTGCCACCTGTAAAGAAGAGGATGTGTCACCCATAACTTCCACTGGAATATCTCTGCGGGCTGAGGTGAGGAAGGAAAAAAAGGAGTGGGGGCCGGGACAGGAGGGGTATCTCAGGCAGGGCAATAGAAAGCTTCCAGAAGAGCGCCCGTGGCCAGTACCATCCTGGCTGACCTGCAGGCACCAAGTTGGCCTGCGTGCTGTCGCTGGTGTGGCTCCACGGCCCTTCCTCTAGGCTTTCAAGCCCTTGTACATATTCAGGTGTTTCACCTGGGAAGGGTGGGAACAGTTCAGCAGCATCTGGCCTGGGGCTCAGCTCACGTTTACTCACAGAGGCCTCGGCACGGTCTCCCAGCTTTGCAATGAGGATGCTCCTTGCGTGGGCGGGCGGGGCTGCTGGCTGTATGGGAGATGATTCCCCACCTCTGACCAATTTCAGAATTGTTTACCACTGGAGCAAGTGCCTTGGTAGTGTTTTCCTCTGTATAACTGTTAGGTTCAGTTTTTTTTTTCTTTTTTGGTTCAAGTTAGATTTTATTCCTCATTTATGTATTTATAGATATAAGCATGGAAATAATTCATTCGTATAAATACATCAGTGTGAATGGAAGAACTTTTTTTCTGTTTTATTTTTACATTTTATTTTTTAAAATTTTGAAATTTAATTTTAGTTATTTTTTTATACAGTAGGTTATTTTTAGTTATCTATTTTATGCATAGACATGTATACAGGTCAATCCTAATCTCCCAACTCATCCCACCACCACCACCCCATGGCTTCCCCCACTTTGTGTCCATACGTTTGTTCTCTACCTCTGTGTCTCTATTTCTGCCCTGCAAACCAGTTCATCTCTACCATTTTTCTAGGTTCCACATATAGGCATTAATATACAATATTTGTTTTTCTCATTCAGGCTTACTTGATTCTGTATGACAGTCTCTAGATCCATCAACTTCTCTACAAATGACCCAGTTTCATTCCTTTTTATGGCTGAGTAATATTCCATTTTATATATGTACCACATCTTTATCCATTCGTCTGTCTGTGGGCATTTATGTTGCTTCCATAACCTGGCTATTGTAAATAGTGCTGCAATGAACATTGTGGTGAATGTGTCTCTGTGATTTATGGTTTTCTCTGGGTATATGCCCAGAAGTGGGATTGCTGGATCCTATGGTAATTCTCTTTTTAGTTTTTTAAAGGAACCTCCATACTGTTCTCCATAGTGACTGTATCAATTTACATTCCCACCAATAGCGGAAGAGGGTTCCTTTTGTCCACACCCTCCCCAGAATTTGTTGTTTGTAGATTATCTGATGATGCCGATTCTAACAGGTGTGAGGTCTTACCTCATTGTAGTTTTGATTTGCATTTCTCTAATAATTAGTGATGTTGAGCAGCTTTTCATGTGCGTCTTGGCCATCTCTGTGTCTTCTTTGAAGAAACGTCTCTTTAGATCTTCTGCCCATTTTTGTATTGGGTTGTTTGTTTTATTAGTATTAAGCTGCATGAGCTGTTTATATATATTGGAGATTAAACCTTTGTCCATTGATTCGTTTGTGAACGTTTTCGCCCATTCTGAGGGTTGCCTTTTTCCATTCCCTTTTTTTTTAACAAAGAAAGAAAGAAAGCAAAAGAAGCAGAACACTAATGTGCGTGAAATATGCCTCTTGAAACTGTCGTTTTGAAATATGGACGTCTTTTGAATTTTTTGGTCGATATATGACCCCAGGATTTGTTTTCAGGGCAGGTGTCATTTACAGGCCTGTAATGATTTGGAATATCCACTGACCATTAGCGCTGGCATTAAACCTGCAGTTGTGTGAAACGGCCACAAGGTGGCAGCAGTTCTCCCTTACCAAATCTGGTTACTAGGGCAGCAGAGCCTCAATGGAAGTCGTGTTCTAGATTGGAATGTAGAACGGAATGTGCCAGGAGAAAGCCCCTCAAGTTTGTCTCACTACTTCTTGTTCGTGTTTTTAATTTAATTTTTTATTTTTTATTACAGCAAGTTTGAGTACAACGTTTAGCTTGTTGTAGGTGTGCAAGAGGTGGTTCTTTTACACATATACATATGTCTGTTCTTCCTGGGATCCTTTTCCCATGTACGTTATGACAGAATGTTGAGTAGTCTTCTCTTGGTACTCCGTAGGTCTTTGGTGATTATATACGTCTACTGTGTTTGTATCTGTCTGCTAACCCCAATATCGTAATGAATTCAATCCTCACACCTTTCCTTTGGTGAACCATAAGTTTGTTTAATGAATCTGTGATTGCCCTTCTCCGTGGAAATATCTGCCCTGGTATCAATTTATAGGTAACACCTATAAGCGATATGATATGATATGTGTCTTTCACTTTCTGACTTACTCCAAGTCACGTGATTACCTCGAGACTCATCTACGGTGCTGCAAATGGCATTGTGTCCTTTTTCTCCTTGGCGAATATTCTGTCTTAGCGAGGTCCATTTTCTGCAATGTGATTCCCTGAGGGCTGAGGATTAGCTGACATGGGCAGCCTGACCCTGCCGGCAAGCCCTCCCCAGGTGTGCCTGGGTTGAGGTCAATATAAACAGCACTCCAGGCAGCAATAGCCCCTGCAGCTGTGCCTTACTCCATATTCTCTGCCCCGTCAGCAGTCTCGGGGCTGTGCTGGTGGGAGGGTGTGAGGGTCCACTGCTTTGTGGGTGGCCCGGTGTGAGTGGGGCTCTCCTGGACTTTCGGCAGGAGTTGCCAGGCTGCCACCTGTAAAGAAGAGGATGTGTCACCCATAACTTCCACTGGAATATCTCTCCGGGCTGAGGTGAGGAAGGAAAAAAAGGAGTGGGGGCCGGGACAGGAGGGGTATCTCAGGCAGGGCAATAGAAAGCTTCCAGAAGAGCGCCCGTGGCCAGTACCATCCTGGCTGACCTGCAGGCACCAAGTTGGCCTGCGTGCTGTCGCTGGTGTGGCTCCAAGGCCCTTCCTCTAGGCTTTCAAGCCCTTGTACATATTCAGGTGTTTCACCTGGGAAGGGTGGGAACAGTTCAGCAGCATCTGGCCTGGGGCTCAGCTCACGTTTACTCACAGAGGCCTCGGCACGGTCTCCCATCTTTGCAATGAGGATGCTCCTTGCGTGGGCGGGCGGGGCTGCTGGCTGTATGGGAGATGATTCCCCACCTCTGACCAATTTCAGAATTGTTTACCACTGGAGCAAGTGCCTTGGTAGTGTTTTCCTCTGTATAACTGTTAGGTTCAGTTTTTTTTTTCTTTTTTGGTTCAAGTTAGATTTTATTCCTCATTTATGTATTTATAGATATAAGCATGGAAATAATTCATTCGTATAAATACATCAGTGTGAATGGAAGAACTTTTTTTCTGTTTTATTTTTACATTTTATTTTTTAAAATTTTGAAATTTAATTTTAGTTATTTTTTATACAGTAGGTTATTATTAGTTATCTATTTTATGCATAGACATGTATACAGGTCAATCCTAATCTCCCAAGTCATCCCACCACCACCACCCCATGGCTTCCCCCACTTTGTGTCCATACGTTTGTTCTCTACCTCTGTGTCTCTATTTCTGCCCTGCAAACCAGTTCATCTCTACCATTTTTCTAGGTTCCACATATAGGCATTAATATACAATATTTGTTTTTCTCTTTCTGGCTTACTTGACTCTGTATGACAGTCTCTAGATCCATCAACTTCTCTACAAATGACCCAGTTTCATTCCTTTTTATGGCTGAGTAATATTCCATTTTATATATGTACCACATCTTTATCCATTCGTCTGTCTGTGGGCATTTATGTTGCTTCCATAACCTGGCTATTGTAAATAGTGCTGCAATGAACATTGTGGTGAATGTGTCTCTGTGATTTATGGTTTTCTCTGGGTATATGCCCAGAAGTGGGATTGCTGGATCCTATGGTAATTCTCTTTTTAGTTTTTTAAAGGAACCTCCATACTGTTCTCCATAGTGACTGTATCAATTTACATTCCCACCAATAGCGGAAGAGGGTTCCTTTTGTCCACACCCTCCCCAGAATTTGTTGTTTGTAGATTATCTGATGATGCCGATTCTAACAGGTGTGAGGTCTTACCTCATTGTAGTTTTGATTTGCATTTCTCTAATAATTAGTGATGTTGAGCAGCTTTTCATGTGCGTCTTGGCCATCTCTGTGTCTTCTTTGAAGAAACGTCTCTTTAGATCTTCTGCCCATTTTTGTATTGGGTTGTTTGTTTTATTAATATTAAGCTGCATGAGCTGTTTATATATATTGGAGATTAAACCTTTGTCCATTGATTCGTTTGTGAACGTTTTCGCCCATTCTGAGGGTTGCCTTTCTCCATTCCCGTTTCTTTTAACAAAGAAAGAAAGAAAGCAAAAGAAGCAGAACACTAATGTGCGTGAAATATGCCTCTTGAAACTGTCGTTTTGAAATATGGACGTCTTTTGAATTTTTTGGTCGCTATATGACCCCAGGATTTGTTTTCAGGGCAGGTGTCATTTACAGGCCTGTAATGATTTGGAATATCCACTGACCATTAGCGCTGGCATTAAACCTGCAGTTGTGTGAAACGGCCACAAGGTGGCAGCAGTTCTCCCTTACCAAATCTGGTTACTAGGGCAGCAGAGCCTCAATGGAAGTCGTGTTCGAGATTGGAATGTAGAACGGAATGTGCCAGGAGAAAGCCCCTCAAGTTTGTCTCACTACTTCTTGTTCGTGTTTTTAATTTAATTTTTTTATTTTTTATTACAGCAAGTTTGAGTACAACGTTTAGCTTGTTGTAGGTGTGCAAGAGGTGGTTCTTTTACACATATACATATGTCTGTTCTTCCTGGGATCCTTTTCCCATGTACGTTATGACAGAATGTTGAGTAGTCTTCTCTTGGTACTCCGTAGGTCTTTGGTGATTATATACGTCTACTGTGTTTGTATCTGTCTGTTAACCCCAATATCGTAATGAATTCAATCCTCACACCTTTCCTTTGGTGAACCATAAGTTTGTTTAATGAATCTGTGATTGCCTTTCTCCGTGGAAATATCTGCCCTGGTATCAATTTATAGGTAACACCTATAAGTGATATGATATGATATGTGTCTTTCACTTTCTGACTTACTCCAAGTCACGTGATTACCTCGAGACTCATCTACGGTGCTGCAAATGGCATTGTGTCCTATTTTTCCTTGGTGAATATTCTGTCTTAGCGAGGTCCATATTCTACAATGTGATTCCCTGAGGGCTGAGGATTAGCTGACCTGGGCAGCCTGACCCTGCCGGCAAGCCCTCCCCAGGTGTGCCTGCGTTGAGGTCAATATAAACAGCACTCCAGGCAGCAATAGTCCCTGCAGCTGTGCCTGACTCCATATCCTCTGCCCCGTCAGCAGTCTCGGGGCTGTGCTGGTGGGAGGGTGTGAGGGTCCACGGCTTTGTGGGTGGCCCGGTGTGAGTGGGGCTCTGCTGGACTTTCGGCAGGAGTTGCCAGGCTGCCACCTGTAAAGAAGAGGATGTGTCACCCATAACTTCCACTGGAATATCTCTGTGGGCTGAGGTGAGGAAGGAAAAAAAGGAGTGGGGGCCGGGACAGGAGGGGTATCTCAGGCAGGGCAATAGAAAGCTTCCAGAAGAGCGCCCGTGGCCAGTACCATCCTGGCTGACCTGCAGGCACCAAGTTGGCCTGCGTGCTGTCGCTGGTGTGGCTCCACGGCCCTTCCTCTAGGCTTTCAAGCCCTTGTACATATTCAGGTGTTTCACCTGGGAAGGGTGGGAAGAGTTCAGCAGCATCTGGCCTGGGGCTCAGCTCACGTTTACTCACAGAGGCCTCGGCACGGTCTCCCAGCTTTGCAATGAGGATGCTCCTGGCGAGGGCGGGCGGAGCTGCTGGCTGTATGGGAGATGATTCCCCACCTCTGACCAATTTCAGAATTGTTTACCACTGGAGCAAGTGCCTTGGTAGTGTTTTCCTCTGTATAACTGTTAGGTTCAGTTTTTTTTTTTTTTTTTGGTTCAAGTTAGATTTTATTCCTCATTTATGTATTTATAGATATAAGCATGGAAATATTTCATTCGTATAAATACATCAGTGTGAATGGAAGAACATTTTTTCTGTTTTATTTTTACATTTTATTTTTTAAAATTTTGAAATTTAATTTTAGTTATTTTTTATACAGTAGGTTATTATTAGTTATCTATTTTATGCATAGACATGTATACAGGTCAATCCTAATCTCCCAAGTCATCCCACCACCACCACCCCATGGCTTCCCCCACTTTGTGTCCATATGTTTGTTCTCTACCTCTGTGTCTCTATTTCTGCCCTGCAAACCAGTTCATCTCTACCATTTTTCTAGGTTCCACATATAGGCATTAATATACAATTCTTGTTTTTCTCTTTCTGGCTTACTTCACTCTGTATGACAGTCTCTAGATCCATCAACTTCTCTACAAATGACCCAGTTTCATTCCTTTTTATGGCTGAGTAATATTCCATTTTATATATGTACCACATCTTTATCCATTCGTCTGTCTGTGGGCATTTATGTTGCTTCCATAACCTGGCTATTGTAAATAGTGCTGCAATGAACATTGTGGTGAATGTGTCTCTGTGATTTATGGTTTTCTCTGGGTATATGCCCAGAAGTGGGATTGCTGGATCCTATGGTAATTCTCTTTTTAGTTTTTTAAAGGAACCTCCATACTGTTCTCCATAGTGACTGTATCAATTTACATTCCCACCAATAGCGGAAGAGGGTTCCTTTTGTCCACACCCTCCCCAGAATTTGTTGTTTGTAGATTATCTGATGATGCCGATTCTAACAGGTGTGAGGTCTTACCTCATTGTAGTTTTGATTTGCATTTCTCTAATAATTAGTGATGTTGAGCAGCTTTTCATGTGCGTCTTGGCCATCTCTGTGTCTTCTTTGAAGAAACGTCTCTTTAGATCTTCTGCCCATTTTTGTATTGGGTTGTTTGTTTTATTAATATTAAGCTGCATGAGCTGTTTATATATATTGGAGATTAAACCTTTGTCCATTGATTCGTTTGTGAACGTTTTCGCCCATTCTGAGGGTTGCCTTTTTCCATTCCCGTTTTTTTTAACAAAGAAAGAAAGAAAGCAAAAGAAGCAGAACACTAATGTGCGTGAAATATGCCTCTTGAAACTGTCGTTTTGAAATATGGACGTCTTTTGAATTTTTTGGTCGATATATGGCCCCAGGATTTGTTTTCAGGGCAGGTGTCATTTACAGGCCTGTAATGATTTGGAATATCCACTGACCATTAGCGCTGGCATTAAACCTGCAGTTGTGTGAAACGGCCACAAGGTGGCAGCAGTTCTCCCTTACCAAATCTGGTTACTAGGGCAGCAGAGCCTCAAAGGAAGTCGTGTTCTAGATTGGAATGTAGAACGGAATGTGCCAGGAGAAAGCCCCTCAAGTGTGTCTCACTACTTCTTGTTCGTGTTTTTAATTTAATTTTTTATTTTTTATTACAGCAAGTTTGAGTACAACGTTTAGCTTGTTGTAGGTGTGCAAGAGGTGGTTCTTTTACACATATACATATGTCTGTTCTTCCTGGGATCCTTTTCCCATGTACGTTATGACAGAATGTTGAGTAGTCTTCTCTTGGTACTCCGTAGGTCTTTGGTGATTCTATACGTCTACTGTGTTTGTATCTGTCTGTTAACCCCAATATCGTAATGAATTCAATCCTCACACCTTTCCTTTGGTGAACCATAAGTTTGTTTAATGAATCTGTGATTGCCCTTCTCCGTGGAAATATCTGCCCTGGTATCAATTTATAGGTAACACCTATAAGTGATATGATATGATATGTGTCTTTCACTTTCTGACTTACTCCAAGTCACGTGATTACCTCGAGACTCATCTACGGTGCTGCAAATGGCATTGTGTCCTTTTTCTCCTTGGCGAATATTCTGTCTTAGCGAGGTCCATTTTCTGCAATGTGATTCCCTGAGGGCTGAGGATTAGCTGACCTGGGCAGCCTGACCCTGCCGGCAAGCCCTCCCCAGGTGTGCCTGCGTTGAGGTCAATATAAACAGCACTCCAGGCAGCAATAGTCCCTGCAGCTGTGCCTTACTCCATATTCTCTGCCCCGTCAGCAGTCTCGGGGCTGTGCTGGTGGGAGGGTGTGAGGGTCCACGGCTTTGTGGGGGGCCCGGTGTGAGTGGGGCTCTGCTGGACTTTCGGCAGGAGTTGCCTGGCTGCCACCTGTAAAGAAGAGGAGGTGTCACCCATAACTTCCACTGGAATATCTCTCCGGGCTGAGGTGAGGAAGGAAAAAAAGGAGTGGGGGCCGGGACAGGAGGGGTATCTCAGGCAGGGCAATAGAAAGCTTCCAGTAGAGCGCCCGTGGCCAGTACCATCCTGGCTGACCTGCAGGCACCAAGTTGCCCTGCGTGCTGTCGCTGGTGTGGCTCCACGGCCCTTCCTCTAGGCTTTCAAGCCCTTGTACATATTCAGGTGTTTCACCTGGGAAGGGTGGGAACAGTTCAGCAGCATCTGGCCTGGGGCTCAGCTCACGTTTACTCACAGAGGCCTCGGCACGGTCTCCCAGCTTTGCAATGAGGACGCTCCTTGCGTGGGCGGGCGGGGCTGCTGGCTGTATGGGAGATGATTCCCCACCTCTGACCAATTTCAGAATTGTTTACCACTGGAGCAAGTGCCTTGGTAGTGTTTTCCTCTGTATAACTGTTAGGTTCAGTTTTTTTTTTTCTTTTTTGGTTCAAGTTAGATTTTATTCCTCATTTATGTATTTATAGATATAAGCATGGAAATAATTCATTCGTATAAATACATCAGTGTGAATGGAAGAACTTTTTTTCTGTTTTATTTTTACATTTTATTTTTTAAAATTTTGAAATTTAATTTTAGTTATTTTTTTATACAATAGGTTATTATTAGTTATCTATTTTATGCATAGACATGTATACAGGTCAATCCTAATCTCCCAACTCATCCCACCACCACCACCCCATGGCTTCCCCCACTTTGTGTCCATACGTTTGTTCTCTACCTCTGTGTCTCTATTTCTGCCCTGCAAACCAGTTCATCTCTACCATTTTTCTAGGTTCCACATATAGGCATTAATATACAATATTTGTTTTTCTCTTTCTGGCTTACTTCACTCTGTATGACAGTCTCTAGATCCATCAACTTCTCTACAAATGACCCAGTTTCATTCCTTTTTATGGCTGAGTAATATTCCATTTTATATAAATACCACATCTTTATCCATTCCTCTGTCTGTGGGCACTTATGTTGCTTCCATAACCTGGCTATTGTAAATAGTGCTGCAATGAACATTGTGGTGAATGTGTCTCTGTGATTTATGGTTTTCTCTGGGTATATGCCCAGAAGTGGGATTGCTGGATCCTATGGTAATTCTCTTTTTAGTTTTTTAAAGGAACCTCCATACTGTTCTCCATAGTGACTGTATCAATTTACATTCCCACCAATAGCGGAAGAGGGTTCCTTTTGTCCACACCCTCCCCAGAATTTGTTGTTTGTAGATTATCTGATGATGCCGATTCTAACAGGTGTGAGGTCTTACCTCATTGTAGTTTTGATTTGCATTTCTCTAATAATTAGTGATGTTGAGCAGCTTTTCATGTGCGTCTTGGCCATCTCTGTGTCTTCTTTGAAGAAACGTCTCTTTAGATCTTCTGCCCATTTTTGTATTGGGTTGTTTGTTTTATTAATATTAAGCTGCATGCGCTGTTTATATATATTGGAGATTAAACCTTTGTCCATTGATTCGTTTGTGAACGTTTTCGCCCATTCTGAGGGTTGCCTTTTTCCATTCCCGTTTTTTTAACAAAGAAAGAAAGAAAGCAAAAGAAGCAGAACACTAATGTGCGTGAAATATGCCTCTTGAAACTGTCGTTTTGAAATATGGACGTCTTTTGAATTTTTTGGTCGATATATGACCCCAGGATTTGTTTTCAGGGCAGGTGTCATTTACAGGCCTGTAATGATTTGGAATATCCACTGACCATTAGCGCTGGTATTAAAGCTGCTGTTGTGTGAAACGGCCACAAGGTGGCAGCAGTTCTCCCTTACCAAATCTGGTTACTAGGGCAGCAGAGCCTCAATGGAAGTCGCTTTCTAGATTGGAATGTAGAACGGAATGTGCCAGGAGAAAGCCCCTCAAGTATGTCTCACTACTTCTTGTTCGTGTTTTTAATTTAATTTTTTATTTTTTATTACAGCAAGTTTGAGTACAACGTTTAGCTTGTTGTAGGTGTGCAAGAGGTGGTTCTTTTACACATATACATATGTCTGTTCTTCCTGGGATCCTTTTCCCATGTACGTTATGACAGAATGTTGAGTAGTCTTCTCTTGGTACTCCGTAGGTCTTTGGTGATTATGTACGTCAACTGTGTTTGTATCTGTCTGTTAACCCCAATATCGTAATGAATTCAATCCTCACACCTTTCCTTTGGTGAACCATAAGTTTGTTTAATGAATCTGTGATTGCCCTTCTCCGTGGAAATATCTGCCCTGGTATCAATTTATAGGTAACACCTATAAGTGATATGATATGATATGTGTCTTTCACTTTCTGACTTACTCCAAGTCACGTGATTACCTCGAGACTCATCTACGGTGCTGCAAATGGCATTGTGTCCTTTTTCTCCTTGGCGAATATTCTGTCTTAGCGAGGTCCATTTTCTGCAATGTGATTCCCTGAGGGCTGAGGATTAGCTGACCTGGGCAGCCTGACCCTGCCGGCAAGCCCTCCCCAGGTGTGCCTGGGTTGAGGTCAATATAAACAGCACTCCAGGCAGCAATAGCCCCTGCAGCTGTGCCTGACTCCATATTCTCTGCCACGTCAGCCGTCTCGGGGCTGTGCTGGTGGGAGGGTGTGAGGGTCCACGGCTTTGTGGGTGGCCCGGTGTGAGTGGGGCTCTGCTGGACTTTCGGCAGGAGTTGCCAGGCTGCCACCTGTAAAGAAGAGGATGTGTCACCCATAACTTCCACTGGAATATCTCTCCGGGCTGAGGTGAGGAAGGAAAAAAAGGAGTGGGGGACGGGACAGGAGGGGTATCTCAGGCAGGGCAATAGAAAGCTTCCAGAAGAGCGCCCGTGGCCAGTACCATCCTGGCTGACCTGCAGGCACCAAGTTGGCCTGCGTGCTGTCGCTGGTGTGGCTCCACGGCCCTTCCTCTAGGCTTTCAAGCCCTTGTACATATTCAGGTGTTTCACCTGGGAAGGGTGGGAACAGTTCAGCAGCATCTGGCCTGGGGCTCAGCTCACGTTTACTCACAGAGGCCTCGGCACGGTCTCCCAGCTTTGCAATGAGGACGCTCCTTGCGTGGGCGGGCGGGGCTGCTGGCTGTATGGGAGATGATTCCCCACCTCTGACCAATTTCAGAATTGTTTACCACTGGAGCAAGTGCCTTGGTAGTGTTTTCCTCTGTATAACTGTTAGGTTCAGTTTTTTTTTTCTTTTTTGGTTCAAGTTAGATTTTATTCCTCATTTATGTATTTATAGATATAAGCATGGAAATAATTCATTCGTATAAATACATCAGTGTGAATGGAAGAACTTTTTTTCTGTTTTATTTTTACATTTTATTTTTTAAAATTTTGAAATTTAATTTTAGTTATTTTTTTATACAATAGGTTATTATTAGTTATCTATTTTATGCATAGACATGTATACAGGTCAATCCTAATCTCCCAACTCATCCCACCACCACCACCCCATGGCTTCCCCCACTTTGTGTCCATACGTTTGTTCTCTACCTCTGTGTCTCTATTTCTGCCCTGCAAACCAGTTCATCTCTACCATTTTTCTAGGTTCCACATATAGGCATTAATATACAATATTTGTTTTTCTCTTTCTGGCTTACTTCACTCTGTATGACAGTCTCTAGATCCATCAACTTCTCTACAAATGACCCAGTTTCATTCCTTTTTATGGCTGAGTAATATTCCATTTTATATAAATACCACATGTTTATCCATTCCTCTGTCTGTGGGCACTTATGTTGCTTCCATAACCTGGCTATTGTAAATAGTGCTGCAATGAACATTGTGGTGAATGTGTCTCTGTGATTTATGGTTTTCTCTGGGTATATGCCCAGAAGTGGGATTGCTGGGTCCTATGGTAATTCTCTTTTTAGTTTTTTAAAGGAACCTCCATACTGTTCTCCATAGTGACTGTATCAATTTACATTCCCACCAATAGCGGAAGAGGGTTCCTTTTGTCCACACCCTCCCCAGAATTTGTTGTTTGTAGATTATCTGATGATGCCGATTCTAACAGGTGTGAGGTCTTACCTCATTGTAGTTTTGATTTGCATTTCTCTAATAATTAGTGATGTTGAGCAGCTTTTCATGTGCGTCTTGGCCATCTCTGTGTCTTCTTTGAAGAAACGTCTCTTTAGATCTTCTGCCCATTTTTGTATTGGGTTGTTTGTTTTATTAATATTAAGCTGCATGCGCTGTTTATATATATTGGAGATTAAACCTTTGTCCATTGATTCGTTTGTGAACGTTTTCGCCCATTCTGAGGGTTGCCTTTTTCCATTCCCGTTTTTTTAACAAAGAAAGAAAGAAAGCAAAAGAAGCAGAACACTAATGTGCGTGAAATATGCCTCTTGAAACTGTCGTTTTGAAATATGGACGTCTTTTGAATTTTTTGGTCGATATATGACCCCAGGATTTGTTTTCAGGGCAGGTGTCATTTACAGGCCTGTAATGATTTGGAATATCCACTGACCATTAGCGCTGGCATTAAAGCTGCTGTTGTGTGAAACGGCCACCAGGTGGCAGCAGTTCTCCCTTACCAAATCTGGTTACTAGGGCAGCAGAGCCTCAATGGAAGTCGCTTTCTTGATTGGAATGTAGAACGGAATGTGCCAGGAGAAAGCCCCTCAAGTATGTCTCACTACTTCTTGTTCGTGTTTTTAATTTAATTTTTTATTTTTTATTACAGCAAGTTTGAGTACAACGTTTAGCTTGTTGTAGGTGTGCAAGAGGTGGTTCTTTTACACATATACATATGTCTGTTCTTCCTGGGATCCTTTTCCCATGTACGTTATGACAGAATGTTGAGTAGTCCTCTCTTGGTACTCCGTAGGTCTTTGGTGATTATGTACGTCAACTGTGTTTGTATCTGTCTGTTAACCCCAATATCGTAATGAATTCAATCCTCACACCTTTCCTTTGGTGAACCATAAGTTTGTTTAATGAATCTGTGATTGCCCTTCTCCGTGGAAATATCTGCCCTGGTATCAATTTATAGGTAACACCTATAAGTGATATGATATGATATGTGTCTTTCACTTTCTGACTTACTCCAAGTCACGTGATTACCTCGAGACTCATCTACGGTGCTGCAAATGGCATTGTGTCCTTTTTCTCCTTGGCGAATATTCTGTCTTAGCGCGGTCCATTTTCTGCAATGTGATTCCCTGAGGGCTGAGGATTAGCTGACCTGGGCAGCCTGACCCTGCCGGCAAGCCCTCCCCAGGTGTGCCTGGGTTGAGGTCAATATAAACAGCACTCCAGGCAGCAATAGCCCCTGCAGCTGTGCCTGACTCCATATTCTCTGCCACGTCAGCAGTCTCGGGGCTGTGCTGGTGGGAGGGTGTGAGGGTCCACGGCTTTGTGGGTGGCCCGGTGTGAGTGGGGCTCTGCTGGACTTTCGGCAGGAGTTGCCAGGCTGCCACCTGTAAAGAAGAGGATGTGTCACCCATAACTTCCACTGGAATATCTCTCCGGGCTGAGGTGAGGAAGGAAAAAAAGGAGTGGGGGCCGGGACAGGAGGGGTATCTCAGGCAGGGCAATAGAAAGCTTCCAGAAAAGCGCCCGTGGCCAGTACCATCCTGGCTGACCTGCAGGCACCAAGTTGGCCTGCGTGCTGTCGCTGGTGTGGCTCCACGGCCCTTCCTCTAGGCTTTCAAGCCCTTGTACATATTCAGGTGTTTCACCTGGGAAGGGTGGGAACAGTTCAGCAGCATCTGGCCTGGGGCTCAGCTCACGTTTATTCACAGAGGCCTCGGCACGGTCTCCCAGCTTTGCAATGAGGATGCTCCTTGCGTGGGCGGGCGGGGCTGCTGGCTGTATGGGAGATGATTCCCCACCTCTGACCCATTTCAGAATTGTTTACCACTGGAGCAAGTGCCTTGGTAGTGTTTTCCTCTGTATAACTGTTAGGTTCAGTTTTTTTTTTTCTTTTTTGGTTCAAGTTAGATTTTATTCCTCATTTATGTATTTATAGATATAAGCATGGAAATAATTCATTCGTATAAATACATCAGTGTGAATGGAAGAACTTTTTTTCTGTTTTATTTTTACATTTTATTTTTTAAAATTTTGAAATTTAATTTTAGTTATTTTTTTTTATACAGTAGGTTATTATTAGTTATCTATTTTATGCATAGACATGTATACAGGTCAATCCTAATCTCCCAAGTCATCCCACCACCACCACCCCATGGCTTCCCCCACTTTGTGTCCATACGTTTGTTCTCTACCTCTGTGTCTCTATTTCTGCCCTGCAAACCAGTTCATCTCTACCATTTTTCTAGGTTCCACATATAGGCATTAATATACAATATTTGTTTTTCTCTTTCTGGCTTACTTCACTCTGTATGACAGTCTCTAGATCCATCAACTTCTCTACAAATGACCCAGTTTCATTCCTTTTTATGGCTGAGTAATATTCCATTTTATATATGTACCACATCTTTATCCATTCGTCTGTCTGTGGCCATTTAGGTTGCTTCCATAACCTGGCTATTGTAAATAGTGCTGCAATGAACATTGTGGTGAATGTGTCTCTGTGATTTATGGTTTTCTCTGGGTATATGCCCAGAAGTAGGATTGCTGGATCCTATGGTAATTCTCTTTTTAGTTTTTTAAAGGAACCTCCATACTGTTCTCCATAGTGACTGTATCAATTTACATTCCCACCAATAGCGGAAGAGGGTTCCTTTTGTCCACACCCTCCCCAGAATTTGTTGTTTGTAGATTATCTGATGATGCCGATTCTAACAGGTGTGAGGTCTTACCTCATTGTAGTTTTGATTTGCATTTCTCTAATAATTAGTGATGTTGAGCAGCTTTTCATGTGCGTCTTGGCCATCTCTGTGTCTTCTTTGAAGAAACGTCTCTTTAGATCTTCTGCCCATTTTTGTATTGGGTTGTTTGTTTTATTAATATTAAGCTGCATGAGCTGTTTATATATATTGGAGATTAAACCTTTGTCCATTGATTCGTTTGTGAACGTTGTTGCACATTCTGAGGGTTGCCTTTTTCCATTCCCGTTCTTTTAACAAAGAAAGAAAGAAAGCAAAAGAAGCAGAACACTAATGTGCGTGAAATATGCCTCTTGAAACTGTCGTTTTGAAATATGGACGTCTTTTGAATTTTTTGGTCGATATAGGACCCCAGGATTTGTTTTCAGGGCAGGTGTCATTTACAGGCCTGTAATGATTTGGAATATCCACTGACCATTAGCGCTGGCATTAAACCTGCAGTTGTGTGAAACGGCCACAGGGTGGCAGCAGTTCTCCCTTACCAAATCTGGTTACTAGGGCAGCAGAGCCTCAATGGAAGTCGTGTTCTAGATTGGAATGTAGAACGGAATGTGCCAGGAGAAAGCCCCTCAAGTTTGTCTCACTACTTCTTGTTCGTGTTTTTAATTTAATTTTTTATTTTTTATTACAGCAAGTTTGAGTACAACGTTTAGTTTGTTGTAGGTGTGCAAGGGGTGGTTCTTTTACACATATACATATGTCTGTTCTTCCTGGGATCCTTTTCCCATGTACGTTATGACAGAATGTTGAGTAGTCTTCTCTTGGTACTCCGTATGTCTTTGGTGATTATATACGTCTACTGTGTTTGTATCTGTCTGTTAACACGAATATCGTAATGAATTCAATCCTCACACCTTTCCTTTGGTGAACCATAAGTTTGTTTAATGAATCTGTGATTGCCCTTCTCCGTGGAAATATCTGCCCTGGTATCAATTTATAGGTAACACCTATAAGTGATATGATATGATATGTGTCTTTCACTTTCTGACTTACTCCAAGTCACGTGATTACCTCGAGACTCATCTACGGTGCTGCAAATGGCATTGTGTGCTTTTTTTCCTTGGCGAATATTCTGACTTAGCGAGGTCCATTTTCTGCAATGTGATTCCCTGAGGGCTGAGGATTAGCTGACCTGGGCAGCCTGACCGTGCCGGCAAGCCCTCCCCAGGTGTGCCTGGGTTGAGGTCAATATAAACAGCACTCCAGGCAGCAATAGCCCCTGCAGCTGTGCCTTACTCCATATTCTCTGCCCCGTCAGCAGTCTCGGGGCTGTGCTGGTGGGAGGGTGTGAGGGTCCACGGCTTTGTGGGTGGCCCGGTGTGAGTGGGGCTCTGCTGGACTTTCGGCAGGAGTTGCCAGGCTGCCACCTGTAAAGAAGAGGATGTGTCACCCATAACTTCCACTGGAATATCTCTCCGGGCTGAGGTGAGGAAGGAAAAAAAGGAGTGGGGGCCGGGACAGGAGGGGTATCTCAGGCAGGGCAATAGAAAGCTTCCAGAAGAGCGCCCGTGGCCAGTACCATCCTGGCTGACCTGCAGGCACCAAGTTGGCCTGCGTGCTGTCGCTGCTGTGGCTCCACGGCCCTTCCTCTAGGCTTTCAAGCCCTTGTACATATTCAGGTGTTTCACCTGGGAAGGGTGGGAACAGTTCAGCAGCATCTGGCCTGGGGCTCAGCTCACGTTTACTCACAGAGGCCTCGGCACGGTCTCCCAGCTTTGCAATGAGGATGCTCCTTGCGTGGGCGGGCGGGGCTGCTGGCTGTATGGGAGATGATTCCCCACCTCTGACCCATTTCAGAATTGTTTACCACTGGAGCAAGTGCCTTGGTAGTGTTTTCCTCTGTATAACTGTTAGGTTCAGTTTTTTTTTTCTTTTTTGGTTCAAGTTAGATTTTATTCCTCATTTATGTATTTATAGATATAAGCATGGAAATAATTCATTCGTATAAATACATCAATGTGAATGGAAGAACTTTTTTTCTGTTTTATTTTTACATTTTATTTTTTAAAATTTTGAAATTTAATTTTAGTTATTTTTTTTTATACAGTAGGTTATTATTAGTTATCTATTTTATGCATAGACATGTATACAGGTCAATCCTAATCTCCCAACTCATCCCACCACCACCACCCCATGGCTTCCCCCACTTTGTGTCCATACGTTTGTTCTCTACCTCTGTGTCTCTATTTCTGCCCTGCAAACCAGTTCATCTCTACCATTTTTCTAGGTTCCACATATAGGCATTAATATACAATATTTGTTTTTCTCTTTCTGGCTTACTTCACTCTGTATGACAGTCTCTAGATCCATCAACTTCTCTACAAATGACCCAGTTTCATTCCTTTTTATGGCTGAGTAATATTCCATTTTATATATGTACCACATCTTTATCCATTCGTCTGTCTGTGGCCATTTAGGTTGCTTCCATAACCTGGCTATTGTAAATAGTGCTGCAATGAACATTGTGGTGAATGTGTCTCTGTGATTTATGGTTTTCTCTGGGTATATGCCCAGAAGTGGGATTGCTGGATCCTATGGTAATTCTCTTTTTAGTTTTTTAAAGGAACCTCCATACTGTTCTCCATAGTGACTGTATCAATTTACATTCCCACCAATAGCGGAAGAGGGTTCCTTTTGTCCACACCCTCCCCAGAATTTGTTGTTTGTAGATTATCTGATGATGCCGATTCTAACAGGTGTGAGGTCTTACCTCATTGTAGTTTTGATTTGCATTTCTCTAATAATTAGTGATGTTGAGCAGCTTTTCATGTGCGTCTTGGCCATCTCTGTGTCTTCTTTGAAGAAACGTCTCTTTAGATCTTCTGCCCATTTTTGTATTGGGTTGTTTGTTTTATTAATATTAAGCTGCATGAGCTGTTTATATATATTGGAGATTAAACCTTTGTCCATTGATTCGTTTGTGAACGTTTTTGCACATTCTGAGGGTTGCCTTTTTCCATTCCCGTTCTTTTAACAAAGAAAGAAAGAAAGCAAAAGAAGCAGAACACTAATGTGCGTGAAATATGCCTCTTGAAACTGTCGTTTTGAAATATGGACGTCTTTTGAATTTTTTGGTCGATATAGGACCCCAGGATTTGTTTTCAGGGCAGGTGTCATTTACAGGCCTGTAATGATTTGGAATATCCACTGACCATTAGCGCTGGCATTAAACCTGCAGTTGTGTGAAACGGCCACAAGGTGGCAGCAGTTCTCCCTTACCAAATCTGGTTACTAGGGCAGCAGAGCCTCAATGGAAGTCGTGTTCTAGATTGGAATGTACAACGGAATGTGCCAGGAGAAAGCCCCTCAAGTTTGTCTCACTACTTCTTGTTCGTGTTTTTAATTTAATTTTTTATTTTTTATTACAGCAAGTTTGAGTACAACGTTTAGCTTGTTGTAGGTGTGCAAGAGGTGGTTCTTTTACACATATACATATGTCTGTTCTTCCTGGGATCCTTTTCCCATGTACGTTATGACAGAATGTTGAGTAGTCTTCTCTTGGTACTCCGTATGTCTTTGGTGATTATATACGTCTACTGTGTTTGTATCTGTCTGTTAACACGAATATCATAATGAATTCAATCCTCACACCTTTCCTTTGGTGAACCATAAGTTTGTTTAATGAATCTGTGATTGCCCTTCTCCGTGGAAATATCTGCCCTGGTATCAATTTATAGGTCACACCTATAAGTGATATGATATGATATGTGTCTTTCACTTTCTGACTTACTCCAAGTCACGTGATTACCTCGAGACTCATCTACGGTGCTGCAAATGGCATTGTGTGCTTTTTTTCCTTGGCGAATATTCTGACTTAGCGAGGTCCATTTTCTGCAATGTGATTCCCTGAGGGCTGAGGATTAGCTGACCTGGGCAGCCTGACCCTGCCGGCAAGCCCTCCCCAGGTGTGCCTGCGTTGAGGTCAATATAAACAGCACTCCAGGCAGCAATAGCCCCTGCAGCTGTGCCTTACTCCATATTCTCTGCCCCGTCAGCAGTCTCGGGGATGTGCTGGTGGGAGGGTGTGAGGGTCCACGGCTTTGTGGGTGGCCCGGTGTGAGTGGGGCTCTGCTGGACTTTCGGCAGGAGTTGCCAGGCTGCCACCTGTAAAGAAGAGGATGTGTCACCCATAACTTCAACTGGAATATCTCTCCAGGCTGAGTTGTGGAAAGAAAAAAAGAAGTGGGGGCCGGGACAGGAGGGGTATCTCAGGCAGGGCAATAGAAAGCTTCCAGAAGAGCGCCCGTAGCCAGTACCATCCTGGCTGTCCTGCAGGCACCAAGTTGGCCTGCGTGCTGTCGCTGGTGTGTCTCCACGGCCCTTCCTCTAGGCTTTCAAGCCCTTGTACATATTCAGGTGTTTCACCTGGGAAGGGTGGGAACAGTTCAGCAGCATCTGGCCTGGGGCTCAGCTCACGTTTACTCACAGAGGCCACGGCACGGTCTCCCAGCTTTGCAATGAGGATGCTCCTTGCGTGGGCGGGCGGGGCTGCTGGCTGTATGGGAGATGATTCCCCACCTCTGACCAATTTCAGAATTGTTTACCACTGGAGCAAGTGCCTTGGTAGTGTTTTCCTCTGTAAAATTGTTAGGTTCAGTATTTTTTTTTTCTTTTTTGGTTCAAGTTAGATTTTATTCCTCATTTATGTATTTATAGATATAAGCATGGAAATAATTCATTCGTATAAATACATCAGTGTGAATGGAAGAACTTTTTTTCTGTTTTATTTTTACATTTTATGTTTTAAAATTTTGAAATTTAATTTTAGTTATTTTTTTTATACAGTAGGTTATTATTAGTTATCTATTTTATGCATAGAAATGTATACAGGTCAATCCTAATCTCCCAAGTCATCCCACCACCACCACCCCATGGCTTCCCCCACTTTGTGTCCATACGTTTGTTCTCTACCTCTGTGTCTCTATTTCTGCCCTGCAAACCAGTTCATCTCTACCATTTTTCTAGGTTTCACATATAGGCATTAATATACAATATTTGTTTTTCTCTTTCTAACTTACTTCACTCTGTATGACAGTCTCTAGATCCATCAACTTCTCTACAAATGACCCAGTTTCATTCCTTTTTATGGCTGAGTAATATTCCATTTTGTATATGTACCACATCTTTATCCATTCGTCTGTCTGTGGGCATTTAGGTTGCTTCCATTACCTGGCTATTGTAAATAGTGCTGCAATGAACATTGTGGTGAATGTGTCTTTGTGATTTATGGTTTTCTCTGGGTATATGCCCAGAAGTGGGATTGCTGGATCCTATGGTAATTCTCTTTTTAGTTTTTTAAAGGAACCTCCATACTGTTCTCCATAGTGACTGTATCAATTTACATTCCCACCAATAGCAGAAGAGGGTTCCTTTTGTCCACACCGTCCCGAGAATTTGTTGATTGTAGATTATCTGTTGATGCCGATTCTAACAGGTGTGAGGTCTTACCTCATTGTAGTTTTGATTTGCATTTCTCTAATAATTAGTGATGTTGAGCAGCTTTTCATGTGCGTCTTGGCCATCTCTGTGTCTTCTTTGAAGAAACGTCTCTTTAGATCTTCTGCCCATTTTTGTATTGGGTTGTTTGTTTTATTAATATTAAGCTGCATGAGCTGTTTATATATATTGGAGATTAAACCTTTGTCCATTGATTCGTTTGTGAATGTTTTCGCCCATTCTGAGGGTTGCCTTTCTCCATTCCCGTTTTTTTTAACAAAGAAAGAAAGAAAGCAAAAGAAGCAGAACACTAATGTGCGTGAAATATGCCTCTTGAAACTGTCGTTTTGAAATATGGACGTCTTTTGAATTTTTGGTCGTTATATGACCCCAGGATTTGTTTTCAGGGCAGGTGTCATTTACAGGCCTGTAATGATTTGGAATATCCACTGACCATTAGCGCTGGCATTAAACCTGCAGTTGTGTGAAACGGCCACCAGGTGGCAGCAGTTCTCCCTTACCAAATCTGGTTACTAGGGCAGCAGAGCCTCAATGGAAGTCGTGTTCTAGATTGGAATGTAGAACGGAATGTGCCAGGAGAAAGCCCCTCAAGTGTGTCTCACTACTTCTTGTTCGTGTTTTTAATTTAATTTTTAATTTTTTTTACAGCAAGTTTGAGTACAACGTTTAGCTTGTTGTAGGTGTGCAAGAGGTGGTTCTTTTACACATATACATATGTCTGTTCTTCCTGGGATCCTTTTCCCATGTACGTTATGACAGAATGTTGAGTAGTCTTCTCTTGGTACTCCGTAGGTCTTTGGTGATTATATACGTCTACTGTGTTTATATCTGTCTGTTAACCCCAATATCGTAATGAATTCAATCCTCACACCTTTCCTTTGTTGAACCATAAGTTTGTTTAATGAATCTGTGATAGCCCTTCTCCGTGGAAATATCTGCCCTGGTATCAATTTATAGGTAACACCTATAAGTGATATGATATGATATGTGTCTTTCACTTTCTGACTTACTCCAAGTCACGTGATTACCTCGAGACTCATCTACGGTGCTGCAAATGGCATTGTGTCCTTTTTTTCCTTGGCGAATATTCTGTCTTAGCGAGGTCCATATTCTGCAATGTGATTCCCTGAGGGCTGAGGATTAGCTGACCTGGGCCGCCTGACCCTGCCGGCAAGCCCACCCCAGGTGTGCCTGGGTTGAGGTCAATATAAACAGCACTCCAGGCAGCAATAGCCCCTGCAGCTGTGCCTGACTCCATATCCTCTGGCCCGTCAGCAGTCTCGGGGCTGTGCTGGTGGGAGGGTGTGAGGGTCCACGGCTTTGTGGGTGGCCCGGTGTGAGTGGGGCTCTGCTGGACTTTCGGCAGGAGTTGCCAGTGTGCCACCTGTAAAGAAGAGGATGTGTCACCCATAACTTCCACTGGAATGTCTCTCCGGGCTGAAGTGAGGAAGGAAAAAAAGGAGTGGGGGCCGGGACAGGAGGGGTATCTCAGGCAGGGCAATAGAAAGCTTCCAGAAGAGCGCCCGTGGCCAGTACCATCCTGGCTGACCTGCAGGCACCAAGTTGGCCTGCGTGCTGTCGCTGGTGTGGCTCCACGGCCCTTCCTCTAGGCTTTCAAGCCCTTGTACATATTCAGGTGTTTCACCTGGGAAGGGTGGGAACAGTTCAGCAGCATCTGGCCTGGGGCTCAGCTCACGTTTACTCACAGAGGCCTCGGCACGGTCTCCCAGCTTTGCAATGAGGATGCTCCTTGCGTGGGCGGGTGGGGCTGCTGGCTGTATGGGAGATGATTCCCCACCTCTGACCAATTTCAGAATTGTTTACCACTGGAGCAAGTGCCTTGGTAGTGTTTTCCTCTGTATAACTGTTAGGTTCAGTTTTTTTTTTCTTTTTTGGTTCAAGTTAGATTTTATTCCTCATTTATGTATTTATAGATATAAGCATGGAAATAATTCATTCGTATAAATACATCAGTGTGAATGGAAGAAATTTTTTTCTGTTTTATTTTTACATTTTATTTTTTAAAATTTTGAAATTTAATTTTAGTTATTTTTTTATACAGTAGGTTATTATTAGTTATCTATTTTATGCATAGACATGTATACAGGTCAATCCTAATCTCCCAAGTCATCCCACCACCACCACCCCATGGCTTCCCCCACTTTGTGTCCATACGTTTGTTCTCTACCTCTGTGTCTCTATTTCTGCCCTGCAAACCAGTTCATCTCTACCATTTTTCTAGGTTCCACATATAGGCATTAATATACAATATTTGTTTTTCTCTTTCTGGCTTACTTCACTCTGTATGACAGTCTCTAGATCCATCAACTTCTCTACAAATGACCCAGTTTCATTCCTTTTTATGGCTGAGTAATATTCCATTTTATATATGTACCACATCTTTATCCATTCGTCTGTCTGTGGGCATTTATGTTGCTTCCATAACCTGGCTGTTGTAAATAGTGCTGCAATGAACATTGTGGTGAATGTGTCTCTGTGATTTATGGTTTTCTCTGGGTATATGCCCAGAAGTGGGATTGCTGGATCCTATGGTAATTCTCTTTTTAGTTTTTTAAAGGAACCTCCATACTGTTCTCCATAGTGACTGTATCAATTTACATTCCCACCAATAGCGGAAGAGGGTTCCTTTTGTCCACACCCTCCCCAGAATTTGTTGTTTGTAGATTATCTGATGATGCCGATTCTAACAGGAGTGAGGTCTTACCTCATTGTAGTTTTGATTTGCATTTCTCTAATAATTAGTGATGTTGAGCAGCTTTTCATGTGCGTCTTGGCCATCTCTGTGTCTTCTTTGAAGAAACGTCTCTTTAGATCTTCTGCCCATTTTTGTATTGGGTTGTTTGTTTTATTAATATTAAGCTGCATGCGCTGTTTATATATATTGGAGATTAAACCTTTGTCCATTGATTCGTTTGTGAACGTTTTCGCCCATTCTGAGGGTTGCCTTTTTCCATTCCCGTTTTTTTTAACAAAGAAAGAAAGAAAGCAAAAGAAGCAGAACACTAATGTGCGTGAAATATGCCTCTTGAAACTGTCGTTTTGAAATATGGACGTCTTTTGAATTTTTTGGTCGATATATGACCCCAGGATTTGTTTTCAGGGCAGGTGTCATTTACAGGCCTGTAATGATTTGGAATATCCACTGACCATTAGCGCTGGCATTAAACCTGCAGTTGTGTGAAACGGCCACAAGGTGGCAGCAGTTCTCCCTTACCAAATCTGGTTACTAGGGCAGCAGAGCCTCAATGGAAGTCGTGTTCGAGATTGGAATGTAGAACGGAATGTGCCAGGAGAAAGCCCCTCAAGTTTGTCTCACTACTTCTTGTTCGTGTTTTTAATTTAATTTTTTATTTTTTATTACAGCAAGTTTGAGTACAACGTTTAGCTTGTTGTAGGTGTGCGAGAGGTGGTTCTTTTACACATATACATATGTCTGTTCTTCCTGGGATCCTTTTCCCATGTACGTTATGACAGAATGTTGAGTAGTCTTCTCTTGGTACTCCGTAGGTCTTTGGTGATTATATACGTCTACTGTGTTTGTATCTGTCTGTTAACCCCAATATCGTAATGAATTCAATCCTCACACCTTTCCTTTGGTGAACCATAAGTTTGTTTAATGAATCTGTGATTGCCCTTCTCCGTGGAAATATCTGCCCTGGTATCAATTTATAGGTAACACCTATAAGTGATATGATATGATATGTGTCTTTCACTTTCTGACTTACTCCAAGTCACGTGATTACCTCGAGACTCATCTACGGTGCTGCAAATGGCATTGTGTCCTTTTTCTCCTTGGCGAATATTCTGTCTTAGCGAGGTCCATTTTCTGCAATGTGATTCCCTGAGGGCTGAGGATTAGCTGACCTGGGCAGCCTGACCCTGCCGGCAAGCCCTCCCCAGGTGTGCCTGGGTTGAGGTCAATATAAACAGCACTCCAGGCAGCAATAGTCCCTGCAGCTGTGCCTTACTCCATATCCTCTGCCCCGTCAGCAGTCTCGGGGCTGTGCTGGTGGGAGGGTGTGAGGGTCCACGGCTTTGTGGGTGGCCCGGTGTGAGTGGGGCTCTGCTGGACTTTCGGCAGGAGTTGCCTGGCTGCCACCTGTAAAGAAGAGGATGTGTCACCCATAACTTCCACTGGAATATCTCTCCGGGCTGAGGTGAGGAAGGAAAAAAAGGAGTGGGTGCCGGGACAGGAGGGGTATCTCAGGCAGGGCAATAGAAAGCTTCCAGAAGAGCGCCCGTGGCCAGTACCATCCTGGCTGACCTGCAGGCACCAAGTTGGCCTGCGTGCTGTCGCTGGTGTGGCTCCACGGCCCTTCCTCTAGGCTTTCAAGCCCTTGTACATATTCAGGTGTTTCACCTGGGAAGGGTGGGAAGAGTTCAGCAGCATCTGGCCTGGGGCTCAGCTCACGTTTACTCACAGAGGCCTCGGCACGGTCTCCCAGCTTTGCAATGAGGATGCTCCTGGCGAGGGCGGGCGGGGCTGCTGGCTGTATGGGAGATGATTCCCCACCTCTGACCAATTTCAGAATTGTTTACCACTGGAGCAAGTGCCTTGGTAGTGTTTTCCTCTGTATAACTGTTAGGTTCAGTTTTTTTTTTTCTTTTTTGGTTCAAGTTAGATTTTATTCCTCATTTATGTATTTATAGATATAAGCATGGAAATAATTCATTCGTATAAATACATCAGTGTGAATGGAAGAACTTTTTTTCTGTTTTATTTTTACATTTTATTTTTTAAAATTTTGAAATTTAATTTTAGTTATTTTTTTATACAGTAGGTTATTATTAGTTATCTATTTTATGCATAGACATGTATACAGGTCAATCCTAATCTCCCAAGTCATCCCACCACCACCACCCCATGGCTTCCCCCACTTTGTGTCCATACGTTTGTTCTCTACCTCTGTGTCTCTATTTCTGCCCTGCAAACCAGTTCATCTCTACCATTTTTCTAGGTTCCACATATAGGCATTAATATACAATATTTGTTTTTCTCTTTCTGGCTTACTTCACTCTGTATGACAGTCTCTAGATCCATCAACTTCTCTACAAATGACCCAGTTTCATTCCTTTTTATGGCTGAGTAATATTCCATTTTATATATGTACCACATCTTTATCCATTCGTCTGTCTGTGGGCTTTTATGTTGCTTCCATAACCTGGCTATTGTAAATAGTGCTGCAATGAACATTGTGGTGAATGTGTCTCTGTGATTTATGGTTTTCTCTGGGTATATGCCCAGAAGTGGGATTGCTGGATCCTATGGAAATTCTCTTTTTAGTTTTTTAAAGGAACCTCCATACTGTTCTCCATAGTGACTGTATCAATTTACATTCCCACCAATAGCGGAAGAGGGTTCCTTTTGTCCACACCCTCCCCAGAATTTGTTGTTTGTAGATTATCTGATGATGCCGATTCTAACAGGTGTGAGGTCTTACCTCATTGTAGTTTTGATTTGCATTTCTCTAATAATTAGTGATGTTGAGCAGCTTTTCATGTGCGTCTTGGCCATCTCTGTGTCTTCTTTGAAGAAACGTCTCTTTAGATCTTCTGCCCATTTTTGTATTGGGTTGTTTGTTTTATTAATATTAAGCTGCATGTGCTGTTTATATATATTGGAGATTAAACCTTTGTCCATTGATTCGTTTGTGAACGTTTTCGCCCATTCTGAGGGTTGCCTTTTTCCATTCCCGTTTTTTTTAACAAAGAAAGAAAGAAAGCAAAAGAAGCAGAACACTAATGTGCGTGAAATATGCCTCTTGAAACTGTCGTTTTGAAATATGGACGTCTTTTGAATTTTTTGGTCGATATATGACCCCAGGATTTGTTTTCAGGGCAGGTGTCATTTACAGGCCTGTAATGATTTGGAATATCCACTGACCATTAGCGCTGCCATTAAACCTGCAGTTGTGTGAAACGGCCACAAGGTGGCAGCAGTTCTCCCTTACCAAATCTGGTTACTAGGGCAGCAGAGCCTCAATGGAAGTCGTGTTCGAGATTGGAATGTAGAACGGAATGTGCCAGGAGAAAGCCCCTCAAGTTTGTCTCACTACTTCTTGTTCGTGTTTTTAATTTAATTTTTTATTTTTTATTACAGCAAGTTTGAGTACAACGTTTAGCTTGTTGTAGGTGTGCGAGAGGTGGTTCTTTTACACATATACATATGTCTGTTCTTCCTGGGATCCTTTTCCCATGTACGTTATGACAGAATGTTGAGTAGTCTTCTCTTGGTACTCCGTAGGTCTTTGGTGATTATATACGTCTACTGTGTTTGTATCTGTCTGTTAACCCCAATATCGTAATGAATTCAATCCTCACACCTTTCCTTTGGTGAACCATAAGTTTGTTTAATGAATCTGTGATTGCCCTTCTCCGTGGAAATATCTGCCCTGGTATCAATTTATAGGTAACACCTATAAGTGATATGATATGATATGTGTCTTTCACTTTCTGACTTACTCCAAGTCACGTGATTACCTCGAGACTCATCTACGGTGCTGCAAATGGCATTGTGTCCTTTTTCTCCTTGGCGAATATTCTGTCTTAGCGAGGTCCATTTTCTGCAATGTGATTCCCTGAGGGCTGAGGATTAGCTGACCTGGGCAGCCTGACCCTGCCGGCAAGCCCTCCCCAGGTGTGCCTGGGTTGAGGTCAATATAAACAGCACTCCAGGCAGCAATAGCCCCTGCAGCTGTGCCTTACTCCATATTCTCTGCCCCGTCAGCAGTCTCGGGGCTGTGCTGGTGGGAGGGTGTGAGGGTCCACGGCTTTGTGGGTGGCCCGGTGTGAGTGGGGCTCTGCTGGACTTTCGGCAGGAGTTGCCAGGCTGCCACCTGTAAAGAAGAGGATGTGTCACCCATAACTTCCACTGGAATATCTCTCCGGGCTGAGGTGAGGAAGGAAAAAAAGGAGTGGGGGCCGGGACAGGAGGGGTATCTCAGGCAGGGCAATAGAAAGCTTCCAGAAGAGCGCCCGTGGCCAGTACCATCCTGGCTGACCTGCAGGCACCAAGTTGGCCTGCGTGCTGTCGCTGGTGTGGCTCCACGGCCCTTCCTCTAGGCTTTCAAGCCCTTGTACATATTCAGGTGTTTCACCTGGGAAGGGTGGGAACAGTTCAGCAGCAGCTGGCCTGGGGCTCAGCTCACGTTTACTCACAGAGGCCTCGGCACGGTCTCCCAGCTTTGCAATGAGGATGCTCCTGGCGAGGGCGGGCGGGGCTGCTGGCTGTATGGGAGATGATTCCCCACCTCTGACCAATTTCAGAATTGTTTACCACTGGAGCAAGTGCCTTGGTAGTGTTTTCCTCTGTATAACTGTTAGGTTCAGTTTTTTTTTCTTTTTTGGTTCAAGTTAGATTTTATTCCTCATTTATGTATTTATAGATATAAGCATGGAAATAATTCATTCGTATAAATACATCAGTGTGAATGGAAGAACTTTTTTTCTGTTTTATTTTTACATTTTATTTTTTAAAATTTTGAAATTTAATTTTAGTTATTTTTTTATACAGTAGGTTATTATTAGTTATCTATTTTATGCATAGACATGTATACAGGTCAATCCTAATCTCCCAAGTCATCCCACCACCACCACCCCATGGCTTCCCCCACTTTGTGTCCATACGTTTGTTCTCTACCTCTGTGTCTCTATTTCTGCCCTGCAAACCAGTTCATCTCTACCATTTTTCTAGGTTCCACATATAGGCATTAATATACAATATTTGTTTTTCTCTTTCTGGCTTACTTCACTCTGTATGACAGTCTCTAGATCCATCAACTTCTCTACAAATGACCCAGTTTCATTCCTTTTTATGGCTGAGTAATATTCCATTTTATATATGTACCACATCTTTATCCATTCGTCTGTCTGTGGGCTTTTATGTTGCTTCCATAACCTGGCTATTGTAAATAGTGCTGCAATGAACATTGTGGTGAATGTGTCTCTGTGATTTATGGTTTTCTCTGGGTATATGCCCAGAAGTGGGATTGCTGGATCCTATGGAAATTCTCTTTTTAGTTTTTTAAAGGAACCTCCATACTGTTCTCCATAGTGACTGTATCAATTTACATTCCCACCAATAGCGGAAGAGGGTTCCTTTTGTCCACACCCTCCCCAGAATTTGTTGTTTGTAGATTATCTGATGATGCCGATTCTAACAGGTGTGAGGTCTTACCTCATTGTAGTTTTGATTTGCATTTCTCTAATAATTAGTGATGTTGAGCAGCTTTTCATGTGCGTCTTGGCCATCTCTGTGTCTTCTTTGAAGAAACGTCTCTTTAGATCTTCTGCCCATTTTTGTATTGGGTTGTTTGTTTTATTAATATTAAGCTGCATGTGCTGTTTATATATATTGGAGATTAAACCTTTGTCCATTGATTCGTTTGTGAACGTTTTCGCCCATTCTGAGGGTTGCCTTTTTCCATTCCCGTTTTTTTTAACAAAGAAAGAAAGAAAGCAAAAGAAGCAGAACACTAATGTGCATGAAATATGCCTCTTGAAACTGTCGTTTTGAAATATGGACGTCTTTTGAATTTTTTGGTCGATATATGACCCCAGGATTTGTTTTCAGGGCAGGTGTCATTTACAGGCCTGTAATGATTTGGAATATCCACTGACCATTAGCGCTGCCATTAAACCTGCAGTTGTTTGAAACGGCCACAAGGTGGCAGCAGTTCTCCCTTACCAAATCTGGTTACTAGGGCAGCAGAGCCTCAATGGAAGTCGTGTTCGAGATTGGAATGTAGAACGGAATGTGCCAGGAGAAAGCCCCTCAAGTTTGTCTCACTACTTCTTGTTCGTGTTTTTAATTTAATTTTTTATTTTTTATTACAGCAAGTTTGAGTACAACGTTTAGCTTGTTGTAGGTGTGCGAGAGGTGGTTCTTTTACACATATACATATGTCTGTTCTTCCTGGGATCCTTTTCCCATGTACGTTATGACAGAATGTTGAGTAGTCTTCTCTTGGTACTCCGTAGGTCTTTGGTGATTATATACGTCTACTGTGTTTGTATCTGTCTGTTAACCCCAATATCGTAATGAATTCAATCCTCACACCTTTCCTTTGGTGAACCATAAGTTTGTTTAATGAATCTGTGATTGCCCTTCTCCGTGGAAATATCTGCCCTGGTATCAATTTATAGGTAACACCTATAAGTGATATGATATGATATGTGTCTTTCACTTTCTGACTTACTCCAAGTCACGTGATTACCTCGAGACTCATCTACGGTGCTGCAAATGGCATTGTGTCCTTTTTCTCCTTGGCGAATATTCTGTCTTAGCGAGGTCCATTTTCTGCAATGTGATTCCCTGAGGGCTGAGGATTAGCTGACCTGGGCAGCCTGACCCTGCCGGCAAGCCCTCCCCAGGTGTGCCTGGGTTGAGGTCAATATAAACAGCACTCCAGGCAGCAATAGCCCCTGCAGCTGTGCCTTACTCCATATTCTCTGCCCCGTCAGCAGTCTCGGGGCTGTGCTGGTGGGAGGGTGTGAGGGTCCACGGCTTTGTGGGTGGCCCGGTGTGAGTGGGGCTCTGCTGGACTTTCGGCAGGAGTTGCCAGGCTGCCACCTGTAAAGAAGAGGATGTGTCACCCATAACTTCCACTGGAATATCTCTCCGGGCTGAGGTGAGGAAGGAAAAAAAGGAGTGGGGGCCGGGACAGGAGGGGTATCTCAGGCAGGGCAATAGAAAGCTTCCAGAAGAGCGCCCGTGGCCAGTACCATCCTGGCTGACCTGCAGGCACCAAGTTGGCCTGCGTGCTGTCGCTGGTGTGGCTCCACGGCCCTTCCTCTAGGCTTTCAAGCCCTTGTACATATTCAGGTGTTTCACCTGGGAAGGGTGGGAACAGTTCAGCAGCAGCTGGCCTGGGGCTCAGCTCACGTTTACTCACAGAGGCCTCGGCACGGTCTCCCAGCTTTGCAATGAGGATGCTCCTGGCGAGGGCGGGCGGGGCTGCTGGCTGTATGGGAGATGATTCCCCACCTCTGACCAATTTCAGAATTGTTTACCACTGGAGCAAGTGCCTTGGTAGTGTTTTCCTCTGTATAACTGTTAGGTTCAGTTTTTTTTTCTTTTTTGGTTCAAGTTAGATTTTATTCCTCATTTATGTATTTATAGATATAAGCATGGAAATAATTCATTCGTATAAATACATCAGTGTGAATGGAAGAACTTTTTTTCTGTTTTATTTTTACATTTTATTTTTTAAAATTTTGAAATTTAATTTTAGTTATTTTTTTATACAGTAGGTTATTATTAGTTATCTATTTTATGCATAGACATGTATACAGGTCAATCCTAATCTCCCAAGTCATCCCACCACCACCACCCCATGGCTTCCCCCACTTTGTGTCCATACGTTTGTTCTCTACCTCTGTGTCTCTATTTCTGCCCTGCAAACCAGTTCATCTCTACCATTTTTCTAGGTTCCACATATAGGCATTAATATACAATATTTGTTTTTCTCTTTCTGGCTTACTTCACTCTGTATGACAGTCTCTAGATCCATCAACTTCTCTACAAATGACCCAGTTTCATTCCTTTTTATGGCTGAGTAATATTCCATTTTATATATGTACCACATCTTTATCCATTCGTCTGTCTGTGGGCTTTTATGTTGCTTCCATAACCTGGCTATTGTAAATAGTGCTGCAATGAACATTGTGGTGAATGTGTCTCTGTGATTTATGGTTTTCTCTGGGTATATGCCCAGAAGTGGGATTGCTGGATCCTATGGAAATTCTCTTTTTAGTTTTTTAAAGGAACCTCCATACTGTTCTCCATAGTGACTGTATCAATTTACATTCCCACCAATAGCGGAAGAGGGTTCCTTTTGTCCACACCCTCCCCAGAATTTGTTGTTTGTAGATTATCTGATGATGCCGATTCTAACAGGTGTGAGGTCTTACCTCATTGTAGTTTTGATTTGCATTTCTCTAATAATTAGTGATGTTGAGCAGCTTTTCATGTGCGTCTTGGCCATCTCTGTGTCTTCTTTGAAGAAACGTCTCTTTAGATCTTCTGCCCATTTTTGTATTGGGTTGTTTGTTTTATTAATATTAAGCTGCATGTGCTGTTTATATATATTGGAGATTAAACCTTTGTCCATTGATTCGTTTGTGAACGTTTTCGCCCATTCTGAGGGTTGCCTTTTTCCATTCCCGTTTTTTTTAACAAAGAAAGAAAGAAAGCAAAAGAAGCAGAACACTAATGTGCGTGAAATATGCCTCTTGAAACTGTCGTTTTGAAATATGGACGTCTTTTGAATTTTTTGGTCGATATATGACCCCAGGATTTGTTTTCAGGGCAGGTGTCATTTACAGGCCTGTAATGATTTGGAATATCCACTGACCATTAGCGCTGCCATTAAACCTGCAGTTGTGTGAAACGGCCACAAGGTGGCAGCAGTTCTCCCTTACCAAATCTGGTTACTAGGGCAGCAGAGCCTCAATGGAAGTCGTGTTCGAGATTGGAATGTAGAACGGAATGTGCCAGGAGAAAGCCCCTCAAGTTTGTCTCACTACTTCTTGTTCGTGTTTTTAATTTAATTTTTTATTTTTTATTACAGCAAGTTTGAGTACAACGTTTAGCTTGTTGTAGGTGTGCGAGAGGTGGTTCTTTTACACATATACATATGTCTGTTCTTCCTGGGATCCTTTTCCCATGTACGTTATGACAGAATGTTGAGTAGTCTTCTCTTGGTACTCCGTAGGTCTTTGGTGATTATATACGTCTACTGTGTTTGTATCTGTCTGTTAACCCCAATATCGTAATGAATTCAATCCTCACACCTTTCCTTTGGTGAACCATAAGTTTGTTTAATGAATCTGTGATTGCCCTTCTCCGTGGAAATATCTGCCCTGGTATCAATTTATAGGTAACACCTATAAGTGATATGATATGATATGTGTCTTTCACTTTCTGACTTACTCCAAGTCACGTGATTACCTCGAGACTCATCTACGGTGCTGCAAATGGCATTGTGTCCTTTTTCTCCTTGGCGAATATTCTGTCTTAGCGAGGTCCATTTTCTGCAATGTGATTCCCTGAGGGCTGAGGATTAGCTGACCTGGGCAGCCTGACCCTGCCGGCAAGCCCTCCCCAGGTGTGCCTGGGTTGAGGTCAATATAAACAGCACTCCAGGCAGCAATAGTCCCTGCAGCTGTGCCTGACTCCATATCCTCTGCCCCGTCAGCAGTCTCGGGGCTGTGCTGGTGGGAGGGTGTGAGGGTCCACGGCTTTGTGGGTGGCCCGGTGTGAGTGGGGCTCTGCTGGACTTTCGGCAGGAGTTGCCTGGCTGCCACCTGTAAAGAAGAGGATGTGTCACCCATAACTTCCACTGGAATATCTCTCCGGGCTGAGGTGAGGAAGGAAAAAAAGGAGTGGGGGCCGGGACAGGAGGGGTATCTCAGGCAGGGCAATAGAAAGCTTCCAGAAGAGCGCCCGTGGCCAGTACCATCCTGGCTGACCTGCAGGCACCAAGTTGGCCTGCGTGCTGTCGCTGGTGTGGCTCCACGGCCCTTCCTCTAGGCTTTCAAGCCCTTGTACATATTCAGGTGTTTCACCTGGGAAGGGTGGGAACAGTTCAGCAGCATCTGGCCTGGGGCTCAGTTCACGTTAACTCAGAGAGGCCTCGGCACGGTCTCCCAGCTTTGAAATGAGGATGCTCCTGGCGAGGGCGGGCGGGGCTGCTGGCTGTATGGGAGATGATTCCCCACCTCTGACCAATTTCAGAATTGTTTACCACTGGAGCAAGTGCCTTGGTAGTGTTTTCCTCTGTATAACTGTTAGGTTCAGTTTTTTTTTTCTTTTTTGGTTCAAGTTAGATTTTATTCCTCATTTATGTATTTATAGATATAAGCATGGAAATAATTCATTCGTATAAATACATCAGTGTGAATGGAAGAACTTTTTTTCTGTTTTATTTTTACATTTTATTTTTTAAAATTTTGAAATTTAATTTTAGTTATTTTTTTATACAGTAGGTTATTATTAGTTATCTATTTTATGCATAGACATGTATACAGGTCAATCCTAATCTCCCAAGTCATCCCACCACCACCACCACATGGCTTCCCCCACTTTGTGTCCATACGTTTGTTCTCTACCTCTGTGTCTCTATTTCTGCCCTGCAAACCAGTTCATCTCTACCATTTTTCTAGGTTCCACATATAGGCATTAATATACAATATTTGTTTTTCTCTTTCTGGCTTACTTCACTCTGTATGACAGTCTCTAGATCCATCAACTTCTCTACAAATGACCCAGTTTCATTCCTTTTTATGGCTGAGTAATATGCCATTTTATATATGTACCACATCTTTATCCATTCGTCTGTCTGTGGCCATTTAGGTTGCTTCCATAACCTGGCTATTGTAAATAGTGCTGCAATGAACATTGTGGTGAATGTGTCTCTGTGATTTATGGTTTTCTCTGGGTATATGCCCAGAAGTGGGATTGCTGGATCCTATGGTAATTCTCTTTTTAGTTTTTTAAAGGAACCTCCACACTGTTCTCCATAGTGACTGTATCAATTTACATTCCCACCAATAGCGGAAGAGGGTTCCTTTTGTCCACACCCTCCCCAGAATTTGTTGTTTGTAGATTATCTGATGATGCCGATTCTAACAGGTGTGAGGTCTTACCTCATTGTAGTTTTGATTTGCATTTCTCTAATAATTAGTGATGTTGAGCAGCTTTTCATGTGCGTCTTGGCCATCTCTGTGTCTTCTTTGAAGAAACGTCTCTTTAGATCTTCTGCCCATTTTTGTATTGGGTTGTTTGTTTTATTAATATTAAGCTGCATGCGCTGTTTATATATATTGGAGATTAAACCTTTGTCCATTGATTCGTTTGTGAACGTTTTCGCCCATTCTGAGGGTTGCCTTTTTCCATTCCCGTTTTTTTTAACAAAGAAAGAAAGAAAGCAAAAGAAGCAGAACACTAATGTGCGTGAAATATGCCTCTTGAAACTGTCGTTTTGAAATATGGACGTCTTTTGAATTTTTTGGTCGATATATGACCCCAGGATTTGTTTTCAGGGCAGGTGTCATTTACAGGCCTGTAATGATTTGGAATATCCACTGACCATTAGCGCTGGCATTAAACCTGCAGTTGTGTGAAACGGCCACAAGGTGGCAGCAGTTCTCCCTTACCAAATCTGGTTACTAGGGCAGCAGAGCCTCAATGGAAGTCGTGTTCGAGATTGGAATGTAGAACGGAATGTGCCAGGAGAAAGCCCCTCAAGTTTGTCTCACTACTTCTTGTTCGTGTTTTTAATTTAATTTTTTATTTTTTATTACAGCAAGTTTGAGTACAACGTTTAGCTTGTTGTAGGTGTGCAAGAGGTGGTTCTTTTACACATATACATATGTCTTTTCTTCCTTGGATCCTTTTCCCATGTACGTTATGACAGAATGTTGAGTAGTCTTCTCTTGGTACTCCGTAGGTCTTTGGTGATTATATACGTCTACTGTGTTTGTATCTGTCTGTTAACCCCAATATCGTAATGAATTCAATCCTCACACCTTTCCTTTGGTGAACCCTAAGTTTGTTTAATGAATCTGTGATTGCCCTTCTCCGTGGAAATATCTGCCCTGGTATCAATTTATAGGTAACACCTATAAGTGATATGATATGATATGTGTCTTTCACTTTCTGACTTACTCCAAGTCACGTGATACCTCGAGACTCATCTACGGTGCTGCAAATGGCATTGTGTCCTTTTTCTCCTTGGCGAATATTCTGTCTTAGCGAGGTCCATTTTCTGCAATGTGATTCCCTGAGGGCTGAGGATTAGCTGACCTGGGCAGCCTGACCCTGCCGGCAAGCCCTCCCCAGGTGTGCCTGGGTTGAGGTCAATATAAACAGCACTCCAGGCAGCAATAGCCCCTGCAGCTGTGCCTTACTCCATATTCTCTGCCCCGTCAGCAGTCTCGGGGCTGTGCTGGTGGGAGGGTGTGAGGGTCCACGGCTTTGTGGGTGGCCCGGTGTGAGTGGGGCTCTGCTGGACTTTCGGCAGGAGTTGCCAGGCTGCCACCTGTAAAGAAGAGGATGTGTCACCCATAACTTCCACTGGAATATCTCTCCGGGCTGAGGTGAGGATGGAAAAAAAGGAGTGGGGGCCGGGACAGGAGGGGTATCTCAGGCAGGGCAATAGAAAGCTTCCAGAAGAGCGCCCGTGGCCAGTACCATCCTGGCTGACCTGCAGGCACCAAGTTGGCCTGCGTGCTGTCGCTGGTGTGGCTCCACGGCCCTTCCTCTAGGCTTTCAAGCCCTTGTACATATTCAGGTGTTTCACCTGGGAAGGGTGGGAACAGTTCAGCAGCATCTGGCCTGGGGCTCAGCTCACGTTTACTCACAGAGGCCTCGGCACGGTCTCCCAGCTTTGCAATCAGGATGCTCCTGGCGAGGGCGGGCGGGGCTGCTGGCTGTATGGGAGATGATTCCCCACCTCTGACCAATTTCAGAATTGTTTACCACTGGAGCAAGTGCCTTGGTAGTGTTTTCCTCTGTATAACTGTTAGGTTCAGTTTATTTTTTTTTCTTTTTTGGTTCAAGTTAGATTTTATTCCTCATTTATGTATTTATAGATATAAGCATGGAAATAATTCATTCGTATAAATACATCAGTGTGAATGGAAGAACATTTTTTCTGTTTTATTTTTACATTTTATTTTTTAAAATTTTGAAATTTAATTTTAGTTATTTTTTATACAATAGGTTATTATTAGTTATCTATTTTATGCATAGACATGTATACAGGTCAATCCTAATCTCCCAAGTCATCCCACCACCACCACCCCATGGCTTCCCCCACTTTGTGTCCATACGTTTGTTCTCTACCTCTGTGTCTCTATTTCTGCCCTGCAAACCAGTTCATCTCTACCATTTTTCTAGGTTCCACATATAGGCATTAATATACAATATTTGTTTTTCTCTTTCTGGCTTACTTCACTCTGTATGACAGTCTCTAGATCCATCAACTTCTCTACAAATGACCCAGTTTCATTCCTTTTTATGGCTGAGTAATATTCCATTTTATATATGTACCACATCTTTATCCATTCGTCTGTCTGTGGGCATTTATGTTGCTTCCATAACCTGGCTATTGTAAATAGTGCTGCAATGAACATTGTGGTGAATGTGTCTCTGTGATTTATGGTTTTCTCTGGGTATATGCCCAGAAGTGGGATTGCTGGATCCTATGGTAATTCTCTTTTTAGTTTTTTAAAGGAACCTCCATACTGTTCTCCATAGTGACTGTATCAATTTACATTCCCACCAATAGCGGAAGAGGGTTCCTTTTGTCCACACCCTCCCCAGAATTTGTTGTTTGTAGATTATCTGATGATGCCGATTCTCGCAGGTGTGAGGTCTTACCTCATTGTAGTTTTGATTTGCATTTCTCTAATAATTAGTGATGTTGAGCAGCTTTTCATGTGCGTCTTGGCCATCTCTGTGTCTTCTTTGAAGAAACGTCTCTTTAGATCTTCTGCCCATTTTTGTATTGGGTTGTTTGTTTTATTAATATTAAGCTGCATGCGCTGTTTATATATATTGGAGATTAAACCTTTGTCCATTGATTCGTTTGTGAACGTTTTCGCCCATTCTGAGGGTTGCCTTTTTCCATTCCCGTTTTTTTTAACAAAGAAAGAAAGAAAGCAAAAGAAGCAGAACACTAATGTGCGTGAAATATGCCTCTTGAAACTGTCGTTTTGAAATATGGACGTCTTTTGAATTTTTTGGTCGATATATGACCCCAGGATTTGTTTTCAGGGCAGGTGTCATTTACAGGCCTGTAATGATTTGGAATATCCACTGACCATTAGCGCTGGCATTAAACCTGCAGTTGTGTGAAACGGCCACAAGGTGGCAGCAGTTCTCCCTTACCAAATCTGGTTACTAGGGCAGCAGAGCCTCAATGGAAGTCGTGTTCGAGATTGGAATGTAGAACGGAATGTGCCAGGAGAAAGCCCCTCATGTTTGTCTCACTACTTCTTGTTCGTGTTTTTAATTTAATTTTTTATTTTTTATTACAGCAAGTTTGAGTACAACGTTTAGCTTGTTGTAGGTGTGCAAGAGGTGGTTCTTTTACACATATACATATGTCTGTTCTTCCTGGGATCCTTTTCCCATGTACGTTATGACAGAATGTTGAGTAGTCTTCTCTTGGTACTCCGTAGGTCTTTGGTGATTATATACGTCTACTGTGTTTGTATCTGTCTGTTAACCCCAATATCGTAATGAATTCAATCCTCACACCTTTCCTTTGGTGAACCATAAGTTTGTTTAATGAATCTGTGATTGCCCTTCTCCGTGGAAATATCTGCCCTGGTATCAATTTATAGGTAACACCTATAAGTGATATGATATGATATGTGTCTTTCACTTTCTGACTTACTCCAAGTCACGTGATTACCTCGAGACTCATCTACGGTGCTGCAAATGGCATTGTGTCCTTTTTCTCCTTGGCGAACATTCTGTCTTAGCGAGGTCCATTTTCTGCAATGTGATTCCCTGAGGGCTGAGGATTAGCTGACCTGGGCAGCCTGACCCTGCCGGCAAGCCCTCCCCAGGTGTGCCTGGGTTGAGGTCAATATAAACAGCACTCCAGGCAGCAATAGCCCCTGCAGCTGTGCCTTACTCCATATTCTCTGCCCCGTCAGCAGTCTCGGGGCTGTGCTGGTGGGAGGGTGTGAGGGGCCACGGCTTTGTGGGTGGCCCGGTGTGAGTGGGGCTCTGCTGGACTTTCGGCAGGAATTGCCAGGCTGCCACCTGTAAAGAAGAGGATGTGTCACCCATAACTTCCACTGGAATAACTCTCCGGGCTGAGGTGAGGAAGGAAAAAAAGGAGTGGGGGCCGGGACAGGAGGGGTATCTCAGGCAGGGCAATAGAAAGCTTCCAGAAGAGCGCCCGTGGCCAGTACCATCCTGGCTGACCTGCAGGCACCAAGTTGGCCTGCGTGCTGTCGCTGGTGTGGCTCCACGGCCCTTCCTCTAGGCTTTCAAGCCCTTGTACATATTCAGGTGTTTCACCTGGGAAGGGTGGGAACAGTTCAGCAGCATCTGGCCTGGGGCTCAGCTCACGTTTACTCACAGAGGCCTCGGCACGGTCTCCCAGCTTTGCAATGAGGATGCTCCTGGCGAGGGCGGGCGGGGCTGCTGGCTGTATGGGAGATGATTCCCCACCTCTGACCAATTTCAGAATTGTTTACCACTGGAGCAAGTGCCTTGGTAGTGTTTTCCTCTGTATAACTGTTAGGTTCAGTTTTTTTTTTTTTTCTTTTTTGGTTCAAGTTAGATTTTATTCCTCATTTATGTATTTATAGATATAAGCATGGAAATAATTCATTCGTATAAATACATCAGTGTGAATGGAAGAACATTTTTTCTGTTTTATTTTTACATTTTATTTTTTAAAATTTTGAAATTTAATTTTATTTATTTTTTATACAATATGTTATTATTAGTTATCTATTTTATGCATAGACATGTATACAGGTCAATCCTAATCTCCCAAGTCATCCCACCACCACCACCCCATGGCTTCCCCCACTTTGTGTCCATACGTTTGTTCTCTACCTCTGTGTCTCTATTTCTGCCCTGCAAACCAGTTCATCTCTACCATTTTTCTAGGTTCCACATATAGGCATTAATATACAATATTTGTTTTTCTCTTTCTGGCTTACTTCACTCTGTATGACAGTCTCTAGATCCATCAACTTCTCTACAAATGACTCAGTTTCATTCCTTTTTATGGCTGAGTAATATTCCATTTTATATATGTACCACATCTTTATCCATTCGTCTGTCTGTGGGCATTTATGTTGCTTCCATAACCTGGCTATTGTAAATAGTGCTGCAATGAACATTGTGGTGAATGTGTCTCTGTGATTTATGGTTTTCTCTGGGTATATGCCCAGAAGTGGGATTGCTGGATCCTATGGTAATTCTCTTTTTAGTTTTTTAAAGGAACCTCCACACTGTTCTCCATAGTGACTGTATCAATTTACATTCCCACCAATAGCGGAAGAGGGTTCCTTTTGTCCACACCCCCCCCAGAATTTGTTGTTTGTAGATTATCTGATGATGCCGATTCTAACAGGTGTGAGGTCTTACCTCATTGTAGTTTTGATTTGCATTTCTCTAATAATTAGTGATGTTGAGCAGCTTTTCATGTGCGTCTTGGCCATCTCTGTGTCTTCTTTGAAGAAACGTCTCTTTAGATCTTCTGCCCATTTTTGTATTGGGTTGTTTGTTTTATTAATATTAAGCTGCATGCGCTGTTTATATATATTGGAGATTAAACCTTTGTCCATTGATTCGTTTGTGAACGTTTTCGCCCATTCTGAGGGTTGCCTTTTTCCATTCCCGTTTTTTTTAACAAAGAAAGAAAGAAAGCAAAAGAAGCAGAACACTAATGTGCGTGAAATATGCCTCTTGAAACTGTCGTTTTGAAATATGGACGTCTTTTGAATTTTTTGGTCGATATATGACCCCAGGATTTGTTTTCAGGGCAGGTGTCATTTACAGGCCTGTAATGATTTGGAATATCCACTGACCATTAGCGCTGGCATTAAACCTGCAGTTGTGTGAAACGGCCACAAGGTGGCAGCAGTTCTCCCTTACCAAATCTGGTTACTAGGGCAGCAGAGCCTCAATGGAAGTCGTGTTCGAGATTGGAATGTAGAACGGAATGTGCCAGGAGAAAGCCCCTCAAGTTTGTCTCACTACTTCTTGTTCGTGTTTTTAATTTAATTTTTTATTTTTTATTACAGCAAGTTTGAGTACAACGTTTAGCTTGTTGTAGGTGTGCAAGAGGTGGTTCTTTTACACATATACATATGTCTGTTCTTCCTGGGATCCTTTTCCCATGTACGTTATGACAGAATGTTGAGTAGTCTTCTCTTGGTACTCCGTAGGTCATTGGTGATTATATACGTCTACTGTGTTTGTATCTGTCTGTTAACCCCAATATCGTAATGAATTCAATCCTCACAACTTTCCTTTAGTGAACCATAAGTTTGTTTAATGAATCTGTGATTGCCCTTCTCCGTGGAAATATCTGCCCTGGTATCAATTTATAGGTAACACCTATAAGTGATATGATATGATATGTGTCTTTCACTTTCTGACTTACTCCAAGTCACGTGATTACCTCGAGACTCATCTACGGTGCTGCAAATGGCATTGTGTCCTTTTTCTCCTTGGCGAATATTCTGTCTTAGCGAGGTCCATTTTCTGCAATGTGATTCCCTGAGGGCTGAGGATTAGCTGACCTGGGCAGCCTGACCCTGCCGGCAAGCCCTCCCCAGGTGTGCCTGGGTTGAGGTCAATATAAACAGCACTCCAGGCAGCAATAGCCCCTGCAGCTGTGCCTTACTCCATATTCTCTGCCCCGTCAGCAGTCTCGGGGCTGTGCTGGTGGGAGGGTGTGAGGGTCCACGGCTTTGTGGGTGGCCCGGTGTGAGTGGGGCTCTGCTGGACTTTCGGCAGGAGTTGCCAGGCTGCCACCTGTAAAGAAGAGGATGTGTCACCCATAACTTCCACTGGAATATCTCTCCGGGCTGAGGTGAGGAAGGAAAAAAAGGAGTGGGGGCCGGGACAGGAGGGGTATCTCAGGCAGGGCAATAGAAAGCTTCCAGAAGAGCGCCCGTGGCCAGTACCATCCTGGCTGACCTGCAGGCACCAAGTTGGCCTGCGTGCTGTCGCTGGTGTGGCTCCACGGCCCTTCCTCTAGGCTTTCAAGCCCTTGTACATATTCAGGTGTTTCACCTGGGAAGGGTGGGAACAGTTCAGCAGCAGCTGGCCTGGGGCTCAGCTCACGTTTACTCACAGAGGCCTCAGCACGGTCTCCCAGCTTTGCAATGAGGATGCTCCTTGCGTGGGAGGGCGGGGCTGCTGGCTGTATGGGAGATGATTCCCCACCTCTGACCAATTTCAGAATTGTTTACCACTGGAGCAAGTGCCTTGGTAGTGTTTTCCTCTGTATAACTGTTAGGTTCAGTTTTTTTTTTCTTTTTTGGTTCAAGTTAGATTTTATTCCTCATTTATGTATTTATAGATATAAGCATGGAAATAATTCATTCGTATAAATACATCAGTGTGAATGGAAGAACTTTTTTTCTGTTTTATTTTTACATTTTATTTTTTAAAATTTTGAAATTTAATTTTAGTTATTTTTTATACAGTAGGTTATTATTAGTTATCTATTTTATGCATAGACATGTATACAGGTCAATCCTAATCTCCCAAGTCATCCCAGCACCACCACCCCATGTCTTCCCCCACTTTGTGTCCATACGTTTGTTCTCTACCTCTGTGTCTCTATTTCTGCCCTGCAAACCAGTTCATCTCTACCATTTTTCTAGGTTCCACATATAGGCATTAATATACAATATTTGTTTTTCTCTTTCTGGCTTACTTCACTCTGTATGACAGTCTCTAGATCCATCAACTTCTCTACAAATGACCCAGTTTCATTCCTTTTTATGGCTGAGTAATATTCCATTTTATATATGTACCACATCTTTATCCATTCGTCTGTCTGTGGGCATTTATGTTGCTTCCATAACCTGGCTATTGTAAATAGTGCTGCAATGAACATTGTGGTGAATGTGTCTCTGTGATTTATGGTTTTCTCTGGGTATATGCCCAGAAGTGGGATTGCTGGATCCTATGGTAATTCTCTTTTTAATTTTTTAAAGGAACCTCCATACAGTTCTCCATAGTGACTGTATCAATTTACATTCCCACCAATAGCGGAAGAGGGTTCCTTTTGTCCACACCCTCCCCAGAATTTGTTGTTTGTAGATTATCTGATGATGCCGATTCTAACAGGTGTGAGGTCTTACCTCATTGTAGTTTTGATTTGCATTTCTCTAATAATTAGTGATGTTGAGCAGCTTTTCATGTGCGTCTTGGCCATCTCTGTGTCTTCTTTGAAGAAACGTCTCTTTAGATCTTCTGCCCATTTTTGTATTGGGTTGTTTGTTTTATTAATATTAAGCTGCATGCGCTGTTTATATATATTGGAGATTAAACCTTTGTCCATTGATTCGTTTGTGAACGTTTTCGCCCATTCTGAGGGTTGCCTTTTTCCATTCCCGTTTTTTTTAACAAAGAAAGAAAGAAAGCAAAAGAAGCAGAACACTAATGTGCGTGAAATATGCCTCTTGAAACTGTCGTTTTGAAATATGGACGTCTTTTGTATTTTTTGGTCGATATATGACCCCAGGATTTGTTTTCAGGGCAGGTGTCATTTACAGGCCTGTAATGATTTGGAATATCCACTGACCATTAGCGCTGGCATTAAACCTGCAGTTGTGTGAAACGGCCACAAGGTGGCAGCAGTTCTCCCTTACCAAATCTGGTTACTAGGGCAGCAGAGCCTCAATGGAAGTCGTGTTCGAGATTGGAATGTAGAACGGAATGTGCCAGGAGAAAGCCCCTCAAGTTTGTCTCACTACTTCTTGTTCGAGTTTTTAATTTAATTTTTTATTTTTTATTACAGCAAGTTTGAGTACAACGTTTAGCTTGTTGTAGGTGTGCAAGAGGTGGTTCTTTTACACATATACATATGTCTGTTCTTCCTGGGATCCTTTTCCCATGTACGTTATGACAGAATGTTGAGTAGTCTTCTCTTGGTACTCCGTAGGTCTTTGGTGATTATATACGTCTACTGTGTTTGTATCTGTCTGTTAACCCCAATATCGTAATGAATTCAATCCTCACACCTTTCCTTTGGTGAACCTTAAGTTTGTTTAATGAATCTGTGATTGCCCTTCTCCGTGGAAATATCTGCCCTGGTAGCAATTTATAGGTAACACCTATAAGTGATATGATATGATATGTGTCTTTCACCTTCTGACTTACTCCAAGTCACGTGATTACCTCGAGACTCATCTACGGTGCTGCAAATGGCATTGTGTCCTTTTTCTCCTTGGCGAATATTCTGTCTTAGCGAGGTCCATTTTCTGCAATGTGATTCCCTGAGGGCTGAGGATTAGCTGACCTGGGCAGCCTGACCCTGCCGGCAAGCCCTCCCCAGGTGTGCCTGGGTTGAGGTCAATATAAACAGCACTCCAGGCATCAATAGCCCCTGCAGCTGTGCCTTACTCCATATTCTCTGCCCCGTCAGCAGTCTCGGGGCTGTGCTGGTGGGAGGGTGTGAGGGTCCACGGCTTTGTGGGTGGCCCGGTGTGAGTGGGGCTCTGCTGGACTTTCGGCAGGAGTTGCCAGGCTGCCACCTGTAAAGAAGAGGATGTGTCACCCATAACTTCCACTGGAATATCTCTCCGGGCTGAGGTGAGGAAGGAAAAAAAGGAGTGGGGGCCGGGACAGGAGGGGTATCTCAGGCAGGGCAATAGAAAGCTTCCAGAAGAGCGCCCGTGGCCAGTACCATCCTGGCTGACCTGCAGGCACCAAGTTGGCCTGCGTGCTGTCGCTGGTGTGGCTCCACGGCCCTTCCTCTAGGCTTTCAAGCCCTTGTACATATTCAGGTGTTTCACCTGGGAAGGGTGGGAACAGTTCAGCAGCAGCTGGCCTTTGGCTCAGCTCACGTTTACTCACAGAGGCCTCGGCACGGTCTCCCAGCTTTGCAATGAGGATGCTCCTGGCGAGGGCGGGCGGGGCTGCTGGCTGTATGGGAGATGATTCCCCACCTCTGACCAATTTCAGAATTGTTTACCACTGGAGCAAGTGCCTTGGTAGTGTTTTCCTCTGTATAACTGTTAGGTTCAGTTTTTTTTTTCTTTTTTGGTTCAAGTTAGATTTTATTCCTCATTTATGTATTTATAGATATAAGCATGGAAATAATTCATTCGTATAAATACATCAGTGTGAATGGAAGAACATTTTTTCTGTTTTATTTTTACATTTTATTTTTTAAATTTTGAAATTTAATTTTAGTTATTTTTTATACAATAGGTTATTATTAGTTATCTATTTTATGCATAGACATGTATACAGGTCAATCCTAATCTCCCAAGTCATCCCACCACCACCACCCCATGGCTTCCCCCACTTTGTGTCCATACGTTTGTTCTCTACCTCTGTGTCTCTATTTCTGCCCTGCAAACCAGTTCATCTCTACCATTTTTCTAGGTTCCACATATAGGCATTTATATACAATATTTGTTTTTCTCTTTCTGGCTTACTTCACTCTGTATGACAGTCTCTAGATCCATCAACTTCTCTACAAATGACCCAGTTTCATTCCTTTTTATGGCTGAGTAATATTCCATTTTATATATGTACCACATCTTTATCCATTCGTCTGTCTGTGGGCATTTATGTTGCTTCCATAACCTGGCTATTGTAAATAGTGCTGCAATGAACATTGTGGTGAATGTGTCTCTGTGATTTATGGTTTTCTCTGGGTATATGCCCAGAAGTGGGATTGCTGGATCCTATGGTAATTCTCTTTTTAGTTTTTTAAAGGAACCTCCATACTGTTCTCCATAGTGACTGTATCAATTTACATTCCCACCAATAGCGGAAGAGGGTTCCTTTTGTCCACACTCTCCCCAGAATTTGTTGTTTGTAGATTATCTGATGATGCCGATTCTAACAGGTGTGAGGTCTTACCTCATTGTAGTTTTGATTTGCATTTCTCTAATAATTAGTGATGTTGAGCAGCTTTTCATGTGCGTCTTGGCCATCTCTGTGTCTTCTTTGAAGAAACGTCTCTTTAGATCTTCTGCCCATTTTTGTATTGGGTTGTTTGTTTTATTAATATTAAGCTGCATGCACTGTTTATATATATTGGAGATTAAACCTTTGTCCATTGATTCGTTTGTGAACGTTTTCTCCCTTTCTGAGGGTTGCCTTTTTCCATTCCCGTTTTTTTTAACAAAGAAAGAAAGAAAGCAAAAGAAGCAGAACACTAATGTGCGTGAAATATGCCTCTTGAAACTGTCGTTTTGAAATATGGACGTCTTTTGAATTTTTTGGTCGATATATGACCCCAGGATTTGTTTTCAGGGCAGGTGTCATTTACAGGCCTGTAATGATTTGGAATATCCACTGACCATTAGCGCTGGCATTAAACCTGCAGTTGTGTGAAACGGCCACAAGGTGGCAGCAGTTCTCCCTTACCAAATCTGGTTACTAGGGCAGCAGAGCCTCAATGGAAGTCGTGTTCGAGATTGGAATGTAGAACGGAATGTGCCAGGAGAAAGCCCCTCAAGTTTGTCTCACTACTTCTTGTTCGTGTTTTTAATTTAATTTTTTATTTTTTATTACAGCAAGTTTGAGTACAACGTTTAGCTTGTTGTAGGTGTGCAAGAGGTGGTTCTTTTACACATATACATATGTCTGTTCTTCCTGGGATCCTTTTCCCATGTACGTTATGACAGAATGTTGAGTAGTCTTCTCTTGGTACTCCGTAGGTCTTTGGTGATTATATACGTCTACTGTGTTTGTATCTGTCTGTTAACCCCAATATCGTAATGAATTCAATCCTCACACCTTTCCTTTGGTGAACCATAAGTTTGTTTAATGAAACTGTGATTGCCCTTCTCCGTGGAAATATCTGCCCTGGTAGCAATTTATAGGTAACACCTATAAGTGATATGATATGATATGTGTCTTTCACTTTCTGACTTACTCCAAGTCACGTGATTACCTCGAGACTCATCTACGGTGCTGCAAATGGCATTGTGTCCTTTTTCTCCTTGGCGAATATTCTGTCTTAGCGAGGTCCATTTTCTGCAATGTGATTCCCTGAGGGCTGAGGATTAGCTGACCTGGGCAGCCTGACCCTGCCGGCAAGCCCTCCCCAGGTGTGCCTGGGTTGAGGTCAATATAAACAGCACTCCAGGCAGCAATAGCCCCTGCAGCTGTGCCTTACTCCATATTCTCTGCCCCGTCAGCAGTCTCGGGGCTGTGCTGGTGGGAGGGTGTGAGGGTCCACGGCTTTGTGGGTGGCCCGGTGTGAGTGGGGCTCTGCTGGACTTTCGGCAGGAGTTGCCAGGCTGCCACCTGTAAAGAAGAGGATGTGTCACCCATAACTTCCACTGGAATATCTCTCCGGGCTGAGGTGAGGAAGGAAAAAAAGGAGTGGGGGCCGGGACAGGAGGGGTATCTCAGGCAGGGCAATAGAAAGCTTCCAGAAGAGCGCCCGTGGCCAGTACCATCCTGGCTGACCTGCAGGCACCAAGTTGGCCTGCGTGCTGTCGCTGGTGTGGCTCCACGGCCCTTCCTCTAGGCTTTCAAGCCCTTGTACATATTCAGGTGTTTCACCTGGGAAGGGTGGGAACAGTTCAGCAGCAGCTGGCCTTTGGCTCAGCTCACGTTTACTCACAGAGGCCTCGGCACGGTCTCCGAGCTTTGCAATGAGGATGCTCCTCGCGAGGGCGGGCGGGGCTGCTGGCTGTATGGGAGATGATTCCCCACCTCTGACCAATTTCAGAATTGTTTACCACTGGAGCAAGTGCCTTGGTAGTGTTTTCCTCTGTATAACTGTTAGGTTCAGTTTTTTTTTTTTCTTTTTTGGTTCAAGTTAGATTTTATTCCTCATTTATGTATTTATAGATATAAGCATGGAAATAATTCATTCGTATAAATACATCAGTGTGAATGGAAGAACATTTTTTCTGTTTTATTTTTACATTTTATTTTTTAAAATTTTGAAATTTAATTTTAGTTATTTTTTTATACAGTAGGTTATTATTAGTTATCTATTTTATGCATAGACATGTATACAGGTCAATCCTAATCTCCCAAGTCATCCCACCACCACCACCCCATGGCTTCCCCCACTTTGTGTCCATACGTTTGTTCTCTACCTCTGTGTCTCTATTTCTGCCCTGCAAACCAGTTCATCTCTACCATTTTTCTAGGTTCCACATATAGGCATTAATATACAATATTTGTTTTTCTCTTTCTGGCTTACTTCACTCTGTATGACAGTCTCTAGATCCATCAACTTCTCTACAAATGACCCAGTTTCATTCCTTTTTATGGCTGAGTAATATTCCATTTTATATATGTACCACATCTTTATCCATTCGTCTGTCTGTGGGCATTTATGTTGCTTCCATAACCTGGCTATTGTAAATAGTGCTGCAATGAACATTGTGGTGAATGTGTCTCTGAGATTTATGGTTTTCTCTGGGTATATGCCCAGAAGTGGGATTGCTGGATCCTATGGTAATTCTCTTTTTAGTTTTTTAAAGGAACCTCCATACTGTTCTCCATAGTGACTGTATCAATTTACATTCCCACCAATAGCGGAAGAGGGTTCCTTTTGTCCACACCCTCCCCAGAATTTGTTGTTTGTAGATTATCTGATGATGCCGATTCTCACAGGTGTGAGGTCTTACCTCATTGTAGTTTTGATTTGCATTTCTCTAATAATTAGTGATGTTGAGCAGCTTTTCATGTGCGTCTTGGCCATCTCTGTGTCTTCTTTGAAGAAACGTCTCTTTAGATCTTCTGCCCATTTTTGTATTGGGTTGTTTGTTTTATTAATATTAAGCTGCATGCGCTGTTTATATATATTGGAGATTAAACCTTTGTCCATTGATTCGTTTGTGAACGTTTTCGCCCATTCTGAGGGTTGCCTTTTTCCATTCCCGTTTTTTTTAACAAAGAAAGAAAGAAAGCAAAAGAAGCAGAACACTAATGTGCGTGAAATATGCCTCTTGAAACTGTCGTTTTGAAATATGGACGTCTTTTGAATTTTTTGGTCGATATATGACCCCAGGATTTGTTTTCAGGGCAGGTGTCATTTACAGGCCTGTAATGATTTGGAATATCCACTGACCATTAGCGCTGGCATTAAACCTGCAGTTGTGTGAAACGGCCACAAGGTGGCAGCAGTTCTCCCTTACCAAATCTGGTTACTAGGGCAGCAGAGCCTCAATGGAAGTCGTGTTCGAGATTGGAATGTAGAACGGAATGTGCCAGGAGAAAGCCCCTCAAGTTTGTCTCACTACTTCTTGTTCGTGTTTTTAATTTAATTTTTTATTTTTTATTACAGCAAGTTTGAGTACAACGTTTAGCTTGTTGTAGGTGTGCAAGAGGTGGTTCTTTTACACATATACATATGTCTGTTCTTCCTGGGATCCTTTTCCCATGTACGTTATGACAGAATGTTGAGTAGTCTTCTCTTGGTACTCCGTAGGTCTTTGGTGATTATATACGTCTACTGTGTTTGTATCTGTCTGTTAACCCCAATATCGTAATGAATTCAATCCTCACACCTTTCCATTGGTGAACCATAAGTTTGTTTAATGAATCTGTGATTGCCCTTCTCCGTGGAAATATCTGCCCTGGTATCAATTTATAGGTAACACCTATAAGTGATATGATATGATATGTGTCTTTCACTTTCTGACTTACTCCAAGTCACGTGATTACCTCGAGACTCATCTACGGTGCTGCAAATGGCACTGTGTCCTTTTTCTCCTTGGCGAATATTCTGTGTTAGCGAGGTCCATTTTCTACAATGTGATTCCCTGAGGGCTGAGGATTAGCTGACCTGGGCAGCCTGACCCTGCCGGCAAGCCCTCCCCAGGTGTGCCTGGGTTGAGGTCAATATAAACAGCACTCCAGGCAGCAATAGCCCCTGCAGCTGTGCCTTACTCCATATTCTCTGCCCCGTCAGCAGTCTCGGGGCTGTGCTGGTGGGAGGGTGTGAGGGTCCACGGCTTTGTGGGTGGCCCGGTGTGAGTGGGGCTCTGCTGGACTTTCGGCAGGAGTTGCCAGGCTGCCACCTGTAAAGAAGAGGATGTGTCACCCATAACTTCCACTGGAATATCTCTCCGGGCTGAGGTGAGGAAGGAAAAAAAGGAGTGGGGGCCGGGACAGGAGGGGTATCTCAGGCAGGGCAATAGAAAGCTTCCAGAAGAGCGTCCGTGGCCAGTACCATCCTGGCTGACCTGCAGGCACCAAGTTGGCCTGCGTGCTGTCGCTGGTGTGGCTCCACGGCCCTTCCTCTAGGCTTTCAAGCCCTTGTACATATTCAGGTGTTTCACCTGGGAAGGGTGGGAACAGTTCAGCAGCAGCTGGCCTTTGGCTCAGCTCACGTTTACTCACAGAGGCCTCGGCACGGTCTCCCAGCTTTGCAATGAGGATGCTCCTGGCGAGGGCGGGCGGGGCTGCTGGCTGTATGGGAGATGATTCCCCACCTCTGACCAATTTCAGAATTGTTTACCACTGGAGCAAGTGCCTTGGTAGTGTTTTCCTCTGTATAACTGTTAGGTTCAGTTTTTTTTTTTTTTCTTTTTTGGTTCAAGTTAGATTTTATTCCTCATTTATGTATTTATAGATATAAGCATGGAAATAATTCATTCGTATAAATACATCAGTGTGAATGGAAGAACTTTTTTTCTGTTTTATTTTTACATTTTATTTTTTAAAATTTTGAAATTTAATTTTAGTTATTTTTTTATACAGTAGGTTATTATTAGTTATCTATTTTATGCATAGACATGTATACAGATCAATCCTAATCTCCCAAGTCATCCCACCACCACCACCCCATGGCTTCCCCCACTTTGTGTTCATACGTTTGTTCTCTACCTCTGTGTCTCTATTTCTGCCCTGCAAACCAGTTCATCTCTACCATTTTTCTAGGTTCCACATATAGGCATTAATATACAATATTTGTTTTTCTCTTTCTGGCTTACTTCACTCTGTATGACAGTCTCTAGATCCATCAACTTCTCTACAAATGACCCAGTTTCATTCCTTTTTATGGCTGAGTAATATTCCATTTTATATATGTACCACATCTTTATCCATTCGTCTGTCTGTGGGCATTTATGTTGCTTCCATAACCTGGCTATTGTAAATAGTGCTGCAATGAACATTGTGGTGAATGTGTCTCTGTGATTTATGGTTTTCTCTGGGTATATGCCCAGAAGTGGGATTGCTGGATCCTATGGTAATTCTCTTTTTAGTTTTTTAAAGGAACCTCCATACAGTTCTCCATAGTGACTGTATCAATTTACATTCCCACCAATAGCGGAAGAGGGTTCCTTTTGTCCACACCCTCCCCAGAATTTGTTGTTTGTAGATTATCTGATGATGCCGATTCTAACAGGTGTGAGGTCTTACCTCATTGTAGTTTTGATTTGCATTTCTCTAATAATTAGTGATGTTGAGCAGCTTTTCATGTGCGTCTTGGCCATCTCTGTGTCTTCTTTGAAGAAACGTCTCTTTAGATCTTCTGCCCATTTTTGTATTGGGTTGTTTGTTTTATTAATATTAAGCTGCATGCGCTGTTTATATATATTGGAGATTAAACCTTTGTCCATTGATTCGTTTGTGAACGTTTTCTCCCTTTCTGAGGGTTGCCTTTTTCCATTCCCGTTTTTTTTAACAAAGAAAGAAAGAAAGCAAAAGAAGCAGAACACTAATGTGCGTGAAATATGCCTCTTGAAACTGTCGTTTTGAAATATGGACGTCTTTTGAATTTTTTGGTCGATATATGACCCCAGGATTTGTTTTCAGGGCAGGTGTCATTTACAGGCCTGTAATGATTTGGAATATCCACTGACCATTAGCGCTGGCATTAAACCTGCAGTTGTGTGAAACGGCCACAAGGTGGCAGCAGTTCTCCCTTACCAAATCTGGTTACTAGGGCAGCAGAGCCTCAATGGAAGTCGTGTTCGAGATTGGAATGTAGAACGGAATGTGCCAGGAGAAAGCCCCTCAAGTTTGTCTCACTACTTCTTGTTCGTGTTTTTAATTTAATTTTTTATTTTTTATTACAGCAAGTTTGAGTACAACGTTTAGCTTGTTGTAGGTGTGCAAGAGGTGGTTCTTTTACACATATACATATGTCTGTTCTTCCTGGGATCCTTTTCCCATGTACGTTATGACAGAATGTTGAGTAGTCTTCTCTTGGTACTCCGTAGGTCTTTGGTGATTATATACGTCTACTGTGTTTGTATCTGTCTGTTAACCCCAATATCGTAATGAATTCAATCCTCACACCTTTCCTTTGGTGAACCATAAGTTTGTTTAATGAAACTGTGATTGCCCTTCTCCGTGGAAATATCTGCCCTGGTAGCAATTTATAGGTAACACCTATAAGTGATATGATATGATATGTGTCTTTCACTTTCTGACTTACTCCAAGTCACGTGATTACCTCGAGACTCATCTACGGTGCTGCAAATGGCATTGTGTCCTTTTTCTCCTTGGCGAATATTCTGTCTTAGCGAGGTCCATTTTCTGCAATGTGATTCCCTGAGGTCTGAGGATTAGCTGACCTGGGCAGCCTGACCCTGCCGGCAAGCCCTCCCCAGGTGTGCCTGGGTTGAGGTCAATATAAACAGCACTCCAGGCAGCAATAGCCCCTGCAGCTGTGCCTTACTCCATATTCTCTGCCCCGTCAGCAGTCTCGGGGCTGTGCTGGTGGGAGGGTGTGAGGGTCCACGGCTTTGTGGGTGGCCCGGTGTGAGTGGGGCTCTGCTGGACTTTCGGCAGGAGTTGCCAGGCTGCCACCTGTAAAGAAGAGGATGTGTCACCCATAACTTCCACTGGAATATCTCTCCGGGCTGAGGTGAGGAAGGAAAAAAAGGAGTGGGGGCCGGGACAGGAGGGGTATCTCAGGCAGGGCAATAGAAAGCTTCCAGAAGAGCGCCCGTGGCCAGTACCATCCTGGCTGACCTGCAGGCACCAAGTTGGCCTGCGTGCTGTCGCTGGTGTGGCTCCACGGCCCTTCCTCTAGGCTTTCAAGCCCTTGTACATATTCAGGTGTTTCACCTGGGAAGGGTGGGAACAGTTCAGCAGCATCTGGCCTGGGGCTCAGCTCACGTTTACTCACAGAGGCCTCGGCACGGTCTCCCAGCTTTGCAATCAGGATGCTCCTGGCGAGGGCGGGCGGGGCTGCTGGCTGTATGGGAGATGATTCCCCACCTCTGACCAATTTCAGAATTGTTTACCACTGGAGCAAGTGCCTTGGTAGTGTTTTCCTCTGTATAACTGTTAGGTTCAGTTTTTTTTTTTTTCTTTTTTGGTTCAAGTTAGATTTTATTCCTCATTTATGTATTTATAGATATAAGCATGGAAATAATTCATTCGTATAAATACATCAGTGTGAATGGAAGAACATTTTTTCTGTTTTATTTTTACATTTTATTTTTTAAAATTTTGAAATTTAATTTTAGTTATTTTTTTATACAGTAGGTTATTATTAGTTATCTATTTTATGCATAGACATGTATACAGGTCAATCCTAATCTCCCAAGTCATCCCACCACCACCACCCCATGGCTTCCCCCACTTTGTGTCCATACGTTTGTTCTCTACCTCTGTGTCTCTATTTCTGCCCTGCAAACCAGTTCATCTCTACCATTTTTCTAGGTTCCACATATAGGCATTAATATACAATATTTGTTTTTCTCTTTCTGGCTTACTTCACTCTGTATGACAGTCTCTAGATCCATCAACTTCTCTACAAATGACCCAGTTTCATTCCTTTTTATGGCTGAGTAATATTCCATTTTATATATGTACCACATCTTTATCCATTCGTCTGTCTGTGGGCATTTATGTTGCTTCCATAACCTGGCTATTGTAAATAGTGCTGCAATGAACATTGTGGTGAATGTGTCTCTGTGATTTATGGTTTTCTCTGGGTATATGCCCAGAAGTGGGATTGCTGGATCCTATGGTAATTCTCTTTTTAGTTTTTTAAAGGAACCTCCATACTGTTCTCCATAGTGACTGTATCAATTTACATTCCCACCAATAGCGGAAGAGGGTTCCTTTTGTCCACACCCTCCCCAGAATTTGTTGTTTGTAGATTATCTGATGATGCCGATTCTCACAGGTGTGAGGTCTTACCTCATTGTAGTTTTGATTTGCATTTCTCTAATAATTAGTGATGTTGAGCAGCTTTTCATGTGCGTCTTGGCCATCTCTGTGTCTTCTTTGAAGAAACGTCTCTTTAGATCTTCTGCCCATTTTTGTATTGGGTTGTTTGTTTTATTAATATTAAGCTGCATGCGCTGTTTATATATATTGGAGATTAAACCTTTGTCCATTGATTCGTTTGTGAACGTTTTCGCCCATTCTGAGGGTTGCCTTTTTCCATTCCCGTTTTTTTTAACAAAGAAAGAAAGAAAGCAAAAGAAGCAGAACACTAATGTGCGTGAAATATGCCTCTTGAAACTGTCGTTTTGAAATATGGACGTCTTTTGAATTTTTTGGTCGATATATGACCCCAGGATTTGTTTTCAGGGCAGGTGTCATTTACAGGCCTGTAATGATTTGGAATATCCACTGACCATTAGCGCTGGCATTAAACCTGCAGTTGTGTGAAACGGCCACAAGGTGGCAGCAGTTCTCCCTTACCAAATCTGGTTACTAGGGCAGCAGAGCCTCAATGGAAGTCGTGTTCGAGATTGGAATGTAGAACGGAATGTGCCAGGAGAAAGCCCCTCAAGTTTGTCTCACTACTTCTTGTTCGTGTTTTTAATTTAATTTTTTATTTTTTATTACAGCAAGTTTGAGTACAACGTTTAGCTTGTTGTAGGTGTGCAAGAGGTGGTTCTTTTACACATATACATATGTCTGTTCTTCCTGGGATCCTTTTCCCATGTACGTTATGACAGAATGTTGAGTAGTCTTCTCTTGGTACTCCGTAGGTCTTTGGTGATTATATACGTCTACTGTGTTTGTATCTGTCTGTTAACCCCAATATCGTAATGAATTCAATCCTCACACCTTTCCTTTGGTGAACCATAAGTTTGTTTAATGAATCTGTGATTGCCCTTCTCCGTGGAAATATCGGCCCTGGTATCAATTTATAGGTAACACCTATAAGTGATATGATATGATATGTGTCTTTCACTTTCTGACTTACTCCAAGTCACGTGATTACCTCGAGACTCATCTACGGTGCTGCAAATGGCATTGTGTCCTTTTTCTCCTTGGCGAATATTCTGTCTTAGCGAGGTCCATTTTCTGCAATGTGATTCCCTGAGGGCTGAGGATTAGCTGACCTGGGCAGCCTGACCCTGCCGGCAAGCCCTCCCCAGGTGTGCCTGGGTTGAGGTCAATATAAACAGCACTCCAGGCAGCAATAGCCCCTGCAGCTGTGCCTTACTCCATATTCTCTGCCCCGTCAGCAGTCTCGGGGCTGTGCTGGTGGGAGGGTGTGAGGGTCCACGGCTTTGTGGGTGGCCCGGTGTGAGTGGGGCTCTGCTGGACTTTCGGCAGGAGTTGCCAGGCTGCCACCTGTAAAGAAGAGGATGTGTCACCCATAACTTCCACTGGAATATCTCTCCGGGCTGAGGTGAGGAAGGAAAAAAAGGAGTGGGGGCCGGGACAGGAGGGGTATCTCAGGCAGGGCAATAGAAAGCTTCCAGAAGAGCGCCCGTGGCCAGTACCATCCTGGCTGACCTGCAGGCACCAAGTTGGCCTGCGTGCTGTCGCTGGTGTGGCTCCACGGCCCTTCCTCTAGGCTTTCAAGCCCTTGTACATATTCAGGTGTTTCACCTGGGAAGGGTGGGAACAGTTCAGCAGCAGCTGGCCTTTGGCTCAGCTCACGTTTACTCACAGAGGCCTCGGCACGGTCTCCCAGCTTTGCAATGAGGATGCTCCTCGCGAGGGCGGGCGGGGCTGCTGGCTGTATGGGAGATGATTCCCCACCTCTGACCAATTTCAGAATTGTTTACCACTGGAGCAAGTGCCTTGGTAGTGTTTTCCTCTGTATAACTGTTAGGTTCCGTTTTTTTTTTTTCTTTTTTGGTTCAAGTTAGATTTTATTCCTCATTTATGTATTTATAGATATAAGCATGGAAATAATTCATTCGTATAAATACATCAGTGTGAATGGAAGAACTTTTTTTCTGTTTTATTTTTACATTTTATTTTTTAAAATTTTGAAATTTAATTTTAGTTATTTTTTTATACAGTAGGTTATTATTAGTTATCTATTTTATGCATAGACATGTATACAGGTCAATCCTAATCTCCCAAGTCATCCCACCACCACCACCCCATGGCTTCCCCCACTTTGTGTCCATACGTTTGTTCTCTACCTCTGTGTCTCTATTTCTGCCCTGCAAACCAGTTCATCTCTACCATTTTTCTAGGTTCCACATATAGGCATTAATATACAATATTTGTTTTTCTCTTTCTGGCTTACTTCACTCTGTATGACAGTCTCTAGATCCATCAACTTCTCTACAAATGACCCAGTTTCATTCCTTTTTATGGCTGAGTAATATTCCATTTTATATATGTACCACATCTTTATCCATTCGTCTGTCTGTGGGCATTTATGTTGCTTCCATAACCTGGCTATTGTAAATAGTGCTGCAATGAACATTGTGGTGAATGTGTCTCTGTGATTTATGGTTTTCTCTGGGTATATGCCCAGAAGTGGGATTGCTGGATCCTATGGTAATTCTCTTTTTAGTTTTTTAAAGGAACCTCCATACTGTTCTCCATAGTGACTGTATCAATTTACATTCCCACCAATAGCGGAAGAGGGTTCCTTTTGTCCACACCCTCCCCAGAATTTGTTGTTTGTAGATTATCTGATGATGCCGATTCTCACAGGTGTGAGGTCTTACCTCATTGTAGTTTTGATTTGCATTTCTCTAATAATTAGTGATGTTGAGCAGCTTTTCATGTGCGTCTTGGCCATCTCTGTGTCTTCTTTGAAGAAACGTCTCTTTAGATCTTCTGCCCATTTTTGTATTGGGTTGTTTGTTTTATTAATATTAAGCTGCATGCGCTGTTTATATATATTGGAGATTAAACCTTTGTCCATTGATTCGTTTGTGAACGTTTTCGCCCATTCTGAGGGTTGCCTTTTTCCATTCCCGTTTTTTTTAACAAAGAAAGAAAGAAAGCAAAAGAAGCAGAACACTAATGTGCGTGAAATATGCCTCTTGAAACTGTCGTTTTGAAATATGGACGTCTTTTGAATTTTTTGGTCGATATATGACCCCAGGATTTGTTTTCAGGGCAGGTGTCATTTACAGGCCTGTAATGATTTGGAATATCCACTGACCATTAGCGCTGGCATTAAACCTGCAGTTGTGTGAAACGGCCACAAGGTGGCAGCAGTTCTCCCTTACCAAATCTGGTTACTAGGGCAGCAGAGCCTCAATGGAAGTCGTGTTCGAGATTGGAATGTAGAACGGAATGTGCCAGGAGAAAGCCCCTCAAGTTTGTCTCACTACTTCTTGTTCGTGTTTTTAATTTAATTTTTTATTTTTTATTACAGCAAGTTTGAGTACAACGTTTAGCTTGTTGTAGGTGTGCAAGAGGTGGTTCTTTTACACATATACATATGTCTGTTCTTCCTGGGATCCTTTTCCCATGTACGTTATGACAGAATGTTGAGTAGTCTTCTCTTGGTACTCCGTAGGTCTTTGGTGATTATATACGTCTACTGTGTTTGTATCTGTCTGTTAACCCCAATATCGTAATGAATTCAATCCTCACACCTTTCCTTTGGTGAACCCTAAGTTTGTTTAATGAATCTGTGATTGCCCTTCTCCGTGGAAATATCTGCCCTGGTATCAATTTATAGGTAACACCTATAAGTGATATGATATGATATGTGTCTTTCACTTTCTGACTTACTCCAAGTCACATGATTACCTCGAGACTCATCTACGGTGCTGCAAATGGCATTGTGTCCTTTTTCTCCTTGGCGAATATTCTGTCTTAGCGAGGTCCATATTCTGCAATGTGATTCCCTGAGGGCTGAGGATTAGCTGACCTGGGCAGCCTGACCCTGCCGGCAAGCCCTCCCCAGGTGTGCCTGGGTTGAGGTCAATATAAACAGCACTCCAGGCAGCAATAGCCCCTGCAGCTGTGCCTTACTCCATATTCTCTGCCCCGTCAGCAGTCTCGGGGCTGTGCTGGTGGGAGGGTGTGAGGGTCCACGGCTTTGTGGGTGGCCCGGTGTGAGTGGGGCTCTGCTGGACTTTTGGCAGGAGTTGCCAGGCTGCCACCTGTAAAGAAGAGGATGTGTCACCCATAACTTCCACTGGAATATCTCTCCGGGCTGAGGTGAGGAAGGAAAAAAAGGAGTGGGGGCCGGGACAGGAGGGGTATCTCAGGCAGGGCAATAGAAAGCTTCCAGAAGAGCGCCCGTGGCCAGTACCATCCTGGCTGACCTGCAGGCACCAAGTTGGCCTGCGTGCTGTCGCTGGTGTGGCTCCACGGCCCTTCCTCTAGGCTTTCAAGCCCTTGTACATATTCAGGTGTTTCACCTGGGAAGGGTGGGAACAGTTCAGCAGCATCTGGCCTGGGGCTCAGCTCACGTTTACTCACAGAGGCCTCGGCACGGTCTCCCAGCTTTGCAATGAGGATGCTCCTGGCGAGGGCGGGCGGGTCTGCTGGCTGTATGGGAGATGATTCCCCACCTCTGACCAATTTCAGAATTGTTTACCACTGGAGCAAGTGCCTTGGTAGTGTTTTCCTCTGTATAACTGTTAGGTTCAGTTTTTTTTTTTTCTATTTTGGTTCAAGTTAGATTTTATTCCTCATTTATGTATTTATAGATATAAGCATGGAAATAATTCATTCGTATAAATACATCAGTGTGAATGGAAGAACATTTTTTCTGTTTTATTTTTACATTTTATTTTTTAAAATTTTGAAATTTAATTTTAGTTATTTTTTATACAATAGGTTATTATTAGTTATCTATTTTATGCATAGACATGTATACAGGTCAATCCTAATCTCCCAAGTCATCCCACCACCACCACCCCATGGCTTCCCCCACTTTGTGTCCATACGTTTGTTCTCTACCTCTGTGTCTCTATTTCTGCCCTGCAAACCAGTTCATCTCTACCATTTTTCTAGGTTCCACATATAGGCATTAATATACAATATTTGTTTTTCTCTTTCTGGCTTACTTCACTCTGTATGACAGTCTCTAGATCCATCAACTTCTCTACAAATGACCCAGTTTCATTCCTTTTTATGGCTGAGTAATATTCCATTTTATATATGTACCACATCTTTATCCATTCGTCTGTCTGTGGGCATTTATGTTGCTTCCATAACCTGGCTATTGTAAATAGTGCTGCAATGAACATTGTGGTGAATGTGTCTCTGTGATTTATGGTTTTCTCTGGGTATATGCCCAGAAGTGGGATTGCTGGATCCTATGGTAATTCTCTTTTAAGTTTTTTAAAGGAACCTCCATACTGTTCTCCATAGTGATTGTATCAATTTACATTCCCACCAATAGCGGAAGAGGGTTCCTTTTGTCCACACCCTCCCCAGAATTTGTTGTTTGTAGATTATCTGATGATGCCGATTCTAACAGGTGTGAGGTCTTACCTCATTGTAGTTTTGATTTGCATTTCTCTAATAATTAGTGATGTTGAGCAGCTTTTCATGTGCGTCTTGGCCATCTCTGTGTCTTCTTTGAAGAAACGTCTCTTTAGATCTTCTGCCCATTTTTGTATTGGGTTGTTTGTTTTATTAATATTAAGCTGCATGAGCTGTTTATATATATTGGAGATTAAACCTTTGTCCATTGATTCGTTTGTGAACGTTTTCGCCCATTCTGAGGGTTGCCTTTTTCCATTCCCGTTTTTTTTAACAAAGAAAGAAAGAAAGCAAAAGAAGCAGAACACTAATGTGCGTGAAATATGCCTCTTGAAACTGTCATTTTGAAATATGGACGCCTTTTGAATTTTTTGGTCGATATATGACCCCAGGATTTGTTTTCAGGGCAGGTGTCATTTACAGGCCTGTAATGATTTGGAATATCCACTGACCATTAGCGCTGGCATTAAACCTGCAGTTGTGTGAAACGGCCACAAGGTGGCAGCAGTTCTCCCTTACCAAATCTGGTTACTAGGGCAGCAGAGCCTCAATGGAAGTCGTGTTCGAGATTGGAATGTAGAACGGAATGTGCCAGGAGAAAGCCCCTCAAGTTTGTCTCACTACTTCTTGTTCGTGTTTTTAATTTAATTTTTTATTTTTTATTACAGCAAGTTTGAGTACAACGTTTAGCTTGTTGTAGGTGTGCAAGAGGTGGTTCTTTTACACATATACATATGTCTGTTCTTCCTGGGATCCTTTTCCCATGTACGTTATAACAGAATGTTGAGTAGTCTTCTCTTGGTATTCCGTAGGTCTTTGGTGATTATATACGTCTACTGTGTTTGTATCTGTCTGTTAACACGAATATCGTAATGAATTCAATCCTCACACCTTTCCTTTGGTGAACCCTAAGTTTGTTTAATGAATCTGTGATTGCCCTTCTCCGTGGAAATATCTGCCCTGGTATCAATTTATAGGTAACACCTATAAGTGATATGATATGATATGTGTCTTTCACTTTCTGACTTACTCCAAGTCACGTGATTACCTCGAGACTCATCTACGGTGCTGCAAATGGCATTGTGTCCTTTTTCTCCTTGGCGAATATTCTGTCTTAGCGAGGTCCATTTTCTGCAATGTGATTCCCTGAGGGCTGAGGATTAGCTGACCTGGGCAGCCTGACCCTGCCGGCAAGCCCTCCCCAGGTGTGCCTGGGTTGAGGTCAATATAAACAGCACTCCAGGCAGCAATAGCCCCTGCAGCTGTGCCTTACTCCATATTCTCTGCCCCGTCAGCAGTCTCGGGGCTGTGCTGGTGGGAGGGTGTGAGGGTCCACGGCTTTGTGGGTGGCCCGGTGTGAGTGGGGCTCTGCTGGACTTTCGGCAGGAGTTGCTAGGCTGCCACCTGTAAAGAAGAGGATGTGTCACCCATAACTTCCACTGGAATATCTCTCCGGGCTGAGGTGAGGAAGGAAAAAAAGGAGTGGGGGCCGGGACAGGAGGGGTATCTCAGGCAGGGCAATAGAAAGCTTCCAGAAGAGCGCCCGTGGCCAGTACCATCCTGGCTGACCTGCAGGCACCAAGTTGGCCTGCGTGCTGTCGCTGGTGTGGCTCCACGGCCCTTCCTCTAGGCTTTCAAGCCCTTGTACATATTCAGGTGTTTCACCTGGGAAGGGTGGGAACAGTTCAGCAGCAGCTGGCCTGGGGCTCAGCTCACGTTTACTCACAGAGGCCTCGGCACGGTCTCCCAGCTTTGCAATGAGGATGCTCCTGGCGAGGGCGGGCGGGGCTGCTGGCTGTATGGGAGATGATTCCCCACCTCTGACCAATTTCAGAATTGTTTACCACTGGAGCAAGTGCCTTGGTAGTGTTTTCCTCTGTATAACTGTTAGGTTCAGTTGTTTTTTTTTTTCTTTTTTGGTTCAAGATAGATTTTATTCCTCATTTATGTATTTATAGATATAAGCATGGAAATAATTCATTCGTATAAATACATCAGTGTGAATGGAAGAACATTTTTTCTGTTTTATTTTTACATTTTATTTTTTAAAATTTTGAAATTTAATTTTAGTTATTTTTTATACAGTAGGTTATTATTAGTTATCTATTTTATGCATAGACATGTATACAGGTCAATCCTAATCTCCCAAGTCATCCCACCACCAACACCCCATGGCTTCCCCCACTTTGTGTCCATACGTTTGTTCTCTACCTCTGTGTCTCTATTTCTGCCCTGCAAACCAGTTCATCTCTACCATTTTTCTAGGTTCCACATATAGGCATTAATATACAATATTTGTTTTTCTCTTTCTGGCTTACTTCACTCTGTATGACAGTCTCTAGATCCATCAACTTCTCTACAAATGACCCAGTTTCATTCCTTTTTATGGCTGAGTAATATTCCATTTTATATATGTACCACATCTTTATCCATTCGTCTGTCTGTGGGCATTTATGTTGCTTCCATAACCTGGCTATTGTAAATAGTGCTGCAATGAACATTGTGGTGAATGTGTCTCTGTGATTTATGGTTTTCTCTGGGTATATGCCCAGAAGTGGGATTGCTGGATCCTATGGTAATTCTCTTTTTAGTTTTTTAAAGGAACCTCCATACTGTTCTCCATAGTGACTGTATCAATTTACATTCCCACCAATAGCGGAAGAGGGTTCCTTTTGTCCACACCCTCCCCAGAATTTGTTGTTTGTAGATTATCTGATGATGCCGATTCTAACAGGTGTGAGGTCTTACCTCATTGTAGTTTTGATTTGCATTTCTCTAATAATTAGTGATGTTGAGCAGCTTTTCATGTGCGTCTTGGCCATCTCTGTGTCTTCTTTGAAGAAACGTCTCTTTAGATCTTCTGCCCATTTTTGTATTGGGTTGTTTGTTTTATTAATATTAAGCTGCATGAGCTGTTTATATATATTGGAGATTAAACCTTTGTCCATTGATTCGTTTGTGAATGTTTTCGCCCATTCTGAGGGTTGCCTTTTTCCATTCCCGTTTTTTTTAACAAAGAAAGAAAGAAAGCAAAAGAAGCAGAACACTAATGTGCGTGAAATATGCCTCTTGAAACTGTCGTTTTGAAATATGGACGTCTTTTGAATTTTTTGGTCGATATATGACCCCAGGATTTGTTTTCAGGGCAGGTGTCATTTACAGGCCTGTAATGATTTGGAATATCCACTGACCATTAGCGCTGGCATTAAACCTGCAGTTGTGTGAAACGGCCACAAGGTGGCAGCAGTTCTCCCTTACCAAATCTGGTTACTAGGGCAGCAGAGCCTCAATGGAAGTCGTGTTCGAGATTGGAATGTAGAACGGAATGTGCCAGGAGAAAGCCCCTCAAGTTTGTCTCACTACTTCTTGTTCGTGTTTTTAATTTAATTTTTTATTTTTTATTACAGCAAGTTTGAGTACAACGTTTAGCTTGTTGTAGGTGTGCAAGAGGTGGTTCTTTTACACATATACATATGTCTGTTCTTCCTGGGATCCTTTTCCCATGTACGTTATGACAGAATGTTGAGTAGTCTTCTCTTGGTACTCCGTAGGTCATTGGTGATTATATACGTCTACTGTGTTTGTATCTGTCTGTTAACCCCAATATCGTAATGAATTCAATCCTCACACCTTTCCTTTGGTGAACCATAAGTTTGTTTAATGAATCTGTGATTGCCCTTCTCCGTGGAAATATCTGCCCTGGTATCAATTTATAGGTAACACCTATAAGTGATATGATATGATATGTGTCTTTCACTTTCTGACTTACTCCAAGTCACGTGATTACCTCGAGACTCATCTACGGTGCTGCAAATGGCATTGTGTCCTTTTTCTCCTTGGCGAATATTCTGTCTTAGCGAGGTCCATTTTCTGCAATGTGATTCCCTGAGGGCTGAGGATTAGCTGACCTGGGCAGCCTGACCCTGCCGGCAAGCCCTCCCCAGGTGTGCCTGGGTTGAGGTCAATATAAACAGCACTCCAGGCAGCAATAGCCCCTGCAGCTGTGCCTTACTCCATATTCTCTGCCCCGTCAGCAGTCTCGGGGCTGTGCTGGTGGGAGGGTGTGAGGGTCCACGGCTTTGTGGGTGGCCCGGTGTGAGTGGGGCTCTGCTGGACTTTCGGCAGGAGTTGCCAGGCTGCCACCTGTAAAGAAGAGGATGTGTCACCCATAACTTCCACTGGAATATCTCTCCGGGCTGAGGTGAGGAAGGAAAAAAAGGAGTGGGGGCCGGGACAGGAGGGGTATCTCAGGCAGGGCAATAGAAAGCTTCCAGAAGAGCGCCCGTGGCCAGTACCATCGTGGCTGACCTGCAGGCACCAAGTTGGCCTGCGTGCTGTCGCTGGTGTGGCTCCACGGCCCTTCCTCTAGGCTTTCAAGCCCTTGTACATATTCAGGTGTTTCACCTGGGAAGGGTGGGAACAGTTCAGCAGCATCTGGCCTGGGGCTCAGCTCACGTTTACTCACAGAGGCCTCGGCACGGTCTCCCAGCTTTGCAATGAGGATGCTCCTTGCGTGGGCGGGCGGGGCTGCTGGCTGTATGGGAGATGATTCCCCACCTCTGACCAATTTCAGAATTGTTTACCACTGGAGCAAGTGCCTTGGTAGTGTTTTCCTCTGTATAACTGTTAGGTTCAGTTTTTTTTTTTCTTTTTTGGTTCAAGTTAGATTTTATTCCTCATTTATGTATTTATAGATATAAGCATGGAAATAATTCATTCTTATAAATACATCAGTGTGAATGGAAGAACTTTTTTTCTGTTTTATTTTTACATTTTATTTTTTAAAATTTTGAAATTTAATTTTAGTTATTTTTTATACAGTAGGTTATTATTAGTTATCTATTTTATGCATAGACATGTATACAGGTCAATCCTAATCTCCCAAGTCATCCCACCACCACCACACCATGGCTTCCCCCACTTTGTGTCCATACGTTTGTTCTCTACCTCTGTGTCTCTATTTCTGCCCTGCAAACCAGTTCATCTCTACCATTTTTCTAGGTTCCACATATAGGCATTAATATACAATATTTGTTTTTCTCTTTCTGGCTTACTTCACTCTGTATGACAGTCTCTAGATCCATCAACTTCTCTACAAATGACCCAGTTTCATTCCTTTTTATGGCTGAGTAATATTCCATTTTATATATGTACCACATCTTTATCCATTCGTCTGTCTGTGGGCATTTATGTTGCTTCCATAACCTGGCTATTGTAAATAGTGCTGCAATGAACATTGTGGTGAATGTGTCTCTGTGATTTATGGTTTTCTCTGGGTATATGCCCAGAAGTGGGATTGCTGGATCCTATGGTAATTCTCTTTTTAGTTTTTTAAAGGAACCTCCATACTGTTCTCCATAGTGACTGTATCAATTTACATTCCCACCAATAGCGGAAGAGGGTTCCTTTTGTCCACACCCTCCCCAGAATTTGTTGTTTCTAGATTATCTGATGATGCCGATTCTAACAGGTGTGAGGTCTTACCTCATTGTAGTTTTGATTTGCATTTCTCTAATAATTAGTGATGTTGAGCAGCTTTTCATGTGCGTCTTGGCCATCTCTGTGTCTTCTTTGAAGAAACGTCTCTTTAGATCTTCTGCCCATTTTTGTATTGGGTTGTTTGTTTTATTAATATTAAGCTGCATGAGCTGTTTATATATATTGGAGATTAAACCTTTGTCCATTGATTCGTTTGTGAACGTTTTCGCCCATTCTGAGGGTTGCCTTTTTCCATTCCCATTTTTTTTAACAAAGAAAGAAAGAAAGCAAAAGAAGCAGAACACTAATGTGCGTGAAATATGCCTCTTGAAACTGTCGTTTTGAAATATGGACGTCTTTTGAATTTTTTGGTCGATATATGACCCCAGGATTTGTTTTCAGGGCAGGTGTCATTTACAGGCCTGTAATGATTTGGAATATCCACTGACCATTAGCGCTGGCATTAAACCTGCAGTTGTGTGAAACGGCCACAAGGTGGCAGCAGTTCTCCCTTACCAAATCTGGTTACTAGGGCAGCAGAGCCTCAATGGAAGTCGTGTTCGAGATTGGAATGTAGAACGGAATGTGCCAGGAGAAAGCCAATCAAGTTTATCTCACTACTTCTTGTTCGTGTTTTTAATTTAATTTTTTATTTTTTATTACAGCAAGTTTGAGTACAACGTTTAGCTTGTTGTAGGTGTGCAAGAGGTGGTTCTTTTACACATATACATATGTCTGTTCTTCCTGGGATCCTTTTCCCATGTACGTTATGACAGAATGTTGAGTAGTCTTCTCTTGGTACTCCGTAGGTCATTGGTGATTATATACGTCTACTGTGTTTGTATCTGTCTGTTAACCCCAATATCGTAATGAATTCAATCCTCACACCTTTCCTTTGGTGAACCATAAGTTTGTTTAATGAATCTGTGATTGCCCTTCTCCGTGGAAATATCTGCCCTGGTATCAATTTATAGGTAACACCTATAAGTGATATGATATGATATGTGTCTTTCACTTTCTGACTTACTCCAAGTCACGTGATTACCTCGAGACTCATCTACGGTGCTGCAAATGGCATTGTGTCCTTTTTCTCCTTGGCGAATATTCTGTATTAGCGAGGTCCATTTTCTGCAATGTGATTCCCTGAGGGCTGAGGATTAGCTGACCTGGGCAGCCTGACCCTGCCGGCAAGCCCTCCCCAGGTGTGCCTGGGTTGAGGTCAATATAAACAGCACTCCAGGCAGCAATAGCCCCTGCAGCTGTGCCTTACTCCATATTCTCTGCCCCGTCAGCAGTCTCGGGGCTGTGCTGGTGGGAGGGTGTGAGGGTCCACGGCTTTGTGGGTGGCCCGGTGTGAGTGGGGCTCTGCTGGACTTTCGGCAGGAGTTGCCAGGCTGCCACCTGTAAAGAAGAGGATGTGTCACCCATAACTTCCACTGGAATATCTCTCCGGGCTGAGGTGAGGAAGGAAAAAAAGGAGTGGGGGCCGGGACAGGAGGAGTATCTCAGGCAGGGCAATAGAAAGCTTCCAGAAGAGCGCCCGTGGCCAGTACCATCCTGGGTGACCTGCAGGCACCAAGTTGGCCTGCGTGCTGTCGCTGGTGTGGCTCCACGGCCCTTCCTCTAGGCTTTCAAGCCCTTGTACATATTCAGGTGTTTCACCTGGGAAGGGTGGGAACAGTTCAGCAGCATCTGGCCTGGGGCTCAGCTCACGTTTACTCACAGAGGCCTCGGCACGGTCTCCCAGCTTTGCAATGAGGATGCTCCTTGCGTGGGCGGTCGGGGCTGCTGGCTGTATGGGAGATGATTCCCCACCTCTGACCAATTTCAGAATTGTTTACCACTGGAGCAAGTGCCTTGGTAGTGTTTTCCTCTGTATAACTGTTAGGTTCAGTTTTTTTTTTCTTTTTTGGTTCAAGTTAGATTTTATTCCTCATTTATGTATTTATAGATATAAGCATGGAAATAATTCATTCGTATAAATACATCAGTGTGAATGGAAGAACTTTTTTTCTGTTTTATTTTTACATTTTATTTTTTAAAATTTTGAAATTTAATTTTAGTTATTTTTTATACAGTAGGTTATTATTAGTTATCTATTTTATGCATAGACATGTATACAGGTCAATCCTAATCTCCCAAGTCATCCCACCACCACCACCCCATGGCTTCCCCCACTTTGTGTCCATACGTTTGTTCTCTACCTCTGTGTCTCTATTTCTGCCCTGCAAACCAGTTCATCTCTACCATTTATCTAGGTTCCACATATAGGCATTAATATACAATATTTGTTTTTCTCTTTCTGGCTTACTTCACTCTGTATGACAGTCTCTAGATCCATCAACTTCTCTACAAATGACCCAGTTTCATTCCTTTTTATGGCTGAGTAATATTCCATTTTATATATGTACCACATCTTTATCCATTCGTCTGTCTGTGGGCATTTATGTTGCTTCCATAACCTGGCTATTGTAAATAGTGCTGCAATGAACATTGTGGTGAATGTGTCTCTGTGATTTATGGTTTTCTCTGGGTATATGCCCAGAAGTGGGATTGCTGGATCCTATGGTAATTCTCTTTTTAGTTTTTTAAAGGAACCTCCATACTGTTCTCCATAGTGACTGTATCAATTTACATTCCCACCAATAGCGGAAGAGGGTTCCTTTTGTCCACACCCTCCCCAGAATTTGTTGTTTGTAGATTATCTGATGATGCCGATTCTAACAGGTGTGAGGTCTTACCTCATTGTAGTTTTGATTTGCATTTCTCTAATAATTAGTGATGTTGAGCAGCTTTTCATGTGCGTCTTGGCCATCTCTGTGTCTTCTTTGAAGAAACGTCTCTTTAGATCTTCTGCCCATTTTTGTATTGGGTTGTTTGTTTTATTAATATTAAGCTGCATGAGCTGTTTATATATATTGGAGATTAAACCTTTGTCCATTGATTCGTTTGTGAATGTTTTCGCCCATTCTGAGGGTTGCCTTTTTCCATTCCCGTTTTTTTTAACAAAGAAAGAAAGAAAGCAAAAGAAGCAGAACACTAATGTGCGTGAATTATGCCTCTTGAAACTGTCGTTTTGAAATATGGACGTCTTTTGAATTTTTTGGTCGATATAGGACCCCAGGATTTGTTTTCAGGGCAGGTGTCATTTACAGGCCTGTAATGATTTGGAATATCCACTGACCATTAGCGCTGGCATTAAACCTGCAGTTGTGTGAAACGGCCACAAGGTGGCAGCAGTTCTCCCTTACCAAATCTGGTTACTAGGGCAGCAGAGCCTCAATGGAAGTCGTGTTCTAGATTGGAATGTAGAACGGAATGTGCCAGGAGAAAGCCCCTCAAGTTTGTCTCACTACTTCTTGTTCGTGATTTTAATTTAATTTTTTATTTTTTATTACAGCAAGTTTGAGTACAACGTTTAGCTTGTTGTAGGTGTGCAAGAGGTGGTTCTTTTACACATATACATATGTCTTTTCTTCCTGGGATCCTTTTCCCATGTACGTTATGACAGAATGTTGAGTAGTCTTCTCTTGGTACTCCGTAGGTCTTTGGTGATTATATACGTCTACTGTGTTTTTATATGTCTGTTAACCCCAATATCGTAATGAATTCAATCCTCACACCTTTCCTTTGGTGAACCATAAGTTTGTTTAATGAATCTGTGATTGCTCTTCTCCGTGGAAATATCTGCCCTGGTATCAATTTATAGGTAACACCTATAAGTGATATGATATGATATGTGTCTTTCACTTTCTGACTTACTCCAAGTCACGTGATTACCTCGAGACTCATCTACGGTGCTGCAAATGGCATTGTGTCCTTTTTCTCCTTGGCGAATATTCTGTCTTAGCGAGGTCCATTTTCTGCAATGTGATTCCCTGAGGGCTGAGGATTAGCTGACCTGGGCAGCCTGACCCTGCCGGCAAGCCCTCCCCAGGTGTGCCTGGGTTGAGGTCAATATAAACAGCACTCCAGGCAGCAATAGCCCCTGCAGCTGTGCCTTACTCCATATTCTCTGCCCCGTCAGCAGTCTCGGGGCTGTGCTGGTGGGAGGGTGTGAGGGTCCACGGCTTTGTGGGTGGCCCGGTGTGAGTGGGGCTCTGCTGGACTTTCGGCAGGAGTTGCCAGGCTGCCACCTGTAAAGAAGAGGATGTGTCACCCATAAATTCCACTGGAATATCTCTCCGGGCTGAGGTGAGGAAGGAAAAAAAGGAGTGGGGGCCGGGACAGGAGGGGTATCTCAGGCAGGGCAATAGAAAGCTTCCAGAAGAGCGCCCGTGGCCAGTACCATCCTGGCTGACCTGCAGGCACCAAGTTGGCCTGCGTGCTGTCGCTGGTGTGGCTCCACGGCCCTTCCTCTAGGCTTTCAAGCCCTTGTACATATTCAGGTGTTTCACCTGGGAAGGGTGGGAACAGCTCAGTAGCATCTGGCCTGGGGCTCAGCTCACGTTTACTCACAGAGGCCTCGGCACGGTCTCCCAGCTTTGCAATGAGGATGCTCCTTGCGTGGGCGGGCGGGGCTGCTGGCTGTATGGGAGATGATTCCCCACCTCTGACCAATTTCAGAATTGTTTACCACTGGAGCAAGTGCCTTGGTAGTGTTTTCCTCTGTATAACTGTTAGGTTCAGTTTTTTTTTTCTTTTTTGGTTCAAGTTAGATTTTATTCCTCATTTATGTATTTATAGATATAAGCATGGAAATAATTCATTCGTATAAATACATCAGTGTGAATGGAAGAACTTTTTTTCTGTTTTATTTTTACATTTTATTTTTTAAAATTTTGAAATTTAATTTTAGTTATTTTTTATACAGTAGGTTATTATTAGTTATCTATTTTATGCATAGACATGTATATAGGTCAATCCTAATCTCCCAAGTCATCCCACCACCACCACCCCATGGCTTCCCCCACTTTGTGTCCATACGTTTGTTCTCTACCTCTGTGTCTCTATTTCTGCCCTGCAAACCAGTTCATCTCTACCATTTTTCTAGGTTCCACATATAGGCATTAATATACAATATTTGTTTTTCTCTTTCTGGCTTACTTCACTCTGTATGACAGTCTCTAGATCCATCAACTTCTCTACAAATGACCCAGTTTCATTCCTTTTTACGGCTGAGTAATATTCCATTTTATATATGTACCACATCTTTATCCATTCATCTGTCTGTGGGCATTTATGTTGCTTCCATAACCTGGCTATTGTAAATAGTGCTGCAATGAACATTGTGGTGAATGTGTCTCTGTGATTTATGGTTTTCTCTGGGTATATGCCCAGAAGTGGGATTGCTGGATCCTATGGTAATTCTCTTTTTAGTTTTTTAAAGGAACCTCCATACTGTTCTCCATAGTGACTGTATCAATTTACATTCCCACCAATAGCGGAAGAGGGTTCCTTTTGTCCACACCCTCCCCAGAATTTGTTGTTTGTAGATTATCTGATGATGCCGATTCTAACAGGTGTGAGGTCTTACCTCATTGTAGTTTTGATTTGCATTTCTCTAATAATTAGTGATGTTGAGCAGCTTTTCATGTGCGTCTTGGCCATCTCTGTGTCTTCTTTGAAGAAACGTCTCTTTAGATCTTCTGCCCATTTTTGTATTGGGTTGTTTGTTTTATTAATATTAAGCTGCATGAGCTGTTTATATATATTGGAGATTAAACCTTTGTCCATTGATTCGTTTGTGAACGTTTTCGCCCATTCTGAGGGTTGCCTTTTTCCATTCCCGTTTTTTTTAACAAAGAAAGAAAGAAAGCAAAAGAAGCAGAACACTAATGTGCGTGAAATATGCCTCTTGAAACTGTCGTTTTGAAATATGGACGTCTTTTGAATTTTTTGGTCGATATATGACCCCAGGATTTGTTTTCAGGGCAGGTGTCATTTACAGGCCTGTAATGATTTGGAATATCCACTGACCATTAGCGCTGGCATTAAACCTGCAGTTGTGTGAAACGGCCACAAGGTGGCAGCAGTTCTCCCTTACCAAATCTGGTTACTAGGGCAGCAGAGCCTCAATGGAAGTCGTGTTCGAGATTGGAATGTAGAACGGAATGTGCCAGGAGAAAGCCCCTCAAGTTTGTCTCACTACTTCTTGTTCGTGTTTTTAATTTAATTTTTTATTTTTTATTACAGCAAGTTTGAGTACAACGTTTAGCTTGTTGTAGGTGTGCAAGAGGTGGTTCTTTTACACATATACATATGTCTGTTCTTCCTGGGATCCTTTTCCCATGTACGTTATGACAGAATGTTGAGTAGTCTTCTCTTGGTACTCCGTAGGTCTTTGGTGATTATATACGTCTACTGTGTTTGTATCTGTCTGTTAACCCCAATATCGTAATGAATTCAATCCTCACACCTTTCCTTTGGTGAACCATAAGTTTGTTTAATGAATCTGTGATTGCCCTTCTCCGTGGAAATATCTGCCCTGGTATCAATTTATAGGTAACACCTATAAGTGATATGATATGATATGTGTCTTTCACTTTCTAACTTACTCCAAGTCACGTGATTACCTCGAGACTCATCTACGGTGCTGCAAATGGCATTGTGTCCTTTTTCTCCTTGGCGAATATTCTGTCTTAGCGAGGTCCATATTCCGCAATGTGATTCCCTGAGGGCTGAGGATTAGCTGACCTGGGCAGCCTGACCCTGCCGGCAAGCCCTCCCCAGGTGTGCCTGGGTTGAGGTCAATATAAACAGCACTCCAGGCAGCAATAGCCCCTGCAGCTGTGCCTTACTCCATATTCTCTGCCCCGTCAGCAGTCTCGGGGCTGTGCTGGTGGGAGGGTGTGAGGGTCCACGGCTTTGTGGGTGGCCCGGTGTGAGTGGGGCTCTGCTGGACTTTCTGCAGGAGTTGCCAGGCTGCCACCTGTAAAGAAGAGGATGTGTCACCCATAACTTCCACTGGAATATCTCTCCGGGCTGAGGTGAGGAAGGAAAAAAAGGAGTGGGGGCCGGGACAGGTGGGGTATCTCAGGCAGGGCAATAGAAAGCTTCCAGAAGAGCGCCCGTGGCCAGTACCATCCTGGCTGACCTGCTGGCACCAAGTTGGCCTGCATGTTGTCGCTGGTGTGGCTCCACGGCCCTTCCTCTAGGCTTTCAAGCCCTTGTACATATTCAGGTGTTTCACCTGGGAAGGGTGGGAACAGTTCAGCAGCATCTGGCCTGGGGCTCAGCTCACGTTTACTCACAGAGGCCTCGGCACGGTCTCCCAGCTTTGCAATGAGGATGCTCCTTGCGTGGGAGGGCGGGGCTGCTGGCTGTATGGGAGATGATTCCCCACCTCTGACCAATTTCAGAATTGTTTACCACTGGAGCAAGTGCCTTGGTAGTGTTTTCCTCTGTATAACTGTTAGGTTCAGTTTTTTTTTTCTTTTTTGGTTCAAGTTAGATTTTATTCCTCATTTATGTATTTATAGATATAAGCATGGAAATAATTCATTCGTATAAATACATCAGTGTGAATGGAAGAACTTTTTTTCTGTTTTATTTTTACATTTTATTTTTTAAAATTTTGAAATTTAATTTTAGTTATTTTTTATACAGTAGGTTATTATTAGTTATCTATTTTATGCATAGACATGTATACAGGTCAATCCTAATCTCCCAAGTCATCCCACCACCACCACCCCATGGCTTCCCCCACTTTGTGTCCATACGTTTGTTCTCTACCTCTGTGTCTCTATTTCTGCCCTGCAAACCAGTTCATCTCTACCATTTTTCTAGGTTCCACATATAGGCATTAATATACAATATTTGTTTTTCTCTTTCTGGCTTACTTCACTCTGTATGACAGTCTCTAGATCCATCAACTTCTCTACAAATGACCCAGTTTCATTCCTTTTTATGGCTGAGTAATATTCCATTTTATATATGTACCACATCTTTATCCATTCGTCTGTCTGTGGGCATTTATGTTGCTTCCATAACCTGGCTATTGTAAATAGTGCTGCAATGAACATTGTGGTGAATGTGTCTCTGTGATTTATGGTTTTCTCTGGGTATATGCCCAGAAGTGGGATTGCTGGATCCTATGGTAATTCTCTTTTTAGTTTTTTAAAGGAACCTCCATACTGTTCTCCATAGTGACTGTATCAATTTACATTCCCACCAATAGCGGAAGAGGGTTCCTTTTGTCCACACCCTCCCCAGAATTTGTTGTTTGTAGATTATCTGATGATGCCGATTCTAACAGGTGTGAGGTCTTACCTCATTGTAGTTTTGATTTGCATTTCTCTAATAATTAGTGATGTTGAGCAGCTTTTCATGTGCGTCTTGGCCATCTCTGTGTCTTCTTTGAAGAAACGTCTCTTTAGATCTTCTGCCCATTTTTGTATTGGGTTGTTTGTTTTATTAATATTAAGCTGCATGAGCTGTTTATATATATTGGAGATTAAACCTTTGTCCATTGATTCGTTTGTGAACGTTTTCGCCCATTCTGAGGGTTGCCTTTTTCCATTCCCGTTTTTTTTAACAAAGAAAGAAAGAAAGCAAAAGAAGCAGAACACTAATGTGCGTGAAATATGCCTCTTGAAACTGTCGTTTTGAAATATGGACGTCTTTTGAATTTTTTGGTCGATATATGACCCCAGGATTTGTTTTCAGGGCAGGTGTCATTTACAGGCCTGTAATGATTTGGAATATCCACTGACCATTAGCGCTGGCATTAAACCTGCAGTTGTGTGAAACGGCCACAAGGTGGCAGCAGTTCTCCCTTACCAAATCTGGTTACTAGGGCAGCAGAGCCTCAATGGAAGTCGTGTTCGAGATTGGAATGTAGAACGGAATGTGCCAGGAGAAAGCCCCTCAAGTTTGTCTCACTACTTCTTGTTCGTGTTTTTAATTTAATTTTTTATTTTTTATTACAGCAAGTTTGAGTACAACGTTTAGCTTGTTGTAGGTGTGCAAGAGGTGGTTCTTTTACACATATACATATGTCTGTTCTTCCTGGGATCCTTTTCCCATGTACGTTATGACAGAATGTTGAGTAGTCTTCTCTTGGTACTCCGTAGGTCTTTGGTGATTATATACATCTACTGTGTTTGTATCTGTCTGTTAACCCCAATATCGTAATGAATTCAATCCTCACACCTTTCCTTTGGTGAACCATAAGTTTGTTTAATGAATCTGTGATTGCCCTTCTCCGTGGAAATATCTGCCCTGGTATCAATTTATAGGTAACACCTATAAGTGATATGATATGATATGTGTCTTTCACTTTCTGACTTACTCCAAGTCACGTGATTACCTCGAGACTCATCTACGGTGCTGCAAATGGCATTGTGTCCTTTTTCTCCTTGGCGAATATTCTGTCTTAGCGAGGTCCATTTTCTGCAATGTGATTCCCTGAGGGCTGAGGATTAGCTGACCTGGGCAGCCTGACCCTGCCGGCAAGCCCTCCCCAGGTGTGCCTGGGTTGAGGTCAATATAAACAGCACTCCAGGCAGCAATAGCCCCTGCAGCTGTGCCTGACTCCATATCCTCTGCCCCGTCAGCAGTCTCGGGGCTGTGCTGGTGGGAGGCTGTGAGGGTCCATGGCTTTGTGGGTGGCCCGCTGTGAGTGGGGCTCTGCTGGACTTTCGGCAGGAGTTGCCATGCTGCCACCTGTAAAGAAGAGGATGTGTCACCCATAACTTCCACTGGAATATCTCTCCGGGCTGAGGTGAGGAAGGAATAAAAGGAGTGGGGGCCGGGACAGGAGGGGTATCTCAGGCAGGGCAATAGAAAGCTTCCAGAAGAGCGCCCGTGGCCAGTACCATCCTGGCTGACCTGCAGGCACCAAGTTGGCCTGCGTACTGTCGCTGGTGTGGCTCCACGGCCCTTCCTCTAGGCTTTCAAGCCCTTGTACATATTCAGGTGTTTCACCTGGGAAGGGTGGGAACAGTTCAGCAACATCTGGCCTGGGGCTCAGCTCACGTTTACTCACAGAGGCCTCGGCACGGTCTCCCAGCTTTGCAATGAGGATGCTCCTTGCGTGGGAGGGCGGGGCTGCTGGCTGTATGGGAGATGATTCCCCACCTCTGACCAATTTCAGAATTGTTTACCACTGGAGCAAGTGCCTTGGTAGTGTTTTCCTCTGTATAACTGTTAGTTTCAGTTTTTTTTTTCTTTTTTGGTTCAAGTTAGATTTTATTCCTCATTTATGTATTTATAGATATAAGCATGGAAATAATTCATTCGTATAAATACATCAGTGTGAATGGAAGAACTTTTTTTCTGTTTTATTTTTACATTTTATTTTTTAAAATTTTGAAATTTAATTTTAGTTATTTTTTATACAGTAGGTTATTATTAGTTATCTATTTTATGCATAGACATGTATACAGGTCAATCCTAATCTCCCAAGTCATCCCACCACCACCACCCCATGGCTTCCCCCACTTTGTGTCCATACGTTTGTTCTCTACCTCTGTGTCTCTATTTCTGCCCTGCAAACCAGTTCATCTCTACCATTTTTCTAGGTTCCACATATAGGCATTAATATACAATATTTGTTTTTCTCTTTCTGGCTTACTTCACTCTGTATGACAGTCTCTAGATCCATCAACTTCTCTACAAATGACCCAGTTTCATTCCTTTTTATGGCTGAGTAATATTCCATTTTATATATGTACCACATCTTTATCCATTCGTCTGTCTGTGGGCATTTATGTTGCTTCCATAACCTGGCTATTGTAAATAGTGCTGCAATGAACATTGTGGTGAATGTGTCTCTGTGATTTATGGTTTTCTCTGGGTATATGCCCAGAAGTGGGATTGCTGGATCCTATGGTAATTCTCTTTTTAGTTTTTTAAAGGAACCTCCATACTGTTCTCCATAGTGACTGTATCAATTTACATTCCCACCAATAGCGGAAGAGGGTTCCTTTTGTCCACACCCTCCCCAGAATTTGTTGTTTGTAGATTATCTGATGATGCCGATTCTCACAGGTGTGAGGTCTTACCTCATTGTAGTTTTGATTTGCATTTCTCTAATAATTAGTGATGTTGAGCAGCTTTTCATGTGCGTCTTGGCCATCTCTGTGTCTTCTTTGAAGAAACGTCTCTTTAGATCTTCTGCCCATTTTTGTATTGGGTTTTTTGTTTTATTAATATTAAGCTGCATGAGCTGTTTATATATATTGGAGATTAAACCTTTGTCCATTGATTCGTTTGTGAACGTTTTCGCCCATTCTGAGGGTTGCCTTTCTCCATTCCCGTTTTTTTTAACAAAGAAAGAAAGAAAGCAAAAGAAGCAGAACACTAATGTGCGTGAAATATGCCTCTTGAAACTGTCGTTTTGAAATATGGACGTCTTTTGAATTTTTTGGTCGATATATGACCCCAGGATTTGTTTTCAGGGCAGGTGTCATTTACAGGCCTGTAATGATTTGGAATATCCACTGACCATTAGCGCTGGCATTAAACCTGCAGTTGTGTGAAACGGCCCCAAGGTGGCAGCAGTTCTCCCTTACCAAATCTGGTTACTAGGGCAGCAGAGCCTCAATGGAAGTCGTGTTCGAGATTGGAATGTAGAACGGAATGTGCCAGGAGAAAGCCCCTCAAGTTTGTCTCACTACTTCTTGTTCGTGTTTTTAATTTAATTTTTTATTTTTTATTACAGCAAGTTTGAGTACAACGTTTAGCTTGTTGTAGGTGTGCAAGAGGTGGTTCTTTTACACATATACATATGTCTGTTCTTCCTGGGATCCTTTTCCCATGTACGTTATGACAGAATGTTGAGTAGTCTTCTCTTGGTACTCCGTAGGTGTTTGGTGATTATATACGTCTACTGTGTTTGTATCTGTCTGTTAACCCCAATATCGTAATGAATTCAATCCTCACACCTTTCCTTTGGTGAACCATAAGTTTGTTTAATGAATCTGTGATTGCCCTTCTCCGTGGAAATATCTGCCCTGGTATCAATTTATAGGTAACACCTATAAGTGATATGATATGATATGTGTCTTTCACTTTCTGACTTACTCCAAGTCACGTGATTACCTCGAGACTCATCTACGGTGCTGCAAATGGCATTGTGTCCTTTTTCTCCTTGGCGAATATTCTGTCTTAGCGAGGTCCATTTTCTGCAATGTGATTCCCTGAGGGCTGAGGATTAGCTGACCTGGGCAGCCTGACCCTGCCGGCAAGCCCTCCCCAGGTGTGCCTGGGTTGAGGTCAATATAAACAGCACTCCAGGCAGCAATAGCCCCTGCAGCTGTGCCTTACTCCATATTCTCTGCCCCGTCAGCAGTCTCGGGGCTGTGCTGGTGGGAGGGTGTGAGGGTCCACGGCTTTGTGGGTGGCCCGGTGTGAGTGGGGCTCTGCTGGACTTTCGGCAGGAGTTGCCAGGCTGCCACCTGTAAAGAAGAGGATGTGTCACCCATAACTTCCACTGGAATATCTCTCCGGGCTGAGGTGAGGAAGGAAAAAAAGGAGTGGGGGCCGGGACAGGTGGGGTATCTCAGGCAGGGCAATAGAAAGCTTCCAGAAGAGCGCCCGTGGCCAGTACCATCCTGGCTGACCTGCTGGCACCAAGTTGGCCTGCATGCTGTCGCTGGTGTGGCTCCACGGCCCTTCCTCTAGGCTTTCAAGCCCTTGTACATATTCAGGTGTTTCACCTGGGAAGGGTGGGAACAGTTCAGCAGCATCTGGCCTGGGGCTCAGCTCACGTTTACTCACAGAGGCCTCGGCACGGTCTCCCAGCTTTGCAATGAGGATGCTCCTGGCGTGGGCGGGCGGGGCTGCTGGCTGTATGGGAGATGATTCCCCACCTCTGACCAATTTCAGAATTGTTTACCACTGGAGCAAGTGCCTTGGTAGTGTTTTCCTCTGTATAACTGTTAGGTTCAGTTTTTTTTTTTCTTTTTTGGTTCAAGTTAGATTTTATTCCTGATTTATGTATTTATAGATATAAGCATGGAAATAATTCATTCGTATAAATACATCAGTGTGAATGGAAGAACTTTTTTTCTGTTTTATTTTTACATTTTATTTTTTAAAATTTTGAAATTTAATTTTAGTTATTTTTTTATACAGTAGGTTATTATTAGTTATCTATTTTATGCATAGAGATGTATACAGGTCAATCCTAATCTCCCAACTCATCCCACCACCACCACCCCATGACTTGCACCACTTTGTGTCCATACGTTTGTTCTCTACCTCTGTGTCTCTATTTCTGCCCTGCAAACCAGTTCATCTCTACCATTTTTCTAGGTTCCACATATAGGCATTAATATACAATATTTGTTTTTCTCTTTCTGACTTACTTCACTCTGTATGACAGTCTCTAGATCCATCAACTTCTCTACAAATGACCCAGTTTCATTCCTTTTTATGGCTGAGTAATATTCCATTTTATATATGTACCACATCTTTATCCATTCGTCTGTCTGTGGGCATTTATGTTGCTTCTATAACCTGGCTATTGTAAATAGTGATGCAATGAACATTGTGGTGAATGTGTCTCTGTGATTTATGGTTTTCTCTGGGTATATGCCCAGAAGTGGGATTGCTGGATCCTATGGTAATTCTCTTTTTAGTTTTTTAAAGGAACCTCCATACTGTTCTCCTTAGTGACTGTATCAATTTACATTCCCACCAATAGCGGAAGAGGGTTCCTTTTGTCCACACCCTCCCCAGAACTTGTTGTTTGTAGATTATCTGATGATGCCGATTCTAACAGGTGTGAGGTCTTACCTCATTGTAGTTTTGATTTGCATTTCTCTAATAATTAGTGATGTTGAGCAGCTTTTCATGTGCGTCTTGGCCATCTCTGTGTCTTCTTTGAAGAAACGTCTCTTTAGATCTTCTGCCCATTTTTGTATTGGGTTTTTTGTTTTATTAATATTAAGCTGCATGAGCTGTTTATATATATTGGAGATTAAACCTTTGTCCATTGATTCGTTTGTGAACGTTTTCGCCCATTCTGAGGGTTGCCTTTCTCCTTTCCCGTTTTTTTTAACAAAGAAAGAAAGAAAGCAAAAGAAGCAGAACACTAATGTGCGTGAAATATGCCTCTTGAAACTGTCGTTTTGAAATATGGACGTCTTTTGAATTTTTTGGTCGATATATGACCCCAGGATTTGTTTTCAGGGCAGGTGTCATTTACAGGCCTGTAATGATTTGGAATATCCACTGACCATTAGCGCTGGCATTAAACCTGCAGTTGTGTGAAACGGCCACAAGGTGGCAGCAGTTCTCCCTTACCAAATCTGGTTACTAGGGCAGCAGAGCCTCAATGGAAGTCGTGTTCGAGATTGGAATGTAGAACGGAATGTGCCAGGAGAAAGCCCCTCAAGTTTGTCTCACTACTTCTTGTTCGTGTTTTTAATTTAATTTTTTATTTTTTATTACAGCAAGTTTGAGTACAACGTTTAGCTTGTTGTAGGTGTGCAAGAGGTGGTTCTTTTACACATATACATATGTCTGTTCTTCCTGGGATCCTTTTCCCATGTACGTTATGACAGAATGTTGAGTAGTCTTCTCTTGGTACTCCGTAGGTCTTTGGTGATTATATACGTCTACTGTGTTTGTATCTGTCTGTTAACCCCAATATCGTAATGAATTCAATCCTCACACCTTTCCTTTGGTGAACCATAAGTTTGTTTAATGAATCTGTGATTGCCCTTCTCCGTGGAAATATCTGCCCTGGTATCAATTTATAGGTAACACCTATAAGTGATATGATATGATATGTGTCTTTCACTTTCTGACTTACTCCAAGTCACGTGATTACCTCGAGACTCATCTACGGTGCTGCAAATGGCATTGTGTCCTTTTTCTCCTTGGCGAATATTCTGTCTTAGCGAGGTCCATTTTCTGCAATGTGATTCCCTGAGGGCTGAGGATTAGCTGACCTGGGCAGCCTGACCCTGCCGGCAAGCCCTCCCCAGGTGTGCCTGGGTTGAGGTCAATATAAACAGCACTCCAGGCAGCAATAGCCCCTGCAGCTGTGCCTGACTCCATATCCTCTGCCCCGTCAGCAGTCTCGGGGCTGTGCTGGTGGGAGGCTGTGAGGGTCCATGGCTTTGTGGGTGGCCCGCTGTGAGTGGGGCTCTGCTGGACTTTCGGCAGGAGTTGCCATGCTGCCACCTGTAAAGAAGAGGATGTGTCACCCATAACTTCCACTGGAATATCTCTCCGGGCTGAGGTGAGGAAGGAAAAAAAGGAGTGGGGGCCGGGACAGGAGGGTTATCTCAGGCAGGGCAATAGAAAGCTTCCAGAAGAGCGCCCGTGGCCAGTACCATCCTGGCTGACCTGCAGGCACCAAGTTGGCCTGCGTACTGTCGCTGGTGTGGCTCCACGGCCCTTCCTCTAGGCTTTCAAGCCCTTGTACATATTCAGGTGTTTCACCTGGGAAGGGTGGGAACAGTTCAGCAGCATCTGGCCTGGGGCTCAGCTCACGTTTACTCACAGAGGCCTCGGCACGGTCTCCCAGCTTTGCAATGAGGATGCTCCTTGCGTGGGCGGGCGGGGCTGCTGGCTGTATGGGAGATGATTCCCCACCTCTGACCAATTTCAGAATTGTTTACCACTGGAGCAAGTGCCTTGGTAGTGTTTTCATCTGTATAACTGTTAGGTTCAGTTATTTTTTTTTCTTTTTTGGTTCAAGTTAGATTTTATTGCTCATTTATGTATTTATAGATATAAGCATGGAAATAATTCATTCGTATAAATACATCAGTGTGAATGGAAGAACTTTTTTTGTTTTATTTTTACATTTTATTTTTTAAAATTTTGAAATTTAATTTTAGTTATTTTTTTATACAGCAGGTTATTATTAGTTATCTATTTTATGCATAGACATGTATACAGGTCAATCCTAATCTCCCAAGTCATCCCACCACCACCACCCCATGGCTTCCCCCACTTTGTGTCCATACGTTTGTTCTCTACCTCTGTGTCTCTATTTCTGCCCTGCAAACCAGTTCATCTCTACCATTTTTCTAGGTTCCACATATAGGCATTAATATACAATATTTGTTTTTCTCTTTCTGGCTTACTTCACTCTGTATGACAGTCTCTAGATCCATCAACTTCTCTACAAATGACCCAGTTTCATTCCTTTTTATGGCTGAGTAATATTCCATTTTATATATGTACCACATCTTTACCCATTCGTCTGTCTGTGGGCATTTATGTTGCTTCCATAACCTGGCTATTGTAAATAGTGCTGCAATGAACATTGTGGTGAATGTGTCTCTGTGATTTATGGTTTTCTCTGGGTATATGCCCAGAAGTGGGATTGCTGGATCCTATGGTAATTCTCTTTTTAGTTTTTTAAAGGAACCTCCATACTGTTCTCCATAGTGACTGTATCAATTTACATTCCCACCAATAGCGGAAGAGGGTTCCTTTTGTCCACACCCTCCCCAGAATTTGTTGTTTGTAGATTATCTGATGATGCCGATTCTAACAGGTGTGAGGTCTTACCTCATTGTAGTTTTGATTTTCATTTCTCTAATAATTAGTGATGTTGAGCAGCTTTTCATGTGCGTCTTGGCCATCTCTGTGTCTTCTTTGAAGAAACGTCTCTTTAGATCTTCTGCCCATTTATGTATTGGGTTGTTTGTTTTATTAATATTAAGCTGCATGAGCTGTTTATATATATTGGAGATTAAACCTTTGTCCATTGATTCGTTTGTGAACGTTTTCGCCCATTCTGAGGGTTGCCTCTTTCCATTCCCGTTTTTTTTAACAAAGAAAGAAAGAAAGCAAAAGAAGCAGAACACTAATGTGCGTGAAATATGCCTCTTGAAACTGTCGTTTTGAAATATGGACGTCTTTTGAATTTTTTGGTCGATATATGACCCCAGGATTTGTTTTCAGGGCAGGTGTCATTTACAGGCCTGTAATGATTTGGAATATCCACTGACCATTAGCGCTGGCATTAAACCTGCAGTTGTGTGAAACGGCCACAAGGTGGCAGCAGTTCTCCCTTACCAAATCTGGTTACTAGGGCAGCAGAGCCTCAATGGAAGTCGTGTTCGAGATTGGAATGTAGAACGGAATGTGCCAGGAGAAAGCCCCTCAAGTTTGTCTCACTACTTCTTGTTCGTGTTTTTAATTTAATTTTTTATTTTTTATTACAGCAAGTTTGAGTACAACGTTTAGCTTGTTGTAGGTGTGCAAGAGGTGGTTCTTTTACACATATACATATGTCTGTTCTTCCTGGGATCCTTTTCCCATGTACGTTATGACAGAATGTTGAGTAGTCTTCTCTTGGTACTCCGTAGGTCTTTGGTGATTATATACGTCTACTGTGTTTGTATCTGTCTGTTAACCCCAATATCGTAATGAATTCAATCCTCACACCTTTCCTTTGGTGAACCATAAGTTTGTTTAATGAATCTGTGATTGCCCTTCTCCGTGGAAATATCTGCCCTGGTATCAATTTATAGGTAACACCTATAAGTGATATGATATGATATGTGTCTTTCACTTTCTGACTTACTCCAAGTCACGTGATTACCTCGAGACTCATCTACGGTGCTGCAAATGGCATTGTGTCCTTTTTCTCCTTGGCGAATATTCTGTCTTAGCGAGGTCCATTTTCTGCAATGTGATTCCCTGAGGGCTGAGGATTAGCTGACCTGGGCAGCCTGACCCTGCCGGCAAGCCCTCCCCAGGTGTGCCTGGGTTGAGGTCAATATAAACAGCACTCCAGGCAGCAATAGCCCCTGCAGCTGTGCCTGACTCCATATCCTCTGCCCCGTCAGCAGTCTCGGGGCTGTGCTGGTGGGAGGCTGTGAGGGTCCATGGCTTTGTGGGTGGCCCGCTGTGAGTGGGGCTCTGCTGGACTTTCGGCAGGAGTTGCCATGCTGCCACCTGTAAAGAAGAGGATGTGTCACCCATAACTTCCACTGGAATATCTCTCCGGGCTGAGGTGAGGAAGGAATAAAAGGAGTGGGGGCCGGGACAGGAGGGGTATCTCAGGCAGGGCAATAGAAAGCTTCCAGAAGAGCGCCCGTGGCCAGTACCATCCTGGCTGACCTGCAGGCACCAAGTTGGCCTGCGTACTGTCGCTGGTGTGGCTCCACGGCCCTTCCTCTAGGCTTTCAAGCCCTTGTACATATTCAGGTGTTTCACCTGGGAAGGGTGGGAACAGTTCAGCAACATCTGGCCTGGGGCTCAGCTCACGTTTACTCACAGAGGCCTCGGCACGGTCTCCCAGCTTTGCAATGAGGATGCTCCTTGCGTGGGAGGGCGGGGCTGCTGGCTGTATGGGAGATGATTCCCCACCTCTGACCAATTTCAGAATTGTTTACCACTGGAGCAAGTGCCTTGGTAGTGTTTTCCTCTGTATAACTGTTAGTTTCAGTTTTTTTTTCTTTTTTGGTTCAAGTTAGATTTTATTCCTCATTTATGTATTTATAGATATAAGCATGGAAATAATTCATTCGTATAAATACATCAGTGTGAATGGAAGAACTTTTTTTCTGTTTTATTTTTACATTTTATTTTTTAAAATTTTGAAATTTAATTTTAGTTATTTTTTATACAGTAGGTTATTATTAGTTATCTATTTTATGCATAGACATGTATACAGGTCAATCCTAATCTCCCAAGTCATCCCACCACCACCACCCCATGGCTTCCCCCACTTTGTGTCCATACGTTTGTTCTCTACCTCTGTGTCTCTATTTCTGCCCTGCAAACCAGTTCATCTCTACCATTTTTCTAGGTTCCACATATAGGCATTAATATACAATATTTGATTTTCTCTTTCTGGCTTACTTCACTCTGTATGACAGTCTCTAGATCCATCAACTTCTCTACAAATGACCCAGTTTCATTCCTTTTTATGGCTGAGTAATATTCCATTTTATATATGTACCACATCTTTATCCATTCGTCTGTCTGTGGGCATTTATGTTGCTTCCATAACCTGGCTATTGTAAATAGTGCTGCAATGAACATTGTGGTGAATGTGTCTCTGTGATTTATGGTTTTCTCTGGGTATATGCCCAGAAGTGGGATTGCTGGATCCTATGGTAATTCTCTTTTTAGTTTTTTAAAGGAACCTCCATACTGTTCTCCATAGTGACTGTATCAATTTACATTCCCACCAATAGCGGAAGAGGGTTCCTTTTGTCCACACCCTCCCCAGAATTTGTTGTTTGTAGATTATCTGATGATGCCGATTCTCACAGGTGTGAGGTCTTACCTCATTGTAGTTTTGATTTGCATTTCTCTAATAATTAGTGATGTTGAGCAGCTTTTCATGTGCGTCTTGGCCATCTCTGTGTCTTCTTTGAAGAAACGTCTCTTTAGATCTTCTGCCCATTTTTGTATTGGGTTTTTTGTTTTATTAATATTAAGCTGCATGAGCTGTTTATATATATTGGAGATTAAACCTTTGTCCATTGATTCGTTTGTGAACGTTTTCGCCCATTCTGAGGGTTGCCTTTCTCCATTCCCGTTTTTTTTAACAAAGAAAGAAAGAAAGCAAAAGAAGCAGAACACTAATGTGCGTGAAATATGCCTCTTGAAACTGTCGTTTTGAAATATGGACGTCTTTTGAATTTTTTGGTCGATATATGACCCCAGGATTTGTTTTCAGGGCAGGTGTCATTTACAGGCCTGTAATGATTTGGAATATCCACTGACCATTAGCGCTGGCATTAAACCTGCAGTTGTGTGAAACGGCCCCAAGGTGGCAGCAGTTCTCCCTTACCAAATCTGGTTACTAGGGCAGCAGAGCCTCAATGGAAGTCGTGTTCGAGATTGGAATGTAGAACGGAATGTGCCAGGAGAAAGCCCCTCAAGTTTGTCTCACTACTTCTTGTTCGTGTTTTTAATTTAATTTTTTATTTTTTATTACAGCAAGTTTGAGTACAACGTTTAGCTTGTTGTAGGTGTGCAAGAGGTGGTTCTTTTACACATATACATATGTCTGTTCTTCCTGGGATCCTTTTCCCATGTACGTTATGACAGAATGTTGAGTAGTCTTCTCTTGGTACTCCGTAGGTGTTTGGTGATTATATACGTCTACTGTGTTTGTATCTGTCTGTTAACCCCAATATCGTAATGAATTCAATCCTCACACCTTTCCTTTGGTGAACCATAAGTTTGTTTAATGAATCTGTGATTGCCCTTCTCCGTGGAAATATCTGCCCTGGTATCAATTTATAGGTAACACCTATAAGTGATATGATATGATATGTGTCTTTCACTTTCTGACTTACTCCAAGTCACGTGATTACCTCGAGACTCATCTACGGTGCTGCAAATGGCATTGTGTCCTTTTTCTCCTTGGCGAATATTCTGTCTTAGCGAGGTCCATTTTCTGCAATGTGATTCCCTGAGGGCTGAGGATTAGCTGACCTGGGCAGCCTGACCCTGCCGGCAAGCCCTCCCCAGGTGTGCCTGGGTTGAGGTCAATATAAACAGCACTCCAGGCAGCAATAGCCCCTGCAGCTGTGCCTTACTCCATATTCTCTGCCCCGTCAGCAGTCTCGGGGCTGTGCTGGTGGGAGGGTGTGAGGGTCCACGGCTTTGTGGGTGGCCCGGTGTGAGTGGGGCTCTGCTGGACTTTCTGCAGGAGTTGCCAGGCTGCCACCTGTAAAGAAGAGGATGTGTCACCCATAACTTCCACTGGAATATCTCTCCGGGCTGAGGTGAGGAAGGAAAAAAAGGAGTGGGGGCCGGGACAGGTGGGGTATCTCAGGCAGGGCAATAGAAAGCTTCCAGAAGAGCGCCCGTGGCCAGTACCATCCTGGCTGACCTGCTGGCACCAAGTTGGCCTGCATGCTGTCGCTGGTGTGGCTCCACGGCCCTTCCTCTAGGCTTTCAAGCCCTTGTACATATTCAGGTGTTTCACCTGGGAAGGGTGGGAACAGTTCAGCAGCATCTGGCCTGGGGCTCAGCTCACGTTTACTCACAGAGGCCTCGGCACGGTCTCCCAGCTTTGCAATGAGGATGCTCCTGGCGTGGGCGGGCGGGGCTGCTGGCTGTATGGGAGATGATTCCCCACCTCTGACCAATTTCAGAATTGTTTACCACTGGAGCAAGTGCCTTGGTAGTGTTTTCCTCTGTATAACTGTTAGGTTCAGTTTTTTTTTTTCTTTTTTGGTTCAAGTTAGATTTTATTCCTGATTTATGTATTTATAGATATAAGCATGGAAATAATTCATTCGTATAAATACATCAGTGTGAATGGAAGAACTTTTTTTCTGTTTTATTTTTACATTTTATTTTTTAAAATTTTGAAATTTAATTTTAGTTATTTTTTTATACAGTAGGTTATTATTAGTTATCTATTTTATGCATAGAGATGTATACAGGTCAATCCTAATCTCCCAACTCATCCCACCACCACCACCCCATGACTTGCACCACTTTGTGTCCATACGTTTGTTCTCTACCTCTGTGTCTCTATTTCTGCCCTGCAAACCAGTTCATCTCTACCATTTTTCTAGGTTCCACATATAGGCATTAATATACAATATTTGTTTTTCTCTTTCTGACTTACTTCACTCTGTATGACAGTCTCTAGATCCATCAACTTCTCTACAAATGACCCAGTTTCATTCCTTTTCATGGCTGAGTAATATTCCATTTTATATATGTACCACATCTTTATCCATTCGTCTGTCTGTGGGCATTTATGTTGCTTCTATAACCTGGCTATTGTAAATAGTGATGCAATGAACATTGTGGTGAATGTGTCTCTGTGATTTATGGTTTTCTCTGGGTATATGCCCAGAAGTGGGATTGCTGGATCCTATGGTAATTCTCTTTTTAGTTTTTTAAAGGAACCTCCATACTGTTCTCCTTAGTGACTGTATCAATTTACATTCCCACCAATAGCGGAAGAGGGTTCCTTTTGTCCACACCCTCCCCAGAACTTGTTGTTTGTAGATTATCTGATGATGCCGATTCTAACAGGTGTGAGGTCTTACCTCATTGTAGTTTTGATTTGCATTTCTCTAATAATTAGTGATGTTGAGCAGCTTTTCATGTGCGTCTTGGCCATCTCTGTGTCTTCTTTGAAGAAACGTCTCTTTAGATCTTCTGCCCATTTTTGTATTGGGTTTTTTGTTTTATTAATATTAAGCTGCATGAGCTGTTTATATATATTGGAGATTAAACCTTTGTCCATTGATTCGTTTGTGAACGTTTTCGCCCATTCTGAGGGTTGCCTTTCTCCTTTCCCGTTTTTTTTAACAAAGAAAGAAAGAAAGCAAAAGAAGCAGAACACTAATGTGCGTGAAATATGCCTCTTGAAACTGTCGTTTTGAAATATGGACGTCTTTTGAATTTTTTGGTCGATATATGACCCCAGGATTTGTTTTCAGGGCAGGTGTCATTTACAGGCCTGTAATGATTTGGAATATCCACTGACCATTAGCGCTGGCATTAAACCTGCAGTTGTGTGAAACGGCCACAAGGTGGCAGCAGTTCTCCCTTACCAAATCTGGTTACTAGGGCAGCAGAGCCTCAATGGAAGTCGTGTTCTAGATTGGAATGTAGAACGGAATGTGCCAGGAGAAAGCCCCTCAAGTTTGTCTCACTACTTCTTGTTCGTGTTTTTAATTTAATTTTTTATTTTTTATTACAGCAAGTTTGAGTACAACGTTTAGCTTGTTGTAGGTGTGCAAGAGGTGGTTCTTTTACACATATACATATGTCTGTTCTTCCTGGGATCCTTTTCCCATGTACGTTATGACAGAATGTTGAGTAGTCTTCTCTTGGTACTCCGTAGGTCTTTGGTGATTATATACGTCTACTGTGTTTGTATCTGTCTGTTAACCCCAATATCGTAATGAATTCAATCCTCACACCTTTCCTTTGGTGAACCATAAGTTTGTTTAATGAATCTGTGATTGCCCTTCTCCGTGGAAATATCTGCCCTGGTATCAATTTATAGGTAACACCTATAAGTGATATGATATGATATGTGTCTTTCACTTTCTGACTTACTCCAAGTCACGTGATTACCTCGAGACTCATCTACGGTGCTGCAAATGGCATTGTGTCCTTTTTCTCCTTGGCGAATATTCTGTCTTAGCGAGGTCCATTTTCTGCAATGTGATTCCCTGAGGGCTGAGGATTAGCTGACCTGGGCAGCCTGACCCTGCCGGCAAGCCCTCCCCAGGTGTGCCTGGGTTGAGGTCAATATAAACAGCACTCCAGGCAGCAATAGCCCCTGCAGCTGTGCCTGACTCCATATCCTCTGCCCCGTCAGCAGTCTCGGGGCTGTGCTGGTGGGAGGCTGTGAGGGTCCATGGCTTTGTGGGTGGCCCGCTGTGAGTGGGGCTCTGCTGGACTTTCGGCAGGAGTTGCCATGCTGCCACCTGTAAAGAAGAGGATGTGTCACCCATAACTTCCACTGGAATATCTCTCCGGGCTGAGGTGAGGAAGGAAAAAAAGGAGTGGGGGCCGGGACAGGAGGGGTATCTCAGGCAGGGCAATAGAAAGCTTCCAGAAGAGCGCCCGTGGCCAGTACCATCCTGGCTGACCTGCAGGCACCAAGTTGGCCTGCGTACTGTCGCTGGTGTGGCTCCACGGCCCTTCCTCTAGGCTTTCAAGCCCTTGTACATATTCAGGTGTTTCACCTGGGAAGGCTGGGAACAGTTCAGCAGCATCTGGCCTGGGGCTCAGCTCACGTTTACTCACAGAGGCCTCGGCACGGTCTCCCAGCTTTGCAATGAGGATGCTCCTTGCGTGGGCGGGCGGGGCTGCTGGCTGTATGGGAGATGATTCCCCACCTCTGACCAATTTCAGAATTGTTTACCACTGGAGCAAGTGCCTTGGTAGTGTTTTCATCTGTATAACTGTTAGGTTCAGTTATTTTTTTTTCTTTTTTGGTTCAAGTTAGATTTTATTCCTCATTTATGTATTTATAGATATAAGCATGGAAATAATTCATTCGTATAAATACATCAGTGTGAATGGAAGAACTTTTTTTGTTTTATTTTTACATTTTATTTTTTAAAATTTTGAAATTTAATTTTAGTTATTTTTTTATACAGCAGGTTATTATTAGTTATCTATTTTATGCATAGACATGTATACAGGTCAATCCTAATCTCCCAAGTCATCCCACCACCACCACCCCATGGCTTCCCCCACTTTGTGTCCATACGTTTGTTCTCTACCTCTGTGTCTCTATTTCTGCCCTGCAAACCAGTTCATCTCTACCATTTTTCTAGGTTCCACATATAGGCATTAATATACAATATTTGTTTTTCTCTTTCTGGCTTACTTCACTCTGTATGACAGTCTCTAGATCCATCAACTTCTCTACAAATGACCCAGTTTCATTCCTTTTTATGGCTGAGTAATATTCCATTTTATATATGTACCACATCTTTACCCATTCGTCTGTCTGTGGGCATTTATGTTGCTTCCATAACCTGGCTATTGTAAATAGTGCTGCAATGAACATTGTGGTGAATGTGTCTCTGTGATTTATGGTTTTCTCTGGGTATATGCCCAGAAGTGGGATTGCTGGATCCTATGGTAATTCTCTTTTTAGTTTTTTAAAGGAACCTCCATACTGTTCTCCCTAGTGACTGTATCAATTTACATTCCCACCAATAGCGGAAGAGGGTTCCTTTTGTCCACACCCTCCCCAGAATTTGTTGTTTGTAGATTATCTGATGATGCCGATTCTAACAGGTGTGAGGTCTTACCTCATTGTAGTTTTGATTTTCATTTCTCTAATAATTAGTGATGTTGAGCAGCTTTTCATGTGCGTCTTGGCCATCTCTGTGTCTTCTTTGAAGAAACGTCTCTTTAGATCTTCTGCCCATTTATGTATTGGGTTGTTTGTTTTATTAATATTAAGCTGCATGAGCTGTTTATATATATTGGAGATTAAACCTTTGTCCATTGATTCGTTTGTGAACGTTTTCGCCCATTCTGAGGGTTGCCTCTTTCCATTCCCGTTTTTTTTAACAAAGAAAGAAAGAAAGCAAAAGAAGCAGAACACTAATGTGCGTGAAATATGCCTCTTGAAACTGTCGTTTTGAAATATGGACGTCTTTTGAATTTTTTGGTCGATATATGACCCCAGGATTTGTTTTCAGGGCAGGTGTCATTTACAGGCCTGTAATGATTTGGAATATCCACTGACCATTAGCGCTGGCATTAAACCTGCAGTTGTGTGAAACGGCCACAAGGTGGCAGCAGTTCTCCCTTACCAAATCTGGTTACTAGGGCAGCAGAGCCTCAATGGAAGTCGTGTTCGAGATTGGAATGTAGAACGGAATGTGCCAGGAGAAAGCCCCTCAAGTTTGTCTCACTACTTCTTGTTCGTGTTTTTAATTTAATTTTTTATTTTTTATTACAGCAAGTTTGAGTACAACGTTTAGCTTGTTGTAGGTGTGCAAGAGGTGGTTCTTTTACACATATACATATGTCTGTTCTTCCTGGGATCCTTTTCCCATGTACGTTATGACAGAATGTTGAGTAGTCTTCTCTTGGTACTCCGTAGGTCTTTGGTGATTATATACGTCTACTGTGTTTGTATCTGTCTGTTAACCCCAATATCGTAATGAATTCAATCCTCACACCTTTCCTTTGGTGAACCATAAGTTTGTTTAATGAAACTGTGATTGCCCTTCTCCGTGGAAATATCTGCCCTGGTATCAATTTAGAGGTAACACCTATAAGTGATATGATATGATATGTGTCTTTCACTTTCTGACTTACTCCAAGTCACGTGATTACCTCGAGACTCATCTACGGTGCTGCAAATGGCATTGTGTCCTTTTTCTCCTTGGCGAATATTCTGTCTTAGCGAGGTCCATTTTCTGCAATGTGATTCCCTGAGGGCTGAGGATTAGCTGACCTGAGCAGCCTGACCCTGCCGGCAAGCCCTCCCCAGGTGTGCCTGGGTTGAGGTCAATATAAACAGCACTCCAGGCAGCAATAGCCCCTGCAGCTGTGCCTTACTCCATATTCTCTGCCCCGTCAGCAGTCTCGGGGCTGTGCTGGTGGGAGGGTGTGAGGGTCCACGGCTTTGTGGGTGGCCCGGTGTGAGTGGGGCTCTGCTGGACTTTCGGCAGGAGTTGCCATGCTGCCACCTGTAAAGAAGAGGATGTGTCACCCATAACTTCCACTGGAATATCTCTCCGGGCTGAGGTGAGGAAGGAAAAAAGGAGTTGGGGCCGGGACAGGTGGGGTATCTCAGGCAGGGCAATAGAAAGCTTCCAGAAGAGCGCCCGAGGCCAGTACCATCCTGGCTGACCTGCTGGCACCAAGTTGGCCTGCATGCTGTCGCTGGTGTGGCTCCACGGCCCTTCCTCTAGGCTTTCAAGCCCTTGTACATATTCAGGTGTTTCACCTGGGAAGGGTGGGAACAGTTCAGCAGCATCTGGCCTGGGGCTCAGCTCACGTTTACTCACAGAGGCCTCGGCACGGTCTCCCAGCTTTGCAATGAGGATGCTCCTGGCGTGGGCGGGCGGGGCTGCTGGCTGTATGGGAGATGATTCCCCACCTCTGACCAATTTCAGAATTGTTTACCACTGGAGCAAGTGCCTTGGTAGTGTTTTCCTCTGTATAACTGTTAGGTTCAGTTTTTTTTTTTCTTTTTTGGTTCAAGTTAGATTTTATTCCTGATTTATGTATTTATAGATATAAGCATGGAAATAATTAATTCGTATAAATACATCAGTGTGAATGGAAGAACTTTTTTTCTGTTTTATTTTTACATTTTATTTTTTAAAATTTTGAAATTTAATTTTAGTTATTTTTTATACAGTAGGTTATTATTAGTTATCTATTTTATGCATACACATGTATACAGGTCAATCCTAATCTCCCAACTCATCCCACCACCACCACCCCATGGCTTCCCCCACTTTGTGTCCATACGTTTGTTCTCTACCTCTGTGTCTCTATTTCTGCCCTGCAAACCAGTTCATCTCTACCATTTTTCTAGGTTCCACATATAGGCATTAATATACAATATTTGTTTTTCTCTTTCTGACTTACTTCACTCTGTATGACAGTCTCTAGATCCATCAACTTCTCTACAAATGACCCAGTTTCATTCCTTTTTATGGCTGAGTAATATTCCATTTTATATATGTACCACATCTTTATCCATTCGTCTGTCTGTGGGCATTTATGTTGCTTCCATAACCTGGCTATTGTAAATAGTGCTGCAATGAACATTGTGGTGAATGTGTCTCTGTGATTTATGGTTTTCTCTGGGTATATGCCCAGAAGTGGGATTGCTGGATCCTATGGTAATTCTCTTTTTAGTTTTTTAAAGGAACCTCCATACTGTTCTCCATAGTGACTGTATCAATTTACATTCCCACCAATAGCAGAAGAGGGTTCCTTTTGTCCACACCCTCCCCAGAATTTGTTGTTTGTAGATTATCTGATGATGCCGATTCTAACAGGTGTGAGGTCTTACCTCATTGTAGTTTTGATTTGCATTTCTCTAATAATTAGTGATGTTGAGCAGCTTTTCATGTGCGTCTTGGCCATCTCTGTGTCTTCTTTGAAGAAACGTCTCTTTAGATCTTCTGCCCATTTTTGTATTGGGTTGTTTGTTTTATTAATATTAAGCTGCATGAGCTGTTTATATATATTGGAGATTAAACCTTTGTCCATTGATTCGTTTGTGAACGTTTTTGCCCATTCTGAGGGTTGCCTTTCTCCATTCCCGTTTTTTTTAACAAAGAAAGAAAGAAAGCAAAAGAAGCAGAACACTAATGTGCGTGAAATATGCCTCTTGAAACTGTCGTTTTGAAATATGGACGTCTTTTGAATTTTTTGGTCGATATATGACCCCAGGATTTGTTTTCAGGGCAGGTGTCATTTACAGGCCTGTAATGATTTGGAATATCCACTGACCATTAGCGCTGGCATTAAACCTGCAGTTGTGTGAAACGGCCCCAAGGTGGCAGCAGTTCTCCCTTACCAAATCTGGTTACTAGGGCAGCAGAGCCTCAATGGAAGTCGTGTTCGAGATTGGAATGTAGAACGGAATGTGCCAGGAGAAAGCCCCTCAAGTTTGTCTCACTACTTCTTGTTCGTGTTTTTAATTTAATTTTTAATTTTTTATTACAGCAAGTTTGAGTACAACGTTTAGCTTGTTGTAGGTGTGCAAGAGGTGGTTCTTTTACACATATACATATGTCTGTTCTTCCTGGGATCCTTTTCCCATGTACGTTATGACAGAATGTTGAGTAGTCTTCTCTTGGTACTCCGTAGGTCTTTGGTGATTATATACGTCTACTGTGTTTGTATCTGTCTGTTAACCCCAATATCGTAATGAATTCAATCCTCACACCTTTCCTTTGGTGAACCATAAGTTTGTTTAATGAATCTGTGATTGCCCTTCTCCGTGGAAATATCTGCCCTGGTATCAATTTATAGGTAACACCTATAAGTGATATGATATGATATGTGTCTTTCACTTTCTGACTTACTCCAAGTCACGTGATTACCTCGAGACTCATCTACGGTGCTGCAAATGGCATTGTGTCCTTTTTCTCCTTGGCGAATATTCTGTCTTAGCGAGGTCCATTTTCTGCAATGTGTTTCCCTGAGGGCTGAGGATTAGCTGACCTGGGCAGCCTGACCCTGCCGGCAAGCCCTCCCCAGGTGTGCCTGGGTTGAGGTCAATATAAACAGCACTCCAGGCAGCAATAGCCCCTGCAGCTGTGCCTTACTCCATATTCTCTGCCCCGTCAGCAGTCTCGGGGCTGTGCTGGTGGGAGGGTGTGAGGGTCCACGGCTTTGTGGGTGGCCCGGTGTGAGTGGGGCTCTGCTGGACTTTCTGCAGGAGTTGCCAGGCTGCCACCTGTAAAGAAGAGGATGTGTCACCCATAACTTCCACTGGAATATCTCTCCGGGCTGAGGTGAGGAAGGAAAAAAAGGAGTGGGGGCCGGGACAGGTGGGGTATCTCAGGCAGGGCAATAGAAAGCTTCCAGAAGAGCGCCCGTGGCCAGTACCATCCTGGCTGACCTGCTGGCACCAAGTTGGCCTGCATGCTGTCGCTGGTGTGGCTCCACGGCCCTTCCTCTAGGCTTTCAAGCCCTTGTACATATTCAGGTGTTTCACCTGGGAAGGGTGGGAACAGTTCAGCAGCATCTGGCCTGGGGCTCAGCTCACGTTTACTCACAGAGGCCTCGGCACGGTCTCCCAGCTTTGCAATGAGGATGCTCCTGGCGTGGGCGGGCGGGGCTGCTGGCTGTATGGGAGATGATTCCCCACCTCTGACCAATTTCAGAATTGTTTACCACTGGAGCAAGTGCCTTGGTAGTGTTTTCCTCTGTATAACTGTTAGGTTCAGTTTTTTTTTTTCTTTTTTGGTTCAAGTTAGATTTTATTCCTGATTTATGTATTTATAGATATAAGCATGGAAATAATTCATTCGTATAAATACATCAGTGTGAATGGAAGAACTTTTTTTCTGTTTTATTTTTACATTTTATTTTTTAAAATTTTGAAATTTAATTTTAGTTATTTTTTTATACAGTAGGTTATTATTAGTTATCTATTTTATGCATAGAGATGTATACAGGTCAATCCTAATCTCCCAACTCATCCCACCACCACCACCCCATGACTTGCACCACTTTGTGTCCATACGTTTGTTCTCTACCTCTGTGTCTCTATTTCTGCCCTGCAAACCAGTTCATCTCTACCATTTTTCTAGGTTCCACATATAGGCATTAATATACAATATTTGTTTTTCTCTTTCTGACTTACTTCACTCTGTATGACAGTCTCTAGATCCATCAACTTCTCTACAAATGACCCAGTTTCATTCCTTTTTATGGCTGAGTAATATTCCATTTTATATATGTACCACATCTTTATCCATTCGTCTGTCTGTGGGCATTTATGTTGCTTCTATAACCTGGCTATTGTAAATAGTGATGCAATGAACATTGTGGTGAATGTGTCTCTGTGATTTATGGTTTTCTCTGGGTATATGCCCAGAAGTGGGATTGCTGGATCCTATGGTAATTCTCTTTTTAGTTTTTTAAAGGAACCTCCATACTGTTCTCCTTAGTGACTGTATCAATTTACATTCCCACCAATAGCGGAAGAGGGTTCCTTTTGTCCACACCCTCCCCAGAACTTGTTGTTTGTAGATTATCTGATGATGCCGATTCTAACAGGTGTGAGGTCTTACCTCATTGTAGTTTTGATTTGCATTTCTCTAATAATTAGTGATGTTGAGCAGCTTTTCATGTGCGTCTTGGCCATCTCTGTGTCTTCTTTGAAGAAACGTCTCTTTAGATCTTCTGCCCATTTTTGTATTGGGTTTTTTGTTTTATTAATATTAAGCTGCATGAGCTGTTTATATATATTGGAGATTAAACCTTTGTCCATTGATTCGTTTGTGAACGTTTTCGCCCATTCTGAGGGTTGCCTTTCTCCTTTCCCGTTTTTTTTAACAAAGAAAGAAAGAAAGCAAAAGAAGCAGAACACTAATGTGCGTGAAATATGCCTCTTGAAACTGTCGTTTTGAAATATGGACGTCTTTTGAATTTTTTGGTCGATATATGACCCCAGGATTTGTTTTCAGGGCAGGTGTCATTTACAGGCCTGTAATGATTTGGAATATCCACTGACCATTAGCGCTGGCATTAAACCTGCAGTTGTGTGAAACGGCCACAAGGTGGCAGCAGTTCTCCCTTACCAAATCTGGTTACTAGGGCAGCAGAGCCTCAATGGAAGTCGTGTTCTAGATTGGAATGTAGAACGGAATGTGCCAGGAGAAAGCCCCTCAAGTTTGTCTCACTACTTCTTGTTCGTGTTTTTAATTTAATTTTTTATTTTTTATTACAGCAAGTTTGAGTACAACGTTTAGCTTGTTGTAGGTGTGCAAGAGGTGGTTCTTTTACACATATACATATGTCTGTTCTTCCTGGGATCCTTTTCCCATGTACGTTATGACAGAATGTTGAGTAGTCTTCTCTTGGTACTCCGTAGGTCTTTGGTGATTATATACGTCTACTGTGTTTGTATCTGTCTGTTAACCCCAATATCGTAATGAATTCAATCCTCACACCTTTCCTTTGGTGAACCATAAGTTTGTTTAATGAATCTGTGATTGCCCTTCTCCGTGGAAATATCTGCCCTGGTATCAATTTATAGGTAACACCTATAAGTGATATGATATGATATGTGTCTTTCACTTTCTGACTTACTCCAAGTCACGTGATTACCTCGAGACTCATCTACGGTGCTGCAAATGGCATTGTGTCCTTTTTCTCCTTGGCGAATATTCTGTCTTAGCGAGGTCCATTTTCTGCAATGTGATTCCCTGAGGGCTGAGGATTAGCTGACCTGGGCAGCCTGACCCTGCCGGCAAGCCCTCCCCAGGTGTGCCTGGGTTGAGGTCAATATAAACAGCACTCCAGGCAGCAATAGCCCCTGCAGCTGTGCCTGACTCCATATCCTCTGCCCCGTCAGCAGTCTCGGGGCTGTGCTGGTGGGAGGCTGTGAGGGTCCATGGCTTTGTGGGTGGCCCGCTGTGAGTGGGGCTCTGCTGGACTTTCGGCAGGAGTTGCCATGCTGCCACCTGTAAAGAAGAGGATGTGTCACCCATAACTTCCACTGGAATATCTCTCCGGGCTGAGGTGAGGAAGGAAAAAAAGGAGTGGGGGCCGGGACAGGAGGGGTATCTCAGGCAGGGCAATAGAAAGCTTCCAGAAGAGCGCCCGTGGCCAGTACCATCCTGGCTGACCTGCAGGCACCAAGTTGGCCTGCGTACTGTCGCTGGTGTGGCTCCACGGCCCTTCCTCTAGGCTTTCAAGCCCTTGTACATATTCAGGTGTTTCACCTGGGAAGGCTGGGAACAGTTCAGCAGCATCTGGCCTGGGGCTCAGCTCACGTTTACTCACAGAGGCCTCGGCACGGTCTCCCAGCTTTGCAATGAGGATGCTCCTTGCGTGGGCGGGCGGGGCTGCTGGCTGTATGGGAGATGATTCCCCACCTCTGACCAATTTCAGAATTGTTTACCACTGGAGCAAGTGCCTTGGTAGTGTTTTCATCTGTATAACTGTTAGGTTCAGTTATTTTTTTTTCTTTTTTGGTTCAAGTTAGATTTTATTCCTCATTTATGTATTTATAGATATAAGCATGGAAATAATTCATTCGTATAAATACATCAGTGTGAATGGAAGAACTTTTTTTGTTTTATTTTTACATTTTATTTTTTAAAATTTTGAAATTTAATTTTAGTTATTTTTTTATACAGCAGGTTATTATTAGTTATCTATTTTATGCATAGACATGTATACAGGTCAATCCTAATCTCCCAAGTCATCCCACCACCACCACCCCATGGCTTCCCCCACTTTGTGTCCATACGTTTGTTCTCTACCTCTGTGTCTCTATTTCTGCCCTGCAAACCAGTTCATCTCTACCATTTTTCTAGGTTCCACATATAGGCATTAATATACAATATTTGTTTTTCTCTTTCTGGCTTACTTCACTCTGTATGACAGTCTCTAGATCCATCAACTTCTCTACAAATGACCCAGTTTCATTCCTTTTTATGGCTGAGTAATATTCCATTTTATATATGTACCACATCTTTACCCATTCGTCTGTCTGTGGGCATTTATGTTGCTTCCATAACCTGGCTATTGTAAATAGTGCTGCAATGAACATTGTGGTGAATGTGTCTCTGTGATTTATGGTTTTCTCTGGGTATATGCCCAGAAGTGGGATTGCTGGATCCTATGGTAATTCTCTTTTTAGTTTTTTAAAGGAACCTCCATACTGTTCTCCCTAGTGACTGTATCAATTTACATTCCCACCAATAGCGGAAGAGGGTTCCTTTTGTCCACACCCTCCCCAGAATTTGTTGTTTGTAGATTATCTGATGATGCCGATTCTAACAGGTGTGAGGTCTTACCTCATTGTAGTTTTGATTTTCATTTCTCTAATAATTAGTGATGTTGAGCAGCTTTTCATGTGCGTCTTGGCCATCTCTGTGTCTTCTTTGAAGAAACGTCTCTTTAGATCTTCTGCCCATTTATGTATTGGGTTGTTTGTTTTATTAATATTAAGCTGCATGAGCTGTTTATATATATTGGAGATTAAACCTTTGTCCATTGATTCGTTTGTGAACGTTTTCGCCCATTCTGAGGGTTGCCTCTTTCCATTCCCGTTTTTTTTAACAAAGAAAGAAAGAAAGCAAAAGAAGCAGAACACTAATGTGCGTGAAATATGCCTCTTGAAACTGTCGTTTTGAAATATGGACGTCTTTTGAATTTTTTGGTCGATATATGACCCCAGGATTTGTTTTCAGGGCAGGTGTCATTTACAGGCCTGTAATGATTTGGAATATCCACTGACCATTAGCGCTGGCATTAAACCTGCAGTTGTGTGAAACGGCCACAAGGTGGCAGCAGTTCTCCCTTACCAAATCTGGTTACTAGGGCAGCAGAGCCTCAATGGAAGTCGTGTTCGAGATTGGAATGTAGAACGGAATGTGCCAGGAGAAAGCCCCTCAAGTTTGTCTCACTACTTCTTGTTCGTGTTTTTAATTTAATTTTTTATTTTTTATTACAGCAAGTTTGAGTACAACGTTTAGCTTGTTGTAGGTGTGCAAGAGGTGGTTCTTTTACACATATACATATGTCTGTTCTTCCTGGGATCCTTTTCCCATGTACGTTATGACAGAATGTTGAGTAGTCTTCTCTTGGTACTCCGTAGGTCTTTGGTGATTATATACGTCTACTGTGTTTGTATCTGTCTGTTAACCCCAATATCGTAATGAATTCAATCCTCACACCTTTCCTTTGGTGAACCATAAGTTTGTTTAATGAAACTGTGATTGCCCTTCTCCGTGGAAATATCTGCCCTGGTATCAATTTAGAGGTAACACCTATAAGTGATATGATATGATATGTGTCTTTCACTTTCTGACTTACTCCAAGTCACGTGATTACCTCGAGACTCATCTACGGTGCTGCAAATGGCATTGTGTCCTTTTTCTCCTTGGCGAATATTCTGTCTTAGCGAGGTCCATTTTCTGCAATGTGATTCCCTGAGGGCTGAGGATTAGCTGACCTGAGCAGCCTGACCCTGCCGGCAAGCCCTCCCCAGGTGTGCCTGGGTTGAGGTCAATATAAACAGCACTCCAGGCAGCAATAGCCCCTGCAGCTGTGCCTTACTCCATATTCTCTGCCCCGTCAGCAGTCTCGGGGCTGTGCTGGTGGGAGGGTGTGAGGGTCCACGGCTTTGTGGGTGGCCCGGTGTGAGTGGGGCTCTGCTGGACTTTCGGCAGGAGTTGCCATGCTGCCACCTGTAAAGAAGAGGATGTGTCACCCATAACTTCCACTGGAATATCTCTCCGGGCTGAGGTGAGGAAGGAAAAAAGGAGTTGGGGCCGGGACAGGTGGGGTATCTCAGGCAGGGCAATAGAAAGCTTCCAGAAGAGCGCCCGTGGCCAGTACCATCCTGGCTGACCTGCTGGCACCAAGTTGGCCTGCATGCTGTCGCTGGTGTGGCTCCACGGCCCTTCCTCTAGGCTTTCAAGCCCTTGTACATATTCAGGTGTTTCACCTGGGAAGGGTGGGAACAGTTCAGCAGCATCTGGCCTGGGGCTCAGCTCACGTTTACTCACAGAGGCCTCGGCACGGTCTCCCAGCTTTGCAATGAGGATGCTCCTGGCGTGGGCGGGCGGGGCTGCTGGCTGTATGGGAGATGATTCCCCACCTCTGACCAATTTCAGAATTGTTTACCACTGGAGCAAGTGCCTTGGTAGTGTTTTCCTCTGTATAACTGTTAGGTTCAGTTTTTTTTTTTCTTTTTTGGTTCAAGTTAGATTATATTCCTGATTTATGTATTTATAGATATAAGCATGGAAATAATTAATTCGTATAAATACATCAGTGTGAATGGAAGAACTTTTTTTCTGTTTTATTTTTACATTTTATTTTTTAAAATTTTGAAATTTAATTTTAGTTATTTTTTATACAGTAGGTTATTATTAGTTATCTATTTTATGCATACACATGTATACAGGTCAATCCTAATCTCCCAACTCATCCCACCACCACCACCCCATGGCTTCCCCCACTTTGTGTCCATACGTTTGTTCTCTACCTCTGTGTCTCTATTTCTGCCCTGCAAACCAGTTCATCTCTACCATTTTTCTAGGTTCCACATATAGGCATTAATATACAATATTTGTTTTTCTCTTTCTGACTTACTTCACTCTGTATGACAGTCTCTAGATCCATCAACTTCTCTACAAATGACCCAGTTTCATTCCTTTTTATGGCTGAGTAATATTCCATTTTATATATGTACCACATCTTTATCCATTCGTCTGTCTGTGGGCATTTATGTTGCTTCCATAACCTGGCTATTGTAAATAGTGCTGCAATGAACATTGTGGTGAATGTGTCTCTGTGATTTATGGTTTTCTCTGGGTATATGCCCAGAAGTGGGATTGCTGGATCCTATGGTAATTCTCTTTTTAGTTTTTTAAAGGAACCTCCATACTGTTCTCCATAGTGACTGTATCAATTTACATTCCCACCAATAGCAGAAGAGGGTTCCTTTTGTCCACACCCTCCCCAGAATTTGTTGTTTGTAGATTATCTGATGATGCCGATTCTAACAGGTGTGAGGTCTTACCTCATTGTAGTTTTGATTTGCATTTCTCTAATAATTAGTGATGTTGAGCAGCTTTTCATGTGCGTCTTGGCCATCTCTGTGTCTTCTTTGAAGAAACGTCTCTTTAGATCTTCTGCCCATTTTTGTATTGGGTTGTTTGTTTTATTAATATTAAGCTGCATGAGCTGTTTATATATATTGGAGATTAAACCTTTGTCCATTGATTCGTTTGTGAACGTTTTTGCCCATTCTGAGGGTTGCCTTTCTCCATTCCCGTTTTTTTTAACAAAGAAAGAAAGAAAGCAAAAGAAGCAGAACACTAATGTGCGTGAAATATGCCTCTTGAAACTGTCGTTTTGAAATATGGACGTCTTTTGAATTTTTTGGTCGATATATGACCCCAGGATTTGTTTTCAGGGCAGGTGTCATTTACAGGCCTGTAATGATTTGGAATATCCACTGACCATTAGCGCTGGCATTAAACCTGCAGTTGTGTGAAACGGCCACAAGGTGGCAGCAGTTCTCCCTTACCAAATCTGGTTACTAGGGCAGCAGAGCCTCAATGGAAGTCGTGTTCGAGATTGGAATGTAGAACGGAATGTGCCAGGAGAAAGCCCCTCAAGTTTGTCTCACTACTTCTTGTTCGTGTTTTTAATTTAATTTTTAATTTTTTATTACAGCAAGTTTGAGTACAACGTTTAGCTTGTTGTAGGTGTGCAAGAGGTGGTTCTTTTACACATATACATATGTCTGTTCTTCCTGGGATCCTTTTCCCATGTACGTTATGACAGAATGTTGAGTAGTCTTCTCTTGGTACTCCGTAGGTCTTTGGTGATTATATACGTCTACTGTGTTTGTATCTGTCTGTTAACCCCAATATCGTAATGAATTCAATCCTCACACCTTTCCTTTGGTGAACCATAAGTTTGTTTAATGAAACTGTGATTGCCCTTCTCCGTGGAAATATCTGCCCTGGTATCAATTTAGAGGTAACACCTATAAGTGATATGATATGATATGTGTCTTTCACTTTCTGACTTACTCCAAGTCACGTGATTACCTCGAGACTCATCTACGGTGCTGCAAATGGCATTGTGTCCTTTTTCTCCTTGTCGAATATTCTGTCTTATCGAGGTCCATTTTCTGCAATGTGATTCCCTGAGGGCTGAGGATTAGCTGACCTGAGCAGCCTGACCCTGCCGGCAAGCCCTCCCCAGGTGTGCCTGGGTTGAGGTCAATATAAACAGCACTCCAGGCAGCAATAGCCCCTGCAGCTGTGCCTTACTCCATATTCTCTGCCCCGTCAGCAGTCTCGGGGCTGTGCTGGTGGGAGGGTGTGAGGGTCCACGGCTTTGTGGGTGGCCCGGTGTGAGTCGGGCTCTGCTGGACTTTCGGCAGGAGTTGCCAGGCTGCCACCTGTAAAGAAGAGGATGTGTCACCCATAACTTCCACTGGAATATCTCTCCGGGCTGAGGTGAGGAAGGAAAAAAGGAGTGGGGGCCGGGACAGGTGGGGTATCTCAGGCAGGGCAATAGAAAGCTTCCAGAAGAGCGCCCGTGGCCAGTACCATCCTGGCTGACCTGCTGGCACCAAGTTGGCCTGCATGCTGTCGCTGGTGTGGCTCCACGGCCCTTCCTATAGGCTTTCAAGCCCTTGTACATATTCAGGTGTTTCACCTGGGAAGGGTGGGAACAGTTCAGCAGCATCTGGCCTGGGGCTCAGCTCACGTTTACTCACAGAGGCCTCGGCACGGTCTCCCAGCTTTGCAATGAGGATGCTCCTGGCGTGGGCGGGCGGGGCTGCTGGCTGTATGGGAGATGATTCCCCACCTCTGACCAATTACAGAATTGTTTACCACTGGAGCAAGTGCCTTGGTAGTGTTTTCCTCTGTATAACTGTTAGGTTCAGTTTTTTTTTTTTCTTTTTTGGTTCAAGTTAGATTTTATTCCTGATTTATGTATTTATAGATATAAGCATGGAAATAATTAATTCGTATAAATACATCAGTGTGAATGGAAGAACTTTTTTTCTGTTTTATTTTTACATTTTATTTTTTAAAATTTTGAAATTTAATTTTAGTTATTTTTTATACAGTAGGTTATTATTAGTTATCTATTTTATGCATACACATGTATACAGGTCAATCCTAATCTCCCAACTCATCCCACCACCACCACCCCATGGCTTCCCCCACTTTGTGTCCATACGTTTGTTCTCTACCTCTGTGTCTCTATTTCTGCCATGCAAACCAGTTCATCTCTACCATTTTTCTAGGTTCCACATATAGGCATTAATATACAATATTTGTTTTTCTCTTTCTGACTTACTTCACTCTGTATGACAGTCTCTAGATCCATCAACTTCTCTACAAATGACCCAGTTTCATTCCTTTATATGGCTGAGTAATATTCCATTTTATATATGTACCACATCTTTATCCATTCGTCTGTCTGTGGGCATTTAGGTTGCTTCCATTACCTGGCTATTGTAAATAGTGCTGCAATGAACATTGTGGTGAATGTGTCTTTGTGATTTATGGTTTTCTCTGGGTATATGCCCAGAAGTGGGATTGCTGGATCCTATGGTAATTCTCTTTTTAGTTTTTTAAAGGAACCTCCATACTGTTCTCCATAGTGACTGTATCAATTTACATTCCCACCAATAGCGGAAGAGGGTTCCTTTTGTCCACACCCTCCCCAGAATTTGTTGTTTGTAGATTATCTGATGATGCCGATTCTAACAGGTGTGAGGTCTTACCTCATTGTAGTTTTGATTTGCATTTCTCTAATAATTAGTGATGTTGAGCAGCTTTTCATGTGCGTCTTGGCCATCTCTGTGTCTTCTTTGAAGAAACGTCTCTTTAGATCTTCTGCCCATTTTTGTATTGGGTTGTTTGTTTTATTAATATTAAGCTGCATGAGCTGTTTATATATATTGGAGATTAAACCTTTGTCCATTGATTCGTTTGTGAACGTTTTCGCCCATTCTGAGGGTTGCCTTTCTCCTTTCCCGTTTCTTTTAACAAAGAAAGAAAGAAAGCAAAAGAAGCAGAACACTAATGTGCGTGAAATATGCCTCTTGAAACTGTCGTTTTGAAATATGGACGTCTTTTGAATTTTTTGGTCGATATATGACCCCAGGATTTGTTTTCAGGGCAGGTGTCATTTACAGGCCTGTAATGATTTGGAATATCCACTGACTATTAGCGCTGGCATTAAACCTGCAGTTGTGTGAAACGGCCACAAGGTGGCAGCAGTTCTCCCTTACCAAATCTGGTTACTAGGGCAGCAGAGCCTCAATGGAAGTCGTGTTCTAGATTGGAATGTAGAACGGAATGTGCCAGGAGAAAGCCCCTCAAGTTTGTCTCACTACTTCTTGTTCGTGTTTTTAATTTAATTTTTTATTTTTTATTACAGCAAGTTTGAGTACAACGTTTAGCTAGTTGTAGGTGTGCAAGAGGTGGTTCTTTTACACATATACATATGTCTGTTCTTCCTGGGATCCTTTTCCCATGTACGTTATGACAGAATGTTGAGTAGTCTTCTCTTGGTACTCCATAGGTCTTTGGTGATTATATACGTCTACTGTGTTTGTATCTGTCTGTTAACCCCAATATCGTAATGAATTCAATCCTCACACCTTTCCTTTGGTGAACCATAAGTTTGTTTAATGAATCTGTGATTGCCCTTCTCCGTGGAAATATCTGCCCTGGTATCAATTTATAGGTAACACCTATAAGTGATATGATATGATATGTGTCTTTCACTTTCTGACTTACTCCAAGTCACGTGATTACCTCGAGACTCATCTACGGTGCTGCAAATGGCATTGTGTCCTTTTTCTCCTTGGCGAATATTCTGTCTTAGCGAGGTCCATTTTCTGCAATGTGATTCCCTGAGGGCTGAGGATTAGCTGACCTGGGCAGCCTGACCCTGCCGGCAAGCCCTCCCCAGGTGTGCCTGGGTTGAGGTCAATATAAACAGCACTCCAGGCAGCAATAGCCCCTGCAGCTGTGCCTTACTCCATATTCTCTGCCCCGTCAGCAGTCTCGGGGCTGTGCTGGTGGGAGGGTGTGAGGGTCCACGGCTTTGTGGGTGGCCCGGTGTGAGTGGGGCTCTGCTGGACTTTCGGCAGGAGTTGCCAGGCTGCCACCTGTAAAGAAGAGGATGTGTCACCCATAACTTCCACTGGAATATCTCTCCGGGCTGAGGTGAGGAAGGAAAAAAAGGAGTGGGGGCCGGGACAGGAGGGGTATCTCAGGCAGGGCAATAGAAAGCTTCCAGAAGAGCGCCCGTGGCCAGTACCATCCTGGCTGACCTGCAGGCACCAAGTTGGTCTGCGTGCTGTCGCTGGTGTGGCTCCAAGGCCCTTCCTCTAGGCTTTCAAGCCCTTGTACATATTCAGGTGTTTCACCTGGGAAGGGTGGGAACAGTTCAGCAGCATCTGGCCTGGGGCTCAGCTCACGTTTACTCACAGAGGCCTCGGCACGGTCCCCAGCTTTGCAATGAGGATGCTCCTTGCGTGGGCGGGCGGGGCTGCTGGCTGTATGGGAGATGATTCCCCACCTCTGACCAATTTCAGAATTGTTTACCACTGGAGCAAGTGCCTTGGTAGTGTTTTCCTCTGTATAACTGTTAGGTTCAGTTTTTTTTTTTCTTTTTTGGTTCAAGTTAGATTTTATTCCTGATTTATGTATTTATAGATATAAGCATGGAAATAATTAATTCGTATAAATACATCAGTGTGAATGGAAGAACTTTTTTTCTGTTTTATTTTTACATTTTATTTTTTTAAATTTTGAAATTTAATTTTAGTTATTTTTTATACAGTAGGTTATTATTAGTTATCGATTTTATGCATAGACATGTATACAGGTCAATCCTAATCTCCCAACTCATCCCACCACCACCACCCCATGGCTTCCCCCACTTTGTGTCCATACGTTTGTTCTCTACCTCTGTGTCTCTATTTCTGCCCTGCAAACCAGTTCATCTCTACCATTTTTCTAGGTTCCACCTATAGGCATTAATATACAATATTTGTTTTTCTCTTTCTGGCTTACTTCACTCTGTATGACAGTCTCTAGATCCATCAACTTCTCTACAAATGACCCAGTTTCATTCCTTTTTATGGCTGAGTAATATTCCATTTTATATATGTACCACATCTTTATCCATTCGTCTGTCTGTGGGCATTTATGTTGCTTCCATAACCTGGCTATTGTAAATAGTGCTGCAATGAACATTGTGGTGAATGTGTCTTTGTGATTTATGGTTTTCTCTGGGTATATGCCCAGAAGTGGGATTGCTGGATCCTATGGTAATTCTCTTTTTAGTTTTTTAAAGGAACCTCCATACTGTTCTCCATAGTGACTGTATCAATTTACATTCCCACCAATAGCGGAAGAGGGTTCCTTTTGTCCACACCCTCCCCAGAATTTGTTGTTTGTAGATTATCTGATGATGCCGATTCTAACAGGTGTGAGGTCTTACCTCATTGTAGTTTTGATTTGCATTTCTCTAATAATTAGTGATGTTGAGCAGCTTTTCATGTGCGTCTTGGCCATCTCTGTGTCTTCTTTGAAGAAACGTCTCTTTAGATCTTCTGCCCATTTTTGTATTGGGTTGTTTGTTTTATTAGTATTAAGCTGCATGAACTGTTTATATATATTGGAGATTAAACCTTTGTCCATTGATTCGTTTGTGAACGTTTTCGCCCATTCTGAGGGTTGCCTTTTTCCATTCCCGTTTTTTTTAACAAAGAAAGAAAGAAAGCAAAAGAAGCAGAACACTAATGTGCGTGAAATATGCCTCTTGAAACTGTCGTTTTGAAATATGGACGTCTTTTGAATTTTTTGGTCGATATATGACCCCAGGATTTGTTTTCAGGGCAGGTGTCATTTACAGGCCTGTAATGATTTGGAATATCCACTGACCATTAGCGCTGGCATTAAACCTGCAGTTGTGTGAAACGGCCACAAGGTGGCAGCAGTTCTCCCTTACCAAATCTGGTTACTAGGGCAGCAGAGCCTCAATGGAAGTCGTGTTCGAGATTGGAATGTAGAACGGAATGTGCCAGGAGAAAGCCCCTCAAGTTTGTCTCACTACTTCTTGTTCGTGTTTTTAATTTAATTTTTTATTTTTTATTACAGCAAGTTTGAGTACAACGTTTAGCTTGTTGTAGGTGTGCAAGAGGTGGTTCTTTTACACATATACATATGTCTGTTCTTCCTGGGATCCTTTGCCCATGTACGTTATGACAGAATGTTGAGTAGTCTTCTCTTGGTACTCCGTAGGTCTTTGGTGATTATATACATCTACTGTGTTTGTATCTGTCTGTTAACCCCAATATCGTAATGAATTCAATCCTCACACCTTTCCTTTGGTGAACCATAAGTTTGTTTAATGAATCTGTGATTGCCCTTCTCCGTGGAAATATCTGCCCTGGTATCAATTTATAGGTAACACCTATAAGTGATATGATATGATATGTGTCTTTCACTTTCTGACTTACTCCAAGTCACGTGATTACCTCGAGACTCATCTACGGTGCTGCAAATGGCATTGTGTCCTTTTTTTCCTTGGCGAATATTCTGTCTTAGCGAGGTCCATATTCTGCAATGTGATTCCCTGAGGGCTGAGGATTAGCTGACCTGGGCAGCCTGACCCTGCCGGCAAGCCCTCCCCAGGTGTGCCTGGGTTGAGGTCAATATAAACAGCACTCCAGGCAGCAATAGCCCCTGCAGCTGTGCCTGAATCCATATCCTCTGCCCCGTCAGCAGTCTCGGGGCTGTGCTGGTGGGAGGGTGTGAGGGTCCACGGCTTTGTGGGTGGCCCGGTGTGAGTGGGGCTCTGCTGGACTTTCGGCAGGAGTTGCCAGGCTGCCACCTGTAAAGAAGAGGATGTGTCACCCATAACTTCCACTGGAATATCTCTCCGGGCTGAGGTGAGGAAGGAAAAAAAGGAGTGGGGGCCGGGACAGGAGGGGTATCTCAGGCAGGGCAATAGAAAGCTTCCAGAAGAGCGCCCGTGGCCAGTACCATCCTGGCTGACCTGCAGGCACCAAGTTGGCCTGCGTGCTGTCGCTGGTGTGGCTCCAAGGCCCTTCCTCTAGGCTTTCAAGCCCTTGTACATATTCAGGTGTTTCACCTGGGAAGGGTGGGAACAGTTCAGCAGCATCTGGCCTGGGGCTCAGCTCACGTTTACTCACAGAGGCCTCGGCACGGTCTCCCAGCTTTGCAATGAGGATGCTCCTTGCGTGGGCGGGCGGGGCTGCTGGCTGTATGGGAGATGATTCCCCACCTCTGACCAATTTCAGAATTGTTTACCACTGGAGCAAGTGCCTTGGTAGTGTTTTCCTCTGTATAACTGTTAGGTTCAGTTTTTTTTTTCTTTTTTGGTTCAAGTTAGATTTTATTCCTCTTTTATGTATTTATAGATATAAGCATGGAAATAATTCATTCGTATAAATACATCAGTGTGAATGGAAGAACTTTTTTTCTGTTTTATTTTTACATTTTATTTTTTAAAATTTTGAAATTTAATTTTAGTTATTTTTTTATACAGTAGGTTATTATTAGTTATCTATTTTATGCATAGACATGTATACAGGTCAATCCTAATCTCCCAACTCATCCCACCACCACCACCCCATGGCTTCCCCCACTTTGTGTCCATACGTTTGTTCTATACCTCTGTGTCTCTATTTCTGCCCTGCAAACCAGTTCATCTCTTCCATTTTTCTAGGTTCCACATATAGGCATTAATATACAATATTTGTTTTTCTCATTCAGGCTTACTTGATTCTGTATGACAGTCTCTAGATCCATCAACTTCTCTACAAATGACCCAGTTTCATTCCTTTTTATGGCTGAGTAATATTCCATTTTATATATGTACCGCATCTTTATCCATTCGTCTGTCTGTGGGCATTTATGTTGCTTCCATAACCTGGCTATTGTAAACAGTGCTGCAATGAACATTGTGGTGAATGTGTCTCTGTGATTTATGGTTTTCTCTGGGTATATGCCCAGAAGTGGGATTGCTGGATCCTATGGTAATTCTCTTTTTAGTTTTTTAAAGGAACCTCCATACTGTTCTCCATAGTGACTGTATCAATTTACATTCCCACCAATAGCGGAAGAGGGTTCCTTTTGTCCACACCCTCCCCAGAATTTGTTGTTTGTAGATTATCTGATGATGCCGATTCTAACAGGTGTGAGGTCTTACCTCATTGTAGTTTTGATTTGCATTTCTCTAATAATTAGTGATGTTGAGCAGCTTTTCATGTGCGTCTTGGCCATCTCTGTGTCTTCTTGGAAGAAACGTCTCTTTAGATCTTCTGCCCATTTTTGTATTGGGTTGTTTGTTTTATTAGTATTAAGCTGCATGAGCTGTTTATATATATTGGAGATTAAACCTTTGTCCATTGATTCGTTTGTGAACGTTTTCGCCCATTCTGAGGGTTGCCTTTTTCCATTCCCGTTTTTTTTAACAAAGAAAGAAAGAAAGCAAAAGAAGCAGAACACTAATGTGCGTGAAATATGCCTCTTGAAACTGTCGTTTTGAAATATGGACGTCTTTTGAATTTTTTGGTCGATATATGACCCCAGGATTTGTTTTCAGGGCAGGTGTCATTTACAGGCCTGTAATGATTTGGAATATCCACTGACCATTAGCGCTGGCATTAAACCTGCAGTTGTGTGAAACGGCCACAAGGTGGCAGCAGTTCTCCCTTACCAAATCTGGTTACTAGGGCAGCAGAGCCTCAATGGAAGTCGTGTTCTAGATTGGAATGTAGAACGGAATGTGCCAGGAGAAAGCCCCTCAAGTTTGTCTCACTACTTCTTGTTCGTGTTTTTAATTTAATTTTTTATTTTTTATTACAGCAAGTTTGAGTACAACGTTTAGCTTGTTGTAGGTGTGAAAGAGGTGGTTCTTTTACACATATACATATGTCTGTTCTTCCTGGGATCCTTTTCCCATGTACGTTATGACAGAATGTTGAGTAGTCTTCTCTTGGTACTCCGTAGGTCTTTGGTGATTATATACGTCTACTGTGTTTGTATCTGTCTGTTAACCCCAATATCGTAATGAATTCAATCCTCACACCTTTCCTTTGGTGAACCATAAGTTTGTTTAATGAATCTGTGATTGCCCTTCTCCGTGGAAATATCTGCCCTGGTATCAATTTATAGGTAACACCAATAAGTGATATGATATGATATGTGTCTTTCACTTTCTGACTTACTCCAAGTCACGTGATTACCTCGAGACTCATCTACGGTGCTGCAAATGGCATTGTGTCCTTTTTCTCCTTGGCGAATATTCTGTCTTAGCGAGGTCCATTTTCTGCAATGTGATTCCCTGAGGGCTGAGGATTAGCTGACATGGGCAGCCTGACCCTGCCGGCAAGCCCTCCCCAGGTGTGCCTGGGTTGAGGTCAATATAAACAGCACTCCAGGCAGCAATAGCCCCTGCAGCTGTGCCTGAATCCATATCCTCTGCCCCGTCAGCAGTCTCGGGGCTGTGCTGGTGGGAGGGTGTGAGGGTCCACGGCTTTGTGGGTGGCCCGGTGTGAGTGGGGCTCTGCTGGACTTTCGGCAGGAGTTGCCAGGCTGCCACCTGTAAAGAAGAGGATGTGTCACCCATAACTTCCACTGGAATATCTCTCCGGGCTGAGGTGAGGAAGGAAAAAAAGGAGTGGGGGCCGGGACAGGAGGGGTATCTCAGGCAGGGCAATAGAAAGCTTCCAGAAGAGCGCCCGTGGCCAGTACCATCCTGGCTGACCTGCAGGCACCAAGTTGGCCTGCGTGCTGTCGCTGGTGTGGCTCCAAGGCCCTTCCTCTAGGCTTTCAAGCCCTTGTACATATTCAGGTGTTTCACCTGGGAAGGGTGGGAACAGTTCAGCAGCATCTGGCCTGGGGCTCAGCTCACGTTTACTCACAGAGGCCTCGGCACGGTCTCCCAGCTTTGCAATGAGGATGCTCCTTGCGTGGGCGGGCGGGGCTGCTGGCTGTATGGGAGATGATTCCCCACCTCTGACCAATTTCAGAATTGTTTACCACTGGAGCAAGTGCCTTGGTAGTGTTTTCCTCTGTATAACTGTTAGGTTCAGTTTTTTTTTTCTTTTTTGGTTCAAGTTAGATTTTATTCCTCATTTATGTATTTATAGATATAAGCATGGAAATAATTCATTCGTATAAATACATCAGTGTGAATGGAAGAACTTTTTTTCTGTTTTATTTTTACATTTTATTTTTTAAAATTTTGAAATTTAATTTTAGTTATTTTTTTATACAGTAGGTTATTATTAGTTATCTATTTTATGCATAGACATGTATACAGGTCAATCCTAATCTCCCAACTCATCCCACCACCACCACCCCATGGCTTCCCCCACTTTGTGTCCATACGTTTGTTCTATACCTCTGTGTCTCTATTTCTGCCCTGCAAACCAGTTCATCTCTTCCATTTTTCTAGGTTCCACATATAGGCATTAATATACAATATTTGTTTTTCTCATTCAGGCTTACTTGATTCTGTATGACAGTCTCTAGATCCATCAACTTCTCTACAAATGACCCAGTTTCATTCCTTTTTATGGCTGAGTAATATTCCATTTTATATATGTACCGCATCTTTATCCATTCGTCTGTCTGTGGGCATTTATGTTGCTTCCATAACCTGGCTATTGTAAACAGTGCTGCAATGAACATTGTGGTGAATGTGTCTCTGTGATTTATGGTTTTCTCTGGGTATATGCCCAGAAGTGGGATTGCTGGATCCTATGGTAATTCTCTTTTTAGTTTTTTAAAGGAACCTCCATACTGTTCTCCATAGTGACTGTATCAATTTACATTCCCACCAATAGCGGAAGAGGGTTCCTTTTGTCCACACCCTCCCCAGAATTTGTTGTTTGTAGATTATCTGATGATGCCGATTCTAACAGGTGTGAGGTCTTACCTCATTGTAGTTTTGATTTGCATTTCTCTAATAATTAGTGATGTTGAGCAGCTTTTCATGTGCGTCTTGGCCATCTCTGTGTCTTCTTGGAAGAAACGTCTCTTTAGATCTTCTGCCCATTTTTGTATTGGGTTGTTTGTTTTATTAGTATTAAGCTGCATGAGCTGTTTATATATATTGGAGATTAAACCTTTGTCCATTGATTCGTTTGTGAACGTTTTCGCCCATTCTGAGGGTTGCCTTTTTCCATTCCCGTTTTTTTTAACAAAGAAAGAAAGAAAGCAAAAGAAGCAGAACACTAATGTGCGTGAAATATGCCTCTTGAAACTGTCGTTTTGAAATATGGACGTCTTTTGAATTTTTTGGTCGATATATGACCCCAGGATTTGTTTTCAGGGCAGGTGTCATTTACAGGCCTGTAATGATTTGGAATATCCACTGACCATTAGCGCTGGCATTAAACCTGCAGTTGTGTGAAACGGCCACAAGGTGGCAGCAGTTCTCCCTTACCAAATCTGGTTACTAGGGCAGCAGAGCCTCAATGGAAGTCGTGTTCTAGATTGGAATGTAGAACGGAATGTGCCAGGAGAAAGCCCCTCAAGTTTGTCTCACTACTTCTTGTTCGTGTTTTTAATTTAATTTTTTATTTTTTATTACAGCAAGTTTGAGTACAACGTTTAGCTTGTTGTAGGTGTGAAAGAGGTGGTTCTTTTACACATATACATATGTCTGTTCTTCCTGGGATCCTTTTCCCATGTACGTTATGACAGAATGTTGAGTAGTCTTCTCTTGGTACTCCGTAGGTCTTTGGTGATTATATACGTCTACTGTGTTTGTATCTGTCTGTTAACCCCAATATCGTAATGAATTCAATCCTCACACCTTTCCTTTGGTGAACCATAAGTTTGTTTAATGAATCTGTGATTGCCCTTCTCCGTGGAAATATCTGCCCTGGTATCAATTTATAGGTAACACCAATAAGTGATATGATATGATATGTGTCTTTCACTTTCTGACTTACTCCAAGTCACGTGATTACCTCGAGACTCATCTACGGTGCTGCAAATGGCATTGTGTCCTTTTTCTCCTTGGCGAATATTCTGTCTTAGCGAGGTCCATTTTCTGCAATGTGATTCCCTGAGGGCTGAGGATTAGCTGACATGGGCAGCCTGACCCTGCCGGCAAGCCCTCCCCAGGTGTGCCTGGGTTGAGGTCAATATAAACAGCACTCCAGGCAGCAATAGCCTCTGCAGCTGTGCCTTACTCCATATTCTCTGCCCCGTCAGGAGTCTCGGGGCTGTGCTGGTGGGAGGGTGTGAGGGTCCACGGCTTTGTGGGTGGCCCGGTGTGAGTGGGGCTCTGCTGGACTTTCGGCAGGAGTTGCCAGGCTGCCACCTGTAAAGAAGAGGATGTGTCACCCATAACTTCCACTGGAATATCTCTCCGGGCTGAGGTGAGGAAGGAAAAAAAGGAGTGGGGGCCGGGACAGGAGGGGTATCTCAGGCAGGGCAATAGAAAGCTTCCAGAAGAGCGCCCGTGGCCAGTACCATCCTGGCTGACCTGCAGGCACAAAGTTGGCCTGCGTGCTGTCGCTGGTGTGGCTCCAAGGCCCTTCCTCTAGGCTTTCAAGCCCTTGTACATATTCAGGTGTTTCACCTGGGAAGGGTGGGAACAGTTCAGCAGCATCTGGCCTGGGGCTCAGCTCACGTTTACTCACAGAGGCCTCGGCACGGTCTCCCAGCTTTGCAATGAGGATGCTCCTTGCGTGGGCGGGCGGGGCTGCTGGCTGTATGGGAGATGATTCCCCACCTCTGACCAATTTCAGAATTGTTTACCACTGGAGCAAGTGCCTTGGTAGTGTTTTCCTCTGTATAACTGTTAGGTTCAGTTTTTTTTTTTTCTTTTTTGGTTCAAGTTAGATTTTATTCCTCATTTATGTATTTATAGATATAAGCATGGAAATAATTCATTCGTATAAATACATCAGTGTGAATGGAAGAACTTTTTTTCTGTTTTATTTTTACATTTTATTTTTTAAAATTTTGAAATTTAATTTTAGTTATTTTTTATACAGTAGGTTATTATTAGTTATCGATTTTATGCATAGACATGTATACAGGTCAATCCTAATCTCCCAAGTCATCCCACCACCACCACCCCATGGCTTCCCCCACTTTGTGTCCATACGTTTGTTCTCTACCTCTGTGTCTCTATTTCTGCCCTGCAAACCAGTTCATCTCTACCATTTTTCTAGGTTCCACATATAGGCATTAATATACAATATTTGTTTTTCTCTTTCTGGCTTACTTCACTCTGTATGACAGTCTCTAGATCCATCAACTTCTCTACAAATGACCCAGTTTCATTCCTTTTTATGGCTGAGTAATATTCCATTTTGTATATGTACCACATCTTTATCCATTCGTCTGTCTGTGGGCATTTAGGTTGCTTCCATTACCTGGCTATTGTAAATAGTGCTGCAATGAACATTGTGGTGAATGTGTCTTTGTGATTTATGGTTTTCTCTGGGTATATGCCCAGAAGTGGGATTGCTGGATCCTATGGTAATTCTCTTTTTAGTTTTTTAAAGGAACCTCCATACTGTTCTCCATAGTGACTGTATCAATTTACATTCCCACCAATAGCGGAAGAGGGTTCCTTTTGTCCACACCGTCCCCAGAATTTGTTGATTGTAGATTATCTGATGATGCCGATTCTAACAGGTGTGAGGTCTTACCTCATTGTAGTTTTGATTTGCATTTCTCTAATAATTAGTGATGTTGAGCAGCTTTTCATGTGCGTCTTGGCCATCTCTGTGTCTTCTTTGAAGAAACGTCTCTTTAGATCTTCTGTCCATTTTTGTATTGGGTTGTTTGTTTTATTAATATTAAGCTGCATGAGCTGTTTATATATATTGGAGATTAAACCTTTGTCCATTGATTCGTTTGTGAACGTTTTCGCCCATTCTGAGGGTTGCCTTTTTCCATTCCCGTTTTTTTTAACAAAGAAAGAAAGAAAGCAAAAGAAGCAGAACACTAATGTGCGTGAAATATGCCTCTTGAAACTGTCGTTTTGAAATATGGACGTCTTTTGAATTTTTTGGTCGATATATGACCCCAGGATTTGTTTTCAGGGAAGGTGTCATTTACAGGCCTGTAATGATTTGGAATATCCACTGACCATTAGCGCTGGCATTAAACCTGCAGTTGTGTGAAACGGCCACAAGGTGGCAGCAGTTCTCCCTTACCAAATCTGGTTACTAGGGCAGCAGAGCCTCAATGGAAGTCGTGTTCTAGATTGGAATGTAGAACGGAATGTGCCAGGAGAAAGCCCCTCAAGTTTGTCTCACTACTTCTTGTTCGTGTTTTTAATATAATTTTTTATTTTTTATTACAGCAAGTTTGAGTACAACGTTTAGCTTGTTGTAGGTGTGCAAGAGGTGGTTCTTTTACACATATACATATGTCTGTTCTTCCTGGGATCCTTTTCCCATGTACGTTATGACAGAATGTTGAGTAGTCTTCTCTTGGTACTCCGTAGGTCTTTGGTGATTATATACGTCTACTGTGTTTGTATCTGTCTGCTAACCCCAATATCGTAATGAATTCAATCCTCACACCTTTCCTTTGGTGAACCATAAGTTTGTTTAATGAATCTGTGATTGCCCTTCTCCGTGGAAATATCTGCCCTGGTATCAATTTATAGGTAACACCTATAAGTGATATGATATGATATGTGTCTTTCACTTTCTGACTTACTCCAAGTCACGTGATTACCTCGAGACTCATCTACGGTGCTGCAAATGGCATTGTGTCCTTTTTCTCCTTGGCGAATATTCTGTCTTAGCGAGGTCCATTTTCTGCAATGTGATTCCCTGAGGGCTGAGGATTAGCTGACATGGGCAGCCTGACCCTGCCGGCAAGCCCTCCCCAGGTGTGCCTGGGTTGAGGTCAATATAAACAGCACTCCAGGCAGCAATAGCCCCTGCAGCTGTGCCTTACTCCATATTCTCTGCCCCGTCAGCAGTCTCGGGGCTGTGCTGGTGGGAGGGTGTGAGGGTCCACGGCTTTGTGGGTGGCCCGGTGTGAGTGGGGCTCTGCTGGACTTTCGGCAGGAGTTGCCAGGCTGCCACCTGTAAAGAAGAGGATGTGTCACCCATAACTTCCACTGGAATATCTCTCCGGGCTGAGGTGAGGAAGGAAAAAAAGGAGTGGGGGCCGGGACAGGAGGGGTATCTCAGGCAGGGCAATAGAAAGCTTCCAGAAGAGCGCCCGTGGCCAGTACCATCCTGGCTGACCTGCAGGCACCAAGTTGGCCTGCGTGCTGTCGCTGGTGTGGCTCCAAGGCCCTTCCTCTAGGCTTTCAAGCCCTTGTACATATTCAGGTGTTTCACCTGGGAAGGGTGGGAACAGTTCAGCAGCATCTGGCCTGGGGCTCAGCTCACGTTTACTCACAGAGGCCTCGGCACGGTCTCCCAGCTTTGCAATGAGGATGCTCCTTGCGTGGGCGGGCGGGGCTGCTGGCTGTATGGGAGATGATTCCCCACCTCTGACCAATTTCAGAATTGTTTACCACTGGAGCAAGTGCCTTGGTAGTGTTTTCCTCTGTATAACTGTTAGGTTCAGTTTTTTTTTTCTTTTTTGGTTCAAGTTAGATTTTATTCCCCATTTATGTATTTATAGATATAAGCATGGAAATAATTCATTCGTATAAATACATCAGTGTGAATGGAAGAACTTTTTTTCTGTTTTATTTTTACATTTTATTTTTTAAAATTTTGAAATTTAATTTTATTTATTTTTTATACAGTAGGTTATTATTAGTTATCGATTTTATGCATAGACATGTATACAGGTCAATCCTAATCTCCCAACTCATCCCACCACCACCACCCCATGGCTTCCCCCACTTTGTGTCCATACGTTTGTTCTCTACCTCTGTGTCTCTATTTCTGCCCTGCAAACCAGTTCATCTCTACCATTTTTCTAGGTTCCACATATAGGCATTAATATACAATATTTGTTTTTCTCTTTCAGGCTTACTTGATTCTGTATGACAGTCTCTAGATCCATCAACTTCTCTACAAATGACCCAGTTTCATTCCTTTTTATGGCTGAGTAATATTCCATTTTGTATATGTACCACATCTTTATCCATTCGTCTGTCTGTGGGCATTTAGGTTGCTTCCATTACCTGGCTATTGTAAATAGTGCTGCAATGAACATTGTGGTGAATGTGTCTTTGTGATTTATGGTTTTCTCTGGGTATATGCCCAGAAGTGGGATTGCTGGATCCTATGGTAATTCTCTTTTTAGTTTTTTAAAGGAACCTCCATACTGTTCTCCATAGTGACTGTATCAATTTACATTCCCACCAATAGCGGAAGAGGGTTCCTTTTGTCCACACCGTCCCCAGAATTTGTTGATTGTAGATTATCTGATGATGCCGATTCTAACAGGTGTGAGGTCTTACCTCATTGTAGTTTTGATTTGCATTTCTCTAATAATTAGTGATGTTGAGCAGCTTTTCATGTGTGTCTTGGCCATCTCTGTGTCTTCTTTGAAGAAACGTCTCTTTAGATCTTCTGCCCATTTTTGTATTGGGTTGTTTGTTTTATTAATATTAAGCTGCATGAGCTGTTTATATATATTGGAGATTAAACCTTTGTCCATTGATTCGTTTGTGAACGTTTTCGCCCATTCTGAGGGTTGCCTTTTTCCATTCCCGTTTTTTTTAACAAAGAAAGGAAGAAAGCAAAAGAAGCAGAACACTAATGTGCGTGAAATATGCCTCTTGAAACTGTCGTTTTGAAATATGGACGTCTTTTGAATTTTTTGGTCGCTATATGACCCCAGGATTTGTTTTCAGGGCAGGTGTCATTTACAGGCCTGTAATGATTTGGAATATCCACTGACCATTAGCGCTGGCATTAAACCTGCAGTTGTGTGAAACGGCCACAAGGTGTCAGCAGTTCTCCCTTACCAAATCTGGTTACTAGGGCAGCAGAGCCTCAATGGAAGTCGTGTTCGAGATTGGAATGTAGAAAGGAATGTGCCAGGAGAAAGCCCCTCAAGTTTGTCTCACTACTTCTTGTTCGTGTTTTTAATATAATTTTTTATTTTTTATTACAGCAAGTTTGAGTACAACGTTTAGCTTGTTGTAGGTGTGCAAGAGGTGGTTCTTTTACACATATACATATGTCTGTTCTTCCTGGGATCCTTTTCCCATGTACGTTATGACAGAATGTTGAGTAGTCTTCTCTTGGTACTCCGTAGGTCTTTAGTGATTATATACGTCTACTGTGTTTGTATCTGTCTGCTAACCCCAATATCGTAATGAATTCAATCCTCACACCTTTCCTTTGGTGAACCATAAGTTTGTTTAATGAATCTGTGATTGCCCTTCTCCGTGGAAATATCTGCCCTGGTATCAATTTATAGGTAACACCTATAAGTGATATGATATGATATGTGTCTTTCACTTTCTGACTTACTCCAAGTCACGTGATTACCTCGAGACTCATCTACGGTGCTGCAAATGGCATTGTGTCCTTTTTTTCCTTGGCGAATATTCTGTCTTAGCGAGGTCCATTTTCTTCAATGTGATTCCCTGAGGGCTGAGGATTAGCTGACCTGGGCAGCCTGACCCTGCCGGCAAGCCCTCCCCAGGTGTGCCTGCGTTGAGGTCAATATAAACAGCACTCCAGGCAGCAATAGTCCCTGCAGCTGTGCCTGACTCCATATCCTCTGCCCCGTCAGCAGTCTCGGGGCTGTGCTGGTGGGAGGGTGTGAGGGTCCACGGCTTTGTGGGTGGCCCGGTGTGAGTGGGGCTCTGCTGGACTTTCGGCAGGAGTTGCCAGGCTGCCACCTGTAAAGAAGAGGATGTGTCACCCATAACTTCCACTGGAATATCTCTGCGGGCTGAGGTGAGGAAGGAAAAAAAGGAGTGGGGGCCGGGACAGGAGGGGTATCTCAGGCAGGGCAATAGAAAGCTTCCAGAAGAGCGCCCGTGGCCAGTACCATCCTGGCTGACCTGCAGGCACCAAGTTGGCCTGCGTGCTGTCGCTGGTGTGGCTCCACGGCCCTTCCTCTAGGCTTTCAAGCCCTTGTACATATTCAGGTGTTTCACCTGGGAAGGGTGGGAACAGTTCAGCAGCATCTGGCCTGGGGCTCAGCTCACGTTTACTCACAGAGGCCTCGGCACGGTCTCCCAGCTTTGCAATGAGGATGCTCCTTGCGTGGGCGGGCGGGGCTGCTGGCTGTATGGGAGATGATTCCCCACCTCTGACCAATTTCAGAATTGTTTACCACTGGAGCAAGTGCCTTGGTAGTGTTTTCCTCTGTATAACTGTTAGGTTCAGTTTTTTTTTTCTTTTTTGGTTCAAGTTAGATTTTATTCCTCATTTATGTATTTATAGATATAAGCATGGAAATAATTCATTCGTATAAATACATCAGTGTGAATGGAAGAACTTTTTTTCTGTTTTATTTTTACATTTTATTTTTTAAAATTTTGAAATTTAATTTTAGTTATTTTTTATACAGTAGGTTATTATTAGTTATCTATTTTATGCATAGACATGTATACAGGTCAATCCCAATCTCCCAACTCATCCCACCACCACCACCCCATGGCTTCCCCCACTTTGTGTCCATACGTTTGTTCTCTACCTCTGTGTCTCTATTTCTGCCCTGCAAACCAGTTCATCTCTACCATTTTTCTAGGTTCCACATATAGGCATTAATATACCATATTTGTTTTTCTCTTTCTGGCTTACTTCACTCTGTATGACAGTCTCTAGATCCATCAACTTCTCTACAAATGACCCAGTTTCATTCCTTTTTATGGCTGAGTAATATTCCATTTTATATATGTACCACATCTTTATCCATTCGTCTGTCTGTGGGCATTTATGTTGCTTCCATAACCTGGCTATTGTAAATAGTGCTGCAATGAACATTGTGGTGAATGTGTCTCTGTGATTTATGGTTTTCTCTGGGTATATGCCCAGAAGTGGGATTGCTGGATCCTATGGTAATTCTCTTTTTAGTTTTTTAAAGGAACCTCCATACTGTTCTCCATAGTGACTGTATCAATTTACATTCCCACCAATAGCGGAAGAGGGTTCCTTTTGTCCACACCCTCCCCAGAATTTGTTGTTTGTAGATTATCTGATGATGCCGATTCTAACAGGTGTGAGGTCTTACCTCATTGTAGTTTTGATTTGCATTTCTCTAATAATTAGTGATGTTGAGCAGCTTTTCATGTGCGTCTTGGCCATCTCTGTGTCTTCTTTGAAGAAACGTCTCTTTAGATCTTCTGCCCATTTTTGTATTGGGTTGTTTGTTTTATTAATATTAAGCTGCATGAGCTGTTTATATATATTGGAGATTAAACCTTTGTCCATTGATTCGTTTGTGAACGTTTTCGCCCATTCTGAGGGTTGCCTTTTTCCATTCCCGTTTTTTTTAACAAAGAAAGAAAGAAAGCAAAAGAAGCAGAACACTAATGTGCGTGAAATATGCCTCTTGAAACTGTCGTTTTGAAATATGGACGTCTTTTGAATTTTTTGGTCGATATATGACCCCAGGATTTGTTTTCAGGGCAGGTGTCATTTACAGGCCTGTAATGATTTGGAATATCCACTGACCATTAGCGCTGGCATTAAACCTGCAGTTGTGTGAAACGGCCACAAGGTGGCAGCAGTTCTCCCTTACCAAATCTGGTTACTAGGGCAGCGGAGCCTCAATGGAAGTCCTGTTCGAGATTGGAATGTAGAACGGAATGTGCCAGGAGAAAGCCCCTCAAGTTTGTCTCACTACTTCTTGTTCGTGTTTTTAATATAATTTTTTATTTTTTATTACAGCAAGTTTGAGTACAACGTTTAGCTTGTTGTAGGTGTGCAAGAGGTGGTTCTTTTACACATATACATATGTCTGTTCTTCCTGGGATCCTTTTCCCATGTACGTTATGACAGAATGTTGAGTAGTCTTCTCTTGGTACTCCGTAGGTCTTTGGTGATTATATACGTCTACTGTGTTTGTATCTGTCTGCTAACCCCAATATCGTAATGAATTCAATCCTCACACATTTCCTTTGGTGAACCATAAGTTTGTTTAATGAATCTGTGATTGCCCTTCTCCGTGGAAATATCTGCCCTGGTATCAATTTATAGGTAACACCTATAAGTGATATGATATGATATGTGTCTTTCACTTTCTGACTTACTCCAAGTCACGTGATTACCTCGAGACTCATCTACGGTGCTGCAAATGGCATTGTGTCCTTTTTTTCCTTGGCGAATATTCTGTCTTAGCGAGGTCCATTTTCTGCAATGTGATTCCCTGAGGGCTGAGGATTAGCTGACCTGGGCAGCCTGACCCTGCCGGCAAGCCCTCCCCAGGTGTGCCTGGGTTGAGGTCAATATAAACAGCACTCCAGGCAGCAATAGCCCCTGCAGCTGTGCCTTACTCCATATTCTCTGCCCCGTCAGCAGTCTCGGGGCTGTGCTGGTGGGAGGGTGTGAGGGTCCACGGCTTTGTGGGTGGCCCGGTGTGAGTGGGGCTCTGCTGGACTTTCGGGAGGAGATGCCAGGCTGCCACCTGTAAAGAAGAGGATGTGTCACCCATAACTTCCACTGGAATATCTCTGCGGGCTGAGGTGAGGAAGGAAAAAAAGGAGTGGGGGCCGGGACAGGAGGGGTATCTCAGGCAGGGCAATAGAAAGCTTCCAGAAGAGCGCCCGTGGCCAGTACCATCCTGGCTGACCTGCAGGCACCAAGTTGGCCTGCGTGCTGTCGCTGGTGTGGCTCCACGGCCCTTCCTCTAGGCTTTCAAGCCCTTGTACATATTCAGGTGTTTCACCTGGGAAGGGTGGGAACAGTTCAGCAGCATCTGGCCTGGGGCTCAGCTCACGTTTACTCACAGAGGCCTCGGCACGGTCTCCCAGCTTTGCAATGAGGATGCTCCTGGCGAGGGCGGGCGGGGCTGCTGGCTGTATGGAAGATGATTCCCCACCTCTGACCAATTTCAGAATTGTTTACCACTGGAGCAAGTGCCTTGGTAGTGTTTTGCTCTGTATAACTGTTAGGTTCAGTTTTTTTTTTTTTCTTTTTTGGTTCAAGTTAGATTTTATTCCTCATTTATGTATTTATAGATATAAGCATGGAAATAATTCATTCGTATAAATACGTCAGTGTGAATGGAAGAACATTTTTTCTGTTTTATTTTTACATTTTATTTTTTAAAATTTTGAAATTTAATTTTAGTTATTTTTTATACAGTAGGTTATTATTAGTTATCTATTTTATGCATAGACATGTATACAGGTCAATCCTAATCTCCCAAGTCATCCCACCACCACCACCCCATGGCTTCCCCCACTTTGTGTCCATACGTTTGTTCTCTACCTCTGTGTCTCTATTTCTGCCCTGCAAACCAGTTCATCTCTACCATTTTTCTAGGTTCCACATATAGGCATTAATATACAATATTTGTTTTTCTCTTTCTGGCTTACTTCACTCTGTATGACAGTCTCTAGATCCATCAACTTCTCTACAAATGACCCAGTTTCATTCCTTTTTATGGCTGAGTAATATTCCATTTTATATATGTACCACATCTTTATCCATTCGTCTGTCTGTGGGCATTTATGTTGCTTCCATAACCTGGCTATTGTAAATAGTGCTACAATGAACATTGTGGTGAATGTGTCTCTGTGATTTATGGTTTTCTCTGGGTATATGCCCAGAAGTGGGATTGCTGGATCCTATGGTAATTCTCTTTTTAGTTTTTTAAAGGAACCTCCATACTGTTCTCCATAGTGACTGTATCAATTTACATTCCCACCAATAGCGGAAGAGGGTTCCTTTTGTCCACAACCTCCCCAGAATTTGTTGTTTGTAGATTATCTGATGATGCCGATTCTAACAGGTGTGAGGTCTTACCTCATTGTAGTTTTGATTTGCATTTCTCTAATAATTAGTGATGTTGAGCAGCTTTTCATGTGCGTCTTGGCCATCTCTGTGTCTTCTTTGAAGAAACGTCTCTTTAGATCTTCTGCCCATTTTTGTATTGGGTTGTTTGTTTTATTAATATTAAGCTGCATGAGCTGTTTATATATATTGGAGATTAAACCTTTGTCCATTGATTCGTTTGTGAACGTTTTCGCCCATTCTGAGGGTTGCCTTTCTCCATTCCCGTTTCTTTTAACAAAGAAAGAAAGAAAGCAAAAGAAGCAGAACACTAATGTGCGTGAAATATGCCTCTTGAAACTGTCGTTTTGAAATATGGACGTCTTTTGAATTTTTTGGTCGCTATATGACCCCAGGATTTGTTTTCAGGGCAGGTGTCATTTACAGGCCTGTAATGATTTGGAATATCCACTGACCATTAGCGCTGGCATTAAACCTGCAGTTGTGTGAAACGGCCACAAGGTGGCAGCAGTTCTCCCTTACCAAATCTGGTTACTAGGGCAGCAGAGCCTCAATGGAAGTCCTGTTCGATATTGGAATGTAGAACGGAATGTGCCAGGAGAAAGCCCCTCAAAAGTTTGTCTCACTACTTCTTGTTCGTGTTTTTAATTTAATTTTTTTATTTTTTATTACAGCAAGTTTGAGTACAACGTTTAGCTTGTTGTAGGTGTGCAAGAGGTGGTTCTTTTACACATATACATATGTCTGTTCTTCCTGGGATCCTTTTCCCATGTACGTTATGACAGAAAGTTGAGTAGTCTTCTCTTGGTACTCCGTAGGTCTTTGGTGATTATATACGTCTACTGTGTTTGTATCTGTCTGTTAACCCCAATATCGTAATGAATTCAATCCTCACACCTTTCCTTTGGTGAACCATAAGTTTGTTTAATGAATCTGTGATTGCCCTTCTCCGTGGAAATATCTGCCCTGGTATCAATTTATAGGTAACACCTATAAGTGATATGATATGATATGTGTCTTTCACTTTCTGACTTACTCCAAGTCACGTGATTACCTCGAGACTCATCTACGGTGCTGCAAATGGCATTGTGTCCTTTTTTTCCTTGGCGAATATTCTGTCTTAGCGAGGTCCATATTCTGCAATGTGATTCCCTGAGGGCTGAGGATTAGCTGACCTGGGCAGCCTGACCCTGCCGGCAAGCCCTCTCCAGGTGTGCCTGCGTTGAGGTCAATATAAACAGCACTCCAGGCAGCAATAGTCCCTGCAGCTGTGCCTGACTCCATATCCTCTGCCCCGTCAGCAGTCTCGGGGCTGTGCTGGTGGGAGGGTGTGAGGGTCCACGGCTTTGTGGGTGGCCCGGTGTGAGTGGGGCTCTGCTGGACTTTCGGCAGGAGTTGCCAGGCTGCCACCTGTAAAGAAGAGGATGTGTCACCCATAACTTCCACTGGAATATCTCTGCGGGCTGAGGTGAGGAAGGAAAAATAGGAGTGGGGGCCGGGACAGGAGGGGTATCTCAGGCAGGGCAATAGAAAGCTTCCAGAAGAGCGCCCGTGGCCAGTACCATCCTGGCTGACCTGCAGGCACCAAGTTGGCCTGCGTGCTGTCACTGGTGTGGCTCCACGGCCCTTCCTCTAGGCTTTCAAGCCCTTGTACATATTCAGGTGTTTCACCTGGGAAGGGTGGGAACAGTTCAGCAGCATCTGGCCTGGGGCTCAGCTCACGTTTACTCACAGAGGCCTCGGCACGGTCTCCCAGCTTTGCAATGAGGATGCTCCTTGCGTGGGCGGGCGGGGCTGCTGGCTGTATGGGAGATGATTCCCCACCTCTGACCAATTTCAGAATTGTTTACCACTGGAGCAAGTGCCTTGGTAGTGTTTTCCTCTGTATAACTGTTAGGTTCAGTTTTTTTTTTCTTTTTTGGTTCAAGTTAGATTTTATTCCTCATTTATGTATTTATAGATATAAGCATGGAAATAATTCATTCGTATAAATACATCAGTGTGAATGGAAGAACTTTTTTTCTGTTTTATTTTTACATTTTATTTTTTAAAATTTTGAAATTTAATTTTAGTTATTTTTTTATACAGTAGGTTATTATTAGTTATCTATTTTATGCATAGACATGTATACAGGTCAATCCCAATCTCCCAACTCATCCCACCACCACCACCCCATGGCTTCCCCCACTTTGTGTCCATACGTTTGTTCTCTACCTCTGTGTCTCTATTTCTGCCCTGCAAACCAGTTCATCTCTACCATTTTTCTAGGTTCCACATATAGGCATTAATATACCATATTTGTTTTTCTCTTTCTGGCTTACTTCACTCTGTATGACAGTCTCTAGATCCATCAACTTCTCTACAAATGACCCAGTTTCATTCCTTTTTATGGCTGAGTAATATTCCATTTTATATATGTACCACATCTTTATCCATTCGTCTGTCTGTGGGCATTTATGTTGCTTCCATAACCTGGCTATTGTAAATAGTGCTGCAATGAACATTGTGGTGAATGTGTCTCTGTGATTTATGGTTTTCTCTGGGTATATGCCCAGAAGTGGGATTGCTGGATCCTATGGTAATTCTCTTTTTAGTTTTTTAAAGGAACCTCCATACTGTTCTCCATAGTGACTGTATCAATTTACATTCCCACCAATAGCGGAAGAGGGTTCCTTTTGTCCACACCCTCCCCAGAATTTGTTGTTTGTAGATTATCTGATGATGCCGATTCTAACAGGTGTGAGGTCTTACCTCATTGTAGTTTTGATTTGCATTTCTCTAATAATTAGTGATGTTGAGCAGCTTTTCATGTGCGTCTTGGCCATCTCTGTGTCTTCTGTGAAGAAACGTCTCTTTAGATCTTCTGCCCATTTTTGTATTGGGTTGTTTGTTTTATTAATATTAAGCTGCATGAGCTGTTTATATATATTGGAGATTAAACCTTTGTCCATTGATTCGTTTGTGAACGTTTTCGCCCACTCTGAGGGTTGCCTTTTTCCATTCCCGTTTTTTTTAACAAAGAAAGAAAGAAAGCAAAAGAAGCAGAACACTAATGTGCGTGAAATATGCCTCTTGAAACTGTCGTTTTGAAATATGGACGTCTTTTGAATTTTTTGGTCGATATATGACCCCAGGATTTGTTTTCAGGGCAGGTGTCATTTACAGGCCTGTAATGATTTGGAATATCCACTGACCATTAGCGCTGGCATTAAACCTGCAGTTGTGTGAAACGGCCACAAGGTGGCAGCAGTTCTCCCTTACCAAATCTGGTTACTAGGGCAGCAGAGCCTCAATGGAAGTCGTGTTCGAGATTGGAATGTAGAACGGAATGTGCCAGGAGAAAGCCCCTCAAGTTTGTCTCACTACTTCTTGTTCGTGTTTTTAATTTAATTTTTTTATTTTTTATTACAGCAAGTTTGAGTACAACGTTTAGCTTGTTGTAGGTGTGCAAGAGGTGGTTCTTTTACACATATACATATGTCTGTTCTTCCTGGGATCCTTTTCCCATGTACGTTATGACAGAATGTTGAGTAGTCTTCTCTTGGTACTCCGTAGGTCTTTGGTGATTATATACGTCTACTGTGTTTGTATCTGTCTGTTAACCCCAATATCGTAATGAATTCAATCCTCACACCTTTCCTTTGGTGAACCATAAGTTTGTTTAATGAAACTGTGATTGCCCTTCTCCGTGGAAATATCTGCCCTGGTATCAATTTATAGGTAACACCTATAAGTGATATGATATGATATGTGTCTTTCACTTTCTGACTTACTCCAAGTCACGTGATTACCTCGAGACTCATCTACGGTGCTGCAAATGGCATTGTGTCCTTTTTTTCCTTGGCTAATATTCTGTCTTAGCGAGGTCCATATTCTGCAATGTGATTCCCTGAGGGCTGAGGATTAGCTGACCTGGGCAGCCTGACCCTGCCGGCAAGCCCTCCCCAGGTGTGCCTGCGTTGAGGTCAATATAAACAGCACTCCAGGCAGCAATAGTCCCTGCAGCTGTGCCTGACTCCATATCCTCTGCCCCGTCAGCAGTCTCGGGGCTGTGCTGGTGGGAGGGTGTGAGGGTCCACGGCTTTGTGGGTGGCCCGGTGTGAGTGGGGCTCTGCTGGACTTTCGGCAGGAGTTGCCAGGCTGCCACCTGTAAAGAAGAGGATGTGTCACCCATAACTTCCACTGGAATATCTCTGCGGGCTGAGGTGAGGAAGGAAAAAAAGGAGTGGGGGCCGGGACAGGAGGGGTATCTCAGGCAGGGCAATAGAAAGCTTCCAGAAGAGCGCCCGTGGCCAGTACCATCCTGGCTGACCTGCAGGCACCAAGTTGGCCTGCGTGCTGTCGCTGGTGTGGCTCCACGGCCCTTCCTCTAGGCTTTCAAGCCCTTGTACATATTCAGGTGTTTCACCTGGGAAGGGTGGGAACAGTTTAGCAGCATCTGGCCTGGGGCTCAGCTCACGTTTACTCACAGAGGCCTCGGCACGGTCTCCCAGCTTTGCAATGAGGATGCTCCTGGCGAGGGCGGGCGGGGCTGCTGGCTGTATGGGAGATGATTCCCCACCTCTGACCAATTTCAGAATTGTTTACCACTGGAGCAAGTGCCTTGGTAGTGTTTTCCTCTGTATAACTGTTAGGTTCAGTTTTTTTTTTTTCTTTTTTGGTTCAAGTTAGATTTTATTCCTCATTTATGTATTTATAGATATAAGCATGGAAATAATTCATTCGTATAAATACATCAGTGTGAATGGAAGAACATTTTTTCTGTTTTATTTTTACATTTTATTTTTTAAAATTTTGAAATTTAATTTTAGTTATTTTTTTATACAGTAGGTTATTATTAGTTATCTATTTTATGCATAGACATGTATACAGGTCAATCCCAATCTCCCAACTCATCCCACCACCACCACCCCATGGCTTCCCCCACTTTGTGTCCATACGTTTGTTCTCTACCTCTGTGTCTCTATTTCTGCCCTGCAAACCAGTTCATCTCTACCATTTTTCTAGGTTCCACATATAGGCATTAATATACCATATTTGTTTTTCTCTTTCTGGCTTACTTCACTCTGTATGACAGTCTCTAGATCCATCAACTTCTCTACAAATGACCCAGTTTCATTCCTTTTTATGGCTGAGTAATATTCCATTTTATATATGTACCACATCTTTATCCATTCGTCTGTCTGTGGGCATTTATGTTGCTTCCATAACCTGGCTATTGTAAATAGTGCTGCAATGAACATTGTGGTGAATGTGTCTCTGTGATTTATGGTTTTCTCTGGGTATATGCCCAGAAGTGGGATTGCTGGATCCTATGGTAATTCTCTTTTTAGTTTTTTAAAGGAACCTCCATACTGTTCTCCATAGTGACTGTATCAATTTACATTCCCACCAATAGCGGAAGAGGGTTCCTTTTGTCCACACCCTCCCCAGAATTTGTTGTTTGTAGATTATCTGATGATGCCGATTCTAACAGGTGTGAGGTCTTACCTCATTGTAGTTTTGATTTGCATTTCTCTAATAATTAGTGATGTTGAGCAGCTTTTCATGTGCGTCTTGGCCATCTCTGTGTCTTCTGTGAAGAAACGTCTCTTTAGATCTTCTGCCCATTTTTGTATTGGGTTGTTTGTTTTATTAATATTAAGCTGCATGAGCTGTTTATATATATTGGAGATTAAACCTTTGTCCATTGATTCGTTTGTGAACGTTTTCGCCCATTCTGAGGGTTGCCTTTCTCCATTCCCGTTTCTTTTAACAAAGAAAGAAAGAAAGCAAAAGAAGCAGAACACTAATGTGCGTGAAATATGCCTCTTGAAACTGTCGTTTTGAAATATGGACGTCTTTTGAATTTTTTGGTCGCTATATGACCCCAGGATTTGTTTTCAGGGCAGGTGTCATTTACAGGCCTGTAATGATTTGGAATATCCACTGACCATTAGCGCTGGCATTAAACCTGCAGTTGTGTGAAACGGCCACAAGGTGGCAGCAGTTCTCCCTTACCAAATCTGGTTACTAGGGCAGCAGAGCCTCAATGGAAGTCGTGTTCGAGATTGGAATGTAGAACGGAATGTGCCAGGAGAAAGCCCCTCAAGTTTGTCTCACTACTTCTTGTTCGTGTTTTTAATTTAATTTTTTTATTTTTTATTACAGCAAGTTTGAGTACAACGTTTAGCTTGTTGTAGGTGTGCAAGAGGTGGTTCTTTTACACATATACATATGTCTGTTCTTCCTGGGATCCTTTTCCCATGTACGTTATGACAGAATGTTGAGTAGTCTTCTCTTGGTACTCCGTAGGTCTTTGGTGATTATATACGTCTACTGTGTTTGTATCTGTCTGTTAACCCCAATATCGTAATGAATTCAATCCTCACACCTTTCCTTTGGTGAACCATAAGTTTGTTTAATGAATCTGTGATTGCCCTTCTCCGTGGAAATATCTGCCCTGGTATCAATTTATAGGTAACACCTATAAGTGATATGATATGATATGTGTCTTTCACTTTCTGACTTACTCCAAGTCACGTGATTACCTCGAGACTCATCTACGGTGCTGCAAATGGCATTGTGTCCTTTTTTTCCTTGGTGAATATTCTGTCTTAGCGAGGTCCATATTCTGCAATGTGATTCCCTGAGGGCTGAGGATTAGCTGACCTGGGCAGCCTGACCCTGCCGGCAAGCCCTCCCCAGGTGTGCCTGCGTTGAGGTCAATATAAACAGCACTCCAGGCAGCAATAGTCCCTGCAGCTGTGCCTGACTCCATATCCTCTGCCCCGTCAGCAGTCTCGGGGCTGTGCTGGTGGGAGGGTGTGAGGGTCCACGGCTTTGTGGGTGGCCCGGTGTGAGTGGGGCTCTGCTGGACTTTCGGCAGGAGTTGCCAGGCTGCCACCTGTAAAGAAGAGGATGTGTCACCCATAACTTCCACTGGAATATCTCTGCGGGCTGAGGTGAGGAAGGAAAAAAAGGAGTGGGTGCCGGGACAGGAGGGGTATCTCAGGCAGGGCAATAGAAAGCTTCCAGAAGAGCGCCCGTGGCCAGTACCATCCTGGCTGACCTGCAGGCACCAAGTTGGCCTGCGTGCTGTCGCTGGTGTGGCTCCACGGCCTTTCCACTAGGCTTTCAAGCCCTTGTACATATTCAGGTGTTTCACCTGGGAAGGGTGGGAACAGTTCAGCAGCATCTGGCCTGGGGCTCAGCTCACGTTTACTCACAGAGGCCTCGGCACGGTCTCCCAGCTTTGCAATGAGGATGCTCCTGGCGAGGGCGGGCGGGGCTGCTGGCTGTATGGGAGATGATTCCCCACCTCTGACCAATTTCAGAATTGTTTACCACTGGAGCAAGTGCCTTGGTAGTGTTTTCCTCTGTATAACTGTTAGGTTCAGTTTTTTTTTTTTTCTTTTTTGGTTCAAGTTAGATTTTATTCCTCATTTATGTATTTATAGATATAAGCATGGAAATAATTCATTCGTATAAATACATCAGTGTGAATGGAAGAACATTTTTTCTGTTTTATTTTTACATTTTATTTTTTAAAATTTTGAAATTTAATTTTAGTTATTTTTTTATACAGTAGGTTATTATTAGTTATCTATTTTATGCATAGACATGTATACAGGTCAATCCCAATCTCCCAACTCATCCCACCACCACCACCCCATGGCTTCCCCCACTTTGTGTCCATACGTTTGTTCTCTACCTCTGTGTCTCTATTTCTGCCCTGCAAACCAGTTCATCTCTACCATTTTTCTAGGTTCCACATATAGGCATTAATATACCATATTTGTTTTTCTCTTTCTGGCTTACTTCACTCTGTATGACAGTCTCTAGATCCATCAACTTCTCTACAAATGACCCAGTTTCATTCCTTTTTATGGCTGAGTAATATTCCATTTTATATATGTACCACATCTTTATCCATTCGTCTGTCTGTGGGCATTTATGTTGCTTCCATAACCTGGCTATTGTAAATAGTGCTGCAATGAACATTGTGGTGAATGTGTCTCTGTGATTTATGGTTTTCTCTGGGTATATGCCCAGAAGTGGGATTGCTGGATCCTATGGTAATTCTCTTTTTAGTTTTTTAAAGGAACCTCCATACTGTTCTCCCTAGTGACTGTATCAATTTACATTCCCACCAATAGCGGAAGAGGGTTCCTTTTGTCCACACCCTCCCCAGAATTTGTTGTTTGTAGATTATCTGATGATGCCGATTCTAACAGGTGTGAGGTCTTACCTCATTGTAGTTTTGATTTGCATTTCTCTAATAATTAGTGATGTTGAGCAGCTTTTCATGTGCGTCTTGGCCATCTCTGTGTCTTCTGTGAAGAAACGTCTCTTTAGATCTTCTGCCCATTTTTGTATTGGGTTGTTTGTTTTATTAATATTAAGCTGCATGAGCTGTTTATATATATTGGAGATTAAACCTTTGTCCATTGATTCGTTTGTGAACGTTTTCGCCCACTCTGAGGGTTGCCTTTTTCCATTCCCGTTTTTTTTAACAAAGAAAGAAAGAAAGCAAAAGAAGCAGAACACTAATGTGCGTGAAATATGCCTCTTGAAACTGTCGTTTTGAAATATGGACGTCTTTTGAATTTTTTGGTCGATATATGACCCCAGGATTTGTTTTCAGGGCAGGTGTCATTTACAGGCCTGTAATGATTTGGAATATCCACTGACCATTAGCGCTGGCATTAAACCTGCAGTTGTGTGAAACGGCCACAAGGTGGCAGCAGTTCTCCCTTACCAAATCTGGTTACTAGGGCAGCAGAGCCTCAATGGAAGTCGTGTTCGAGATTGGAATGTAGAACGGAATGTGCCAGGAGAAAGCCCCTCAAGTTTGTCTCACTACTTCTTGTTCGTGTTTTTAATTTAATTTTTTTATTTTTTATTACAGCATGTTTGAGTACAACGTTTAGCTTGTTGTAGGTGTGCAAGAGGTGGTTCTTTTACACATATACATATGTCTGTTCTTCCTGGGATCCTTTTCCCATGTACGTTATGACAGAATGTTGAGTAGTCTTCTCTTGGTACTCCGTAGGTCTTTGGTGATTATATACGTCTACTGTGTTTGTATCTGTCTGTTAACCCCAATATCGTAATGAATTCAATCCTCACACCTTTCCTTTGGTGAACCATAAGTTTGTTTAATGAATCTGTGATTGCCCTTCTCCGTGGAAATATCTGCCCTGGTATCAATTTATAGGTAACACCTATAAGTGATATGATATGATATGTGTCTTTCACTTTCTGACTTACTCCAAGTCACGTGATTACCTCGAGACTCATCTACGGTGCTGCAAATGGCATTGTGTCCTTTTTTTCCTTGGTGAATATTCTGTCTTAGCGAGGTCCATATTCTGCAATGTGATTCCCTGAGGGCTGAGGATTAGCTGACCTGGGCAGCCTGACCCTGCCGGCAAGCCCTCCCCAGGTGTGCCTGCGTTGAGGTCAATATAAACAGCACTCCAGGCAGCAATAGTCCCTGCAGCTGTGCCTGACTCCATATCCTCTGCCCCGTCAGCAGTCTCGGGGCTGTGCTGGTGGGAGGGTGTGAGGGTCCACGGCTTTGTGGGTGGCCCGGTGTGAGTGGGGCTCTGCTGGACTTTCGGCAGGAGTTGCCAGGCTGCCACCTGTAAAGAAGAGGATGTGTCACCCATAACTTCCACTGGAATATCTCTGCGGGCTGAGGTGAGGAAGGAAAAAAAGGAGTGGGGGCCGGGACAGGAGGGGTATCTCAGGCAGGGCAATAGAAAGCTTCCAGAAGAGCGCCCGTGGCCAGTACCATCCTGGCTGACCTGCAGGCACCAAGTTGGCCTGCGTGCTGTCGCTGGTGTGGCTCCACGGCCCTTCCTCTAGGCTTTCAAGCCCTTGTACATATTCAGGTGTTTCACCTGGGAAGGGTGGGAACAGTTCAGCAGCATCTGGCCTGGGGCTCAGCTCACGTTTACTCACAGAGGCCTCGGCACGGTCTCCCAGCTTTGCAATGAGGATGCTCCTGGCGAGGGCGGGCGGGGCTGCTGGCTGTATGGGAGATGATTCCCCACCTCTGACCAATTTCAGAATTGTTTACCACTGGAGCAAGTGCCTTGGTAGTGTTTTCCTCTGTATAACTGTTAGGTTCAGTTTTTTTTTTTTTCTTTTTTGGTTCAAGTTAGATTTTATTCCTCATTTATGTATTTATAGATATAAGCATGGAAATAATTCATTCTTATAAATACATCAGTGTGAATGGAAGAACATTTTTTCTGTTTTATTTTTACATTTTATTTTTTAAAATTTTGAAATTTAATTTTAGTTATTTTTTTATACAGTAGGTTATTATTAGTTATCTATTTTATGCATAGACATGTATACAGGTCAATCCTAATCTCCCAAGTCATCCCACCACCACCACCCCATGGCTTCCCCCACTTTGTGTCCATACGTTTGTTCTCTACCTCTGTGTCTCTATTTCTGCCCTGCAAACCAGTTCATCTCTACCATTTTTCTAGGTTCCACATATAGGCATTAATATACAATATTTGTTTTTCTCTTTCTGGCTTACTTCACTCTGTATGACAGTCTCTAGATCCATCAACTTCTCTACAAATGACCCAGTTTCATTCCTTTTTATGGCTGAGTAATATTCCATTTTATATATGTACCACATCTTTATCCATTCGTCTGTCTGTGGGCATTTATGTTGCTTCCATAACCTGGCTATTGTAAATAGTGCTGCAATGAACATTGTGGTGAATGTGTCTCTGTGATTTATGGTTTTCTCTGGGTATATGCCCAGAAGTGGGATTGCTGGATCCTATGGTAATTCTCTTTTTAGTTTTTTAAAGGAACCTCCATACTGTTCTCCATAGTGACTTTATCAATTTACATTCCCACCAATAGCGGAAGAGGGTTCCTTTTGTCCACACCCTCCCCAGAATTTGTTGTTTGTAGATTATCTGATGATGCCGATTCTAACAGGTGTGAGGTCTTACCTCATTGTAGTTTTGATTTGCATTTCTCTAATAATTAGTGATGTTGAGCAGCTTTTCATGTGCGTCTTGGCCATCTCTGTGTCTTCTTTGAAGAAACGTCTCTTTAGATCTTCTGCCCATTTTTGTATTGGGTTGTTTGTTTTATTAATATTAAGCTGCATGAGCTGTTTATATATATTGGAGATTAAACCTTTGTCCATTGATTCGTTTGTGAACGTTTTCGCCCATTCTGAGGGTTGCCTTTCTCCATTCCCGTTTCTTTTAACAAAGAAAGAAAGAAAGCAAAAGAAGCAGAACACTAATGTGCGTGAAATATGCCTCTTGAAACTGTCGTTTTGAAATATGGACGTCTTTTGAATTTTTTGGTCGCTATATGACCCCAGGATTTGTTTTCAGGGCAGGTGTCATTTACAGGCCTGTAATGATTTGGAATATCCACTGACCATTAGCGCTGGCATTAAACCTGCAGTTGTGTGAAACGGCCACAAGGTGGCAGCAGTTCTCCCTTACCAAATCTGGTTACTAGGGCAGCAGAGCCTCAATGGAAGTCGTGTTCGAGATTGGAATGTAGAACGGAATGTGCCAGGAGAAAGCCCCTCAAGTTTGTCTCACTACTTCTTGTTCGTGTTTTTAATTTAATTTTTTTATTTTTTATTACAGCAAGTTTGAGTACAACGTTTAGCTTGTTGTAGGTGTGCAAGAGGTGGTTCTTTTACACATATACATATGTCTGTTCTTCCTGGGATCCTTTTCCCATGTACGTTATGACAGAATGTTGAGTAGTCTTCTCTTGGTACTCCGTAGGTCTTTGGTGATTATATACGTCTACTGTGTTTGTATCTGTCTGTTAACCCCAATATCGTAATGAATTCAATCCTCACACCTTTCCTTTGGTGAACCATAAGTTTGTTTAATGAATCTGTGATTGCCTTTCTCCGTGGAAATATCTGCCCTGGTATCAATTTATAGGTAACACCTATAAGTGATATGATATGATATGTGTCTTTCACTTTCTGACTTACTCCAAGTCACGTGATTACCTCGAGACTCATCTACGGTGCTGCAAATGGCATTGTGTCCTTTTTTTCCTTGGTGAATATTCTGTCTTAGCGAGGTCCATATTCTGCAATGTGATTCCCTGAGGGCTGAGGATTAGCTGACCTGGGCAGCCTGACCCTGCCGGCAAGCCCTCCCCAGGTGTGCCTGCGTTGAGGTCAATATAAACAGCACTCCAGGCAGCAATAGTCCCTGCAGCTGTGCCTGACTCCATATCCTCTGCCCCGTCAGCAGTCTCGGGGCTGTGCTGGTGGGAGGGTGTGAGGGTCCACGGCTTTGTGGGTGGCCCGGTGTGAGTGGGGCTCTGCTGGACTTTCGGCAGGAGTTGCCAGGCTGCCACCTGTAAAGAAGAGGATGTGTCACCCATAACTTCCACTGGAATATCTCTGCGGGCTGAGGTGAGGAAGGAAAAAAAGGAGTGGGGGCCGGGACAGGAGGGGTATCTCAGGCAGGGCAATAGAAAGCTTCCAGAAGAGCGCCTGTGGCCAGTACCATCATGGCTGACCTGCAGGCACCAAGTTGGCCTGCGTGCTGTCGCTGGTGTGGCTCCACGGCCCTTCCTCTAGGCTTTCAAGCCCTTGTACATATTCAGGTGTTTCACCTGGGAAGGGTGGGAACAGTTCAGCAGCATCTGGCCTGGGGCTCAGCTCACGTTTACTCACAGAGGCCTCGGCACGGTCTCCCAGCTTTGCAATGAGGATGCTCCTTGCGTGGGCGGGCGGGGCTGCTGGCTGTATGGGAGATGATTCCCCACCTCTGACCAATTTCAGAATTGTTTACCACTGGAGCAAGTGCCTTGGTAGTGTTTTCCTCTGTATAACTGTTAGGTTCAGTTTTTTTTTCTTTTTTGGTTCAAGTTAGATTTTATTCCTCATTTATGTATTTATAGATATAAGCATGGAAATAATTCATTCGTATAAATACATCAGTGTGAATGGAAGAACTTTTTTTCTGTTTTATTTTTACATTTTATTTTTTAAAATTTTGAAATTTAATTTTAGTTATTTTTTTATACAGTAGGTTATTATTAGTTATCTATTTTATGCATAGACATGTATACAGGTCAATCCCAATCTCCCAACTCATCCCACCACCACCACCCCATGGCTTCCCCCACTTTGTGTCCATACGTTTGTTCTCTACCTCTGTGTCTCTATTTCTGCCCTGCAAACCAGTTCATCTCTACCATTTTTCTAGGTTCCACATATAGGCATTAATATACCATATTTGTTTTTCTCTTTCTGGCTTACTTCACTCTGTATGACAGTCTCTAGATCCATCAACTTCTCTACAAATGACCCAGTTTCATTCCTTTTTATGGCTGAGTAATATTCCATTTTATATATGTACCACATCTTTATCCATTCGTCTGTCTGTGGGCATTTATGTTGCTTCCATAACCTGGCTATTGTAAATAGTGCTGCAATGAACATTGTGGTGAATGTGTCTCTGTGATTTATGGTTTTCTCTGGGTATATGCCCAGAAGTGGGATTGCTGGATCCTATGGTAATTCTCTTTTTAGTTTTTTAAAGGAACCTCCATACTGTTCTCCATAGTGACTGTATCAATTTACATTCCCACCAATAGCGGAAGAGGGTTCCTTTTGTCCACACCCTCCCCAGAATTTGTTGTTTGTAGATTATCTGATGATGCCGATTCTAACAGGTGTGAGGTCTTACCTCATTGTAGTTTTGATTTGCATTTCTCTAATAATTAGTGATGTTGAGCAGCTTTTCATGTGCGTCTTGGCCATCTCTGTGTCTTCTGTGAAGAAACGTCTCTTTAGATCTTCTGCCCATTTTTGTATTGGGTTGTTTGTTTTATTAATATTAAGCTGCATGAGCTGTTTATATATATTGGAGATTAAACCTTTGTCCATTGATTCGTTTGTGAACGTTTTCGCCCACTCTGAGGGTTGCCTTTTTCCATTCCCGTTTTTTTTAACAAAGAAAGAAAGAAAGCAAAAGAAGCAGAACACTAATGTGCGTGAAATATGCCTCTTGAAACTGTCGTTTTGAAATATGGACGTCTTTTGAATTTTTTGGTCGATATATGACCCCAGGATTTGTTTTCAGGGCAGGTGTCATTTACAGGCCTGTAATGATTTGGAATATCCACTGACCATTAGCGCTGGCATTAAACCTGCAGTTGTGTGAAACGGCCACAAGGTGGCAGCAGTTCTCCCTTACCAAATCTGGTTACTAGGGCAGCAGAGCCTCAATGGAAGTCGTGTTCGAGATTGGAATGTAGAACGGAATGTGCCAGGAGAAAGCCCCTCAAGTTTGTCTCACTACTTCTTGTTCGTGTTTTTAATTTAATTTTTTATTTTTTATTACAGCAAGTTTGAGTACAACGTTTAGCTTGTTGTAGGTGTGCAAGAGGTGGTTCTTTTACACATATACATATGTCTGTTCTTCCTGGGATCCTTTTCCCATGTACGTTATGACAGAATGTTGAGTAGTCTTCTCTTGGTACTCCGTAGGTCTTTGGTGATTATATACGTCTACTGTGTTTGTATCTGTCTGCTAACCCCAATATCGTAATGAATTCAATCCTCACACCTTTCCTTTGGTGAACCATAAGTTTGTTTAATGAATCTGTGATTGCCCTTCTCCGTGGAAATATCTGCCCTGGTATCAATTTATAGGTAACACCTATAAGTGATATGATATGATATGTGTCTTTCACTTTCTGACTTACTCCAAGTCACGTGATTACCTCGAGACTCATCTACGGTGCTGCAAATGGCATTGTGTCCTTTTTTTCCTTGGCGAATATTCTGTCTTAGCGAGGTCCATTTTCTGCAATGTGATTCCCTGAGGGCTGAGGATTAGCTGACCTGGGCAGCCTGACCCTGCCGGCAAGCCCTCCCCAGGTGTGCCTGCGTTGAGGTCAATATAAACAGCACTCCAGGCAGCAATAGTCCCTGCAGCTGTGCTTGACTCCATATCCTCTGCCCCGTCAGCAGTCTCGGGGCTGTGCTGGTGGGAGGGTGTGAGGGTCCACGGCTTTGTGGGTGGCCCGGTGTGAGTGGGGCTCTGCTGGACTTTCGGCAGGAGTTGCCAGGCTGCCACCTGTAAAGAAGAGGATGTGTCACCCATAACTTCCACTGGAATATCTCTGCGGGCTGAGGTGAGGAAGGAAAAAAAGGAGTGGGGGCCGGGACAGGAGGGGTATCTCAGGCAGGGCAATAGAAAGCTTCCAGAAGAGCGCCCGTGGCCAGTACCATCCTGGCTGACCTGCAGGCACCAAGTTGGCCTGCGTGCTGTCGCTGGTGTGGCTCCACGGCCCTTCCTCTAGGCTTTCAAGCCCTTGTACATATTCAGGTGATTCACCTGGGAAGGGTGGGAACAGTTCAGCAGCATCTGGCCTGGGGCTCAGCTCACGTTTACTCACAGAGGCCTCGGCACGGTCTCCCAGCTTTGCAATGAGGATGCTCCTTGCGTGGGCGGGCGGGGCTGCTGGCTGTATGGGAGATGATTCCCCACCTCTGACCAATTTCAGAATTGTTTACCACTGGAGCAAGTGCCTTGGTAGTGTTTTCCTCTGTATAACTGTTAGGTTCAGTTTTTTTTTTCTTTTTTGGTTCAAGTTAGATTTTATTCCTCATTTATGTATTTATAGATATAAGCATGGAAATAATTCATTCGTATAAATACATCAGTGTGAATGGAAGAACTTTTTTTCTGTTTTATTTTTACATTTAATTTTTTAAAATTTTGAAATTTAATTTTAGTTATTTTTTTATACAGTAGGTTATTATTAGTTATCTATTTTATGCATAGACATGTATACAGGTCAATCCTAATCTCCCAACTCATCCCACCACCACCACCCCATGGCTTCCCCCACTTTGTGTCCATACGTTTGTTCTCTACCTCTGTGTCTCTATTTCTGCCCTGCAAACCAGTTCATCTCTACCATTTTTCTAGGATCCACATATAGGCATTAATATACAATATTTGTTTTTCTCTTTCTGGCTTACTTCACTCTGTATGACAGTCTCTAGATCCATCAACTTCTCTACAAATGACCCAGTTTCATTCCTTTTTATGGCTGAGTAATATTCCATTTTATATATGTACCACATCTTTATCCATTCGTCTGTCTGTGGGCATTTATGTTGCTTCCATAACCTGGCTATTGTAAATAGTGCTGCAATGAACATTGTGGTGAATGTGTCTCTGTGATTTATGGTTTTCTCTGGGTATATGCCCAGAAGTGGGATTGCTGGATCCTATGGTAATTCTCTTTTTAGTTTTTTAAAGGAACCTCCATACTGTTCTCCATAGTGACTGTATCAATTTACATTCCCACCAATAGCGGAAGAGGGTTCCTTTTGTCCACACCCTCCCCAGAATTTGTTGTTTGTAGATTATCTGATGATGCCGATTCTAACAGGTGTGAGGTCTTACCTCATTGTAGTTTTGATTTGCATTTCTCTAATAATTAGTGATGTTGAGCAGCTTTTCATGTGCGTCTTGGCCATCTCTGTGTCTTCTTTGAAGAAACGTCTCTTTAGATCTTCTGCCCATTTTTGTATTGGGTTGTTTGTTTTATTAATATTAAGCTGCATGAGCTGTTTATATATATTGGAGATTAAACCTTTGTCCATTGATTCGTTTGTGAACGTTTTCGCCCATTCTGAGGGTTGCCTTTCTCCATTCCCGTTTCTTTTAACAAAGAAAGAAAGAAAGCAAAAGAAGCAGAACACTAATGTGCGTGAAATATGCCTCTTGAAACTGTCGTTTTGAAATATGGACGTCTTTTGAATTTTTTGGTCGCTATATGACCCCAGGATTTGTTTTCAGGGCAGGTGTCATTTACAGGCCTGTAATGATTTGGAATATCCACTGACCATTAGCGCTGGCATTAAACCTGCAGTTGTGTGAAACGGCCACAAGGTGGCAGCAGTTCTCCCTTACCAAATCTGGTTACTAGGGCAGCAGAGCCTCAATGGAAGTCGTGTTCGAGATTGGAATGTAGAACGGAATGTGCCAGGAGAAAGCCCCTCAAGTTTGTCTCACTACTTCTTGTTCGTGTTTTTAATTTAATTTTTTTATTTTTTATTACAGCAAGTTTGAGTACAACGTTTAGCTTGTTGTAGGTGTGCAAGAGGTGGTTCTTTTACACATATACATATGTCTGTTCTTCCTGGGATCCTTTTCCCATGTACGTTATGACAGAATGTTGAGTAGTCTTCTCTTGGTACTCCGTAGGTCTTTGGTGATTATATACGTCTACTGTGTTTGTATCTGTCTGTTAACCCCAATATCGTAATGAATTCAATCCTCACACCTTTCCTTTGGTGAACCATAAGTTTGTTTAATGAATCTGTGATTGCCTTTCTCCGTGGAAATATCTGCCCTGGTATCAATTTATAGGTAACACCTATAAGTGATATGATATGATATGTGTCTTTCACTTTCTGACTTACTCCAAGTCACGTGATTACCTCGAGACTCATCTACGGTGCTGCAAATGGCATTGTGTCCTTTTTTTCCTTGGTGAATATTCTGTCTTAGCGAGGTCCATATTCTGCAATGTGATTCCCTGAGGGCTGAGGATTAGCTGACCTGGGCAGCCTGACCCTGCCGGCAAGCCCTCCCCAGGTGTGCCTGCGTTGAGGTCAATATAAACAGCACTCCAGGCAGCAATAGTCCCTGCAGCTGTGCCTGACTCCATATCCTCTGCCCCGTCAGCAGTCTCGGGGCTGTGCTGGTGGGAGGGTGTGAGGGTCCACGGCTTTGTGGGTGGCCCGGTGTGAGTGGGGCTCTGCTGGACTTTCGGCAGGAGTTGCCAGGCTGCCACCTGTAAAGAAGAGGATGTGTCACCCATAACTTCCACTGGAATATCTCTGCGGGCTGAGGTGAGGAAGGAAAAAAAGGAGTGGGGGCCGGGACAGGAGGGGTATCTCAGGCAGGGCAATAGAAAGCTTCCAGAAGAGCGCCTGTGGCCAGTACCATCATGGCTGACCTGCAGGCACCAAGTTGGCCTGCGTGCTGTCGCTGGTGTGGCTCCACGGCCCTTCCTCTAGGCTTTCAAGCCCTTGTACATATTCAGGTGTTTCACCTGGGAAGGGTGGGAACAGTTCAGCAGCATCTGGCCTGGGGCTCAGCTCACGTTTACTCACAGAGGCCTCGGCACGGTCTCCCAGCTTTGCAATGAGGATGCTCCTTGCGTGGGCGGGCGGGGCTGCTGGCTGTATGGGAGATGATTCCCCACCTCTGACCAATTTCAGAATTGTTTACCACTGGAGCAAGTGCCTTGGTAGTGTTTTCCTCTGTATAACTGTTAGGTTCAGTTTTTTTTTCTTTTTTGGTTCAAGTTAGATTTTATTCCTCATTTATGTATTTATAGATATAAGCATGGAAATAATTCATTCGTATAAATACATCAGTGTGAATGGAAGAACTTTTTTTCTGTTTTATTTTTACATTTTATTTTTTAAAATTTTGAAATTTAATTTTAGTTATTTTTTTATACAGTAGGTTATTATTAGTTATCTATTTTATGCATAGACATGTATACAGGTCAATCCCAATCTCCCAACTCATCCCACCACCACCACCCCATGGCTTCCCCCACATTGTGTCCATACGTTTGTTCTCTACCTCTGTGTCTCTATTTCTGCCCTGCAAACCAGTTCATCTCTACCATTTTTCTAGGTTCCACATATAGGCATTAATATACCATATTTGTTTTTCTCTTTCTGGCTTACTTCACTCTGTATGACAGTCTCTAGATCCATCAACTTCTCTACAAATGACCCAGTTTCATTCCTTTTTATGGCTGAGTAATATTCCATTTTATATATGTACCACATCTTTATCCATTCGTCTGTCTGTGGGCATTTATGTTGCTTCCATAACCTGGCTATTGTAAATAGTGCTGCAATGAACATTGTGGTGAATGTGTCTCTGTGATTTATGGTTTTCTCTGGGTATATGCCCAGAAGTGGGATTGCTGGATCCTATGGTAATTCTCTTTTTAGTTTTTTAAAGGAACCTCCATACTGTTCTCCATAGTGACTGTATCAATTTACATTCCCACCAATAGCGGAAGAGGGTTCCTTTTGTCCACACCCTCCCCAGAATTTGTTGTTTGTAGATTATCTGATGATGCCGATTCTAACAGGTGTGAGGTCTTACCTCATTGTAGTTTTGATTTGCATTTCTCTAATAATTAGTGATGTTGAGCAGCTTTTCATGTGCGTCTTGGCCATCTCTGTGTCTTCTGTGAAGAAACGTCTCTTTAGATCTTCTGCCCATTTTTGTATTGGGTTGTTTGTTTTATTAATATTAAGCTGCATGAGCTGTTTATATATATTGGAGATTAAACCTTTGTCCATTGATTCGTTTGTGAACGTTTTCGCCCACTCTGAGGGTTGCCTTTTTCCATTCCCGTTTTTTTTAACAAAGAAAGAAAGAAAGCAAAAGAAGCAGAACACTAATGTGCGTGAAATATGCCTCTTGAAACTGTCGTTTTGAAATATGGACGTCTTTTGAATTTTTTGGTCGATATATGACCCCAGGATTTGTTTTCAGGGCAGGTGTCATTTACAGGCCTGTAATGATTTGGAATATCCACTGACCATTAGCGCTGGCATTAAACCTGCAGTTGTGTGAAACGGCCACAAGGTGGCAGCAGTTCTCCCTTACCAAATCTGGTTACTAGGGCAGCAGAGCCTCAATGGAAGTCGTGTTCGAGATTGGAATGTAGAACGGAATGTGCCAGGAGAAAGCCCCTCAAGTTTGTCTCACTACTTCTTGTTCGTGTTTTTAATTTAATTTTTTATTTTTTATTACAGCAAGTTTGAGTACAACGTTTAGCTTGTTGTAGGTGTGCAAGAGGTGGTTCTTTTACACATATACATATGTCTGTTCTTCCTGGGATCCTTTTCCCATGTACGTTATGACAGAATGTTGAGTAGTCTTCTCTTGGTACTCCGTAGGTCTTTGGTGATTATATACGTCTACTGTGTTTGTATCTGTCTGCTAACCCCAATATCGTAATGAATTCAATCCTCACACCTTTCCTTTGGTGAACCATAAGTTTGTTTAATGAATCTGTGATTGCCCTTCTCCGTGGAAATATCTGCCCTGGTATCAATTTATAGGTAACACCTATAAGTGATATGATATGATATGTGTCTTTCACTTTCTGACTTACTCCAAGTCACGTGATTACCTCGAGACTCATCTACGGTGCTGCAAATGGCATTGTGTCCTTTTTTTCCTTGGCGAATATTCTGTCTTAGCGAGGTCCATTTTCTGCAATGTGATTCCCTGAGGGCTGAGGATTAGCTGACCTGGGCAGCCTGACCCTGCCGGCAAGCCCTCCCCAGGTGTGCCTGCGTTGAGGTCAATATAAACAGCACTCCAGGCAGCAATAGTCCCTGCAGCTGTGCTTGACTCCATATCCTCTGCCCCGTCAGCAGTCTCGGGGCTGTGCTGGTGGGAGGGTGTGAGGGTCCACGGCTTTGTGGGTGGCCCGGTGTGAGTGGGGCTCTGCTGGACTTTCGGCAGGAGTTGCCAGGCTGCCACCTGTAAAGAAGAGGATGTGTCACCCATAACTTCCACTGGAATATCTCTGCGGGCTGAGGTGAGGAAGGAAAAAAAGGAGTGGGGGCCGGGACAGGAGGGGTATCTCAGGCAGGGCAATAGAAAGCTTCCAGAAGAGCGCCCGTGGCCAGTACCATCCTGGCTGACCTGCAGGCACCAAGTTGGCCTGCGTGCTGTCGCTGGTGTGGCTCCACGGCCCTTCCTCTAGGCTTTCAAGCCCTTGTACATATTCAGGTGATTCACCTGGGAAGGGTGGGAACAGTTCAGCAGCATCTGGCCTGGGGCTCAGCTCACGTTTACTCACAGAGGCCTCGGCACGGTCTCCCAGCTTTGCAATGAGGATGCTCCTTGCGTGGGCGGGCGGGGCTGCTGGCTGTATGGGAGATGATTCCCCACCTCTGACCAATTTCAGAATTGTTTACCACTGGAGCAAGTGCCTTGGTAGTGTTTTCCTCTGTATAACTGTTAGGTTCAGTTTTTTTTTTCTTTTTTGGTTCAAGTTAGATTTTATTCCTCATTTATGTATTTATAGATATAAGCATGGAAATAATTCATTCGTATAAATACATCAGTGTGAATGGAAGAACTTTTTTTCTGTTTTATTTTTACATTTAATTTTTTAAAATTTTGAAATTTAATTTTAGTTATTTTTTTATACAGTAGGTTATTATTAGTTATCTATTTTATGCATAGACAGGTATACAGGTCAATCCTAATCTCCCAACTCATCCCACCACCACCACCCCATGGCTTCCCCCACTTTGTGTCCATACGTTTGTTCTCTACCTCTGTGTCTCTATTTCTGCCCTGCAAACCAGTTCATCTCTACCATTTTTCTAGGTTCCACATATAGGCATTAATATACAATATTTGTTTTTCTCTTTCTGGCTTACTTCACTCTGTATGACAGTCTCTAGATCCATCAACTTCTCTACAAATGACCCAGTTTCATTCCTTTTTATGGCTGAGTAATATTCCATTTTATATATGTACCACATCTTTATCCATTCGTCTGTCTGTGGGCATTTATGTTGCTTCCATAACCTGGCTATTGTAAATAGTGCTGCAATGAACATTGTGGTGAATGTGTCTCTGTGATTTATGGTTTTCTCTGGGTATATGCCCAGAAGTGGGATTGCTGGATCCTATGGTAATTCTCTTTTTAGTTTTTTAAAGGAACCTCCATACTGTTCTCCATAGTGACTGTATCAATTTACATTCCCACCAATAGCGGAAGAGGGTTCCTTTTGTCCACACCCTCCCCAGAATTTGTTGTTTGTAGATTATCTGATGATGCCGATTCTAACAGGTGTGAGGTCTTACCTCATTGTAGTTTTGATTTGCATTTCTCTAATAATTAGTGATGTTGAGCAGCTTTTCATGTGCGTCTTGGCCATCTCTGTGTCTTCTTTGAAGAAACGTCTCTTTAGATCTTCTGCCCATTTTTGTATTGGGTTGTTTGTTTTATTAATATTAAGCTGCATGAGCTGTTTATATATATTGGAGATTAAACCTTTGTCCATTGATTCGTTTGTGAACGTTTTCGCCCATTCTGAGGGTTGCCTTTTTCCATTCCCGTTTTTTTTAACAAAGAAAGAAAGAAAGCAAAAGAAGCAGAAAACTAATGTGCGTGAAATATGCCTCTTGAAACTGTCGTTTTGAAATATGGACGTCTTTTGAATTTTTTGGTCGATATATGACCCCAGGATTTGTTTTCAGGGCAGGTGTCATTTACAGGCCTGTAATGATTTGGAATATCCACTGACCATTAGCGCTGGCATTAATCCTGCAGTTGTGTGAAACGGCCACAAGGTGGCAGCAGTTCTCCCTTACCAAATCTGGTTACTAGGGCAGCAGAGCCTCAATGGAAGTCGTGTTCGAGATTGGAATGTAGAACGGAATGTGCCAGGAGAAAGCCGCTCAAGTTTGTCTCACTACTTCTTGTTCGTGTTTTTAATTTAATTTTTTATTTTTTATTACAGCAAGTTTGAGTACAACGTTTAGCTTGTTGTAGGTGTGCAAGAGGTGGTTCTTTTACACATATACATATGTCTGTTCTTCCTGGGATCCTTTTCCCATGTACGTTATGACAGAATGTTGAGTAGTTTTCTCTTGGTACTCCGTAGGTCTTTGGTGATTATATACGTCTACTGTGTTTGTATCTGTCTGCTAACCCCAATATCGTAATGAATTCAATCCTCACACCTTTCCTTTGGTGAACCATAAGTGTGTTTAATGAATCTGTGATTGCCCTTCTCCGTGGAAATATCTGCCCTGGTATCAATTTATAGGTAACACCTATAAGTGATATGATATGATATGTGTCTTTCACTTTCTGACTTACTCCAAGTCACGTGATTACCTCGAGACTCATCTACGGTGCTGCAAATGGCATTGTGTCCTTTTTCTCCTTGGCGAATATTCTGTCTTAGCGAGGTCCATTTTCTGCAATGTGATTCCCTGAGGGCTGAGGATTAGCTGACCTGGGCAGCCTGACCCTGCCGGCAAGCCCTCCCCAGGTGTGCCTGGTTTGAGGTCAATATAAACAGCACTCCAGGCAGCAATAGCCCCTGCAGCTGTGCCTTACTCCATATTCTCTGCCCCGTCAGCAGTCTCGGGGCTGTGCTGGTGGGAGGGTGTGAGGGTCCACGGCTTTGTGGGTGGCCCGGTGTGAGTGGGGCTCTGCTGGACTTTCGGCAGGAGTTGCCAGGCTGCCACCTGTAAAGAAGAGGATGTATCACCCATAACTTCCACTGGAATATCTCTCCGGGCTGAGGTGAGGAAGGAAAAAAAGGAGTGGGGGCCGGGACAGGAGGGGTATCTCAGGCAGGGCAATAGAAAGCTTCCAGAAGAGCGCCCGTGGCCAGTACCATCCTGGCTGACCTGCAGGCACCAAGTTGGCCTGCGTGCTGTCGCTGGTGTGGCTCCACGGCCCTTCCTCTAGGCTTTCAAGCCCTTGTACATATTCAGGTGTTTCACCTGGGAAGGGTGGGAACAGTTCAGCAGCATCTGGCCTGGGGCTCAGCTCACGTTTACTCACAGAGGCCTCGGCACGGTCTCCCAGCTTTGCAATGAGGATGCTCCTGGCGAGGGCGGGCGGGGCTGCTGGCTGTATGGGAGATGATTCCCCACCTCTGACCAATTTCAGAATTGTTTACCACTGGAGCAAGTGCCTTGGTAGTGTTTTCCTCTGTATAACTGTTAGGTTCAGTTTTTTTTTTTTTCTTTTTTGGTTCAAGTTAGATTTTATTCCTCATTTATGTATTTATAGATATAAGCATGGAAATAATTCATTCGTATAAATACATCAGTGTGAATGGAAGAACTTTTTTTCTGTTTTATTTTTACATTTTATTTTTTAAAATTTTGAAATTTAATTTTAGTTATTTTTTTATACAGTAGGTTATTATTAGTTATCTATTTTATGCATAGACATGTATACAGGTCAATCCTAATCTCCCAAGTCATCCCACCACCACCACCCCATGGCTTCCCCCACTTTGTGTCCATACGTTTGTTCTCTACCTCTGTGTCTCTATTTCTGCCCTGCAAACCAGTTCATCTCTACCATTTTTCTAGGTTCCACATATAGGCATTAATATACAATATTTGTTTTTCTCTTTCTGGCTTACTTCACTCTGTATGACAGTCTCTAGATCCATCAACTTCTCTACAAATGACCCAGTTTCATTCCTTTTTATGGCTGAGTAATATTCCATTTTATATATGTACCACATCTTTACCCATTCGTCTGTCTGTGGGCATTTATGTTGCTTCCATAACCTGGCTATTGTAAATAGTGCTGCAATGAACATTGTGGTGAATGTGTCTCTGTGATTTATGGTTTTCTCTGGGTATATGCCCAGAAGTGGGATTGCTGGATCCTATGGTAATTCTCTTTTTAGTTTTTTAAAGGAACCTCCATACTGTTCTCCATAGTGACTGTATCAATTTACATTCCCACCAATAGCGGAAGAGGGTTCCTTTTGTCCACACCCTCCCCAGAATTTGTTGTTTCTAGATTATCTGATGATGCCGATTCTAACAGGTGTGAGGTCTTACCTCATTGTAGTTTTGATTTGCATTTCTCTAATAATTAGTGATGTTGAGCAGCTTTTCATGTGCGTCTTGGCCATCTCTGTGTCTTCTTTGAAGAAACGTCTCTTTAGATCTTCTGCCCATTTTTGTATTGGGTTGTTTGTTTTATTAATATTAAGCTGCATGAGCTGTTTATATATATTGGAGATTAAACCTTTGTCCATTCATTCGTTTGTGAACGTTTTCGCCCATTCTGAGGGTTGCCTTTTTCCATTCCCGTTTTTTTTAACAAAGAAAGAAAGAAAGCAAAAGAAGCAGAACACTAATGTGCGTGAAATATGCCTCTTGAAACTGTCGTTTTGAAATATGGACGTCTTTTGAATTTTTTGGTCGATATATGACCCCAGGATTTGTTTTCAGGGCAGGTGTCATTTACAGGCCTGTAATGATTTGGAATATCCACTGACCATTAGCGCTGGCATTAAACCTGCAGTTGTGTGAAACGGCCACAAGGTGGCAGCAGTTCTCCCTTACCAAATCTGGTTACTAGGGCAGCAGAGCCTCAATGGAAGTCGTGTTCGAGATTGGAATGTAGAACGGAATGTGCCAGGAGAAAGCCGCTCAAGTTTGTCTCACTACTTCTTGTTCGTGTTTTTAATTTAATTTTTTATTTTTTATTACAGCAAGTTTGAGTACAACGTTTAGCTTGTTGTAGGTGTGCAAGAGGTGGTTCTTTTACACATATACATATGTCTGTTCTTCCTGGGATCCTTTTCCCATGTACGTTATGACAGAATGTTGAGTAGTTTTCTCTTGGTACTCCGTAGGTCTTTGGTGATTATATACGTCTACTGTGTTTGTATCTGTCTGCTAACCCCAATATCGTAATGAATTCAATCCTCACACCTTTCCTTTGGTGAACCATAAGTGTGTTTAATGAATCTGTGATTCCCCTTCTCCGTGGAAATATCTGCCCTGGTATCAATTTATAGGTAACACCTATAAGTGATATGATATGATATGTGTCTTTCACTTTCTGACTTACTCCAAGTCACGTGATTACCTCGAGACTCATCTACGGTGCTGCAAATGGCATTGTGTCCTTTTTCTCCTTGGCGAATATTCTGTCTTAGCGAGGTCCATTTTCTGCAATGTGATTCCCTGAGGGCTGAGGATTAGCTGACCTGGGCAGCCTGACCCTGCCGGCAAGCCCTCCCCAGGTGTGCCTGGGTTGAGGTCAATATAAACAGCACTCCAGGCAGCAATAGCCCCTGCAGCTGTGCCTTACTCCATATTCTCTGCCCCGTCAGCAGTCTCGGGGCTGTGCTGGTGGGAGGGTGTGAGGGTCCACGGCTTTGTGGGTGGCCCGGTGTGAGTGGGGCTCTGCTGGACTTTCGGCAGGAGTTGCCAGGCTGCCACCTGTAAAGAAGAGGATGTGTCACCCATAACTTCCACTGGAATATCTCTCCGGGCTGAGGTGAGGAAGGAAAAAAAGGAGTGGGGGCCGGGACAGGAGGGGTATCTCAGGCAGGGCAATAGAAAGCTTCCAGAAGAGCGCCCGTGGCCAGTACCATCCTGGCTGACCTGCAGGCACCAAGTTGCCCTGCGTGCTGTCGCTGGTGTGGCTCCACGGCCCTTCCTCTAGGCTTTCAAGCCCTTGTACATATTCAGGTGTTTCACCTGGGAAGGGTGGGAACAGTTCAGCAGCATCTGGCCTGGGGCTCAGCTCACGTTTACTCACAGAGGCCTCGGCACGGTCTCCCAGCTTTGCAATGAGGATGCTCCTGGCGAGGGCGGGCGGGCTGCTGGCTGTATGGGAGATGATTCCCCACCTCTGACCAATTTCAGAATTGTTTACCACTGGAGCAAGTGCCTTGGTAGTGTTTTCCTCTGTATAACTGTTAGGTTCAGTTTTTTTTTTTTCTTTTTTGGTTCAAGTTAGATTTTATTCCTCATTTATGTATTTATAGATATAAGCATGGAAATAATTCATTCGTATAAATACATCAGTGTGAATGGAAGAACATTTTTTCTGTTTTATTTTTACATTTTATTTTTTAAAATTTTGAAATTTAATTTTAGTTATTTTTTATACAGTTGGGTATTATTAGTTATCTATTTTATGCATAGACATGTATACAGGTCAATCCTAATCTCCCAAGTCATCCCACCACCACCACCCCATGGCTTCCCCCACTTTGTGTCCATACGTTTGTTCTCTACCTCTGTGTCTCTATTTCTGCCCTGCAAACCAGTTCATCTCTACCATTTTTCTAGGTTCCACATATAGGCATTAATATACAATATTTGTTTTTCTCTTTCTGGCTTACTTCACTCTGTATGACAGTCTCTAGATCCATCAACTTCTCTACAAATGACCCAGTTTCATTCCTTTTTATGGCTGAGTAATATTCCATTTTATATATGTACCACATCTTTATCCATTCGTCTGTCTGTGGGCATTTATGTTGCTTCCATAACCTGGCTATTGTAAATAGTGCTGCAATGAACATTGTGGTGAATGTGTCTCTGTGATTTATGGTTTTCTCTGGGTATATGCCCAGAAGTGGGATTGCTGGATCCTATGGTAATTCTCTTTTTAGTTTTTTAAAGGAACCTCCATACTGTTCTCCATAGTGACTGTATCAATTTACATTCCCACCAATAGCGGAAGAGGGTTCCTTTTGTCCACACCCTCCCCAGAATTTGTTGTTTGTAGATTATCTGATGATGCCGATTCTAACAGGTGTGAGGTCTTACCTCATTGTAGTTTTGATTTGCATTTCTCTAATAATTAGTGATGTTGAGCAGCTTTTCATGTGCGTCTTGGCCATCTCTGTGTCTTCTTTGAAGAAACGTCTCTTTAGATCTTCTGCCCATTTTTGTATTGGGTTGTTTGTTTTATTAATATTAAGCTGCATGAGCTGTTTATATATATTGGAGATTAAACCTTTGTCCATTGATTCGTTTGTGAACGTTTTCGCCCATTCTGAGGGTTGCCTTTTTCCATTCCCGTTTTTTTTAACAAAGAAAGAAAGAAAGCAAAAGAAGCAGAACACTAATGTGCGTGAAATATGCCTCTTGAAACTGTCGTTTTGAAATATGGACGTCTTTTGAATTTTTTGGTCGATATATGACCCCAGGATTTGTTTTCAGGGCAGGTGTCATTTACAGGCCTGTAATGATTTGGAATATCCACTGACCATTAGCGCTGGCATTAAACCTGCAGTTGTGTGAAACGGCCACAAGGTGGCAGCAGTTCTCCCTTACCAAATCTGGTTACTAGGGCAGCAGAGCCTCAATGGAAGTCGTGTTCGAGATTGGAATGTAGAACGGAATGTGCCAGGAGAAAGCCGCTCAAGTTTGTCTCACTACTTCTTGTTCGTGTTTTTAATTTAATTTTTTATTTTTTATTACAGCAAGTTTGAGTACAACGTTTAGCTTGTTGTAGGTGTGCAAGAGGTGGTTCTTTTACACATATACATATGTCTGTTCTTCCTGGGATCCTTTTCCCATGTACGTTATGACAGAATGTTGAGTAGTCTTCTCTTGGTACTCCGTAGGTCTTTGGTGATTATATACGTCTACTGTGTTTGTATCTGTCTGCTAACCCCAATATCGTAATGAATTCAATCCTCACACCTTTCCTTTGGTGAACCATAAGTTTGTTTAATGAATCTGTGATTGCCCTTCTCCGTGGAAATATCTGCCCTGGTATCAATTTATAGGTAACACCTATAAGTGATATGATATGATATGTGTCTTTCACTTTCTGACTTACTCCAAGTCACGTGATTACCTCGAGACTCATCTACGGTGCTGCAAATGGCATTGTGTCCTTTTTCTCCTTGGCGAATATTCTGTCTTAGCGAGGTCCATTTTCTGCAATGTGATTCCCTGAGGGCTGAGGATTAGCTGACCTGGGCAGCCTGACCCTGCCGGCAAGCCCTCCCCAGGTGTGCCTGGGTTGAGGTCAATATAAACAGCACTCCAGGCAGCAATAGCCCCTGCAGCTGTGCCTTACTCCATATTCTCTGCCCCGTCAGCAGTCTCGGGGCTGTGCTGGTGGGAGGGTGTGAGGGTCCACGGCTTTGTGGGTGGCCCGGTGTGAGTGGGGCTCTGCTGGACTTTCGGCAGGAGTTGCCAGGCTGCCACCTGTAAAGAAGAGGATGTGTCACCCATAACTTCCACTGGAATATCTCTGCGGGCTGAGGTGAGGAAGGAAAAAAAGGAGTGGGGGCCGGGACAGGAGGGGTATCTCAGGCAGGGCAATAGAAAGCTTCCAGAAGAGCGCCCGTGGCCAGTACCATCCTGGCTGACCTGCAGGCACCAAGTTGGCCTGCGTGCTGTCGCTGGTGTGGCTCCACGGCCCTTCCTCTAGGCTTTCAAGCCCTTGTACATATTCAGGTGTTTCACCTGGGAAGGGTGGGTACAGTTCAGCAGCATCTGGCCTGGGGCTCAGCTCACGTTTACTCACAGAGGCCTCGGCACGGTCTCCCAGCTTTGCAATCAGGATGCTCCTGGCGAGGGCGGGCGGGGCTGCTGGCTGTATGGGAGATGATTCCCCACCTCTGACCAATTTCAGAATTGTTTACCACTGGAGCAAGTGCCTTGGTAGTGTTTTCCTCTGTATAACTGTTAGGTTCAGTTTTTTTTTTTTCTTTTTTGGTTCAAGTTAGATTTTATTCCTCATTTATGTATTTATAGATATAAGCATGGAAATAATTCATTCGTATAAATACATCAGTGTGAATGGAAGAACTTTTTTTCTGTTTTATTTTTACATTTTATTTTTTTAAATTTTGAAATTTAATTTTAGTTATTTTTTTATACAGTAGGTTATTATTAGTTATCTATTTTATGCATAGACATGTATACAGGTCAATCCCAATCTCCCAACTCATCCCACCACCACCACCCCATGGCTTCCCCCACTTTGTGTCCATACGTTTGTTCTCTACCTCTGTGTCTCTATTTCTGCCCTGCAAACCAGTTCATCTCTACCATTTTTCTAGGTTCCACATATAGGCATTAATATACCATATTAGTTTTTCTCTTTCTGGCTTACTTCACTCTGTATGACAGTCTCTAGATCCATCAACTTCTCTACAAATGACCCAGTTTCATTCCTTTTTATGGCTGAGTAATATTCCATTTTATATATGTACCACATCTTTATCCATTCGTCTGTCTGTGGGCATTTATGTTGCTTCCATAACCTGGCTATTGTAAATAGTGCTGCAATGACCATTGTGGTGAATGTGTCTCTGTGATTTATGGTTTTCTCTGGGTATATGCCCAGAAGTGGGATTGCTGGATCCTATGGTAATTCTCTTTTTAGTTTTTTAAAGGAACCTCCATACTGTTCTCCATAGTGACTGTATCAATTTACATTCCCACCAATAGCGGAAGAGGGTTCCTTTTGTCCACACCCTCCCCAGAATTTGTTGTTTGTAGATTATCTGATGATGCCGATTCTAACAGGTGTGAGGTCTTACCTCATTGTAGTTTTGATTTGCATTTCTCTAATAATTAGTGATGTTGAGCAGCTTTTCATGTGCGTCTTGGCCATCTCTGTGTCTTCTTTGAAGAAACGTCTCTTTAGATCTTCTGCCCATTTTTGTATTGGGTTGTTTGTTTTATTAATATTAAGCTGCATGCGCTGTTTATATATATTGGAGATTAAACCATGGTCCATTGATTCGTTTGTGAACGTTTTCGCCCATTCTGAGGGTTGCCTTTTTCCATTCCCGTTTTTTTTTTTTTTTTTTTTTTTTTTTGCATTACGCGGGCCTCTCACTGTTGTGGTCTCTCCCGTTGCGGAGCATGGGCTCCGGACGCGCAGGCTCAGCGGCCATGGCTCACGGGCCCAGCCACTCCACAGCATGCGAGATCCTCCTGGACCGGGGCACGAACCCGTGTCCCCTGCGTCAGCAGGCGGACTCGTAACCACTGTGCCACCAGTGAAGCCCTTTATTCCCGTTTTTTTAACAAAGAAAGAAAGAAAGCAAAAGAAGCAGAACACTAATGTGCGTGAAATATGCCTCTTGAAACTGTCGTTTTGAAATATGGACGTCTTTTGAATTTTTTGGTCGATATAGGACCCCAGGATTTGTTTTCAGGGCAGGTGTCATTTACAGGCCTGTAATGATTTGGAATATCCACTGACCATTAGCGCTGGCATTAAACCTGCAGTTGTGTGAAACGGCCACAAGGTGGCAGCAGTTCTCCCTTACCAAATCTGGTTACTAGGGCAGCAGAGCCTCAATGGAAGTCGTGTTCGAGATTGGAATGTAGAACGGAATGTGCCAGGAGAAAGCCCCTCAAGTTTGTCTCACTACTTCTTGTTCGTGTTTTTAATTTAATTTTTTATTTTTTATTACAGCAAGTTTGAGTACAACGTTTAGCTTGTTGTAGGTGTGCAAGAGGTGGTTCTTTTACACATATACATATGTCTGTTCTTCCTGGGATCCTTTTCCCATGTACGTTATGACAGAATGTTGAGTAGTCTTCTCTTGGTACTCCGTAGGTCTTTGGTGATTATATACGTCTACTGTGTTTGTATCTGTCTGTTAACCCCAATATCGTAATGAATTCAATCCTCACACCTTTCCTTTGGTGAACCATAAGTTTGTTTAATGAATCTGTGATTGCCCTTCTCCGTGGAAATATCTGCCCTGGTATCAATTTATAGGTAACACCTATAAGTGATATGATATGATATGTGTCTTTCACTTTCTGACTTACTCCAAGTCACGTGATTACCTCGAGACTCATCTACGGTGCTGCAAATGGCATTGTGTCCTTTTTCTCCTTGGCGAATATTCTGTCTTAGCGAGGTCCATTTTCTGCAATGTGATTCCCTGAGGGCTGAGGATTAGCTGACCTGGGCAGCCTCACCCTGCCGGCAAGCCCTCCCCAGGTGTGCCTGGGTTGAGGTCAATATAAACAACACTCCAGGCAGCAATAGCGCCTGCAGCTGTGCCTGACTCCATATTCTCTGCCCCGTCAGCAGTCTCGGGGCTGTGCTGGTGGGAGGGTGTGAGGGTCCACGGCTTTGTGGGTGGCCCGGTGTGAGTGGGGCTCTGCTGGACTTTCGGCAGGAGTTGCCAGGCTGCCACCTGTAAAGAAGAGGATGTGTCACCCATAACTTCCACTGGAATATCTCTGCGGGCTGAGGTGAGGAAGGAAAAAATGGAGTGGGGGCCAGGACAGGAGGGGTATCTCAGGCAGGGCAATGGAAAGCTTCCAGAAGAGCGCCCGTGGCCAGGACCATCCTGGCTGACCTGCAGGCACCAAGTTGGCCTGCGTGCTGTCGCTGGTGTGGCTCCACGGCCCTTCCTCTAGGCTTTCAAGCCCTTGTACATATTCAGATGTTTCACCTGGGATGGGTGGGAACAGTTCAGCAGCAGCTGGCCTGGGGCTCAGCTCACGTTTACTCACAGAGGCCTCGGCACGGTCCCCCAGCTTTGCAATAAGGACACTCCTTGCGTGGGCGAGTGGTGCTGCTGGCTGTATGGGAGATGATTCCCCACCTCTGACCAATTTCACAATTGTTTACCACTGGAGCAAGTGCCTTGGAAGTGTTTTCCTCTGTATAACTGTTAGGTTCAGTTTTTTTTTTCTTTTTTGGTTCAAGTTAGATTTTATTCCTCTTTTATGTATTTATGGATATAAGCATGGAAATAATTCATTCTTATAAATACATCAGTGTGAATGGAAGAACTTTTTTTTCTGTTTTATTTTTACATTTTATTTTCAAAAATTTTGAAATTTAATTTTATTTTATTTTTTATACACTAGGTTATTAGTAGTTATTTATTTTATGCATAAACATGTATACAGGTCAATCCCAATCGCCCAACTCATCCCACCACCACCACCCTATGGCTTCCCCCACTTTGTGTCCATACGTTTGTTCTCTACCTCTGTGTCTCTATTTCTGCCCTGTAAACCAGTTCATCTCTACCATTTTTCTAGCTTCCACATATAGTCATTAATATACAATATTTGTTTTTCTCTTTCTGACTGACTTCACTCTGTATGACAGTCTCTAGATCCATCAACTTCTCTACAAATGACCCAGTTTCATTCCTTTTTATGGCTGAGTAATATTCCATTTTATATATGTACCACATCTTTATCCATTCGTCTGTCTGTGGGCATTTAGGTTGCTTCCATTACCTGGCTATTGTAAATAGTGCTGCAATGCCCATTGTGGTGAATGTGTCTCTGTGATTTATGGTTTTCTCTGGGTATATGCCCAGAAGTGGGATTGCTGGATCCTATGGTAATTCTCTTTTTAGTTTTTTAAAGGAACCTCCATACTGTTCTCCATAGTGACTGTATCAATTTACATTCCCACCAATAGCGGAAGAGGGTTCCTTTTGTCCACACCCTCCCCAGAATTTGTTGTTTGTAGATTATCTGATGATGCCGATTCTAACAGGTGTGAGGTCTTACCTCATTGTAGTTTTGATTTGCATTTCTCTAATAATTAGTGATGTTGAGCAGCTTTTCATGTGCGTCTTGGCCATCTCTGTGTCTTCTTTGAAGAAACGTCTCTTTAGATCTTCTGCCCATTTTTGTATTGGGTTGTTTGTTTTATTAATATTAAGCTGCATGAGCTGTTTATATATATTGGAGATTAAACCTTTGTCCATTGATTCGTTTGTGAACGTTTTCACCCATTCTGAGGGTTGCCTTTTTCCATTCCCGTTTTTTTAACAAAGAAAGAAAGAAAGCAAAAGAAGCAGAACACTAATGTGCGTGAAATATGCCTCTTGAAACTGTCGTTTTGAAATATGGACGTCTTTTGAATTTTTTGGTCGATATATGACCCCAGGATTTGTTTTCAGGGCAGGTGTCATTTACAGGCCTGTAATGATTTGGAATATCCACTGACCATTAGCGCTGGCATTAAAGCTGCTGTTGTGTGAAACGGCCACAAGGTGGCAGCAGTTCTCCCTTACCAAATCTGGTTACTAGGGCAGCAGAGCCTCAATGGAAGTCGCTTTCTAGATTGGAATGTAGAACGGAATGTGCCAGGAGAAAGCCCCTCAAGTTTGTCTCACTACTTCTTGTTCGTGTTTTTAATTTAATTTTTTATTTTTTATTACAGCAAGTTTGAGTACAACGTTTAGCTTGTTGTAGGTGTGCAAGAGGTGGTTCTTTTACACATATACATATGTCTGTTCTTCCTGGGATCCTTTTCCCATGTACGTTATGACAGAATGTTGAGTAGTCTTCTCTTGGTACTCCGTAGGTCTTTGGTGATTATATACGTCTACTGTGTTTGTATATGTCTGTTAACCCCAATATCGTAATGAATTCAATCCTCACACCTTTCCTTTGGTGAACCATAAGTTTGTTTAATGAATCTGTGATTGCCCTTCTCCGTGGAAATATCTGCCCTGGTATCAATTTATAGGTAACACCTATAAGTGATATGATATGATATGTGTCTTTCACTTTCTGACTTACTCCAAGTCACGTGATTACCTCGAGACTCATCTACGGTGCTGCAAATGGCATTGTGTCCTTTTTCTCCTTGGCGAATATTCTGTCTTAGCGAGGTCCATTTTCTGCAATGTGATTCCCTGAGGGCTGAGGATTAGCTGACCTGGGCAGCCTGACCCTGCCGGCAAGCCCTCCCCAGGTGTGCCTGGGTTGAGGTCAATATAAACAGCACTCCAGGCAGCAATAGCCCCTGCAGCTGTGCCTTACTCCATATTCTCTGCCCCGTCAGCAGTCTCGGGGCTGTGCTGGTGGGAGGGTGTGAGGGTCCACGGCTTTGTGGGTGGCCCGGTGTGAGTGGGGCTCTGCTGGACTTTTGGCAGGAGTTGCCAGGCTGCCACCTGTAAAGAAGAGGATGTGTCACCCATAACTTCCACTGGAATATCTCTCCGGGCTGAGATGAGGAAGGAAAAAAAGGAGTGGGGGCCGGGACCGGAGGGGTATCTCAGGCAGGGCAATAGAAAGCTTCCAGAAGAGCGCCCGTGGCCAGTACCATCCTGGCTGACCTGCAGGCACCAAGTTGGCCTGCGTGCTGTCGCTGGTGTGGCTCCACGGCCCTTCCTCTAGGCTTTCAAGCCCTTGTACATATTCAGGTGTTTCACCTGGGAAGGGTGGGAACAGTTCAGCAGCATCTGGCCTGGGGCTCAGCTCACGTTTACTCACAGAGGCCTCGGCACGGTCTCCCAGCTTTGCAATGAGGATGCTATTTGCGTGGGCGGGCGGGGCTGCTGGCTGTATGGGAGATGATTCCCCACCTCTGACCAATTTCAGAATTGTTTACCACTGGAGCAAGTGCCTTGGTAGTGTTTTCCTCTGTATAATTCTTAGGTTCAGTTTTTTTTTCTTTTTTGGTTCAAGTTAGATTTTATTCCTCATTTATGTATTTATAGATATAAGCATGGAAATAATTCATTCGTATAAATACATCAGTGTGAATGGAAGAACTTTTTTTCTGTTTTATTTTTACATTTTATTTTTTAAAATTTTGAAATTTAATTTTAGTTATTTTTTTATACAGTAGGTTATTATTAGTTATCTATTTTATGCATAGACATGTATACAGGTCAATCCTAATCTCCCAAGTCATCCCACCACCACCACCCCATGGCTTCCCCCACTTTGTGTCCATACGTTTGTTCTCTACCTCTGTGTCTCTATTTCTGCCCTGCAAACCAGTTCATCTCTACCATTTTTCTAGGTTCCACATATAGGCATTAATATACAATATTTGTTTTTCTCTTTCTGGCTTACTTCACTCTGTATGACAGTCTCTAGATCCATCAACTTCTCTACAAATGACCCAGTTTCATTCCTTTTTATGGCTGAGTAATATTCCATTTTATATATGTACCACATCTTTATCCATTCGTCTGTCTGTGGGCATTTATGTTGCTTCCATAACCTGGCTATTGTAAATAGTGCTGCAATGAACATTGTGGTGAATGTGTCTCTGTGATTTATGGTTTTCTCTGGGTATATGCCCAGAAGTGGGATTGCTGGATCCTATGGTAATTCTCTTTTTAGTTTTTTAAAGGAACCTCCATACTGTTCTCCATAGTGACTGTATCAATTTACATTCCCACCAATAGCGGAAGAGGGTTCCTTTTGTCCACACCCTCCCCAGAATTTGTTGTTTCTAGATTATCTGATGATGCCGATTCTAACAGGTGTGAGGTCTTACCTCATTGTAGTTTTGATTTGCATTTCTCTAATAATTAGTGATGTTGAGCAGCTTTTCATGTGCGTCTTGGCCATCTCTGTGTCTTCTTTGAAGAAACGTCTCTTTAGATCTTCTGCCCATTTTTGTATTGGGTTGTTTGTTTTATTAATATTAAGCTGCATGCGCTGTTTATATATATTGGAGATTAAACCTTTGTCCATTGATTCGTTTGTGAACGTTTTCGCCCATTCTGAGGGTTGCCTTTTTCCATTCCCGTTTTTTTAACAAAGAAAGAAAGAAAGCAAAAGAAGCAGAACACTAATGTGCGTGAAATATGCCTCTTGAAACTGTCGTTTTGAAATATGGACGTCTTTTGAATTTTTTGGTCGATATAGGACCCCAGGATTTGTTTTCAGGGCAGGTGTCATTTACAGGCCTGTAATGATTTGGAATATCCACTGACCATTAGCGCTGGCATTAAACCTGCAGTTGTGTGAAACGGCCACAAGGTGGCAGCAGTTCTCCCTTACCAAATCTGGTTACTAGGGCAGCAGAGCCTCAATGGAAGTCGTGTTCGAGATTGGAATGTAGAACGGAATGTGCCAGGAGAAAGCCCCTCAAGTTTGTCTCACTACTTCTTGTTCGTGTTTTTAATTTAATTTTTTATTTTTTATTACAGCAAGTTTGAGTACAACGTTTAGCTTGTTGTAGGTGTGCAAGAGGTGGTTCTTTTACACATATACATATGTCTGTTCTTCCTGGGATCCTTTTCCCATGTACGTTATGACAGAATGTTGAGTAGTCTTCTCTTGGTACTCCGTAGGTCTTTGGTGATTATATACGTCTACTGTGTTTGTATCTGTCTGTTAACCCCAATATCGTAATGAATTCAATCCTGACACCTTTCCTTTGGTGAACCATAAGTTTGTTTAATGAATCTGTGATTGCCCTTCTCCGTGGAAATATCTGCCCTGGTATCAATTTATAGGTAACACCTATAAGTGATATGATATGATATGTGTCTTTCACTTTCTGACTTACTCCAAGTCACGTGATTACCTCGAGACTCATCTACGGTGCTGCAAATGGCATTGTGTCCTTTTTCTCCTTGGCGAATATTCTGTCTTAGCGAGGTCCATTTTCTGCAATGTGATTCCCTGAGGGCTGAGGATTAGCTGACCTGGGCAGCCTGACCCTGCCGGCAAGCCCTCCCCAGGTGTGCCTGCGTTGAGGTCAATATAAACAGCACTCCAGGCAGCAATAGTCCCTGCAGCTGTGCCTTACTCCATATTCTCTGCCCCGTCAGCAGTCTCGGGGCTGTGCTGGTGGGAGGGTGTGAGGGTCCACGGCTTTGTGGGTGGCCCGGTGTGAGTGGGGCTCTGCTGGACTTTCGGCAGGAGTTGCCAGGCTGCCACCTGTAAAGAAGAGGATGTGTCACCCATAACTTCCACTGGAATATCTCTCCGGGCTGAGGTGAGGAAGGAAAAAAAGGAGTGGGGGCCGGGACAGGAGGGGTATCTCAGGCAGGGCAATAGAAAGCTTCCAGAAGAGCGCCCGTGGCCAGTACCATCCTGGCTGACCTGCAGGCACCAAGTTGGCCTGCGTGCTGTCGCTGGTGTGGCTCCACGGCCCTTCCTCTAGGCTTTCAAGCCCTTGTACATATTCAGGTGTTTCACCTGGGAAGGGTGGGAACAGTTCAGCAGCATCTGGCCTGGGGCTCAGCTCACGTTTACTCACAGAGGCCTCGGCACGGTCTCCCAGCTTTGCAATGAGGATGCTCCTGGCGAGGGCGGGCGGGGCTGCTGGCTGTATGGGAGATGATTCCCCACCTCTGACCAATTTCAGAATTGTTTACCACTGGAGCAAGTGCCTTGGTAGTGTTTTCCTCTGTATAACTGTTAGGTTCAGTTTTTTTTTTTTCTTTTTTGGTTCAAGTTAGATTTTATTCCTCATTTATGTATTTATAGATATAAGCATGGAAATAATTCATTCCTATAAATACATCAGTGTGAATGGAAGAACTTTTTTTCTGTTTTATTTTTACATTTTATTTTTTAAAATTTTGAAATTTAATTTTAGTTATTTTTTTATACAGTAGGTTATTATTAGTTATCTATTTTATGCATAGACATGTATACAGGTCAATCCTAATCTCCCAAGTCATCCCACCACCACCACCCCATGGCTTCCCCCACTTTGTGTCCATACGTTTGTTCTCTACCTCTGTGTCTCTATTTCTGCCCTGCAAACCAGTTCATCTCTACCATTTTTCTAGGTTCCACATATAGGCATTAATATACAATATTTGTTTTTCTCTTTCTGGCTTACTTCACTCTGTATGACAGTCTCTAGATCCATCAACTTCTCTACAAATGACCCAGTTTCATTCCTTTTTATGGCTGAGTAATATTCCATTTTATATATGTACCACATCTTTATCCATTCGTCTGTCTGTGGGCATTTATGTTGCTTCCATAACCTGGCTATTGTAAATAGTGCTGCAATGAACATTGTGGTGAATGTGTCTCTGTGATTTATGGTTTTCTCTGGGTATATGCCCAGAAGTGGGATTGCTGGATCCTATGGTAATTCTCTTTTTAGTTTTTTAAAGGAACCTCCATACTGTTCTCCATAGTGACTGTATCAATTTACATTCCCACCAATAGCGGAAGAGGGTTCCTTTTGTCCACACCCTCCCCAGAATTTGTTGTTTGTAGATTATCTGATGATGCCGATTCTAACAGGTGTGAGGTCTTACCTCATTGTAGTTTTGATTTGCATTTCTCTAATAATTAGTGATGTTGAGCAGCTTTTCATGTGCGTCTTGGCCATCTCTGTGTCTTCTTTGAAGAAACGTCTCTTTAGATCTTCTGCCCATTTTTGTATTGGGTTGTTTGTTTTATTAATATTAAGCTGCATGCGCTGTTTATATATATTGGAGATTAAACCTTTGTCCATTGATTCGTTTGTGAACGTTTTCGCCCATTCTGAGGGTTGCCTTTTTCCATTCCCGTTTTTTTAACAAAGAAAGAAAGAAAGCAAAAGAAGCAGAACACTAATGTGCGTGAAATATGCCTCTTGAAACTGTCGTTTTGAAATATGGACGTCTTTTGAATTTTTTGGTCGATATAGGACCCCAGGATTTGTTTTCAGGGCAGGTGTCATTTACAGGCCTGTAATGATTTGGAATATCCACTGACCATTAGCGCTGGCATTAAACCTGCAGTTGTGTGAAACGGCCACAAGGTGGCAGCAGTTCTCCCTTACCAAATCTGGTTACTAGGGCAGCAGAGCCTCAATGGAAGTCGTGTTCGAGATTGGAATGTAGAACGGAATGTGCCAGGAGAAAGCCCCTCAAGTTTGTCTCACTACTTCTTGTTCGTGTTTTTAATTTAATTTTTTATTTTTTATTACAGCAAGTTTGAGTACAACGTTTAGCTTGTTGTAGGTGTGCAAGAGGTGGTTCTTTTACACATATACATATGTCTGTTCTTCCTGGGATCCTTTTCCCATGTACGTTATGACAGAATGTTGAGTAGTCTTCTCTTGGTACTCCGTAGGTCTTTGGTGATTATATACGTCTACTGTGTTTGTATCTGTCTGTTAACCCCAATATCGTAATGAATTCAATCCTCACACCTTTCCTTTGGTGAACCATAAGTTTGTTTAATGAATCTGTGATTGCCCTTCTCCGTGGAAATATCTGCCCTGGTATCAATTTATAGGTAACACCTATAAGTGATATGATATGATATGTGTCTTTCACTTTCTGACTTACTCCAAGTCACGTGATTACCTCGAGACTCATCTACGGTGCTGCAAATGGCATTGTGTCCTTTTTCTCCTTGGCGAATATTCTGTCTTAGCGAGGTCCATTTTCTGCAATGTGATTCCCTGAGGGCTGAGGATTAGCTGACCTGGGCAGCCTGACCCTGCCGGCAAGCCCTCCCCAGGTGTGCCTGCGTTGAGGTCAATATAAACAGCACTCCAGGCAGCAATAGTCCCTGCAGCTGTGCCTTACTCCATATTCTCTGCCCCGTCAGCAGTCTCGGGGCTGTGCTGGTGGGAGGGTGTGAGGGTCCACGGCTTTGTGGGTGGCCCGGTGTGAGTGGGGCTCTGCTGGACTTTCGGCAGGAGTTGCCAGGCTGCCACCTGTAAAGAAGAGGATGTGTCACCCATAACTTCCACTGGAATATCTCTCCGGGCTGAGGTGAGGAAGGAAAAAAAGGAGTGGGGGCCGGGACAGGAGGGGTATCTCAGGCAGGGCAATAGAAAGCTTCCAGAAGAGCGCCCGTGGCCAGTACCATCCTGGCTGACCTGCAGGCACCAAGTTGGCCTGCGTGCTGTCGCTGGTGTGGCTCCACGGCCCTTCCTCTAGGCTTTCAAGCCCTTGTACATATTCAGGTGTTTCACCTGGGAAGGGTGGGAACAGTTCAGCAGCATCTGGCCTGGGGCTCAGCTCACGTTTACTCACAGAGGCCTCGGCACGGTCTCCCAGCTTTGCAATGAGGATGCTCCTGGCGAGGGCGGACGGGGCTGCTGGCTGTATGGGAGATGATTCCCCACCTCTGACCAATTTCAGAATTGTTTACCACTGGAGCAAGTGCCTTGGTAGTGTTTTCCTCTGTATAACTGTTAGGTTCAGTTTTTTTTTTTTTCTTTTTTGGTTCAAGTTAGATTTTATTCCTCATTTATGTATTTATAGATATAAGCATGGAAATAATTCATTCCTATAAATACATCAGTGTGAATGGAAGAACTTTTTTTCTGTTTTATTTTTACATTTTATTTTTTAAAATTTTGAAATTTAATTTTAGTTATTTTTTTATACAGTAGGTTATTATTAGTTATCTATTTTATGCATAGACATGTATACAGGTCAATCCTAATCTCCCAAGTCATCCCACCACCACCACCCCATGGCTTCCCCCACTTTGTGTCCATACGTTTGTTCTCTACCTCTGTGTCTCTATTTCTGCCCTGCAAACCAGTTCATCTCTACCATTTTTCTAGGTTCCACATATAGGCATTAATATACAATATTTGTTTTTCTCTTTCTGGCTTACTTCACTCTGTATGACAGTCTCTAGATCCATCAACTTCTCTACAAATGACCCAGTTTCATTCCTTTTTATGGCTGAGTAATATTCCATTTTATATATGTACCACATCTTTATCCATTCGTCTGTCTGTGGGCATTTATGTTGCTTCCATAACCTGGCTATTGTAAATAGTGCTGCAAGGAACATTGTGGTGAATGTGTCTCTGTGATTTATGGTTTTCTCAGGGTATATGCCCAGAAGTGGGATTGCTGGATCCTATGGTAATTCTCTTTTTAGTTTTTTAAAGGAACATCCATACTGTTCTCCATAGTGACTGTATCAATTTACATTCCCACCAATAGCGGAAGAGGGTTCCTTTTGTCCACACCCTCCACAGAATTTGTTGTTTGTAGATTATCTGATGATGCCGATTCTAACAGGTGTGAGGTCTTACCTTATTGTAGTTTTGATTTGCATTTCTCTAATAATTAGTGATGTTGAGCAGCTTTTCATGTGCGTCTTGGCCATCTCTGTGTCTTCTTTGAAGAAACGTCTCTTTAGATCTTCTGCCCATTTTTGTATTGGGTTGTTTGTTTTATTAATATTAAGCTGCATGAGCTGTTTATATATATTGGAGATTAAACCTTTGTCCATTGATTCATTTGTGAACGTTTTCGCCCATTCTGAGGGTTGCCTTTTTCCATTCCCGTTTTTTTTAACAAAGAAAGAAAGAAAGCAAAAGAAGCAGAACACTAATGTGCGTGAAATATGCCTCTTGAAACTGTCGTTTTGAAATATGGACGTCTTTTGAATTTTTTGGTCGATATATGACCCCAGGATTTGTTTTCAGGGCAGGTGTCATTTACAGGCCTGTAATGATTTGGAATATCCACTGACCATTAGCGCTGGCATTAAACCTGCAGTTGTGTGAAACGGCCACAAGGTGGCAGCAGTTCTCCCTTACCAAATCTGGTTACTAGGGCAGCAGAGCCTCAATGGAAGTCGCGTTCTAGTTTGGAATGTAGAACGGAATGTGCCAGGAGAAAGCCCCTCAAATTTGTCTCACTACTTCTTGTTCGTGTTTTTAATTTAATTTTTTATTTTTTTATTTTATTTTATTTTATTTTATTTTATTTTTTTTTGCTGTACGCGGGCCTCTCACTGCTGTGGCCTCTCCCGTTGTGGAGCACAGGCTCCGGACACACAGGCTCCGCGGCCATGGCTCGCGGGCCCAGCCGCTGCGCGGCATGTGGGATCTTCCGAGATAGGGGCACGAACCCGTGTCCCCTGCATCGGCAGGCGGACTCTCAACCACTGCGCCACCAGGGAAGCCCCTAATTTTTTATTTTTTATTACAGCAAGTTTGAGTACAACGTTTAGCTTGTTGTAGGTGTGCAATAGGTGGTTCTTTTACACATATACATATGTCTGTTCTTCCTGGGATCCTTTTCCCATGTACGTTATGACAGAATGTTGAGTAGTCTTCTCTTGGTACTCCGTAGGTCTTTGGTGATTATATACGTCTACTGTGTTTGTATCTGTCTGTTAACCCCAATATCGTAATGAATTCAATCCTGACACCTTTCCTTTGGTGAACCATAAGTTTGTTTAATGAATCTGTGATTGCCCTTCTCCGTGGAAATATCTGCCCTGGTATCAATTTATAGGTAACACCTATAAGTGATATGATATGATATGTGTCTTTCACTTTCTGACTTACTCCAAGTCACGTGATTACCTCGAGACTCATCTACGGTGCTGCAAATGGCATTGTGTCCTTTTTCTCCTTGGCGAATATTCTGTCTTAGCGAGGTCCATTTTCTGCAATGTGATTCCCTGAGGGCTGAGGATTAGCTGACCTGGGCAGCCTCACCCTGCCGGCAAGCCCTCCCCAGGTGTGCCTGGGTTGAGGTCAATATAAACAACACTCCAGGCAGCAATAGCGCCTGCAGCTGTGCCTGACTCCATATTCTCTGCCCCGTCAGCAGTCTCGGGGCTGTGCTGGTGGGAGGGTGTGAGGGTCCACGGCTTTGTGGGTGGCCCGGTGTGAGTGGGGCTCTGCTGGACTTTCGGCAGGAGTTGCCAGGCTGCCACCTGTAAAGAAGAGGATGTGTCACCCATAACTTCCACTGGAATATCTCTCCGGGCTGAGGTGAGGAAGGAAAAAAAGGAGTGGGGGCCGGGACAGGAGGGGTATCTCAGGCAGGGCAATGGAAATCTTCCAGAAGAGCGCCCGTGGCCAGGACCATCCTGGCTGACCTGCAGGCACCAAGTTGGCCTGCGTGCTGTCGCTGGTGTGGCTCCACGGCCCTTCCTCTAGGCTTTCAAGCCCTTGTACATATTCAGGTGTTTCACCTGGGAAGGGTGGGAACAGTTCAGCAGCAGCTGGCCTGGGGCTCAGCTCACGTTTACTCACAGAGGCCTCGGCACAGTCCCCCAGCTTTGCAATAAGGACACTCCTTGCGTGGGCGGGTGGGGCTGCTGGCTGTATGGGAGATGATTCCCCACCTCTGACCAATTTCACAATTGTTTACCACTGGAGCAAGTGCCTTGGTAGTGTTTTCCTCTGTATAACTGTTAGGTTCAGTTTTTTTTTTCTTTTTTGGTTCAAGTTAGATTTTATTCCTCTTTTATGTATTTATGGATATAAGCATGGAAATAATTCATTCTTATAAATACATCAGTGTGAATGGAAGAACTTTTTTTTCTGTTTTATTTTTACATTTTATTTTCAAAAACTTTGAAATTTAATTTTATTTATTTTTTTATACACTAGGTTATTAGTAGTTATTTATTTTATGCATAAACATGTATAAAGGTCAATCCCAATCGCCCAACTCATCCCACCACCACCACCCTATGGCTTCCCCCACTTTGTGTCCATACGTTTGTTCTCTACCTCTGTGTCTCTATTTCTGCCCTGTAAACCAGTTCATCTGTACCATTTTTCTAGGTTCCACATATAGTCATTAATATACAATATTTGTTTTTCTCTTTCTGACTGACTTCACTCTGTATGACAGTCTCTAGATCCATCAACTTCTCTACAAATGACCCAGTTTCATTCCTTTTTATGGCTGAGTAATATTCCATTTTATATATGTACCACATCTTTATCCATTCGTCTGTCTGTGGGCATTTAGGTTGCTTCCATTACCTGGCTATTGTAAATAGTGCTGCAATGAACATTGTGGTGAATGTGTCTCTGTGATTTATGGTTTTCTCTGGGTATATGCCCAGAAGTGGGATTCCTGGATCCTATGGTAATTCTCTTTTGAGTGTTTTAAAGGAACCTCCATACTGTTCTCCATAGTGACTGTATCAATTTACATTCCCACCAATAGCGGAAGAGGGTTCCTTTTGTCCACACCCTCCCCAGAATTTGTTGTTTGTAGATTATCTGATGATGCCGATTCTAACAGGTGTGAGGTCTTACCTCATTGTAGTTTTGATTTGCATTTCTCTAATAATTAGTGATGTTGAGCAGCTTTTCATGTGCGTCTTGGCCATCTCTGTGTCTTCTTTGAAGAAAAGTCTCTTTAGATCTTCTGCCCATTTTTGTATTGGGTTGTTTGTTTTATTAATATTAAGCTGCATGAGCTGTTTATATATATTGGAGATTAAACCTTTGTCCATTGATTCGTTTGTGAATGTTTTCGCCCATTCTGAGGGTTGCCTTTTTCCATTCCCGTTTTTTTAACAAAGAAAGAAAGAAAGCAAAAGAAGCAGAACACTAATGTGCGTGAAATATGCCTCTTGAAACTGTCGTTTTGAAATATGGACGTCTTTTGAATTTTTTGGTCGATATATGACCCCAGGATTTGTTTTCAGGGCAGGTGTCATTTACAGGCCTGTAATGATTTGGAATATCCACTGACCATTAGCGCTGGCATTAAAGCTGCTGTTGTGTGAAACGGCCACAAGGTGGCAGCAGTTCTCCCTTACCAAATCTGGTTACTAGGGCAGCAGAGCCTCAATGGAAGTCGCTTTCTAGATTGGAATGTAGAACGGAATGTGCCAGGAGAAAGCCCCTCAAGTTTGTCTCACTACTTCTTGTTCGTGTTTTTAATTTAATTTTTTATTTTTTATTACAGCAAGTTTGAGTACAACGTTTAGCTTGTTGTAGGTGTGCAAGAGGTGGTTCTTTTACACATATACATATGTCTGTTCTTCCTGGGATCCTTTTCCCATGTACGTTATGACAGAATGTTGAGTAGTCTTCTCTTGGTACTCCGTAGGTCTTTGGTGATTATATACGTCTACTGTGTTTGTATCTGTCTGTTAACCCCAATATCGTAATGAATTCAATCCTGACACCTTTCCTTTGGTGAACCATAAGTTTGTTTAATGAATCTGTGATTGCCCTTCTCCGTGGAAATATCTGCCCTGGTATCAATTTATAGGTAACACCTATAAGTGATATGATATGATATGTGTCTTTCACTTTCTGACTTACTCCAAGTCACGTGATTACCTCGAGACTCATCTACGGTGCTGCAAATGGCATTGTGTCCTTTTTCTCCTTGGCGAATATTCTGTCTTAGCGAGGTCCATTTTCTGCAATGTGATTCCCTGAGGGCTGAGGATTAGCTGACATGGGCAGCCTGACCCTGCCGGCAAGCCCTCCACAGGTGTGCCTGGGTTGAGGTCAATGTAAACAGCACTCCAGGCAGCAATAGCCCCTGCAGCTGTGCCTGACTCCATATTCTCTGCCACGTCAGCAGTCTCGGGGCTGTGCTGGTGGGAGGGTGTGAGGGTCCACGGCTTTGTGGGTGGCCCGGTGTGAGTGGGGCTCTGCTGGACTTTCGGCAGGAGTTGCCAGGCTGCCACCTGTAAAGAAGAGGATGTGTCACCCATAACTTCCACTGGAATATCTCTCCGGGCTGAGGTGAGGAAGGAAAAAAAGGAGTGGAGGCCGGGACAGGAGGGGTATCTCAGGCAGGGCAATAGAAAGCTTCCAGAAGAGCACCCGTGGCCCGTACCATCCTGGCTGACCTGCAGGCACCAAGTTGGCCTGCGTGCTGTCGCTGGTGTGGCTCCACGGCCCTTCCTCTAGGCTTTCAAGCCCTTGTACATATTCAGGTGTTTCACCTGGGAAGGGTGGGAAGAGTTCAGCAGCATCTGGCCTGGGGCTCAGCTCACGTTTACTCACAGAGGCCTCGGCACGGTCTCCCAGCTTTGCAATGAGGATGCTCCTTGCGTGGGCGGGCGGGGCTGCTGGCTGTATGGGAGATGATTCCCCACCTCTGACCAATTTCAGAATTGTTTACCACTGGAGCAAGTGCCTTGGTAGTGTTTTCCTCTGTATAATTCGTAGGTTCAGTTTTTTTTTCTTTTTTAGTTCAAGTTAGATTTTATTCCTCATTTATGTATTTATAGATATAAGCATGGAAATAATTCATTCGTATAAATACATCAGTGTGAATGGAAGAACTTTTTTTCTGTTTTATTTTTACATTTTATTTTTTAAAATTTTGAAATTTAATTTTAGTTATTTTTTTATACAGTAGGTTATTATTAGTTATCTATTTTATGCATAGACATGTATACAGGTCAATCCTAATCTCCCAACTCATCCCACCACCACCACCCCATGGCTTCCCCCACTTTGTGTCCATATGTTTGTTCTCTACCTCTGTGTCTCTATTTCTGCCCTGCAAACCAGTTCATCTCTACCATTTTTCTAGGTTCCACATACAGGCATTAATATACAATATTTGTTTTTCTCTTTCTGGCTTACTTCACTCTGTATGACAGTCTCTAGATCCATCAACTTCTCTACAAATGACCCAGTTTCATTCCTTTTTATGGCTGAGTAATATTCCATTTTATATATGTACCACATCTTTATCCATTCGTCTGTCTGTGGCCATTTAGGTTGCTTCCATAACCTGGCTATTGTAAATAGTGCTGCAATGAACATTGTGGTGAATGTGTCTCTGTGATTTATGGTTTTCTCTGGGTATATGCCCAGAAGTGGGATTGCTGGATCCTATGGTAATTCTCTTTTGAGTGTTTTAAAGGAACCTCCATACTGTTCTCCATAGTGACTGTATCAATTTACATTCCCACCAATAGCGGAAGAGGGTTCCTTTTGTCCACACCCTCCCCAGAATTTGTTGTTTGTAGATTATCTGATGATGCCGATTCTAACAGGTGTGAGGTCTTACCCCATTGTAGTTTTGATTTGCATTTCTCTAATAATTAGTGATGTTGAGCAGCTTTTCATGTGCGTCTTGGCCATCTCTGTGTCTTCTTTGAAGAAACGTCTCTTTAGATCTTCTGCCCATTTTTGTATTGGGTTGTTTGTTTTATTAATATTAAGCTGCATGAGCTGTTTATATATATTGGAGATTAAACCTTTGTCCATTGATTCGTTTGTGAACGTTTTTGCACATTCTGAGGGTTGCCTTTTTCCATTCCCGTTCTTTTAACAAAGAAAGAAAGAAAGCAAAAGAAGCAGAACACTAATGTGCGTGAAATATGCCTCTTGAAACTGTCGTTTTGAAATATGGACGTCTTTTGAATTTTTTGGTCGATATAGGACCCCAGGATTTGTTTTCAGGGCAGGTGTCATTTACAGGCCTGTAATGATTTGGAATATCCACTGACCATTAGCGCTGGCATTAAACCTGCAGTTGTGTGAAACGGCCACAAGGTGGCAGCAGTTCTCCCTTACCAAATCTGGTTACTAGGGCAGCAGAGCCTCAATGGAAGTCGTGTTCTAGATTGGAATGTAGAACGGAATGTGCCAGGAGAAAGCCCCTCAAGTTTGTCTCACTACTTCTTGTTCGTGTTTTTAATTCATTTTTTTATTTTTTATTACAGCAAGTTTGAGTACAACGTTTAGCATGTTGTAGGTGTGCAAGAGCTGGTTCTTTTACACATATACATATGTCTGTTCTTCCTGGGATCCTTTTCCCATGTACGTTATGACAGAATGTTGAGTAGTCTTCTCTTGGTACTCCATAGGTCTTTGGTGATTATATAAGTCTACTGTGTTTGTATATGTCTGTTAACCCCAATATCGTAATGAATTCAATCCTCACACCTTTCCTTTGGTGAACCATAAGTTTGTTTAATGAATCTGTGATTGCCCTTCTCCGTGGAAATATCTGCCCTGGTATCAATTTATAGGTAACACCTATAAGTGATATGATATGATATGTGTCTTTCACTTTCTGACTTACTCCAAGTCACGTGATTACCTCGAGACTCATCTACGGTGCTGCAAATGGCATTGTGTCCTTTTTCTCCTTGGCGAATATTCTGTCTTAGCGAGGTCCATTTTCTGCAATGTGATTCCCTGAGGGCTGAGGATTAGCTGACCTGGGCAGCCTGACCCTGCCGGCAAGCCCTCCCCAGGTGTGCCTGGGTTGAGGTCAATATAAACAACACTCCAGGCAGCAATAGCGCCTGCAGCTGTGCCTGACTCCATATTCTCTGCCCCGTCAGCAGTCTCGGGGCTGTGCTGGTGGGAGGGTGTGAGGGTCCACGGCTTTGTGGGTGGCCCGGTGTGAGTGGGGCTCTGCTGGACTTTCGGCAGGAGTTGCCAGGCTGCCACCTGTAAAGAAGAGGATGTGTCACCCATAACTTCCACTGGAATATCTCTCCGGGCTGAGGTGAGGAAGGAAAAAAAGGAGTGGGGGCCGGGACAGGAGGGGTATCTCAGGCAGGGCAATGGAAATCTTCCAGAAGAGCGCCCGTGGCCAGGACCATCCTGGCTGACCTGCAGGCACCAAGTTGGCCTGCGTGCTGTCGCTGGTGTGGCTCCACGGCCCTTCCTCTAGGCTTTCAAGCCCTTGTACATATTCAGGTGTTTCACCTGGGAAGGGTGGGAACAGTTCAGCAGCAGCTGGCCTGGGGCTCAGCTCACGTTTACTCACAGAGGCCTCGGCACGGTCCCCCAGCTTTGCAATAAGGACACTCCTTGCGTGGGCGGGTGGGGCTGCTGGCTGTATGGGAGATGATTCCCCACCTCTGACCAATTTCACAATTGTTTACCACTGGAGCAAGTGCCTTGGTAGTGTTTTCCTCTGTATAACAGTTAGGTTCAGTTTTTTTTTTTCTTTTTTGGTTCAAGTTAGATTTTATTCCTCTTTTATGTATTTATGGATATAAGCATGGAAATAATTCATTCTTATAAATACATCAGTGTGAATGGAAGAACTTTTTTTTCTGTTTTATTTTTACATTTTATTTTCAAAAACTTTGAAATTTAATTTTATTTATTTTTTTATACACTAGGTTATTAGTAGTTATTTATTTTATGCATAAACATGTATAAAGGTCAATCCCAATCGCCCAACTCATCCCACCACCACCACCCTATGGCTTCCCCCACTTTGTGTCCATACGTTTGTTCTCTACCTCTGTGTCTCTATTTCTGCCCTGTAAACCAGTTCATCTGTACCATTTTTCTAGGTTCCACATATAGTCATTAATATACAATATTTGTTTTTCTCTTTCTGACTGACTTCACTCTGTATGACAGTCTCTAGATCCATCAACTTCTCTACAAATGACCCAGTTTCATTCCTTTTTATGGCTGAGTAATATTCCATTTTATATATGTACCACATCTTTATCCATTCGTCTGTCTGTGGGCATTTAGGTTGCTTCCGTTACCTGGCTATTGTAAATAGTGCTGCAATGACCATTGTGGTGAATGTGTCTCTGTGATTTATGGTTTTCTCTGGGTATATGCCCAGAAGTGGGATTGCTGGATCCTATGGTAATTCTCTTTTGAGTGTTTTAAAGGAACCTCCATACTGTTCTCCATAGTGACTGTATCAATTTACATTCCCACCAATAGCGGAAGAGGGTTCCTTTTGTCCACACCCTCCCCAGAATTTGTTGTTTGTAGATTATCTGATGATGCCGATTCTAACAGGTGTGAGGTCTTACCTCATTGTAGTTTTGATTTGCATTTCTCTAATAATTAGTGATGTTGAGCAGCTTTTCATGTGCGTCTTGGCCATCTCTGTGTCTTCTTTGAAGAAACGTCTCTTTAGATCTTCTGCCCATTTTTGTATTGGGTTGTTTGTTTTATTAATATTAAGCTGCATGAGCTGTTTATATATATTGGAGATTAAACCTTTGTCCATTGATTCGTTTGTGAACGTTTTCGCCCATTCTGAGGGTTGCCTTTTTCCATTCCCGTTTTTTTAACAAAGAAAGAAAGAAAGCAAAAGAAGCAGAACACTAATGTGCGTGAAATATGCCTCTTGAAACTGTCGTTTTGAAATATGGACGTCTTTTGAATTTTTTGGTCGATATATGACCCCAGGATTTGTTTTCAGGGCAGGTGTCATTTACAGGCCTGTAATGATTTGGAATATCCACTGACCATTAGCGCTGGCATTAAAGCTGCTGTTGTGTGAAACGGCCACAAGGTGGCAGCAGTTCTCCCTTACCAAATCTGGTTACTAGGGCAGCAGAGCCTCAATGGAAGTCGCTTTCTAGATTGGAATGTAGAACGGAATGTGCCAGGAGAAAGCCCCTCAAGTTTGTCTCACTACTTCTTGTTCGTGTTTTTAATTTAATTTTTTATTTTTTATTACAGCAAGTTTGAGTACAACGTTTAGCTTGTTGTAGGTGTGCAAGAGGTGGTTCTTTTACACATATACATATGTCTGTTCTTCCTGGGATCCTTTTCCCATGTACGTTATGACAGAATGTTGAGTAGTCTTCTCTTGGTACTCCGTAGGTCTTTGGTGATTATATACGTCTACTGTGTTTGTATCAGTCTGTTAACCCCAATATCGTAATGAATTCAATCCTCACACCTTTCCTTTGGTGAACCATAAGTTTGTTTAATGAATCTGTGATTGCCCTTCTCCGTGGAAATATCTGCCCTGGTATCAATTTATAGGTAACACCTATAAGTGATATGATATGATATGTGTCTTTCACTTTCTGACTTACTCCAAGTCACGTGATTACCTCGAGACTCATCTACGGTGCTGCAAATGGCATTGTGTCCTTTTTCTCCTTGGCGAATATTCTGTCTTAGCGAGGTCCATTTTCTGCAATGTGATTCCCTGAGGGCTGAGGATTAGCTGACCTGGGCAGCCTGACCCTGCCGGCAAGCCCTCCCCAGGTGTGCCTGCGTTGAGGTCAATATAAACAGCACTCCAGGCAGCAATAGTCCCTGCAGCTGTGCCTTACTCCATATTCTCTGCCCCGTCAGCAGTCTCGGGGCTGTGCTGGTGGGAGGGTGTGAGGGTCCACGGCTTTGTGGGTGGCCCGGTGTGAGTGGGGCTCTGCTGGACTTTCGGCAGGAGTTGCCAGGCTGCCACCTGTAAAGAAGAGGATGTGTCACCCATAACTTCCACTGGAATATCTCTCCGGGCTGAGGTGAGGAAGGAAAAAAAGGAGTGGGGGCCGGGACAGGAGGGGTATCTCAGGCAGGGCAATAGAAAGCTTCCAGAAGAGCGCCCGTGGCCAGTACCATCCTGGCTGACCTGCAGGCACCAAGTTGGCCTGCGTGCTGTCGCTGCTGTGGCTCCACGGCCCTTCCTCTAGGCTTTCAAGCCCTTGTACATATTCAGGTGTTTCACCTGGGAAGGGTGGGAACAGTTCAGCAGCATCTGGCCTGGGGCTCAGCTCACGTTTACTCACAGAGGCCTCGGCACGGTCTCCCAGCTTTGTAATGAGGATGCTCCTGGCGAGGGCGGGCGGGGCTGCTGGCTGTATGGGAGATGATTCCCCACCTCTGACCAATTTCAGAATTGTTTACCACTGGAGCAAGTGCCTTGGTAGTGTTTTCCTCTGTATAACTGTTAGGTTCAGTTTTTTTTTTTTTTTCTTTTTTGGTTCAAGTTAGATTTTATTCCTCATTTATGTATTTATAGATATATGCATGGAAATAATTCATTCCTATAAATACATCAGTGTGAATGGAAGAACTTTTTTTCTGTTTTATTTTTACATTTTATTTTTTAAAATTTTGAAATTTAATTTTAGTTATTTTTTTATACAGTAGGTTATTATTAGTTATCTATTTTATGCATAGACATGTATACAGGTCAATCCTAATCTCCCAAGTCATCCCACCACCACCACCCCATGGCTTCCCCCACTTTGTGTCCATACGTTTGTTCTCTACCTCTGTGTCTCTATTTCTGCCCTGCAAACCAGTTCATCTCTACCATTTTTCTAGGTTCCACATATAGGCATTAATATACAATATTTGTTTTTCTCTTTCTGGCTTACTTCACTCTGTATGACAGTCTCTAGATCCATCAACTTCTCTACAAATGACCCAGTTTCATTCCTTTTTATGGCTGAGTAATATTCCATTTTATATATGTACCACATCTTTATCCATTCGTCTGTCTGTGGGCATTTATGTTGCTTCCATAACCTGGCTATTGTAAATAGTGCTGCAATGAACATTGTGGTGAATGTGTCTCTGTGATTTATGGTTTTCTCTGGGTATATGCCCAGAAGTGGGATTGCTGGATCCTATGGTAATTCTCTTTTTAGTTTTTTAAAGGAACCTCCATACTGTTCTCCATAGTGACTGTATCAATTTACATTCCCACCAATAGCGGAAGAGGGTTCCTTTTGTCCACACCCTCCCCAGAATTTGTTGTTTGTAGATTATCTGATGATGCCGATTCTAACAGGTGTGAGGTCTTACCTCATTGTAGTTTTGATTTGAATTTCTCTAATAATTAGTGATGTTGAGCAGCTTTTCATGTGCGTCTTGGCCATCTCTGTGTCTTCTTTGAAGAAACGTCTCTTTAGATCTTCTGCCCATTTTTGTATTGGGTTGTTTGTTTTATTAATATTAAGCTGCATGCGCTGTTTATATATATTGGAGATTAAACCTTTGTCCATTGATTCGTTTGTGAACGTTTTCGCCCATTCTGAGGGTTGCCTTTTTCCATTCCCGTTTTTTTAACAAAGAAAGAAAGAAAGCAAAAGAAGCAGAACACTAATGTGCGTGAAATATGCCTCTTGAAACTGTCGTTTTGAAATATGGACGTCTTTTGAATTTTTTGGTCGATATAGGACCCCAGGATTTGTTTTCAGGGCAGGTGTCATTTACAGGCCTGTAATGATTTGGAATATCCACTGACCATTAGCGCTGGCATTAAACCTGCAGTTGTGTGAAACGGCCACAAGGTGGCAGCAGTTCTCCCTTACCAAATCTGGTTACTAGGGCAGCAGAGCCTCAATGGAAGTCGTGTTCGAGATTGGAATGTAGAACGGAATGTGCCAGGAGAAAGCCCCTCAAGTTTGTCTCACTACTTCTTGTTCGTGTTTTTAATTTAATTTTTTATTTTTTATTACAGCAAGTTTGAGTACAACGTTTAGCTTGTTGTAGGTGTGCAAGAGGTGGTTCTTTTACACATATACATATGTCTGTTCTTCCTGGGATCCTTTTCCCATGTACGTTATGACAGAATGTTGAGTAGTCTTCTCTTGGTACTCCGTAGGTCTTTGGTGATTATATACGTCTACTGTGTTTGTATCTGTCTGTTAACCCCAATATCGTAATGAATTCAATCCTGACACCTTTCCTTTGGTGAACCATAAGTTTGTTTAATGAATCTGTGATTGCCCTTCTCCGTGGAAATATCTGCCCTGGTATCAATTTATAGGTAACACCTATAAGTGATATGATATGATATGTGTCTTTCACTTTCTGACTTACTCCAAGTCACGTGATTACCTCGAGACTCATCTACGGTGCTGCAAATGGCATTGTGTCCTTTTTCTCCTTGGCGAATATTCTGTCTTAGCGAGGTCCATTTTCTGCAATGTGATTCCCTGAGGGCTGAGGATTAGCTGACCTGGGCAGCCTGACCCTGCCGGCAAGCCCTCCCCAGGTGTGCCTGCGTTGAGGTCAATATAAACAGCACTCCAGGCAGCAATAGTCCCTGCAGCTGTGCCTTACTCCATATTCTCTGCCCCGTCAGCAGTCTCGGGGCTGTGCTGGTGGGAGGGTGTGAGGGTCCACGGCTTTGTGGGTGGCCCGGTGTGAGTGGGGCTCTGCTGGACTTTCGGCAGGAGTTGCCAGGCTGCCACCTGTAAAGAAGAGGATGTGTCACCCATAACTTCCACTGGAATATCTCTCCGGGCTGAGGTGAGGAAGGAAAAAAAGGAGTGGGGGCCGGGACAGGAGGGGTATCTCAGGCAGGGCAATAGAAAGCTTCCAGAAGAGCGCCCGTGGCCAGTACCATCCTGGCTGACCTGCAGGCACCAAGTTGGCCTGCGTGCTGTCGCTGGTGTGGCTCCACGGCCCTTCCTCTAGGCTTTCAAGCCCTTGTACATATTCAGGTGTTTCACCTGGGAAGGGTGGGAACAGTTCAGCAGCATCTGGCCTGGGGCTCAGCTCACGTTTACTCACAGAGGCCTCGGCACGGTCTCCCAGCTTTGCAATGAGGATGCTCCTGGCGAGGGCGGGCGGGGCTGCTGGCTGTATGGGAGATGATTCCCCACCTCTGACCAATTTCAGAATTGTTTACCACTGGAGCAAGTGCCTTGGTAGTGTTTTCCTCTGTATAACTGTTAGGTTCAGTTTTTTTTTTTCTTTTTTGGTTCAAGTTAGATTTTATTCCTCATTTATGTATTTATAGATATAAGCATGGAAATAATTCATTCCTATAAATACATCAGTGTGAATGGAAGAACTTTTTTTCTGTTTTATTTTTACATTTTATTTTTTAAAATTTTGAAATTTAATTTTAGTTATTTTTTTATACAGTCGGTTATTATTAGTTATCTATTTTATGCATAGACATGTATACAGGTCAATCCTAATCTCCCAAGTCATCCCACCACCACCACCCCATGGCTTCCCCCACTTTGTGTCCATACGTTTGTTCTCTACCTCTGTGTCTCTATTTCTGCCCTGCAAACCAGTTCATCTCTACCATTTTTCTAGGTTCCACATATAGGCATTAATATACAATATTTGTTTTTCTCTTTCTGGCTTACTTCACTCTGTATGACAGTCTCTAGATCCATCAACTTCTCTACAAATGACCCAGTTTCATTCCTTTTTATGGCTGAGTAATATTCCATTTTATATATGTACCACATCTTTATCCATTCGTCTGTCTGTGGGCATTTATGTTGCTTCCATAACCTGGCTATTGTAAATAGTGCTGCAATGAACATTGTGGTGAATGTGTCTCTGTGATTTATGGTTTTCTCTGGGTATATGCCCAGAAGTGGGATTGCTGGATCCTATGGTAATTCTCTTTTTAGTTTTTTAAAGGAACCTCCATACTGTTCTCCATAGTGACTGTATCAATTTACATTCCCACCAATAGCGGAAGAGGGTTCCTTTTGTCCACACCCTCCCCAGAATTTGTTGTTTGTAGATTATCTGATGATGCCGATTCTAACAGGTGTGAGGTCTTACCTCATTGTAGTTTTGATTTGCATTTCTCTAATAATTAGTGATGTTGAGCAGCTTTTCATGTGCGTCTTGGCCATCTCTGTGTCTTCTTTGAAGAAACGTCTCTTTAGATCTTCTGCCCATTTTTGTATTGTGTTGTTTGTTTTATTAATATTAAGCTGCATGAGCTGTTTATATATATTGGAGATTAAACCTTTGTCCATTGATTCATTTGTGAACGTTTTCGCCCATTCTGAGGGTTGCCTTTTTCCATTCCCGTTTTTTTTAACAAAGAAAGAAAGAAAGCAAAAGAAGCAGAACACTAATGTGCGTGAAATATGCCTCTTGAAACTGTCGTTTTGAAATATGGACGTCTTTTGAATTTTTTGGTCGATATAGGACCCCAGGATTTGTTTTCAGGGCAGGTGTCATTTACAGGCCTGTAATGATTTGGAATATCCACTGACCATTAGCGCTGGCATTAAACCTGCAGTTGTGTGAAACGGCCACAAGGTGGCAGCAGTTCTCCCTTACCAAATCTGGTTACTAGGGCAGCAGAGCCTCAATGGAAGTCGCGTTCTAGTTTGGAATGTAGAACGGAATGTGCCAGGAGAAAGCCCCTCAAATTTGTCTCACTACTTCTTGTTCGTGTTTTTAATTTAATTTTTTATTTTTTTATTTTATTTTATTTTATTTTATTTTATTTTTTTTTGCTGTACGCGGGCCTCTCACTGCTGTGGCCTCTCCCGTTGTGGAGCACAGGCTCCGGACACACAGGCTCCGCGGCCATGGCTCGCGGGCCCAGCCGCTGCGCGGCATGTGGGATCTTCCGGGATAGGGGCACGAACCCGTGTCCCCTGCATCGGCAGGCGGACTCTCAACCACTGCGCCACCAGGGAAGCCCCTAATTTTTTATTTTTTATTACAGCAAGTTTGAGTACAACGTTTAGCTTGTTGTAGGTGTGCAATAGGTGGTTCTTTTACACATATACATATGTCTGTTCTTCCTGGGATCCTTTTCCCATGTACGTTATGACAGAATGTTGAGTAGTCTTCTCTTGGTACTCCGTAGGTCTTTGGTGATTATATACGTCTACTGTGTTTGTATCTGTCTGTTAACCCCAATATCGTAATGAATTCAATCCTCACACCTTTCCTTTGGTGAACCATAAGTTTGTTTAATGAATCTGTGATTGCCCTTCTCCGTGGAAATATCTGCCCTGGTATCAATTTATAGGTAACACCTATAAGTGATATGATATGATATGTGTCTTTCACTTTCTGACTTACTCCAAGTCACGTGATTACCTCGAGACTCATCTACGGTGCTGCAAATGGCATTGTGTCCGTTTTCTCCTTGGCGAATATTCTGTCTTAGCGAGGTCCATTTTCTGCAATGTGATTCCCTGAGGGCTGAGGATTAGCTGACCTGGGCAGCCTGACCCTGCCGGCAAGCCCTCCCCAGGTGTGCCTGGGTTGAGGTCAATATAAACAACACTCCAGGCAGCAATAGCGCCTGCAGCTGTGCCTGACTCCATATTCTCTGCCCCGTCAGCAGTCTCGGGGCTGTGCTGGTGGGAGGGTGTGAGGGTCCACGGCTTTGTGGGTGGCCCGGTGTGAGTGGGGCTCTGCTGGACTTTCGGCAGGAGTTGCCAGGCTGCCACCTGTAAAGAAGAGGATGTGTCACCCATAACTTCCACTGGAATATCTCTCCGGGCTGAGGTGAGGAAGGAAAAAAAGGAGTGGGGGCCGGGACAGGAGGGGTATCTCAGGCAGGGCAATGGAAATCTTCCAGAAGAGCGCCCGTGGCCAGGACCATCCTGGCTGACCTGCAGGCACCAAGTTGGCCTGCGTGCTGTCGCTGGTGTGGCTCCACGGCCCTTCCTCTAGGCTTTCAAGCCCTTGTACATATTCAGGTGTTTCACCTGGGAAGGGTGGGAACAGTTCAGCAGCAGCTGGCCTGGGGCTCAGCTCACGTTTACTCACAGAGGCCTCGGCACAGTCCCCCAGCTTTGCAATAAGGACACTCCTTGCGTGGGCGGGTGGGGCTGCTGGCTGTATGGGAGATGATTCCCCACCTCTGACCAATTTCACAATTGTTTACCACTGGAGCAAGTGCCTTGGTAGTGTTTTCCTCTGTATAACAGTTAGGTTCAGTTTTTTTTTTCTTTTTTGGTTCAAGTTAGATTTTATTCCTCTTTTATGTATTTATGGATATAAGCATGGAAATAATTCATTCTTATAAATACATCAGTGTGAATGGAAGAACTTTTTTTTCTGTTTTATTTTTACATTTTATTTTCAAAAACTTTGAAATTTAATTTTATTTATTTTTTTATACACTAGGTTATTAGTAGTTATTTATTTTATGCATAAACATGTATAAAGGTCAATCCCAATCGCCCAACTCATCCCACCACCACCACCCTATGGCTTCCCCCACTTTGTGTCCATACGTTTGTTCTCTACCTCTGTGTCTCTATTTCTGCCCTGTAAACCAGTTCATCTGTACCATTTTTCTAGGTTCCACATATAGTCATTAATATACAATATTTGTTTTTCTCTTTCTGACTGACTTCACTCTGTATGACAGTCTCTAGATCCATCAACTTCTCTACAAATGACCCAGTTTCATTCCTTTTTATGGCTGAGTAATATTCCATTTTATATATGTACCACATCTTTATCCATTCGTCTGTCTGTGGGCATTTAGGTTGCTTCCATTACCTGGCTATTGTAAATAGTGCTGCAATGAACATTGTGGTGAATGTGTCTCTGTGATTTATGGTTTTCTCTGGGTATATGCCCAGAAGTGGGATTCCTGGATCCTATGGTAATTCTCTTTTGAGTGTTTTAAAGGAACCTCCATACTGTTCTCCATAGTGACTGTATCAATTTACATTCCCACCAATAGCGGAAGAGGGTTCCTTTTGTCCACACCCTCCCCAGAATTTGTTGTTTGTAGATTATCTGATGATGCCGATTCTAACAGGTGTGAGGTCTTACCTCATTGTAGTTTTGATTTGCATTTCTCTAATAATTAGTGATGTTGAGCAGCTTTTCATGTGCGTCTTGGCCATCTCTGTGTCTTCTTTGAAGAAAAGTCTCTTTAGATCTTCTGCCCATTTTTGTATTGGGTTGTTTGTTTTATTAATATTAAGCTGCATGAGCTGTTTATATATATTGGAGATTAAACCTTTGTCCATTGATTCGTTTGTGAATGTTTTCGCCCATTCTGAGGGTTGCCTTTTTCCATTCCCGTTTTTTTAACAAAGAAAGAAAGAAAGCAAAAGAAGCAGAACACTAATGTGCGTGAAATATGCCTCTTGAAACTGTCGTTTTGAAATATGGACGTCTTTTGAATTTTTTGGTCGATATATGACCCCAGGATTTGTTTTCAGGGCAGGTGTCATTTACAGGCCTGTAATGATTTGGAATATCCACTGACCATTAGCGCTGGCATTAAAGCTGCTGTTGTGTGAAACGGCCACAAGGTGGCAGCAGTTCTCCCTTACCAAATCTGGTTACTAGGGCAGCAGAGCCTCAATGGAAGTCGCTTTCTAGATTGGAATGTAGAACGGAATGTGCCAGGAGAAAGCCCCTCAAGTTTGTCTCACTACTTCTTGTTCGTGTTTTTAATTTAATTTTTTATTTTTTATTACAGCAAGTTTGAGTACAACGTTTAGCTTGTTGTAGGTGTGCAAGAGGTGGTTCTTTTACACATATACATATGTCTGTTCTTCCTGGGATCCTTTTCCCATGTACGTTATGACAGAATGTTGAGTAGTCTTCTCTTGGTACTCCGTAGGTCTTTGGTGATTATATACGTCTACTGTGTTTGTATATGTCTGTTAACCCCAATATCGTAATGAATTCAATCCTCACACCTTTCCTTTGGTGAACCATAAGTTTGTTTAATGAATCTGTGATTGCCCTTCTCCGTGGAAATATCTGCCCTGGTATCAATTTATAGGTAACACCTATAAGTGATATGATATGATATGTGTCTTTCACTTTCTGACTTACTCCAAGTCACGTGATTACCTCGAGACTCATCTACGGTGCTGCAAATGGCATTGTGTCCTTTTTCTCCTTGGCGAATATTCTGTCTTAGCGAGGTCCATTTTCTGCAATGTGATTCCCTGAGGGCTGAGGATTAGCTGACCTGGGCAGCCTGACCCTGCCGGCAAGCCCTCCCCAGGTGTGCCTGGGTTGAGGTCAATATAAACAGCACTCCAGGCAGCAATAGCCCCTGCAGCTGTGCCTTACTCCATATTCTCTGCCCCGTCAGCAGTCTCGGGGCTGTGCTGGTGGGAGGGTGTGAGGGTCCACGGCTTTGTGGGTGGCCCGGTGTGAGTGGGGCTCTGCTGGACTTTCGGCAGGAGTTGCCAGGCTGCCACCTGTAAAGAAGAGGATGTGTCACCCATAACTTCCACTGGAATATCTCTCCGGGCTGAGGTGAGGAAGGAAAAAAAGGAGTGGGGGCCGGGACAGGAGGGGTATCTCAGGCAGGGCAATAGAAAGCTTCCAGAAGAGCGCCCGTGGCCAGTACCATCCTGGCTGACCTGCAGGCACCAAGTTGGCCTGCGTGCTGTCGCTGCTGTGGCTCCACGGCCCTTCCTCTAGGCTTTCAAGCCCTTGTACATATTCAGGTGTTTCACCTGGGAAGGGTGGGAACAGTTCAGCAGCATCTGGCCTGGGGCTCAGCTCACGTTTACTCACAGAGGCCTCGGCACGGTCTCCCAGCTTTGCAATGAGGATGCTATTTGCGTGGGCGGGCGGGACTGCTGGCTGTATGGGAGATGATTCCCCACCTCTGACCAATTTCAGAATTGTTTACCACTGGAGCAAGTGCCTTGGTAGTGTTTTCCTCTGTATAATTCTTAGGTTCAGTTTTTTTTTTCTTTTTTGGTTCAAGTTAGATTTTATTCCTCATTTATGTATTTATAGATATAAGCATGGAAATAATTCATTCGTATAAATACATCAGTGTGAATGGAAGAACTTTTTTTCTGTTTTATTTTTACATTTTATTTTTTAAAATTTTGAAATTTAATTTTAGTTATTTTTTTATACAGTAGGTTATTATTAGTTATCTATTTTATGCATAGACATGTATACAGGTCAATCCTAATCTCCCAAGTCATCCCACCACCACCACCCCATGGCTTCCCCCACTTTGTGTCCATACGTTTGTTCTCTACCTCTGTGTCTCTATTTCTGCCCTGCAAACCAGTTCATCTCTACCATTTTTCTAGGTTCCACATATAGGCATTAATATACAATATTTGTTTTTCTCTTTCTGGCTTACTTCACTCTGTATGACAGTCTCTAGATCCATCAACTTCTCTACAAATGACCCAGTTTCATTCCTTTTTATGGCTGAGTAATATTCCATTTTATATATGTACCACATCTTTATCCATTCGTCTGTCTGTGGGCATTTATGTTGCTTCCATAACCTGGCTATTGTAAATAGTGCTGCAATGAACATTGTGGTGAATGTGTCTCTGTGATTTATGGTTTTCTCTGGGTATATGCCCAGAAGTGGGATTGCTGGATCCTATGGTAATTCTCTTTTTAGTTTTTTAAAGGAACCTCCATACTGTTCTCCATAGTGACTGTATCAATTTACATTCCCACCAATAGCGGAAGAGGGTTCCTTTTGTCCACACCCTCCCCAGAATTTGTTGTTTGTAGATTATCTGATGATGCCGATTCTAACAGGTGTGAGGTCTTACCTCATTGTAGTTTTGATTTGCATTTCTCTAATAATTAGTGATGTTGAGCAGCTTTTCATGTGCGTCTTGGCCATCTCTGTGTCTTCTTTGAAGAAACGTCTCTTTAGATCTTCTGCCCATTTTTGTATTGGGTTGTTTGTTTTATTAATATTAAGCTACATGCGCTGTTTATATATATTGGAGATTAAACCTTTGTCCATTGATTCGTTTGTGAACGTTTTCGCCCATTCTGAGGGTTGCCTTTTTCCATTCCCGTTTTTTTAACAAAGAAAGAAAGAAAGCAAAAGAAGCAGAACACTAATGTGCGTGAAATATGCCTCTTGAAACTGTCGTTTTGAAATATGGACGTCTTTTGAATTTTTTGGTCGATATAGGACCCCAGGATTTGTTTTCAGGGCAGGTGTCATTTACAGGCCTGTAATGATTTGGAATATCCACTGACCATTAGCGCTGGCATTAAACCTGCAGTTGTGTGAAACGGCCACAAGGTGGCAGCAGTTCTCCCTTACCAAATCTGGTTACTAGGGCAGCAGAGCCTCAATGGAAGTCGTGTTCGAGATTGGAATGTAGAACGGAATGTGCCAGGAGAAAGCCCCTCAAGTTTGTCTCACTACTTCTTGTTCGTGTTTTTAATTTAATTTTTTATTTTTTATTACAGCAAGTTTGAGTACAACGTTTAGCTTGTTGTAGGTGTGCAAGAGGTGGTTCTTTTACACATATACATATGTCTGTTCTTCCTGGGATCCTTTTCCCATGTACGTTATGACAGAATGTTGAGTAGTCTTCTCTTGGTACTCCGTAGGTCTTTGGTGATTATATACGTCTACTGTGTTTGTATCTGTCTGTTAACCCCAATATCGTAATGAATTCAATCCTCACACCTTTCCTTTGGTGAACCATAAGTTTGTTTAATGAATCTGTGATTGCCCTTCTCCGTGGAAATATCTGCCCTGGTATCAATTTATAGGTAACACCTATAAGTGATATGATATGATATGTGTCTTTCACTTTCTGACTTACTCCAAGTCACGTGATTACCTCGAGACTCATCTACGGTGCTGCAAATGGCATTGTGTCCTTTTTCTCCTTGGCGAATATTCTGTCTTAGCGAGGTCCATTTTCTGCAATGTGATTCCCTGAGGGCTGAGGATTAGCTGACCTGGGCAGCCTGACCCTGCCGGCAAGCCCTCCCCAGGTGTGCCTGCGTTGAGGTCAATATAAACAGCACTCCAGGCAGCAATAGTCCCTGCAGCTGTGCCTTACTCCATATTCTCTGCCCCGTCAGCAGTCTCGGGGCTGTGCTGGTGGGAGGGTGTGACGGTCCACGGCTTTGTGGGTGGCCCGGTGTGAGTGGGGCTCTGCTGGACTTTCGGCAGGAGTTGCCAGGCTGCCACCTGTAAAGAAGAGGATGTGTCACCCATAACTTCCACTGGAATATCTCTCCGGGCTGAGGTGAGGAAGGAAAAAAAGGAGTGGGGGCCGGGACAGGAGGGGTATCTCAGGCAGGGCAATAGAAAGCTTCCAGAAGAGCGCCCGTGGCCAGTACCATCCTGGCTGACCTGCAGGCACCAAGTTGGCCTGCGTGCTGTCGCTGGTGTGGCTCCACGGCCCTTCCTCTAGGCTTTCAAGCCCTTGTACATATTCAGGTGTTTCACCTGGGAAGGGTGGGAACAGTTCAGCAGCATCTGGCCTGGGGCTCAGCTCACGTTTACTCACAGAGGCCTCGGCACGGTCTCCCAGCTTTGCAATGAGGATGCTCCTGGCGAGGGCGGACGGGGCTGCTGGCTGTATGGGAGATGATTCCCCACCTCTGACCAATTTCAGAATTGTTTACCACTGGAGCAAGTGCCTTGGTAGTGTTTTCCTCTGTATAACTGTTAGGTTCAGTTTTTTTTTTTTTCTTTTTTGGTTCAAGTTAGATTTTATTCCTCATTTATGTATTTATAGATATAAGCATGGAAATAATTCATTCCTATAAATACATCAGTGTGAATGGAAGAACTTTTTTTCTGTTTTATTTTTACATTTTATTTTTTAAAATTTTGAAATTTAATTTTAGTTATTTTTTTATACAGTAGGTTATTATTAGTTATCTATTTTATGCATAGACATGTATACAGGTCAATCCTAATCTCCCAAGTCATCCCACCACCACCACCCCATGGCTTCCCCCACTTTGTGTCCATACGTTTGTTCTCTACCTCTGTGTCTCTATTTCTGCCCTGCAAACCAGTTCATCTCTACCATTTTTCTAGGTTCCACATATAGGCATTAATATACAATATTTGTTTTTCTCTTTCTGGCTTACTTCACTCTGTATGACAGTCTCTAGATCCATCAACTTCTCTACAAATGACCCAGTTTCATTCCTTTTTATGGCTGAGTAATATTCCATTTTATATATGTACCACATCTTTATCCATTCGTCTGTCTGTGGGCATTTATGTTGCTTCCATAACCTGGCTATTGTAAATAGTGCTGCAATGAACATTGTGGTGAATGTGTCTCTGTGATTTATGGTTTTCTCAGGGTATATGCCCAGAAGTGGGATTGCTGGATCCTATGGTAATTCTCTTTTTAGTTTTTTAAAGGAACCTCCATACTGTTCTCCATAGTGACTGTATCAATTTACATTCCCACCAATAGCGGAAGAGGGTTCCTTTTGTCCACACCCTCCACAGAATTTGTTGTTTGTAGATTATCTGATGATGCCGATTCTAACAGGTGTGAGGTCTTACCTCATTGTAGTTTTGATTTGCATTTCTCTAATAATTAGTGATGTTGAGCAGCTTTTCATGTGCGTCTTGGCCATCTCTGTGTCTTCTTTGAAGAAACGTCTCTTTAGATCTTCTGCCCATTTTTGTATTTGGTTGTTTGTTTTATTAATATTAAGCTGCATGAGCTGTTTATATATATTGGAGATTAAACCTTTGTCCATTGATTCATTTGTGAACGTTTTCGCCCATTCTGAGGGTTGCCTTTTTCCATTCCCGTTTTTTTTAACAAAGAAAGAAAGAAAGCAAAAGAAGCAGAACACTAATGTGCGTGAAATATGCCTCTTGAAACTGTCGTTTTGAAATATGGACGTCTTTTGAATTTTTTGGTCGATATATGACCCCAGGATTTGTTTTCAGGGCAGGTGTCATTTACAGGCCTGTAATGATTTGGAATATCCACTGACCATTAGCGCTGGCATTAAACCTGCAGTTGTGTGAAACGGCCACAAGGTGGCAGCAGTTCTCCCTTACCAAATCTGGTTACTAGGGCAGCAGAGCCTCAATGGAAGTCGCGTTCTAGTTTGGAATGTAGAACGGAATGTGCCAGGAGAAAGCCCCTCAAATTTGTCTCACTACTTCTTGTTCGTGTTTTTAATTTAATTTTTTATTTTTTTATTTTATTTTATTTTATTTTATTTTATTTTTTTTTGCTGTACGCGGGCCTCTCACTGCTGTGGCCTCTCCCGTTGTGGAGCACAGGCTCCGGACACACAGGCTCCGCGGCCATGGCTCGCGGGCCCAGCCGCTGCGCGGCATGTGGGATCTTCCGGGATAGGGGCACGAACCCGTGTCCCCTGCATCGGCAGGCGGACTCTCAACCACTGCGCCACCAGGGAAGCCCCTAATTTTTTATTTTTTATTACAGCAAGTTTGAGTACAACGTTTAGCTTGTTGTAGGTGTGCAATAGGTGGTTCTTTTACACATATACATATGTCTGTTCTTCCTGGGATCCTTTTCCCATGTACGTTATGACAGAATGTTGAGTAGTCTTCTCTTGGTACTCCGTAGGTCTTTGGTGATTATATACGTCTACTGTGTTTGTATCTGTCTGTTAACCCCAATATCGTAATGAATTCAATCCTGACACCTTTCCTTTGGTGAACCATAAGTTTGTTTAATGAATCTGTGATTGCCCTTCTCCGTGGAAATATCTGCCCTGGTATCAATTTATAGGTAACACCTATAAGTGATATGATATGATATGTGTCTTTCACTTTCTGACTTACTCCAAGTCACGTGATTACCTCGAGACTCATCTACGGTGCTGCAAATGGCATTGTGTCCTTTTTCTCCTTGGCGAATATTCTGTCTTAGCGAGGTCCATTTTCTGCAATGTGATTCCCTGAGGGCTGAGGATTAGCTGACCTGGGCAGCCTGACCCTGCCGGCAAGCCCTCCCCAGGTGTGCCTGGGTTGAGGTCAATATAAACAACACTCCAGGCAGCAATAGCGCCTGCAGCTGTGCCTGACTCCATATTCTCTGCCCCGTCAGCAGTCTCGGGGCTGTGCTGGTGGGAGGGTGTGAGGGTCCACGGCTTTGTGGGTGGCCCGGTGTGAGTGGGGCTCTGCTGGACTTTCGGCAGGAGTTTCCAGGCTGCCACCTGTAAAGAAGAGGATGTGTCACCCATAACTTCCACTGGAATATCTCTCCGGGCTGAGGTGAGGAAGGAAAAAAAGGAGTGGGGGCCGGGACAGGAGGGGTATCTCAGGCAGGGCAATGGAAATCTTCCAGAAGAGCGCCCGTGGCCAGGACCATCCTGGCTGACCTGCAGGCACCAAGTTGGCCTGCGTGCTGTCGCTGGTGTGGCTCCACGGCCCTTCCTCTAGGCTTTCAAGCCCTTGTACATATTCAGGTGTTTCACCTGGGAAGGGTGGGAACAGTTCAGCAGCAGCTGGCCTGGGGCTCAGCTCACGTTTACTCACAGAGGCCTCGGCACGGTCCCCCAGCTTTGCAATAAGGACACTCCTTGCGTGGGCGGGTGGGGCTGCTGGCTGTATGGGAGATGATTCCCCACCTCTGACCAATTTCACAATTGTTTACCACTGGAGCAAGTGCCTTGGTAGTGTTTTCCTCTGTATAACTGTTAGGTTCAGTTTTTTTTTTCTTTTTTGGTTCAAGTTAGATTTTATTCCTCTTTTATGTATTTATGGATATAAGCATGGAAATAATTCATTCTTATAAATACATCAGTGTGAATGGAAGAACTTTTTTTTCTGTTTTATTTTTACATTTTATTTTCAAAAACTTTGAAATTTAATTTTATTTATTTTTTTATACACTAGGTTATTAGTAGTTATTTATTTTATGCATAAACATGTATAAAGGTCAATCCCAATCGCCCAACTCATCCCACCACCACCACCCTATGTCTTCCCCCACTTTGTGTCCATACGTTTGTTCTCTACCTCTGTGTCTCTATTTCTGCCCTGTAAACCAGTTCATCTGTACCATTTTTCTAGGTTCCACATATAGTCATTAATATACAATATTTGTTTTTCTCTTTCTGACTGACTTCACTCTGTATGACAGTCTCTAGATCCATCAACTTCTCTACAAATGACCCAGTTTCATTCCTTTTTATGGCTGAGTAATATTCCATTTTATATATGTACCACATCTTTATCCATTCGTCTGTCTGTGGGCATTTAGGTTGCTTCCATTACCTGGCTATTGTAAATAGTGCTGCAATGAACATTGTGGTGAATGTGTCTCTGTGATTTATGGTTTTCTCTGGGTATATGCCCAGAAGTGGGATTCCTGGATCCTATGGTAATTCTCTTTTGAGTGTTTTAAAGGAACCTCCATACTGTTCTCCATAGTGACTGTATCAATTTACATTCCCACCAATAGCGGAAGAGGGTTCCTTTTGTCCACACCCTCCCCAGAATTTGTTGTTTGTAGATTATCTGATGATGCCGATTCTAACAGGTGTGAGGTCTTACCTCATTGTAGTTTTGATTTGCATTTCTCTAATAATTAGTGATGTTGAGCAGCTTTTCATGTGCGTCTTGGCCATCTCTGTGTCTTCTTTGAAGAAAAGTCTCTTTAGATCTTCTGCCCATTTTTGTATTGGGTTGTTTGTTTTATTAATATTAAGCTGCATGAGCTGTTTATATATATTGGAGATTAAACCTTTGTCCATTGATTCGTTTGTGAATGTTTTCGCCCATTCTGAGGGTTGCCTTTTTCCATTCCCGTTTTTTTAACAAAGAAAGAAAGAAAGCAAAAGAAGCAGAACACTAATGTGCGTGAAATATGCCTCTTGAAACTGTCGTTTTGAAATATGGACGTCTTTTGAATTTTTTGGTCGATATATGACCCCAGGATTTGTTTTCAGGGCAGGTGTCATTTACAGGCCTGTAATGATTTGGAATATCCACTGACCATTAGCGCTGGCATTAAAGCTGCTGTTGTGTGAAACGGCCACAAGGTGGCAGCAGTTCTCCCTTACCAAATCTGGTTACTAGGGCAGCAGAGCCTCAATGGAAGTCGCTTTCTAGATTGGAATGTAGAACGGAATGTGCCAGGAGAAAGCCCCTCAAGTTTGTCTCACTACTTCTTGTTCGTGTTTTTAATTTAATTTTTTATTTTTTATTACAGCAAGTTTGAGTACAACGTTTAGCTTGTTGTAGGTGTGCAAGAGGTGGTTCTTTTACACATATACATATGTCTGTTCTTCCTGGGATCCTTTTCCCATGTACGTTATGACAGAATGTTGAGTAGTCTTCTCTTGGTACTCCGTAGGTCTTTGGTGATTATATACGTCTACTGTGTTTGTATCTGTCTGTTAACCCCAATATCGTAATGAATTCAATCCTGACACCTTTCCTTTGGTGAACCATAAGTTTGTTTAATGAATCTGTGATTGCCCTTCTCCGTGGAAATATCTGCCCTGGTATCAATTTATAGGTAACACCTATAAGTGATATGATATGATATGTGTCTTTCACTTTCTGACTTACTCCAAGTCACGTGATTACCTCGAGACTCATCTACGGTGCTGCAAATGGCATTGTGTCCTTTTTCTCCTTGGCGAATATTCTGTCTTAGCGAGGTCCATTTTCTGCAATGTGATTCCCTGAGGGCTGAGGATTAGCTGACATGGGCAGCCTGACCCTGCCGGCAAGCCCTCCACAGGTGTGCCTGGGTTGAGGTCAATGTAAACAGCACTCCAGGCAGCAATAGCCCCTGCAGCTGTGCCTGACTCCATATTCTCTGCCACGTCAGCAGTCTCGGGGCTGTGCTGGTGGGAGGGTGTGAGGGTCCACGGCTTTGTGGGTGGCCCGGTGTGAGTGGGGCTCTGCTGGACTTTCGGCAGGAGTTGCCAGGCTGCCACCTGTAAAGAAGAGGATGTGTCACCCATAACTTCCACTGGAATATCTCTCCGGGCTGAGGTGAGGAAGGAAAAAAAGGAGTGGAGGCCGGGACAGGAGGGGTATCTCAGGCAGGGCAATAGAAAGCTTCCAGAAGAGCACCCGTGGCCCGTACCATCCTGGCTGACCTGCAGGCACCAAGTTGGCCTGCGTGCTGTCGCTGGTGTGGCTCCACGGCCCTTCCTCTAGGCTTTCAAGCCCTTGTACATATTCAGGTGTTTCACCTGGGAAGGGTGGGAAGAGTTCAGCAGCATCTGGCCTGGGGCTCAGCTCACGTTTACTCACAGAGGCCTCGGCACGGTCTCCCAGCTTTGCAATGAGGATGCTCCTTGCGTGGGCGGGCGGGGCTGCTGGCTGTATGGGAGATGATTCCCCACCTCTGACCAATTTCAGAATTGTTTACCACTGGAGCAAGTGCCTTGGTAGTGTTTTCCTCTGTATAATTCGTAGGTTCAGTTTTTTTTTCTTTTTTAGTTCAAGTTAGATTTTATTCCTCATTTATGTATTTATAGATATAAGCATGGAAATAATTCATTCGTATAAATACATCAGTGTGAATGGAAGAACTTTTTTTCTGTTTTATTTTTACATTTTATTTTTTAAAATTTTGAAATTTAATTTTAGTTATTTTTTTATACAGTAGGTTATTATTAGTTATCTATTTTATGCATAGACATGTATACAGGTCAATCCTAATCTCCCAACTCATCCCACCACCACCACCCCATGGCTTCCCCCACTTTGTGTCCATATGTTTGTTCTCTACCTCTGTGTCTCTATTTCTGCCCTGCAAACCAGTTCATCTCTACCATTTTTCTAGGTTCCACATACAGGCATTAATATACAATATTTGTTTTTCTCTTTCTGGCTTACTTCACTCTGTATGACAGTCTCTAGATCCATCAACTTCTCTACAAATGACCCAGTTTCATTCCTTTTTATGGCTGAGTAATATTCCATTTTATATATGTACCACATCTTTATCCATTCGTCTGTCTGTGGCCATTTAGGTTGCTTCCATAACCTGGCTATTGTAAATAGTGCTGCAATGAACATTGTGGTGAATGTGTCTCTGTGATTTATGGTTTTCTCTGGGTATATGCCCAGAAGTGGGATTGCTGGATCCTATGGTAATTCTCTTTTGAGTGTTTTAAAGGAACCTCCATACTGTTCTCCATAGTGACTGTATCAATTTACATTCCCACCAATAGCGGAAGAGGGTTCCTTTTGTCCACACCCTCCCCAGAATTTGTTGTTTGTAGATTATCTGATGATGCCGATTCTAACAGGTGTGAGGTCTTACCTCATTGTAGTTTTGATTTGCATTTCTCTAATAATTAGTGATGTTGAGGAGCTTTTCATGTGCGTCTTGGCCATCTCTGTGTCTTCTTTGAAGAAACGTCTCTTTAGATCTTCTGCCCATTTTTGTATTGGGTTGTTTGTTTTATTAATATTAAGCTGCATGAGCTGTTTATATATATTGGAGATTAAACCTTTGTCCATTGATTCGTTTGTGAACGTTTTTGCACATTCTGAGGGTTGCCTTTTTCCATTCCCGTTCTTTTAACAAAGAAAGAAAGAAAGCAAAAGAAGCAGAACACTAATGTGCGTGAAATATGCCTCTTGAAACTGTCGTTTTGAAATATGGACGTCTTTTGAATTTTTTGGTCGATATAGGACCCCAGGATTTGTTTTCAGGGCAGGTGTCATTTACAGGCCTGTAATGATTTGGAATATCCACTGACCATTAGCGCTGGCATTAAACCTGCAGTTGTGTGAAACGGCCACAAGGTGGCAGCAGTTCTCCCTTACCAAATCTGGTTACTAGGGCAGCAGAGCCTCAATGGAAGTCGTGTTCTAGATTGGAATGTAGAACGGAATGTGCCAGGAGAAAGCCCCTCAAGTTTGTCTCACTACTTCTTGTTCGTGTTTTTAATTCATTTTTTTATTTTTTATTACAGCAAGTTTGAGTACAACGTTTAGCATGTTGTAGGTGTGCAAGAGCTGGTTCTTTTACACATATACATATGTCTGTTCTTCCTGGGATCCTTTTCCCATGTACGTTATGACAGAATGTTGAGTAGTCTTCTCTTGGTACTCCATAGGTCTTTGGTGATTATATAAGTCTACTGTGTTTGTATATGTCTGTTAACCCCAATATCGTAATGAATTCAATCCTCACACCTTTCCTTTGGTGAACCATAAGTTTGTTTAATGAATCTGTGATTGCCCTTCTCCGTGGAAATATCTGCCCTGGTATCAATTTATAGGTAACACCTATAAGTGATATGATATGATATGTGTCTTTCACTTTCTGACTTACTCCAAGTCACGTGATTACCTCGAGACTCATCTACGGTGCTGCAAATGGCATTGTGTCCTTTTTCTCCTTGGCGAATATTCTGTCTTAGCGAGGTCCATTTTCTGCAATGTGATTCCCTGAGGGCTGAGGATTAGCTGACCTGGGCAGCCTGACCCTGCCGGCAAGCCCTCCCCAGGTGTGCCTGGGTTGAGGTCAATATAAACAACACTCCAGGCAGCAATAGCGCCTGCAGCTGTGCCTGACTCCATATTCTCTGCCCCGTCAGCAGTCTCGGGGCTGTGCTGGTGGGAGGGTGTGAGGGTCCACGGCTTTGTGGGTGGCCCGGTGTGAGTGGGGCTCTGCTGGACTTTCGGCAGGAGTTGCCAGGCTGCCACCTGTAAAGAAGAGGATGTGTCACCCATAACTTCCACTGGAATATCTCTCCGGGCTGAGGTGAGGAAGGAAAAAAAGGAGTGGGGGCCGGGACAGGAGGGGTATCTCAGGCAGGGCAATGGAAATCTTCCAGAAGAGCGCCCGTGGCCAGGACCATCCTGGCTGACCTGCAGGCACCAAGTTGGCCTGCGTGCTGTCGCTGGTGTGGCTCCACGGCCCTTCCTCTAGGCTTTCAAGCCCTTGTACATATTCAGGTGTTTCACCTGGGAAGGGTGGGAACAGTTCAGCAGCAGCTGGCCTGGGGCTCAGCTCACGTTTACTCACAGAGGCCTCGGCACGGTCCCCCAGCTTTGCAATAAGGACACTCCTTGCGTGGGCGGGTGGGGCTGCTGGCTGTATGGGAGATGATTCCCCACCTCTGACCAATTTCACAATTGTTTACCACTGGAGCAACTGCCTTGGTAGTGTTTTCCTCTGTATAACAGTTAGGTTCAGTTTTTTTTTTCTTTTTTGGTTCAAGTTAGATTTTATTCCTCTTTTATGTATTTATGGATATAAGCATGGAAATAATTCATTCTTATAAATACATCAGTGTGAATGGAAGAACTTTTTTTTCTGTTTTATTTTTACATTTTATTTTCAAAAACTTTGAAATTTAATTTTATTTATTTTTTTATACACTAGGTTATTAGTAGTTATTTATTTTATGCATAAACATGTATAAAGGTCAATCCCAATCGCCCAACTCATCCCACCACCACCACCCTATGGCTTCCCCCACTTTGTGTCCATACGTTTGTTCTCTACCTCTGTGTCTCTATTTCTGCCCTGTAAACCAGTTCATCTGTACCATTTTTCTAGGTTCCACATATAGTCATTAATATACAATATTTGTTTTTCTCTTTCTGACTGACTTCACTCTGTATGACAGTCTCTAGATCCATCAACTTCTCTACAAATGACCCAGTTTCATTCCTTTTTATGGCTGAGTAATATTCCATTTTATATATGTACCACATCTTTATCCATTCGTCTGTCTGTGGGCATTTAGGTTGCTTCCGTTACCTGGCTATTGTAAATAGTGCTGCAATGACCATTGTGGTGAATGTGTCTCTGTGATTTATGGTTTTCTCTGGGTATATGCCCAGAAGTGGGATTGCTGGATCCTATGGTAATTCTCTTTTGAGTGTTTTAAAGGAACCTCCATACTGTTCTCCATAGTGACTGTATCAATTTACATTCCCACCAATAGCGGAAGAGGGTTCCTTTTGTCCACACCCTCCCCAGAATTTGTTGTTTGTAGATTATCTGATGATGCCGATTCTAACAGGTGTGAGGTCTTACCTCATTGTAGTTTTGATTTGCATTTCTCTAATAATTAGTGATGTTGAGCAGCTTTTCATGTGCGTCTTGGCCATCTCTGTGTCTTCTTTGAAGAAACGTCTCTTTAGATCTTCTGCCCATTTTTGTATTGGGTTGTTTGTTTTATTAATATTAAGCTGCATGAGCTGTTTATATATATTGGAGATTAAACCTTTGTCCATTGATTCGTTTGTGAACGTTTTCGCCCATTCTGAGGGTTGCCTTTTTCCATTCCCGTTTTTTTAACAAAGAAAGAAAGAAAGCAAAAGAAGCAGAACACTAATGTGCGTGAAATATGCCTCTTGAAACTGTCGTTTTGAAATATGGACGTCTTTTGAATTTTTTGGTCGATATATGACCCCAGGATTTGTTTTCAGGGCAGGTGTCATTTACAGGCCTGTAATGATTTGGAATATCCACTGACCATTAGCGCTGGCATTAAACCTGCAGTTGTGTGAAACGGCCACAAGGTGGCAGCAGTTCTCCCTTACCAAATCTGGTTACTAGGGCAGCAGAGCCTCAATGGAAGTCGCTTTCTAGATTGGAATGTAGAACGGAATGTGCCAGGAGAAAGCCCCTCAAGTTTGTCTCACTACTTCTTGTTCGTGTTTTTAATTTAATTTTTTATTTTTTATTACAGCAAGTTTGAGTACAACGTTTAGCTTGTTGTAGGTGTGCAAGAGGTGGTTCTTTTACACATATACATATGTCTGTTCTTCCTGGGATCCTTTTCCCATGTACGTTATGACAGAATGTTGAGTAGTCTTCTCTTGGTACTCCGTAGGTCTTTGGTGATTATATACGTCTACTGTGTTTGTATCAGTCTGTTAACCCCAATATCGTAATGAATTCAATCCTCACACCTTTCCTTTGGTGAACCATAAGTTTGTTTAATGAATCTGTGATTGCCCTTCTCCGTGGAAATATCTGCCCTGGTATCAATTTATAGGTAACACCTATAAGTGATATGATATGATATGTGTCTTTCACTTTCTGACTTACTCCAAGTCACGTGATTACCTCGAGACTCATCTACGGTGCTGCAAATGGCATTGTGTCCTTTTTCTCCTTGGCGAATATTCTGTCTTAGCGAGGTCCATTTTCTGCAATGTGATTCCCTGAGGGCTGAGGATTAGCTGACCTGGGCAGCCTGACCCTGCCGGCAAGCCCTCCCCAGGTGTGCCTGCGTTGAGGTCAATATAAACAGCACTCCAGGCAGCAATAGTCCCTGCAGCTGTGCCTTACTCCATATTCTCTGCCCCGTCAGCAGTCTCGGGGCTGTGCTGGTGGGAGGGTGTGAGGGTCCACGGCTTTGTGGGTGGCCCGGTGTGAGTGGGGCTCTGCTGGACTTTCGGCAGGAGTTGCCAGGCTGCCACCTGTAAAGAAGAGGATGTGTCACCCATAACTTCCACTGGAATATCTCTCCGGGCTGAGGTGAGGAAGGAAAAAAAGGAGTGGGGGCCGGGACAGGAGGGGTATCTCAGGCAGGGCAATAGAAAGCTTCCAGAAGAGCGCCCGTGGCCAGTACCATCCTGGCTGACCTGCAGGCACCAAGTTGGCCTGCGTGCTGTCGCTGCTGTGGCTCCACGGCCCTTCCTCTAGGCTTTCAAGCCCTTGTACATATTCAGGTGTTTCACCTGGGAAGGGTGGGAACAGTTCAGCAGCATCTGGCCTGGGGCTCAGCTCACGTTTACTCACAGAGGCCTCGGCACGGTCTCCCAGCTTTGTAATGAGGATGCTCCTGGCGAGGGCGGGCGGGGCTGCTGGCTGTATGGGAGATGATTCCCCACCTCTGACCAATTTCAGAATTGTTTACCACTGGAGCAAGTGCCTTGGTAGTGTTTTCCTCTGTATAACTGTTAGGTTAAGTTTTTTTTTTTTTTCTTTTTTGGTTCAAGTTAGATTTTATTCCTCATTTATGTATTTATAGATATATGCATGGAAATAATTCATTCGTATAAATACATCAGTGTGAATGGAAGAACTTTTTTTCTGTTTTATTTTTACATTTTATTTTTTAAAATTTTGAAATTTAATTTTAGTTATTTTTTTATACAGTAGGTTATTATTAGTTATCTATTTTATGCATAGACATGTATACAGGTCAATCCTAATCTCCCAAGTCATCCCACCACCACCACCCCATGGCTTCCCCCACTTTGTGTCCATACGTTTGTTCTCTACCTCTGTGTCTCTATTTCTGCCCTGCAAACCAGTTCATCTCTACCATTTTTCTAGGTTCCACATATAGGCATTAATATACAATATTTGTTTTTCTCTTTCTGGCTTACTTCACTCTGTATGACAGTCTCTAGATCCATCAACTTCTCTACAAATGACCCAGTTTCATTCCTTTTTATGGCTGAGTAATATTCCATTTTATATATGTACCACATCTTTATCCATTCGTCTGTCTGTGGGCATTTATGTTGCTTCCATAACCTGGCTATTGTAAATAGTGCTGCAATGAACATTGTGGTGAATGTGTCTCTGTGATTTATGGTTTTCTCTGGGTATATGCCCAGAAGTGGGATTGCTGGATCCTATGGTAATTCTCTTTTTAGTTTTTTAAAGGAACCTCCATACTGTTCTCCATAGTGACTGTATCAATTTACATTCCCACCAATAGCGGAAGAGGGTTCCTTTTTTCCACACCCTCCACAGAATTTGTTGTTTGTAGATTATCTGATGATGCCGATTCTAACAGGTGTGAGGTCTTACCTCATTGTAGTTTTGATTTGCATTTCTCTAATAATTAGTGATGTTGAGCAGCTTTTCATGTGCGTCTTGGCCATCTCTGTGTCTTCTTTGAAGAAACGTCTCTTTAGATCTTCTGCCCAATTTTGTATTGGGTTGTTTGTTTTATTAATATTAAGCTGCATGAGCTGTTTATATATATTGGAGATTAAACCTTTGTCCATTGATTCGTTTGTGAACGTTTTCACCCATTCTGAGGGTTGCCTTTTTCCATTCCCGTTTTTTTAACAAAGAAAGAAAGAAAGCAAAAGAAGCAGAACACTAATGTGCGTGAAATATGCCTCTTGAAACTGTCGTTTTGAAATATGGACGTCTTTTGAATTTTTTGGTCGATATATGACCCCAGGATTTGTTTTCAGGGCAGGTGTCATTTACAGGCCTGTAATGATTTGGAATATCCACTGACCATTAGCGCTGGCATTAAAGCTGCTGTTGTGTGAAACGGCCACAAGGTGGCAGCAGTTCTCCCTTACCAAATCTGGTTACTAGGGCAGCAGAGCCTCAATGGAAGTCGCTTTCTAGATTGGAATGTAGAACGGAATGTGCCAGGAGAAAGCCCCTCAAGTTTGTCTCACTACTTCTTGTTCGTGTTTTTAATTTAATTTTTTATTTTTTATTACAGCAAGTTTGAGTACAACGTTTAGCTTGTTGTAGGTGTGCAAGAGGTGGTTCTTTTACACATATACATATGTCTGTTCTTCCTGGGATCCTTTTCCCATGTACGTTATGACAGAATGTTGAGTAGTCTTCTCTTGGTACTCCGTAGGTCTTTGGTGATTATATACGTCTACTGTGTTTGTATCTGTCTGTTAACCCCAATATCGTAATGAATTCAATCCTGACACCTTTCCTTTGGTGAACCATAAGTTTGTTTAATGAATCTGTGATTGCCCTTCTCCGTGGAAATATCTGCCCTGGTATCAATTTATAGGTAACACCTATAAGTGATATGATATGATATGTGTCTTTCACTTTCTGACTTACTCCAAGTCACGTGATTACCTCGAGACTCATCTACGGTGCTGCAAATGGCATTGTGTCCTTTTTCTCCTTGGCGAATATTCTGTCTTAGCGAGGTCCATTTTCTGCAATGTGATTCCCTGAGGGCTGAGGATTAGCTGACCTGGGCAGCCTGACCCTGCCGGCAAGCCCTCCCCAGGTGTGCCTGGGTTGAGGTCAATATAAACAGCACTCCAGGCAGCAATAGCCCCTGCAGCTGTGCCTTACTCCATATTCTCTGCCCCGTCAGCAGTCTCGGGGCTGTGCTGGTGGGAGGGTGTGAGGGTCCACGGCTTTGTGGGTGGCCCGGTGTGAGTGGGGCTCTGCTGGACTTTTGGCAGGAGTTGCCAGGCTGCCACCTGTAAAGAAGAGGATGTGTCACCCATAACTTCCACTGGAATATCTCTCCGGGCTGAGATGAGGAAGGAAAAAAAGGAGTGGGGGCCGGGACAGGAGGGGTATCTCAGGCAGGGCAATAGAAAGCTTCCAGAAGAGCGCCCGTGGCCAGTACCATCCTGGCTGACCTGCAGGCACCAAGTTGGCCTGCGTGCTGTCGCTGGTGTGGCTCCACGGCCCTTCCTCTAGGCTTTCAAGCCCTTGTACATATTCAGGTGTTTCACCTGGGAAGGGTGGGAACAGTTCAGCAGCATCTGGCCTGGGGCTCAGCTCACGTTTACTCACAGAGGCCTCGGCACGGTCTCCCAGCTTTGCAATGAGGATGCTATTTGCGTGGGCGGGCGGGGCTGCTGGCTGTATGGGAGATGATTCCCCACCTCTGACCAATTTCAGAATTGTTTACCACTGGAGCAAGTGCCTTGGTAGTGTTTTCCTCTGTATAATTCTTAGGTTCAGTTTTTTTTTCTTTTTTGGTTCAAGTTAGATTTTATTCCTCATTTATGTATTTATAGATATAAGCATGGAAATAATTCATTCGTATAAATACATCAGTGTGAATGGAAGAACTTTTTTTCTGTTTTATTTTTACATTTTATTTTTTAAAATTTTGAAATTTAATTTTAGTTATTTTTTTATACAGTAGGTTATTATTAGTTATCTATTTTATGCATAGACATGTATACAGGTCAATCCTAATCTCCCAAGTCATCCCACCACCACCACCCCATGGCTTCCCCCACTTTGTGTCCATACGTTTGTTCTCTACCTCTGTGTCTCTATTTCTGCCCTGCAAACCAGTTCATCTCTACCATTTTTCTAGGTTCCACATATAGGCATTAATATACAATATTTGTTTTTCTCTTTCTGGCTTACTTCACTCTGTATGACAGTCTCTAGATCCATCAACTTCTCTACAAATGACCCAGTTTCATTCCTTTTTATGGCTGAGTAATATTCCATTTTATATATGTACCACATCTTTATCCATTCGTCTGTCTGTGGGCATTTATGTTGCTTCCATAACCTGGCTATTGTAAATAGTGCTGCAATGAACATTGTGGTGAATGTGTCTCTGTGATTTATGGTTTTCTCTGGGTATATGCCCAGAAGTGGGATTGCTGGATCCTATGGTAATTCTCTTTTTAGTTTTTCAAAGGAACCTCCATACTGTTCTCCATAGTGACTGTATCAATTTACATTCCCACCAATAGCGGAAGAGGGTTCCTTTTGTCCACACCCTCCCCAGAATTTGTTGTTTGTAGATTATCTGATGATGCCGATTCTAACAGGTGTGAGGTCTTACCTCATTGTAGTTTTGATTTGCATTTCTCTAATAATTAGTGATGTTGAGCAGCTTTTCATGTGCGTCTTGGCCATCTCTGTGTCTTCTTTGAAGAAACGTCTCTTTAGATCTTCTGCCCATTTTTGTATTGGGTTGTTTGTTTTATTAATATTAAGCTGCATGCGCTGTTTATATATATTGGAGATTAAACCTTTGTCCATTGATTCGTTTGTGAACGTTTTCGCCCATTCTGAGGGTTGCCTTTTTCCATTCCCGTTTTTTTAACAAAGAAAGAAAGAAAGCAAAAGAAGCAGAACACTAATGTGCGTGAAATATGCCTCTTGAAACTGTCGTTTTGAAATATGGACGTCTTTTGAATTTTTTGGTCGATATAGGACCCCAGGATTTGTTTTCAGGGCAGGTGTCATTTACAGGCCTGTAATGATTTGGAATATCCACTGACCATTAGCGCTGGCATTAAACCTGCAGTTGTGTGAAACGGCCACAAGGTGGCAGCAGTTCTCCCTTACCAAATCTGGTTACTAGGGCAGCAGAGCCTCAATGGAAGTCGTGTTCGAGATTGGAATGTAGAACGGAATGTGCCAGGAGAAAGCCCCTCAAGTTTGTCTCACTACTTCTTGTTCGTGTTTTTAATTTAATTTTTTATTTTTTATTACAGCAAGTTTGAGTACAACGTTTAGCTTGTTGTAGGTGTGCAAGAGGTGGTTCTTTTACACATATACATATGTCTGTTCTTCCTGGGATCCTTTTCCCATGTACGTTATGACAGAATGTTGAGTAGTCTTCTCTTGGTACTCCGTAGGTCTTTGGTGATTATATACGTCTACTGTGTTTGTATCTGTCTGTTAACCCCAATATCGTAATGAATTCAATCCTGACACCTTTCCTTTGGTGAACCATAAGTTTGTTTAATGAATCTGTGATTGCCCTTCTCCGTGGAAATATCTGCCCTGGTATCAATTTATAGGTAACACCTATAAGTGATATGATATGATATGTGTCTTTCACTTTCTGACTTACTCCAAGTCACGTGATTACCTCGAGACTCATCTACGGTGCTGCAAATGGCATTGTGTCCTTTTTCTCCTTGGCGAATATTCTGTCTTAGCGAGGTCCATTTTCTGCAATGTGATTCCCTGAGGGCTGAGGATTAGCTGACCTGGGCAGCCTGACCCTGCCGGCAAGCCCTCCCCAGGTGTGCCTGCGTTGAGGTCAATATAAACAGCACTCCAGGCAGCAATAGTCCCTGCAGCTGTGCCTTACTCCATATTCTCTGCCCCGTCAGCAGTCTCGGGGCTGTGCTGGTGGGAGGGTGTGAGGGTCCACGGCTTTGTGGGTGGCCCGGTGTGAGTGGGGCTCTGCTGGACTTTCGGCAGGAGTTGCCAGGCTGCCACCTGTAAAGAAGAGGATGTGTCACCCATAACTTCCACTGGAATATCTCTCCGGGCTGAGGTGAGGAAGGAAAAAAAGGAGTGGGGGCCGGGACAGGAGGGGTATCTCAGGCAGGGCAATAGAAAGCTTCCAGAAGAGCGCCCGTGGCCAGTACCATCCTGGCTGACCTGCAGGCACCAAGTTGGCCTGCGTGCTGTCGCTGGTGTGGCTCCACGGCCCTTCCTCTAGGCTTTCAAGCCCTTGTACATATTCAGGTGTTTCACCTGGGAAGGGTGGGAAGAGTTCAGCAGCATCTGGCCTGGGGCTCAGCTCACGTTTACTCACAGAGGCCTCGGCACGGTCTCCCAGCTTTGCAATGAGGATGCTCCTGGCGAGGGCGGGCGGGGCTGCTGGCTGTATGGGAGATGATTCCCCACCTCTGACCAATTTCAGAATTGTTTACCACTGGAGCAAGTGCCTTGGTAGTGTTTTCCTCTGTATAACTGTTAGGTTCAGTTTTTTTTTTTTCTTTTTTGGTTCAAGTTAGATTTTATTCCTCATTTATGTATTTATAGATATAAGCATGGAAATAATTCATTCGTATAAATACATCAGTGTGAATGGAAGAACTTTTTTTCTGTTTTATTTTTACATTTTATTTTTTAAAATTTTGAAATTTAATTTTAGTTATTTTTTTATACAGTAGGTTATTATTAGTTATCTATTTTATGCATAGACATGTATACAGGTCAATCCTAATCTCCCAAGTCATCCCACCACCACCACCCCATGGCTTCCCCCACTTTGTGTCCATACGTTTGTTCTCTACCTCTGTGTCTCTATTTCTGCCCTGCAAACCAGTTCATCTCTACCATTTTTCTAGGTTCCACATATAGGCATTAATATACAATATTTGTTTTTCTCTTTCTGGCTTACTTCACTCTGTATGACAGTCTCTAGATCCATCAACTTCTCTACAAATGACCCAGTTTCATTCCTTTTTATGGCTGAGTAATATTCCATTTTATATATGTACCACATCTTTATCCATTCGTCTGTCTGTGGGCATTTACGTTGCTTCCATAACCTGGCTATTGTAAATAGTGCTGCAATGAACATTGTGGTGAATGTGTCTCTGTGATTTATGGTTTTCTCTGGGTATATGCCCAGAAGTGGGATTGCTGGATCCTATGGTAATTCTCTTTTTAGTTTTTTAAAGGAACCTCCATACTGTTCTCCATAGTGACTGTATCAATTTACATTCCCACCAATAGCGGAAGAGGGTTCCTTTTGTCCACACCCTCCCCAGAATTTGTTGTTTGTAGATTATCTGATGATGCCGATTCTAACAGGTGTGAGGTCTTACCTCATTGTAGTTTTGATTTGCATTTCTCTAATAATTAGTGATGTTGAGCAGCTTTTCATGTGCGTCTTGGCCATCTCTGTGTCTTCTTTGAAGAAACGTCTCTTTAGATCTTCTGCCCATTTTTGTATTGGGTTGTTTGTTTTATTAATATTAAGCTGCATGAGCTGTTTATATATATTGGAGATTAAACCTTTGTCCATTGATTCATTTGTGAACGTTTTCGCCCATTCTGAGGGTTGCCTTTTTCCATTCCCGTTTTTTTTAACAAAGAAAGAAAGAAAGCAAAAGAAGCAGAACACTAATGTGCGTGAAATATGCCTCTTGAAACTGTCGTTTTGAAATATGGACGTCTTTTGAATTTTTTGGTCGATATAGGACCCCAGGATTTGTTTTCAGGGCAGGTGTCATTTACAGGCCTGTAATGATTTGGAATATCCACTGACCATTAGCGCTGGCATTAAACCTGCAGTTGTGTGAAACGGCCACAAGGTGGCAGCAGTTCTCCCTTACCAAATCTGGTTACTAGGGCAGCAGAGCCTCAATGGAAGTCGCGTTCTAGTTTGGAATGTAGAACGGAATGTGCCAGGAGAAAGCCCCTCAAATTTGTCTCACTACTTCTTGTTCGTGTTTTTAATTTAATTTTTTATTTTTTTATTTTATTTTATTTTATTTTATTTTATTTTTTTTTATTTTTTTTTTGCTGTACGCGGGCCTCTCACTGCTGTGGCCTCTCCCGTTGTGGAGCACAGGCTCCGGACACACAGGCTCCGCGGCCATGGCTCGCGGGCCCAGCCGCTGCGCGGCATGTGGGATCTTCCGGGATAGGGGCACGAACCCGTGTCCCCTGCATCGGCAGGCGGACTCTCAACCACTGCGCCACCAGGGAAGCCCCTAATTTTTTATTTTTTATTACAGCAAGTTTGAGTACAACGTTTAGCTTGTTGTAGGTGTGCAATAGGTGGTTCTTTTACACATATACATATGTCTGTTCTTCCTGGGATCCTTTTCCCATGTACGTTATGACAGAATGTTGAGTAGTCTTCTCTTGGTACTCCGTAGGTCTTTGGTGATTATATACGTCTACTGTGTTTGTATCTGTCTGTTAACCCCAATATCGTAATGAATTCAATCCTGACACCTTTCCTTTGGTGAACCATAAGTTTGTTTAATGAATCTGTGATTGCCCTTCTCCGTGGAAATATCTGCCCTGGTATCAATTTATAGGTAACACCTATAAGTGATATGATATGATATGTGTCTTTCACTTTCTGACTTACTCCAAGTCACGTGATTACCTCGAGACTCATCTACGGTGCTGCAAATGGCATTGTGTCATTTTTCTCCTTGGCGAATATTCTGTCTTAGCGAGGTCCATTTTCTGCAATGTGATTCCCTGAGGGCTGAGGATTAGCTGACCTGGGCAGCCTGACCCTGCCGGCAAGCCCTCCCCAGGTGTGCCTGGGTTGAGGTCAATATAAACAACACTCCAGGCAGCAATAGCGCCTGCAGCTGTGCCTGACTCCATATTCTCTGCCCCGTCAGCAGTCTCGGGGCTGTGCTGGTGGGAGGGTGTGAGGGTCCACGGCTTTGTGGGTGGCCCGGTGTGAGTGGGGCTCTGCTGGACTTTCGGCAGGAGTTTCCAGGCTGCCACCTGTAAAGAAGAGGATGTGTCACCCATAACTTCCACTGGAATATCTCTCCGGGCTGAGGTGAGGAAGGAAAAAAAGGAGTGGGGGCCGGGACAGGAGGGGTATCTCAGGCAGGGCAATGGAAATCTTCCAGAAGAGCGCCCGTGGCCAGGACCATCCTGGCTGACCTGCAGGCACCAAGTTGGCCTGCGTGCTGTCGCTGGTGTGGCTCCACGGCCCTTCCTCTAGGCTTTCAAGCCCTTGTACATATTCAGGTGTTTCACCTGGGAAGGGTGGGAACAGTTCAGCAGCAGCTGGCCTGGGGCTCAGCTCACGTTTACTCACAGAGGCCTCGGCACGGTCCCCCAGCTTTGCAATAAGGACACTCCTTGCGTGGGCGGGTGGGGCTGCTGGCTGTATGGGAGATGATTCCCCACCTCTGACCAATTTCACAATTGTTTACCACTGGAGCAAGTGCCTTGGTAGTGTTTTCCTCTGTATAACTGTTAGGTTCAGTTTTTTTTTTCTTTTTTGGTTCAAGTTAGATTTTATTCCTCTTTTATGTATTTATGGATATAAGCATGGAAATAATTCATTCTTATAAATACATCAGTGTGAATGGAAGAACTTTTTTTTCTGTTTTATTTTTACATTTTATTTTCAAAAACTTTGAAATTTAATTTTATTTATTTTTTTATACACTAGGTTATTAGTAGTTATTTATTTTATGCATAAACATGTATAAAGGTCAATCCCAATCGCCCAACTCATCCCACCACCACCACCCTATGTCTTCCCCCACTTTGTGTCCATACGTTTGTTCTCTACCTCTGTGTCTCTATTTCTGCCCTGTAAACCAGTTCATCTGTACCATTTTTCTAGGTTCCACATATAGTCATTAATATACAATATTTGTTTTTCTCTTTCTGACTGACTTCACTCTGTATGACAGTCTCTAGATCCATCAACTTCTCTACAAATGACCCAGTTTCATTCCTTTTTATGGCTGAGTAATATTCCATTTTATATATGTACCACATCTTTATCCATTCGTCTGTCTGTGGGCATTTAGGTTGCTTCCATTACCTGGCTATTGTAAATAGTGCTGCAATGAACATTGTGGTGAATGTGTCTCTGTGATTTATGGTTTTCTCTGGGTATATGCCCAGAAGTGGGATTCCTGGATCCTATGGTAATTCTCTTTTTTTTTTTTTTTTTTTTTTTGGTAATTCTCTTTTGAGTGTTTTAAAGGAACCTCCATACTGTTCTCCATAGTGACTGTATCAATTTACATTCCCACCAATAGCGGAAGAGGGTTCCTTTTGTCCACACCCTCCCCAGAATTTGTTGTTTGTAGATTATCTGATGATGCCGATTCTAAAAGGTGTGAGGTCTTACCTCATTGTAGTTTTGATTTGCATTTCTCTAATAATTAGTGATGTTGAGCAGCTTTTCATGTGCGTCTTGGCCATCTCTGTGTCTTCTTTGAAGAAACGTCTCTTTAGATCTTCTGCCCATTTTTGTATTGGGTTGTTTGTTTTATTAATATTAAGCTGCATGAGCTGTTTATATATATTGGAGATTAAACCTTTGTCCATTGATTCGTTTGTGAACGTTTTCGCCCATTCTGAGGGTTGCCTTTTTCCATTCCCGTTTTTTTAACAAAGAAAGAAAGAAAGCAAAAGAAGCAGAACACTAATGTGCGTGAAATATGCCTCTTGAAACTGTCGTTTTGAAATATGGACGTCTTTTGAATTTTTTGGTCGATATATGACCCCAGGATTTGTTTTCAGGGCAGGTGTCATTTACAGGCCTGTAATGATTTGGAATATCCACTGACCATTAGCGCTGGCATTAAAGCTGCTGTTGTGTGAAACGGCCACAAGGTGGCAGCAGTTCTCCCTTACCAAATCTGGTTACTAGGGCAGCAGAGCCTCAATGGAAGTCGTGTTCGAGATTGGAATGTAGAACGGAATGTGCCAGGAGAAAGCCCCTCAAGTTTGTCTCACTACTTCTTGTTCGTGTTTTTAATTTAATTTTTTATTTTTTATTACAGCAAGTTTGAGTACAACGTTTAGCTTGTTGTAGGTGTGCAAGAGGTGGTTCTTTTACACATATACATATGTCTGTTCTTCCTGGGATCCTTTTCCCATGTACGTTATGACAGAATGTTGAGTAGTCTTCTCTTGGTACTCCGTAGGTCTTTGGTGATTATATACGTCTACTGTGTTTGTATCTGTCTGTTAACCCCAATATCGTAATGAATTCAATCCTCACACCTTTCCTTTGGTGAACCATAAGTTTGTTTAATGAATCTGTGATTGCCCTTCTCCGTGGAAATATCTGCCCTGGTATCAATTTATAGGTAACACCTATAAGTGATATGATATGATATGTGTCTTTCACTTTCTGACTTACTCCAAGTCACGTGATTACCTCGAGACTCATCTACGGTGCTGCAAATGGCATTGTGTCCTTTTTCTCCTTGGCGAATATTCTGTCTTAGCGAGGTCCATTTTCTGCAATGTGATTCCCTGAGGGCTGAGGATTAGCTGACCTGGGCAGCCTGACCCTGCCGGCAAGCCCTCCCCAGGTGTGCCTGGGTTGAGGTCAATATAAACAGCACTCCAGGCAGCAATAGCCCCTGCAGCTGTGCCTGACTCCATATTCTCTGCCACGTCAGCAGTCTCGGGGCTGTGCTGGTGGGAGGGTGTGAGGGTCTACGGCTTTGTGGGTGGCCCGGTGTGAGTGGGGCTCTGCTGGACTTTCGGCAGGAGTTGCCAGGCTGCCACCTGTAAAGAAGAGGATGTGTCACCCATAACTTCCACTGGAATATCTCTCCGGGCTGAGGTGAGGAAGGAAAAAAAGTAGTGGAGGCCGGGACAGGAGGGGTATCTCAGGCAGGGCAATAGAAAGCTTCCAGAAGAGCGCCCGTGGCCAGTACCATCCTGGCTGACCTGCAGGCACCAAGTTGGCCTGCGTGCTGTCGCTGGTGTGGCTCCACGGCCCTTCCTCTAGGCTTTCAAGCCCTTGTACATATTCAGGTGTTTCACCTGGGAAGGGTGGGAAGAGTTCAGCAGCATCTGGCCTGGGGCTCAGCTCACGTTTACTCACAGAGGCCTCGGCACGGTCTCCCAGCTTTGCAATGAGGATGCTCCTTGCGTGGGCGGGCGGGGCTGCTGGCTGTATGGGAGATGATTCCCCACCTCTGACCAATTTCAGAATTGTTTACCACTGGAGCAAGTGCCTTGGTAGTGTTTTCCTCTGTTTAATTCTTAGGTTCAGTTTTTTTTTTTTTTTTTTTTTTTTTTTTTTTTTTTTTTTTTGCTGTACGCGGGCCTCTCACTGCCGTGGCCTCTCCCGTTGCGGAGCACAGGCTCCGGACACACAGGCTCCGCGGCCATGGCTCGCGGGCCCAGCCGCTCCACGGCATGTGGGATCCTCCGGGATAGGGGCACGAACCCGTGTCCCCTGCATCGGCAGGCGGACTCTCAACCACTGCGCCACCAGGGAAGCCCCTAGGTTCAGTTTTTTTTTTTTCTTTTTTGGTTCAAGTTAGATTTTATTCCTCATTTATGTATTTATAGATATAAGCATGGAAAGAATTCATTCGTATAAATACATCAGTGTGAATGGAAGAACTTTTTTTCTGTTTTATTTTTACATTTTATTTTTTAAAATTTTGAAATTTAATTTTAGTTATTTTTTTATACAGTAGGTTATTATTAGTTATCTATTTTATGCATAGACATGTATACAGGTCAATCCTAATCTCCCAACTCATCCCACCACCACCACCCCATGGCTTCCCCCACTTTTTGTCCATACGTTTGTTCTCTACCTCTATGTCTCTATTTCTGCCCTGCAAACCAGTTCATCTCTACCATTTTTCTAGGTTCCACATATAGGCATTAATATACAATATTTGTTTTTCTATTTCTGGCTTACTTGACTCTGTATGACAGTCTCTAGATCCATCAACTTCTCTACAAATGACCCAGTTTCATTCCTTTTTATGGCTGAGTAATATTCCATTTTATATATGTACCACATCTTTATCCATTCGTCTGTCTGTGGGCATTTATGTTGCTTCCATAACCTGGCTATTGTAAATAGTGCTGCAATGAACATTGTGGTGAATGTGTCTCTGTGATTTATGGTTTTCTCTGGGTATATGCCCAGAAGTGGGATTGCTGGATCCTATGGTAATTCTCTTTTTAGTTTTTTAAAGGAACCTCCATACTGTTCTCCATAGTGACTGTATCAATTTACATTCCCACCAATAGCGGAAGAGGGTTCCTTTTGTCCACACCCTCCACAGAATTTGTTGTTTGTAGATTATCTGATGATGCCGATTCTAACAGGTGTGAGGTCTTACCTCATTGTAGTTTTGATTTGCATTTCTCTAATAATTAGTGATGTTGAGCAGCTTTTCATGTGCGTCTTGGCCATCTCTGTGTCTTCTTTGAAGAAACGTCTCTTTAGATCTTCTGCCCATTTTTGTATTGGGTTGTTTGTTTTATTAATATTAAGCTGCATGCGCTGTTTATATATATTGGAGATTAAACCTTTGTCCATTGATTCGTTTGTGAACGTTTTCGCCCATTCTGAGGGTTGCCTTTTTCCATTCCCGTTTTTTTAACAAAGAAAGAAAGAAAGCAAAAGAAGCAGAACACTAATGTGCGTGAAATATGCCTCTTGAAACTGTCGTTTTGAAATATGGACGTCTTTTGAATTTTTTGGTCGATATATGACCCCAGGATTTGTTTTCAGGGCAGGTGTCATTTACAGGCCTGTAATGATTTGGAATATCCACTGACCATTAGCGCTGGCATTAAACCTGCAGTTGTGTGAAACGGCCACAAGGTGGCAGCAGTTCTCCCTTACCAAATCTGGTTACTAGGGCAGCAGAGCCTCAATGGAAGTCGTGTTCGAGATTGGAATGTAGAACGGAATGTGCCAGGAGAAAGCCCCTCAAGTTTGTCTCACTACTTCTTGTTCGTGTTTTTAATTTAATTTTTTATTTTTTATTACAGCAAGTTTGAGTACAACGTTTAGCTTGTTGTAGGTGTGCAAGAGGTGGTTCTTTTACACATATACATATGTCTGTTCTTCCTGGGATCCTTTTCCCATGTACGTTATGACAGAATGTTGAGTAGTCTTCTCTTGGTACTCCGTAGGTCTTTGGTGATTATATACGTCTACTGTGTTTGTATCTGTCTGTTAACCCCAATATCGTAATGAATTCAATCCTCACACCTTTCCTTTGGTGAACCATAAGTTTGTTTAATGAATCTGTGATTGCCCTTCTCCGTGGAAATATCTGCCCTGGTATCAATTTATAGGTAACACCTATAAGTGATATGATATGATATGTGTCTTTCACTTTCTGACTTACTCCAAGTCACGTGATTACCTCGAGACTCATCTACGGTGCTGCAAATGGCATTGTGTCCTTTTTCTCCTTGGCGAATATTCTGTCTTAGCGAGGTCCATTTTCTGCAATGTGATTCCCTGAGGGCTGAGGATTAGCTGACCTGGGCAGCCTGACCCTGCCGGCAAGCCCTCCCCAGGTGTGCCTGCGTTGAGGTCAATATAAACAGCACTCCAGGCATCAATAGTCCCTGCAGCTGTGCCTTACTCCATATTCTCTGCCCCGCCAGCAGTCTCGGGGCTGTGCTGGTGGGAGGGTGTGAGGGTCCACGGCTTTGTGGGTGGTCCGGTGTGAGTGGGGCTCTGCTGGACTTTCGGCAGGAGTTGCCAGGCTGCCACCTGTAAAGAAGAGGATGTGTCACCCATAACTTCCACTGGAATATCTCTCCGGGCTGAGGTGAGGAAGGAAAAAAAGGAGTGGGGGCCGGGACAGGAGGGGTATCTCAGGCAGGGCAATAGAAAGCTTCCAGAAGAGCGCCCGTGGCCAGTACCATCCTGGCTGACCTGCAGGCACCAAGTTGGCCTGCGTGCTGTCGCTGGTGTGGCTCCACGGCCCTTCCTCTAGGCTTTCAAGCCCTTGTACATATTCAGGTGTTTCACCTGGGAAGGGTGGGAACAGTTCAGCAGCATCTGGCCTGGGGCTCAGCTCACGTTTACTCACAGAGGCCTCGGCACGGTCTCCCAGCTTTGCAATGAGGATGCTCCTGGCGAGGGCGGGCGGGGCTGCTGGCTGTATGGGAGATGATTCCCCACCTCTGACCAATTTCAGAATTGTTTACCACTGGAGCAAGTGCCTTGGTAGTGTTTTCCTCTGTATAACTGTTAGGTTCAGTTTTTTTTTTTTTTCTTTTTTGGTTCAAGTTAGATTTTATTCCTCATTTATGTATTTATAGATATAAGCATGGAAATAATTCATTCGTATAAATACATCAGTGTGAATGGAAGAACTTTTTTTCTGTTTTATTTTTACATTTTATTTTTTAAAATTTTGAAATTTAATTTTAGTTATTTTTTTTATACAGTAGGTTATTATTAGTTATCTATTTTATGCATAGACATGTATACAGGTCAATCCTAATCTCCCAACTCATCCCACCACCACCACCCCATGGCTTCCCCCACTTTGTGTCCATACGTTTGTTCTCTACCTCTGTGTCTCTATTTCTGCCCTGCAAACCAGTTCATCTCTACCATTTTTCTAGGTTCCACATATAGGCATTAATATACAATATTTGTTTTTCTCTTTCTGGCTTACTTCACTCTGTATGACAGTCTCTAGATCCATCAACTTCTCTACAAATGACCCAGTTTCATTCCTTTTTATGGCTGAGTAATATTCCATTTTATATATGTACCACATCTTTATCCATTCGTCTGTCTGTGGGCATTTATGTTGCTTCCATAACCTGGCTATTGTAAATAGTGCTGCAATGAACATTGTGGTGAATGTGTCTCTGTGATTTATGGTTTTCTCTGGGTATATGCCCAGAAGTGGGATTGCTGGATCCTATGGTAATTCTCTTTTTAGTTTTTTAAAGGAACCTCCATACTGTTCTCCATAGTGACTGTATCAATTTACATTCCCACCAATAGCGGAAGAGGGTTCCTTTTGTCCACACCCTCCCCAGAATTTGTTGTTTGTAGATTATCTGATGATGCCGATTCTAACAGGTGTGAGGTCTTACCTCATTGTAGTTTTGATTTGCATTTCTCTAATAATTAGTGATGTTGAGCAGCTTTTCATGTGCGTCTTGGCCATCTCTGTGTCTTCTTTGAAGAAACGTCTCTTTAGATCTTCTGCCCATTTTTGTATTGGGTTGTTTGTTTTATTAATATTAAGCTGCATGAGCTGTTTATATATATTGGAGATTAAACCTTTGTCCATTGATTCATTTGTGAACGTTTTTGCCCATTCTGAGGGTTGCCTTTTTCCATTCCCGTTTTTTTTAACAAAGAAAGAAAGAAAGCAAAAGAAGCAGAACACTAATGTGCGTGAAATATGCCTCTTGAAACTGTCGTTTTGAAATATGGACGTCTTTTGAATTTTTTGGTCGATATTTGACCCCAGGATTTGTTTTCAGGGCAGGTGTCATTTACAGGCCTGTAATGATTTGGAATATCCACTGACCATTAGCGCTGGCATTAAACCTGCAGTTGTGTGAAACGGCCACAAGGTGGCAGCAGTTCTCCCTTACCAAATCTGGTTACTAGGGCAGCAGAGCCTCAATGGAAGTCGCGTTCTAGTTTGGAATGTAGAACGGAATGTGCCAGGAGAAAGCCCCTCAAATTTGTCTCACTACTTCCTGTTCGTGTTTTTAATTTAATTTTTTACTTTTTTATTTTATTTTTTTTATTTATTTTTATTTTATTTTTATTTTTTTTTGCTGTACGCGGGCCACTAACTGCTGTGGCCTCTCCCGTTGTGGAGCACAGGCTCCGGACACACAGGCTCCGCGGCCATGGCTCGCGGGCCCAGCCGCTGCACGGCATGTGGGATCTTCCGGGATAGGGGCACGAACCCGTGTCCCCTGCATCGGCAGGCGGACTCTCAACCACTGCGCCACCAGGGAAGCCTCTAATTTTTTATTTTTTATTACAGCAAGTTTGAGTACAACGTTTAGCTTGTTGTAGGTGTGCAAGAGGTGGTTCTTTTACACATATACATATGTCTGTTCTTCCTGGGATCCTTTTCCCATGTACGTTATGACAGAATGTTGAGTAGTCTTCTCTTGGTACTCCGTAGGTCTTTGGTGATTATATACGTCTACTGTGTTTGTATCTGTCTGTTAACCCCAATATCGTAATGAATTCAATCCTGACACCTTTCCTTTGGTGAACCATAAGTTTGTTTAATGAATCTGTGATTGCCCTTCTCCGTGGAAATATCTGCCCTGGTATCAATTTATAGGTAACACCTATAAGTGATATGATATGATATGTGTCTTTCACTTTCTGACTTACTCCAAGTCACGTGATTACCTCGAGACTCATCTACGGTGCTGCAAATGGCATTGTGTCCTTTTTCTCCTTGGCGAATATTCTGTCTTAGCGAGGTCCATTTTCTGCAATGTGATTCCCTGAGGGCTGAGGATTAGCTGACATGGGCAGCCTGACCCTGCCGGCAAGCCCTCCACAGGTGTGCCTGGGTTGAGGTCAATATAAACAGCACTCCAGGCAGCAATAGCCCCTGCAGCTGTGCCTGACTCCATATTCTCTGCCACGTCAGCAGTCTCGGGGCTGTGCTGGTGGGAGGGTGTGAGGGTCCACGGCTTTGTGGGTGGCCCGGTGTGAGTGGGGCTCTGCTGGACTTTCGGCAGGAGTTGCCAGGCTGCCACCTGTAAAGAAGAGGATGTGTCACCCATAACTTCCACTGGAATATCTCTCCGGGCTGAGGTGAGGAAGGAAAAAAAGGAGTGGAGGCCGGGACAGGAGGGGTATCTCAGGCAGGGCAATAGAAAGCTTCCAGAAGAGCACCCGTGTCCCGGACCATCCTGGCTGACCTGCAGGCACCAAGTTGGCCTGCGTGCTGTCGCTGGTGTGGCTCCACGGCCCTTCCTCTAGGCTTTCAAGCCCTTGTACATATTCAGGTGTTTCACCTGGGAAGGGTGGGAAGAGTTCAGCAGCATCTGGCCTGGGGCTCAGCTCACGTTTACTCACAGAGGCCTCGGCACGGTCTCCCAGCTTTGCAATGAGGATGCTCCTTGCGTGGGCGGGTGGGGCTGCTGGCTGTATGGGAGATGATTCCCCACCTCTGACCAATTTCAGAATTGTTTACCACTGGAGCAAGTGCCTTGGTAGTGTTTTCCTCTGTATAATTCGTAGGTTCAGTTTTTTTTTTCTTTTTTAGTTCAAGTTAGATTTTATTCCTCATTTATGTATTTATAGATATAAGCATGGAAATAATTCATTCGTATAAATACATCAGTGTGAATGGAAGAACTTTTTTTCTGTTTTATTTTTACATTTTATTTTTTAAAATTTTGAAATTTAATTTTAGTTATTTTTTTATACAGTAGGTTATTATTAGTTATCTATTTTATGCATAGACATGTATACAGGTCAATCCTAATCTCCCAACTCATCCCACCACCACCACCCCATGGCTTCCCCCACTTTGTGTCCATATGTTTGTTCTCTACCTCTGTGTCTCTATTTCTGCCCTGCAAACCAGTTCATCTCTACCATTTTTCTAGGTTCCACATACAGGCATTAATATACAATATTTGTTTTTCTCATTCTGGCTTACTTCACTCTGTATGACAGTCTCTAGATCCATCAACTTCTCTACAAATGACCCAGTTTCATTCCTTTTTATGGCTGAGTAATATTCCATTTTATATATGTACCACATCTTTATCCATTCGTCTGTCTGTGGCCATTTAGGTTGCTTCCATAACCTGGCTATTGTAAATAGTGCTGCAATGAACATTGTGGTGAATGTGTCTCTGTGATTTATGGTTTTCTCTGGGTATATGCCCAGAAGTGGGATTGCTGGATCCTATGGTAACTCTCTTTTTAGTTTTTTAAAAGAACCTCCATACTGTTCTCCATAGTGACTGTATCAATTTACATTCCCACCAATAGCGGAAGAGGGTTCCTTTTGTCCACACCCTCCCCAGAATTTGTTGTTTGTAGATTATCTGATGATGCCGATTCTAACAGGTGTGAGGTCTTACCCCATTGTAGTTTTGATTTGCATTTCTCTAATAATTAGTGATGTTGAGCAGCTTTTCATGTGCGTCTTGGCCATCTCTGTGTCTTCTTTGAAGAAACGTCTCTTTAGATCTTCTGCCCATTTTTGTATTGGGTTGTTTGTTTTATTAATATTAAGCTGCATGAGCTGTTTATATATATTGGAGATTAAACCTTTGTCCATTGATTCGTTTGTGAACGTTTTTGCACATTCTGAGGGTTGCCTTTTTCCATTCCCGTTCTTTTAACAAAGAAAGAAAGAAAGCAAAAGAAGCAGAACACTAATGTGCGTGAAATATGCCTCTTGAAACTGTCGTTTTGAAATATGGACGTCTTTTGAATTTTTTGGTCGATATAGGACCCCAGGATTTGTTTTCAGGGCAGGTGTCATTTACAGGCCTGTAATGATTTGGAATATCCACTGACCATTAGCGCTGGCATTAAACCTGCAGTTGTGTGAAACGGCCACAAGGTGGCAGCAGTTCTCCCTTACCAAATCTGGTTACTAGGGCAGCAGAGCCTCAATGGAAGTCGTGTTCTAGATTGGAATGTAGAACGGAATGTGCCAGGAGAAAGCCCCTCAAGTTTGTCTCACTACTTCTTGTTCGTGTTTTTAATTCATTTTTTTATTTTTTATTACAGCAAGTTTGAGTACAACGTTTAGCATGTTGTAGGTGTGCAAGAGCTGGTTCTTTTACACATATACATATGTCTGTTCTTCCTGGGATCCTTTTCCCATATACGTTATGACAGAATGTTGAGTAGTCTTCTCTTGGTACTCCATAGGTCTTTGGTGATTATATAAGTCTACTGTGTTTGTATATGTCTGTTAACCCCAATATCGTAATGAATTCAATCCTCACACCTTTCCTTTGGTGAACCATAAGTTTGTTTAATGAATCTGTGATTGCCCTTCTCCGTGGAAATATCTGCCCTGGTATCAATTTATAGGTAACACCTATAAGTGATATGATATGATATGTGTCTTTCACTTTCTGACTTACTCCAAGTCACGTGATTACCTCGAGACTCATCTACGGTGCTGCAAATGGCATTGTGTCCTTTTTCTCCTTGGCAAATATTCTGTCTTAGCGAGGTCCATTTTCTGCAATGTGATTCCCTGAGGGCTGAGGATTAGCTGACCTGGGCAGCCTGACCCTGCCGGCAAGCCCTCCCCAGGTGTGCCTGGGTTGAGGTCAATAAAAACAGCACTCCAGGCAGCAATAGCCCCTGCAGCTGTGCCTTACTCCATATTCTCTGCCCCGTCAGCAGTCTCGGGGCTGTGCTGGTGGGAGGGTGTGAGGGTCCACGGCTTTGTGGGTGGCCCGGTGTGAGTGGGGCTCTGCTGGACTTTCGGCAGGAGTTGCCAGGCTGCCACCTGTAAAGAAGAGGATGTGTCACCCATAACTTCCACTGGAATATCTCTCCGGGCTGAGATGAGGAAGGAAAAAAAGGAGTGGGGGCCGGGACAGGAGGGGTATCTCAGGCAGGGCAATAGAAAGCTTCCAGAAGAGCGCCCGTGGCCAGTACCATCCTGGCTGACCTGCAGGCACCAAGTTGGCCTGCGTGCTGTCGCTGGTGTGGCTCCACGGCCCTTCCTCTAGGCTTTCAAGCCCTTGTACATATTCAGGTGTTTCACCTGGGAAGGGTGGGAAGAGTTCAGCAGCATCTGGCCTGGGGCTCAGCTCACGTTTACTCACAGAGGCCTCGGCACGGTCTCCCAGCTTTGCAATGAGGATGCTATTTGCGTGGGCGGGTGGGGCTGCTGGCTGTATGGGAGATGATTCCCCACCTCTGACCAATTTCAGAATTGTTTACCACTGGAGCAAGTGCCTTGGTAGTGTTTTCCTCTGTATAATTCTTAGGTTCAGTTTTTTTTTTCTTTTTTGGTTCAAGTTAGATTTTATTCCTCATTTATGTATTTATAGATATAAGCATGGAAATAATTCATTCGTATAAATACATCAGTGTGAATGGAAGAACTTTTTTTCTGTTTTATTTTTACATTTTATTTTTTAAAATTTTGAAATTTAATTTTATTTATTTTTTTATACACTAGGTTATTAGTAGTTATTTATTTTATGCTTAAACATGTATACAGGTCAATCCCAATCGCCCAACTCATCCCACCACCACCACCCTATGGCTTCCCCCACTTTGTGTCCATACGTTTGTTCTCTACCTCTGTGTCTCTATTTCTGCCCTGTAAACCAGTTCATCTGTACCATTTTTCTAGGTTCCACATATAGTCATTAATATACAATATTTGTTTTTCTCTTTCTGACTGACTTCACTCTGTATGAGTCTCTAGATCCATCAACTTCTCTACAAATGACCCAGTTTCATTCCTTTTTATGGCTGAGTAATATTCCATTTTATATATGTACCACAACTTTATCCATTCGTCTGTCTGTGGGCATTTAGGTTGCTTCCATTACCTGGCTATTGTAAATAGTGCTGCAATGACCATTGTGGTGAATGTGTCTCTGTGATTTATGGTTTTCTCTGGGTATATGCCCAGAAGTGGGATTGCTGGATCCTATGGTAATTCTCTTTTGAGTGTTTTAAAGGAACCTCCATACTGTTCTCCATAGTGACTGTATCAATTTACATTCCCACCAATAGCGGAAGAGGGTTCCTTTTGTCCACACCCTCCCCAGAATTTGTTGTTTGTAGATTATCTGATGATGCCGATTCTAACAGGTGTGAGGTCTTACCTCATTGTAGTTTTGATTTGCATTTCTCTAATAATTAGTGATGTTGAGCAGCTTTTCATGTGCGTCTTGGCCATCTCTGTGTCTTCTTTGAAGAAACGTCTCTTTAGATCTTCTGCCCATTTTTGTATTGGGTTGTTTGTTTTATTAATATTAAGCTGCATGAGCTGTTTATATATATTGGAGATTAAACCTTTGTCCATTGATTCGTTTGTGAACGTTTTCGCCCATTCTGAGGGTTGCCTTTTTCCATTCCCGTTTTTTTAACAAAGAAAGAAAGAAAGCAAAAGAAGCAGAACACTAATGTGCGTGAAATATGCCTCTTGAAACTGTCGTTTTGAAATATGGACGTCTTTTGAATTTTTTGGTCGATATATGACCCCAGGATTTGTTTTCAGGGCAGGTGTCATTTACAGGCCTGTAATGATTTGGAATATCCACTGACCATTAGCGCTGGCATTAAACCTGCAGTTGTGTGAAACGGCCACAAGGTGGCAGCAGTTCTCCCTTACCAAATCTGGTTACTAGGGCAGCAGAGCCTCAATGGAAGTCGCTTTCTAGATTGGAATGTAGAACGGAATGTGCCAGGAGAAAGCCCCTCAAGTTTGTCTCACTACTTCTTGTTCGTGTTTTTAATTTAATTTTTTATTTTTTATTACAGCAAGTTTGAGTACAACGTTTAGCTTGTTGTAGGTGTGCAAGAGGTGGTTCTTTTACACATATACATATGTCTGTTCTTCCTGGGATCCTTTTCCCATGTACGTTATGACAGAATGTTGAGTAGTCTTCTCTTGGTACTCCGTAGGTCTTTGGTGATTATATACGTCTACTGTGTTTGTATCTGTCTGTTAACCCCAATATCGTAATGAATTCAATCCTCACACCTTTCCTTTGGTGAACCATAAGTTTGTTTAATGAATCTGTGATTGCCCTTCTCCGTGGAAATATCTGCCCTGGTATCAATTTATAGGTAACACCTATAAGTGATATGATATGATATGTGTCTTTCACTTTCTGACTTACTCCAAGTCACGTGATTACCTCGAGACTCATCTACGGTGCTGCAAATGGCATTGTGTCCTTTTTCTCCTTGGCGAATATTCTGTCTTAGCGAGGTCCATTTTCTGCAATGTGATTCCCTGAGGGCTGAGGATTAGCTGACCTGGGCAGCCTGACCCTGCCGGCAAGCCCTCCCCAGGTGTGCCTGGGTTGAGGTCAATATAAACAGCACTCCAGGCAGCAATAGTCCCTGCAGCTGTGCCTGACTCCATATCCTCTGCCCCGTCAGCAGTCTCGGGGCTGTGCTGGTGGGAGGGTGTGAGGGTCCACGGCTTTGTGGGTGGCCCGGTGTGAGTGGGGCTCTGCTGGACTTTCGGCAGGAGTTGCCTGGCTGCCACCTGTAAAGAAGAGGATGTGTCACCCATAACTTCCACTGGAATATCTCTCCGGGCTGAGGTGAGGAAGGAAAAAAAGGAGTGGGGGCCGGGACAGGAGGGGTATCTCAGGCAGGGCAATAGAAAGCTTCCAGAAGAGCGCCCGTGGCCAGTACCATCCTGGCTGACCTGCAGGCACCAAGTTGGCCTGCGTGCTGTCGCTGGTGTGGCTCCACGGCCCTTCCTCTAGGCTTTCAAGCCCTTGTACATATTCAGGTGTTTCACCTGGGAAGGGTGGGAACAGTTCAGCAGCATCTGGCCTGGGGCTCAGCTCACGTTTACTCACAGAGGCCTCGGCACGGTCTCCCAGCTTTGCAATGAGGATGCTCCTGGCGAGGGCGGGCGGGGCTGCTGGCTGTATGGGAGATGATTCCCCACCTCTGACCAATTTCAGAATTGTTTACCACTGGAGCAAGTGCCTTGGTAGTGTTTTCCTCTGTATAACTGTTAGGTTCAGTTTTTTTTTTCTTTTTTGGTTCAAGTTAGATTTTATTCCTCATTTATGTATTTATAGATATAAGCATGGAAATAATTCATTCGTATAAATACATCAGTGTGAATGGAAGAACTTTTTTTCTGTTTTATTTTTACATTTTATTTTTTTAAATTTTGAAATTTAATTTTAGTTATTTTTTTATACAGTAGGTTATTATTAGTTATCTATTTTATGCATAGACATGTATACAGGTCAATCCTAATCTCCCAAGTCATCCCACCACCACCACCCCATGGCTTCCCCCACTTTGTGTCCATACGTTTGTTCTCTACCTCTGTGTCTCTATTTCTGCCCTGCAAACCAGTTCATCTCTACCATTTTTCTAGGTTCCACATATAGCCATTAATATACAATATTTGTTTTTCTCTTTCTGGCTTACTTCACTCTGTATGACAGTCTCTAGATCCATCAACTTCTCTACAAATGACCCAGTTTCATTCCTTTTTATGGCTGAGTAATATTCCATTTTATATATGTACCACATCTTTATCCATTCGTCTGTCTGTGGGCATTTAGGTTGCTTCCATAACCTGGCTATTGTAAATAGTGCTGCAATGAACATTGTGGTGAATGTGTCTCTGTGATTTATGGTTTTCTCTGGGTATATGCCCAGAAGTGGGATTGCTGGATCCTATGGTAATTCTCTTTTTAGTTTTTTAAAGGAACCTCCATACTGTTCTCCATAGTGACTGTATCAATTTACATTCCCACCAATAGCGGAAGAGGGTTCCTTTTGTCCACACCCTCCCCAGAATTTGTTGTTTGTAGATTATCTGATGATGCCGATTCTAACAGGTGTGAGGTCTTACCTCATTGTAGTTTTGATTTGCATTTCTCTAATAATTAGTGATGTTGAGCAGCTTTTCATGTGCGTCTTGGCCATCTCTGTGTCTTCTTTGAAGAAACGTCTCTTTAGATCTTCTGCCCATTTTTGTATTGGGTTGTTTGTTTTATTAATATTAAGCTGCATGAGCTGTTTATATATATTGGAGATTAAACCTTTGTCCATTGATTCGTTTGTGAACGTTTTCGCCCATTCTGAGGGTTGCCTTTTTCCATTCCCGTTTTTTTTAACAAAGAAAGAAAGAAAGCAAAAGAAGCAGAACACTAATGTGCGTGAAATATGCCTCTTGAAACTGTCGTTTTGAAATATGGACGTCTTTTGAATTTTTTGGTCAATATATGACCCCAGGATTTGTTTTCAGGGCAGGTGTCATTTACAGGCCTGTAATGATTTGGAATATCCACTGACCATTAGCGCTGGCATTAAACCTGCAGTTGTGTGAAACGGCCACAAGGTGGCAGCAGTTCTCCCTTACCAAATCTGGTTACTAGGGCAGCAGAGCCTCAATGGAAGTCGTGTTCGAGATTGGAATGTAGAACGGAATGTGCCAGGAGAAAGCCCCTCAAGTTTGTCTCACTACTTCTTGTTCGTGTTTTTAATTTAATTTTTTATTTTTTATTACAGCAAGTTTGAGTACAACGTTTAGCTTGTTGTAGGTGTGCGAGAGGTGGTTCTTTTACACATATACATATGTCTGTTCTTCCTGGGATCCTTTTCCCATGTACGTTATGACAGAATGTTGAGTAGTCTTCTCTTGGTACTCCGTAGGTCTTTGGTGATTATATACGTCTACTGTGTTTGTATATGTCTGTTAACCCCAATATCGTAATGAATTCAATCCTCACACCTTTCCTTTGGTGAACCATAAGTTTGTTTAATGAATCTGTGATTGCCCTTCTCCGTGGAAATACCTGCCCTGGTAGCAATTTATAGGTAACACCTATAAGTGATATGATATGATATGTGTCTTTCACTTTCTGACTTACTCCAAGTCACGTGATTACCTCGAGACTCATCTACGGTGCTGCAAATGGCATTGTGTCCTTTTTCTCCTTGGCGAATATTCTGTCTTAGCGAGGTCCATTTTCTGCAATGTGATTCCCTGAGGGCTGAGGATTAGCTGACCTGGGCAGCCTGACCCTGCCGGCAAGCCCTCCCCAGGTGTGCCTGGGTTGAGGTCAATATAAACAGCACTCCAGGCAGCAATAGGCCCTGCAGCTGTGCCTTATTCCATATTCACTGCCCCGTCAGCAGTCTCGGGGCTGTGCTGGTGGGAGGGTGTGAGGGTCCACGGCTTTGTGGTTGGCCCGGTGTGAGTGGGTCTCTGCTGGACTTTCGGCAGGAGTTGCCAGGCTGCCACCTGTAAAGAAGAGGATGTGTCACCCATAACTTCCACTGGAATATCTCTCCGGGCTGAGGTGAGGAAGGAAAAAAAGGAGTGGGGGCCGGGACAGGAGGGGTATCTCAGGCAGGGCAATAGAAAGCTTCCAGAAGAGCGCCCGTGGCCAGTACCATCCTGGCTGACCTGCAGGCACCAAGTTGGCCTGCGTGCTGTCGCTGCTGTGGCTCCACGGCCCTTCCTCTAGGCTTTCAAGCCCTTGTACATATTCAGGTGTTTCACCTGGGAAGGGTGGGAACAGTTCAGCAGCAGCTGGCCTTTGGCTCAGCTCACGTTAACTCACAGAGGCCTCGGCACGGTCTCCCAGCTTTGCAATGAGGATGCTCCTGGCGAGGGCGGGCGGGGCTGCTGGCTGTATGGGAGATGATTCCCCACCTCTGACCAATTTCAGAATTGTTTACCACTGGAGCAAGTGCCTTGGTAGTGTTTTCCTCTGTATAACTGTTAGGTTCAGTTTTTTTTTTCTTTGTTGGTTCAAGTTAGATTTTATTCCTCATTTATGTATTTATAGATATAAGCATGGAAATAATTCATTCGTATAAATACATCAGTGTGAATGGAAGAACTTTTTTTCTGTTTTATTTTTACATTTTATTTTTTAAAATTTTGAAATTTAATTTTAGTTATTTTTTTATACAGTAGGTTATTATTAGTTATCTATTTTATGCATAGACATGTATACAGGTCAATCCTAATCTCCCAAGTCATCCCACCACCACCACCACATGGCTTCCCCCACTTTGTGTCCATACGTTTGTTCTCTACCTCTGTGTCTCTATTTCTGCCCTGCAAACCAGTTCATCTCTACCATTTTTCTAGGTTCCACATATAGGCATTAATATACAATATTTGTTTTTCTCTTTCTGGCTTACTTCACTCTGTATGACAGTCTCTAGATCCATCAACTTTTCTACAAATGACCCAGTTTCATTCCTTTTTATGGCTGAGTAATATGCCATTTTATATATGTACCACATCTTTATCCATTCGTCTGTCTGTGGGCATTTATGTTGCTTCCATAACCTGGCTATTGTAAATAGTGCTGCAATGAACATTGTGGTGAATGTGTCTCTGTGATTTATGGTTTTCTCTGGGTATATGCCCAGAAGTGGGATTGCTGGATCCTATGGTAATTCTCTTTTTAGTTTTTTAAAGGAACCTCCACACTGTTCTCCATAGTGACTGTATCAATTTACATTCCCACCAATAGCGGAAGAGGGTTCCTTTTGTCCACACCCTCCCCAGAATTTGTTGTTTGTAGATTATCTGATGATGCCGATTCTAACAGGTGTGAGGTCTTACCTCATTGTAGTTTTGATTTGCATTTCTCTAATAATTAGTGATGTTGAGCAGCTTTTCATGTGCGTCTTGGCCATCTCTGTGTCTTCTTTGAAGAAACGTCTCTTTAGATCTTCTGCCCATTTTTGTATTGGGTTGTTTGTTTTATTAATATTAAGCTGCATGCGCTGTTTATATATATTGGAGATTAAACCTTTGTCCATTGATTCGTTTGTGAACGTTTTCGCCCATTCTGAGGGTTGCCTTTTTCCATTCCCGTTTTTTTTAACAAAGAAAGAAAGAAAGCAAAAGAAGCAGAACACTAATGTGCGTGAAATATGCCTCTTGAAACTGTCGTTTTGAAATATGGACGTCTTTTGAATTTTTTGGTCGATATATGACCCCAGGATTTGTTTTCAGGGCAGGTGTCATTTACAGGCCTGTAATGATTTGGAATATCCACTGACCATTAGCGCTGCCATTAAACCTGCAGTTGTGTGAAACGGCCACAAGGTGGCAGCAGTTCTCCCTTACCAAATCTGGTTACTAGGGCAGCAGAGCCTCAATGGAAGTCGTGTTCGAGATTGGAATGTAGAACGGAATGTGCCAGGAGAAAGCCCCTCAAGTTTGTCTCACTACTTCTTGTTCGTGTTTTTAATTTAATTTTTTATTTTTTATTACAGCAAGTTTGAGTACAACGTTTAGCTTGTTGTAGGTGTGCAAGAGTTGGTTCTTTTACACATATACATATGTCTGTTCTTCCTGGGATCCTTTTCCCATGTACGTTATGACAGAATGTTGAGTAGTCTTCTCTTGGTACTCCGTAGGTCTTTGGTGATTATATACGTCTACTGTGTTTGTATCTGTCTGTTAACCCCAATATCGTAATGAATTCAATCCTCACACCTTTCCTTTGGTGAACCATAAGTTTGTTTAATGAATCTGTGATTGCCCTTCTCCGTGGAAATATCTGCCCTGGTATCAATTTATAGGTAACACCTATAAGTGATATGATATGATATGTGTCTTTCACTTTCTGACTTACTCCAAGTCACGTGATTACCTCGAGACTCATCTACGGTGCTGCAAATGGCATTGTGTCCTTTTTCTCCTTGGCGAATATTCTGTCTTAGCGAGGTTCATTTTCTGCAATGTGATTCCCTGAGGGCTGAGGATTAGCTGACCTGGGCAGCCTGACCCTGCCGGCAAGCCCTCCCCAGGTGTGCCTGGGTTGAGGTCAATATAAACAGCACTCCAGGCAGCAATAGCCCCTGCAGCTGTGCCTTACTCCATATCCTCTGCCCCGTCAGCAGTCTCGGGGCTGTGCTGGTGGGAGGGTGTGAGGGTCCACGGCTTTGTGGGTGGCCCGGTGTGAGTGGGGCTCTGCTGGACTTTCGGCAGGAGTTGCCAGGCTGCCACCTGTAAAGAAGAGGATGTGTCACCCATAACTTCCACTGGAATATCTCTCCGGGCTGAGGTGAGGAAGGAAAAAAAGGAGTGGGGGCCGGGACAGGAGGGGTATCTCAGGCAGGGCAATAGAAAGCTTCCAGAAGAGCGCCCGTGGCCAGGACCATCCTGGCTGACCTGCAGGCACCAAGTTGGCCTGCGTGCTGTCGCTGGTGTGGCTCCACGGCCCTTCCTCTAGGCTTTCAAGCCCTTGTACATATTCAGGTGTTTCACCTGGGAAGGGTGGGAACAGTTCAGCAGCAGCTGGCCTTTGGCTCAGCTCACGTTAACTCACAGAGGCCTCGGCACGGTCTCCCAGCTTTGCAATGAGGATGCTCCTGGCGAGGGCGGGCTGGGCTGCTGGCTGTATGGGAGATGATTCCCCACCTCTGACCAATTTCAGAATTGTTTACCACTGGAGCAAGTGCCTTGGTAGTGTTTTCCTCTGTATAACTGTTAGGTTCAGTTTTTTTTTTCTTTGTTGGTTCAAGTTAGATTTTATTCCTCATTTATGTATTTATAGATATAAGCATGGAAATAATTCATTCGTATAAATACATCAGTGTGAATGGAAGAACTTTTTTTCTGTTTTATTTTTACATTTTATTTTTTAAAATTTTGAAATTTAATTTTAGTTATTTTTTTATACAGTAGGTTATTATTAGTTATCTATTTTATGCATAGACATGTATACAGGTCAATCCTAATCTCCCAAGTCATCCCACCACCACCACCCCATGGCTTCCCCCACTTTGTGTCCATACGTTTGTTCTCTACCTCTGTGTCTCTATTTCTGCCCTGCAAACCAGTTCATCTCTACCATTTTTCTAGGTTCCACATATAGGCATTAATATACAATATTTGTTTTTCTCTTTCTGGCTTACTTCACTCTGTATGACAGTCTCTAGATCCATCAACTTCTCTACAAATGACCCAGTTTCATTCCTTTTTATGGCTGAGTAATATGCCATTTTATATATGTACCACATCTTTATCCATTCGTCTGTCTGTGGGCATTTATGTTGCTTCCATAACCTGGCTATTGTAAATAGTGCTGCAATGAACATTGTGGTGAATGTGTCTCTGTGATTTATGGTTTTCTCTGGGTATATGCCCAGAAGTGGGATTGCTGGATCCTATGGTAATTCTCTTTTTAGTTTTTTAAAGGAACCTCCACACTGTTCTCCATAGTGACTGTATCAATTTACATTCCCACCAATAGCGGAAGAGGGTTCCTTTTGTCCACACCCTCCCCAGAATTTGTTGTTTGTAGATTATCTGATGATGCCGATTCTAACAGGTGTGAGGTCTTACCTCATTGTAGTTTTGATTTGCATTTCTCTAATAATTAGTGATGTTGAGCTGCTTTTCATGTGCGTCTTGGCCATCTCTGTGTCTTCTTTGAAGAAACGTCTCTTTAGATCTTCTGCCCATTTTTGTATTGGGTTGTTTGTTTTATTAATATTAAGCTGCATGCGCTGTTTATATATATTGGAGATTAAACCTTTGTCCATTGATTCGTTTGTGAACGTTTTCGCCCATTCTGAGGGTTGCCTTTTTCCATTCCCGTTTTTTTTAACAAAGAAAGAAAGAAAGCAAAAGAAGCAGAACACTAATGTGCGTGAAATATGCCTCTTGAAACTGTCGTTTTGAAATATGGACGTCTTTTGAATTTTTTGGTCGATATATGACCCCAGGATTTGTTTTCAGGGCAGGTGTCATTTACAGGCCTGTAATGATTTGGAATATCCACTGACCATTAGCGCTGGCATTAAACCTGCAGTTGTGTGAAACGGCCACAAGGTGGCAGCAGTTCTCCCTTACCAAATCTGGTTACTAGGGCAGCAGAGCCTCAATGGAAGTCGTGTTCGAGATTGGAATGTAGAACGGAATGTGCCAGGAGAAAGCCCCTCAAGTTTGTCTCACTACTTCTTGTTCGTGTTTTTAATTTAATTTTTTATTTTTTATTACAGCAAGTTTGAGTACAACGTTTAGCTTGTTGTAGGTGTGCAAGAGGTGGTTCTTTTACACATATACATATGTCTGTTCTTCCTGGGATCCTTTTCCCATGTACGTTATGACAGAATGTTGAGTAGTCTTCTCTTGGTACTCCGTAGGTCTTTGGTGATTATATACGTCTACTGTGTTTGTATATGTCTGTTAACCCCAATATCGTAATGAATTCAATCCTCACACCTTTCCTTTGGTGAACCATAAGTTTGTTTAATGAATCTGTGATTGCCCTTCTCCGTGGAAATATCTGCCCTGGTAGCAATTTATAGGTAACACCTATAAGTGATATGATATGATATGTGTCTTTCACTTTCTGACTTACTCCAAGTCACGTGATTACCTCGAGACTCATCTACGGTGCTGCAAATGGCATTGTGTCCTTTTTCTCCTTGGCAAATATTCTGTCTTAGCGAGGTCCATTTTCTGCAATGTGATTCCCTGAGGGCTGAGGATTAGCTGACCTGGGCAGCCTGACCCTGCCGGCAAGCCCTCCCCAGGTGTGCCTGGGTTGAGGTCAATATAAACAGCACTCCAGGCAGCAATAGCCCCTGCAGCTGTGCCTTATTCCATATTCACTGCCCCGTCAGCAGTCTCGGGGCTGTGCTGGTGGGAGGGTGTGAGGGTCCACGGCTTTGTGGTTGGCCCGGTGTGAGTGGGTCTCTGCTGGACTTTCGGCAGGAGTTGCCAGGCTGCCACCTGTAAAGAAGAGGATGTGTCACCCATAACTTCCACTGGAATATCTCTCCGGGCTGAGGTGAGGAAGGAAAAAAAGGAGTGGGGGCCGGGACAGGAGGGGTATCTCAGGCAGGGCAATAGAAAGCTTCCAGAAGAGCGCCCGTGGCCAGTACCATCCTGGCTGACCTGCAGGCACCAATGTGGCCTGCGTGCTGTCGCTGGTGTGGCTCCACGGCCCTTCCTCTAGGCTTTCAAGCCCTTGTACATATTCAGGTGTTTCACCTGGGAAGGGTGGGAACAGTTCAGCAGCAGCTGGCCTTTGGCTCAGCTCACGTTAACTCACAGAGGCCTCGGCACGGTCTCCCAGCTTTGCAATGAGGATGCTCCTGGCGAGGGCGGGCGGGGCTGCTGGCTGTATGGGAGATGATTCCCCACCTCTGACCAATTTCAGAATTGTTTACCACTGGAGCAAGTGCCTTGGTAGTGTTTTCCTCTGTATAACTGTTAGGTTCAGTTTTTTTTTTCTTTGTTGGTTCAAGTTAGATTTTATTCCTCATTTATGTATTTATAGATATAAGCATGGAAATAATTCATTCGTATAAATACATCAGTGTGAATGGAAGAACTTTTTTTCTGTTTTATTTTTACATTTTATTTTTTAAAATTTTGAAATTTAATTTTAGTTATTTTTTTATACAGTAGGTTATTATTAGTTATCTATTTTATGCATAGACATGTATACAGGTCAATCCTAATCTCCCAAGTCATCCCACCACCACCACCACATGGCTTCCCCCACTTTGTGTCCATACGTTTGTTCTCTACCTCTGTGTCTCTATTTCTGCCCTGCAAACCAGTTCATCTCTACCATTTTTCTAGGTTCCACATATAGGCATTAATATACAATATTTGTTTTTCTCTTTCTGGCTTACTTCACTCTGTATGACAGTCTCTAGATCCATCAACTTCTCTACAAATGACCCAGTTTCATTCCTTTTTATGGCTGAGTAATATGCCATTTTATATATGTACCACATCTTTATCCATTCGTCTGTCTGTGGGCATTTATGTTGCTTCCATAACCTGGCTATTGTAAATAGTGCTGCAATGAACATTGTGGTGAATGTGTCTCTGTGATTTATGGTTTTCTCTGGGTATATGCCCAGAAGTGGGATTGCTGGATCCTATGGTAATTCTCTTTTTAGTTTTTTAAAGGAACCTCCACACTGTTCTCCATAGTGACTGTATCAATTTACATTCCCACCAATAGCGGAAGAGGGTTCCTTTTGTCCACACCCTCCCCAGAATTTGTTGTTTGTAGATTATCTGATGATGCCGATTCTAACAGGTGTGAGGTCTTACCTCATTGTAGTTTTGATTTGCATTTCTCTAATAATTAGTGATGTTGAGCAGCTTTTCATGTGCGTCTTGGCCATCTCTGTGTCTTCTTTGAAGAAACGTCTCTTTAGATCTTCTGCCCATTTTTGTATTGGGTTGTTTGTTTTATTAATATTAAGCTGCATGCGCTGTTTATATATATTGGAGATTAAACCTTTGTCCATTGATTCGTTTGTGAACGTTTTCGCCCATTCTGAGGGTTGCCTTTTTCCATTCCCGTTTTTTTTAACAAAGAAAGAAAGAAAGCAAAAGAAGCAGAACACTAATGTGCGTGAAATATGCCTCTTGAAACTGTCGTTTTGAAATATGGACGTCTTTTGAATTTTTTGGTCGATATATGACCCCAGGATTTGTTTTCAGGGCAGGTGTCATTTACAGGCCTGTAATGATTTGGAATATCCACTGACCATTAGCGCTGCCATTAAACCTGCAGTTGTGTGAAACGGCCACAAGGTGGCAGCAGTTCTCCCTTACCAAATCTGGTTACTAGGGCAGCAGAGCCTCAATGGAAGTCGTGTTCGAGATTGGAATGTAGAACGGAATGTGCCAGGAGAAAGCCCCTCAAGTTTGTCTCACTACTTCTTGTTCGTGTTTTTAATTTAATTTTTTATTTTTTATTACAGCAAGTTTGAGTACAACGTTTAGCTTGTTGTAGGTGTGCGAGAGGTGGTTCTTTTACACATATACATATGTCTGTTCTTCCTGGGATCCTTTTCCCATGTACGTTATGACAGAATGTTGAGTAGTCTTCTCTTGGTACTCCGTAGGTCTTTGGTGATTATATACGTCTACTGTGTTTGTATCTGTCTGTTAACCCCAATATCGTAATGAATTCAATCCTCACACCTTTCCTTTGGTGAACCATAAGTTTGTTTAATGAATCTGTGATTGCCCTTCTCCGTGGAAATATCTGCCCTGGTATCAATTTATAGGTAACACCTATAAGTGATATGATATGATATGTGTCTTTCACTTTCTGACTTACTCCAAGTCACGTGATTACCTCGAGACTCATCTACGGTGCTGCAAATGGCATTGTGTCCTTTTTCTCCTTGGCGAATATTCTGTCTTAGCGAGGTCCATTTTCTGCAATGTGATTCCCTGAGGGCTGAGGATTAGCTGACCTGGGCAGCCTGACCCTGCCGGCAAGCCCTCCCCAGGTGTGCCTGGGTTGAGGTCAATATAAACAGCACTCCAGGCAGCAATAGCCCCTGCAGCTGTGCCTTACTCCATATCCTCTGCCCCGTCAGCAGTCTCGGGGCTGTGCTGGTGGGAGGGTGTGAGGGTCCACGGCTTTGTGGGTGGCCCGGTGTGAGTGGGGCTCTGCTGGACTTTCGGCAGGAGTTGCCAGGCTGCCACCTGTAAAGAAGAGGATGTGTCACCCATAACTTCCACTGGAATATCTCTCCGGGCTGAGGTGAGGAAGGAAAAAAAGGAGTGGGGGCCGGGACAGGAGGGGTATCTCAGGCAGGGCAATAGAAAGCTTCCAGAAGAGCGCCCGTGGCCAGGACCATCCTGGCTGACCTGCAGGCACCAAGTTGGCCTGCGTGCTGTCGCTGGTGTGGCTCCACGGCCCTTCCTCTAGGCTTTCAAGCCCTTGTACATATTCAGGTGTTTCACCTGGGAAGGGTGGGAACAGTTCAGCAGCAGCTGGCCTTTGGCTCAGCTCACGTTAACTCACAGAGGCCTCGGCACGGTCTCCCAGCTTTGCAATGAGGATGCTCCTGGCGAGGGCGGGCGGGGCTGCTGGCTGTATGGGAGATGATTCCCCACCTCTGACCAATTTCAGAATTGTTTACCACTGGAGCAAGTGCCTTGGTAGTGTTTTCCTCTGTATAACTGTTAGGTTCAGTTTTTTTTTTCTTTGTTGGTTCAAGTTAGATTTTATTCCTCATTTATGTATTTATAGATATAAGCATGGAAATAATTCATTCGTATAAATACATCAGTGTGAATGGAAGAACTTTTTTTCTGTTTTATTTTTACATTTTATTTTTTAAAATTTTGAAATTTAATTTTAGTTATTTTTTTATACAGTAGGTTATTATTAGTTATCTATTTTATGCATAGACATGTATACAGGTCAATCCTAATCTCCCAAGTCATCCCACCACCACCACCCCATGGCTTCCCCCACTTTGTGTCCATACGTTTGTTCTCTACCTCTGTGTCTCTATTTCTGCCCTGCAAACCAGTTCATCTCTACCCTTTTTCTAGGTTCCACATATAGGCATTAATATACAATATTTGTTTTTCTCTTTCTGGCTTACTTCACTCTGTATGACAGTCTCTAGATCCATCAACTTCTCTACAAATGACCCAGTTTCATTCCTTTTTATGGCTGAGTAATATTCCATTTTATATATGTACCACATCTTTATCCATTCGTCTGTCTGTGGGCATTTATGTTGCTTCCATAACCTGGCTATTGTAAATAGTGCTGCAATGAACATTGTGGTGAATGTGTCTCTGTGATTTATGGTTTTCTCTGGGTATATGCCCAGAAGTGGGATTGCTGGATCCTATGGTAATTCTCTTTTTAGTTTTTTAAAGGAACCTCCACACTGTTCTCCATAGTGACTGTATCAATTTACATTCCCACCAATAGCGGAAGAGGGTTCCTTTTGTCCACACCCTCCCCAGAATTTGTTGTTTGTAGATTATCTGATGATGCCGACTCTAACAGGTGTGAGGTCTTACCTCATTGTAGTTTTGATTTGCATTTCTCTAATAATTAGTGATGTTGAGCAGCTTTTCATGTGCGTCTTGGCCATCTCTGTGTCTTCTTTGAAGAAACGTCTCTTTAGATCTTCTGCCCATTTTTGTATTGGGTTGTTTGTTTTATTAATATTAAGCTGCATGCGCTGTTTATATATATTGGAGATTAAACCTTTGTCCATTGATTCGTTTGTGAACGTTTTCGCCCATTCTGAGGGTTGCCTTTTTCCATTCCCGTTTTTTTTAACAATGAAAGAAAGAAAGCAAAAGAAGCAGAACACTAATGTGCGTGAAATATGCCTCTTGAAACTGTCGTTTTGAAATATGGACGTCTTTTGAATTTTTTGGTCGATATATGACCCCAGGATTTGTTTTCAGGGCAGGTGTCATTTACAGGCCTGTAATGATTTGGAATATCCACTGACCATTAGCGCTGGCATTAAACCTGCAGTTGTGTGAAACGGCCACAAGGTGGCAGCAGTTCTCCCTTACAAAATCTGGTTACTAGGGCAGCAGAGCCTCAATGGAAGTCGTGTTCGAGATTGGAATGTAGAACGGAATGTGCCAGGAGAAAGCCCCTCAAGTTTGTCTCACTACTTCTTGTTCGTGTTTTTAATTTAATTTTTTATTTTTTATTACAGCAAGTTTGAGTACAACGTTTAGCTTGTTGTAGGTGTGCAAGAGGTGGTTCTTTTACACATATACATATGTCTGTTCTTCCTGGGATCCTTTTCCCATGTACGTTATGACAGAATGTTGAGTAGTCTTCTCTTGGTACTCCGTAGGTCTTTGGTGATTATATACGTCTACTGTGTTTGTATCTGTCTGTTAACCCCAATATCGTAATGAATTCAATCCTCACACCTTTCCTTTGGTGAACCCTAAGTTTGTTTAATGAATCTGTGATTGCCCTTCTCCGTGGAAATATCTGCCCTGGTATCAATTTATAGGTAACACCTATAAGTGATATGATATGATATGTGTCTTTCACTTTCTGACTTACTCCAAGTCACGTGATACCTCGAGACTCATCTACGGTGCTGCAAATGGCATTGTGTCCTTTTTCTCCTTGGCGAATATTCTGTCTTAGCGAGGTCCATTTTCTGCAATGTGATTCCCTGAGGGCTGAGGATTAGCTGACCTGGGCAGCCTGACCCTGCCGGCAAGCCCTCCCCAGGTGTGCCTGGGTTGAGGTCAATATAAACAGCACTCCAGGCAGCAATAGCCCCTGCAGCTGTGCCTTACTCCATATTCTCTGCCCCGTCAGCAGTCTCGGGGCTGTGCTGGTGGGAGGGTGTGAGGGTCCACGGCTTTGTGGGTGGCCCGGTGTGAGTGGGGCTCTGCTGGACTTTCGGCAGGAGTTGCCAGGCTGCCACCTGTAAAGAAGAGGATGTGTCACCCATAACTTCCACTGGAATATCTCTCCGGGCTGAGGTGAGGAAGGAAAAAAAGGAGTGGGGGCCGGGACAGGAGGGGTACCTCAGGCAGGGCAATAGAAAGCTTCCAGAAGAGCGCCCATGGCCAGTACCATCCTGGCTGACCTGCAGGCACCAAGTTGGCCTGCGTGCTGTCGCTGGTGTGGCTCCACGGCCCTTCCTCTAGGCTTTCAAGCCCTTGTACATATTCAGGTGTTTCACCTGGGAAGGGTGGGAACAGTTCAGCAGCATCTGGCCTGGGGCTCAGCTCACGTTTACTCACAGAGGCCTCGGCACGGTCTCCCAGCTTTGCAATGAGGATGCTCCTTGCGTGGGCGGGCGGGGCTGCTTGCTGTATGGGAGATGATTCCCCACCTCTGACCAATTTCAGAATTGTTTACCACTGGAGCAAGTGCCTTGGTAGTGTTTTCCTCTGTATAACTGTTAGGTTGAGTTTTTTTTTTTTCTTTTTTGGTTCAAGTTAGATTTTATTCCTCATTTATGTATTTATAGATATAAGCATGGAAATAATTCATTCGTATAAATACATCAGTGTGAATGGAAGAACTTTTTTTCTGTTTTATTTTTACATTTTATTTTTTAAAATTTTGAAATTTAATTTTAGTTATTTTTTATACAGTAGGTTATTATTAGTTATCTATTTTATGTATAGACATGTATACAGGTCAATCCTAATCTCCCAAGTCATCCCACCACCACCACCCCATGGCTTCCCCCACTTTGTGTCCATACGTTTGTTCTCTACCTCTGTGTCTCTATTTCTGCCCTGCAAACCAGTTCATCTCTACCATTTTTCTAGGTTCCACATATAGGCATTAATATACAATATTTGTTTTTCTCTTTCTGGCTTACTTCACTCTGTATGACAGTCTCTAGATCCATCAACTTCTCTACAAATGACCCAGTTTCATTCCTTTTTATGGCTGAGTAATATTCCATTTTATATATGTACCACATCTTTATCCATTCGTCTGTCTGTGGGCATTTAGGTTGCTTCCATAACCTGGCTGTTGTAAATAGTGCTGCAATGAACATTGTGGTGAATGTGTCTCTGTGATTTATGGTTTTCTCTGGGTATATGCCCAGAAGTGGGATTGCTGGATCCTATGGTAATTCTCTTTTTAGTTTTTTAAAGGAACCTCCATACTGTTCTCCATAGTGACTGTATCAATTTACATTCCCACCAATAGCGGAAGAGGGTTCCTTTTGTCCACACCCTCCCCAGAATTTGTTGTTTGTAGATTATCTGATGATGCCGATTCTAACAGGTGTGAGGTCTTACCTCATTGTAGTTTTGATTTGCATTTCTCTAATAATTAGTGATGTTGAGCAGCTTTTCATGTGCGTCTTGGCCATCTCTGTGTCTTCTTTGAAGAAACGTCTCTTTAGATCTTCTGCCCATTTTTGTATTGGGTTGTTTGTTTTATTAATATTAAGCTGCATGCGCTGTTTATATATATTGGAGATTAAACCTTTGTCCATTGATTCGTTTGTGAACGTTTTCGCCCATTCTGAGGGTTGCCTTTTTCCATTCCCGTTTTTTTTAACAAAGAAAGAAAGAAAGCAAAAGAAGCAGAACACTAATGTGCGTGAAATATGCCTCTTGAAACTGTCGTTTTGAAATATGGACGTCTTTTGAATTTTTTGGTCGATATATGACCCCAGGATTTGTTTTCAGGGCAGGTGTCATTTACAGGCCTGTAATGATTTGGAATATCCACTGACCATTAGCGCTGCCATTAAACCTGCAGTTGTGTGAAACGGCCACAAGGTGGCAGCAGTTCTCCCTTACCAAATCTGGTTACTAGGGCAGCAGAGCCTCAATGGAAGTCGTGTTCGAGATTGGAATGTAGAACGGAATGTGCCAGGAGAAAGCCCCTCAAGTTTGTCTCACTACTTCTTGTTCGTGTTTTTAATTTAATTTTTTATTTTTTATTACAGCAAGTTTGAGTACAACGTTTAGCTTGTTGTAGGTGTGCGAGAGGTGGTTCTTTTACACATATACATATGTCTGTTCTTCCTGGGATCCTTTTCCCATGTACGTTATGACAGAATGTTGAGTAGTCTTCTCTTGGTACTCCGTAGGTCTTTGGTGATTATATACGTCTACTGTGTTTGTATCTGTCTGTTAACCCCAATATCGTAATGAATTCAATCCTCACACCTTTCCTTTGGTGAACCATAAGTTTGTTTAATGAATCTGTGATTGCCCTTCTCCGTGGAAATATCTGCCCTGGTATCAATTTATAGGTAACACCTATAAGTGATATGATATGATATGTGTCTTTCACTTTCTGACTTACTCCAAGTCACGTGATTACCTCGAGACTCATCTACGGTGCTGCAAATGGCATTGTGTCCTTTTTCTCCTTGGCGAATATTCTGTCTTAGCGAGGTCCATTTTCTGCAATGTGATTCCCTGAGGGCTGAGGATTAGCTGACCTGGGCAGCCTGACCCTGCCGGCAAGCCCTCCCCAGGTGTGCCTGGGTTGAGGTCAATATAAACAGCACTCCAGGCAGCAATAGCCCCTGCAGCTGTGCCTTACTCCATATCCTCTGCCCCGTCAGCAGTCTCGGGGCTGTGCTGGTGGGAGGGTGTGAGGGTCCACGGCTTTGTGGGTGGCCCGGTGTGAGTGGGGCTCTGCTGGACTTTCGGCAGGAGTTGCCAGGCTGCCACCTGTAAAGAAGAGGATGTGTCACCCATAACTTCCACTGGAATATCTCTCCGGGCTGAGGTGAGGAAGGAAAAAAAGGAGTGGGGGCCGGGACAGGAGGGGTATCTCAGGCAGGGCAATAGAAAGCTTCCAGAAGAGCGCCCGTGGCCAGTACCATCCTGGCTGACCTGCAGGCACCAAGTTGGCCTGCGTGCTGTCGCTGGTGTGGCTCCACGGCCCTTCCTCTAGGCTTTCAAGCCATTGTACATATTCAGGTGTTTCACCTGGGAAGGGTGGGAACAGTTCAGCAGCAGCTGGCCTTTGGCTCAGCTCACGTTAACTCACAGAGGCCTCGGCACGGTCTCCCAGCTTTGCAATGAGGATGCTCCTGGCGAGGGCGGGCGGGGCTGCTGGCTGTATGGGAGATGATTCCCCACCTCTGACCAATTTCAGAATTGTTTACCACTGGAGCAAGTGCCTTGGTATTGTTTTCCTCTGTATAACTGTTAGGTTCAGTTTTTTTTTTCTTTTTTGGTTCAAGTTAGATTTTATTCCTAATTTATGTATTTATAGATATAAGCATGGAAATAATTCATTCGTATAAATACATCAGTGTGAATGGAAGAACTTTTTTTCTGTTTTATTTTTACATTTTATTTTTTAAAATTTTGAAATTTAATTTTAGTTATTTTTTATACAGTAGGTTATTATTAGTTATCGATTTTATGCATAGACATGTATACAGGTCAATCCTAATCTCCCAACTCATCCCACCACCACCACCCCATGGCTTCCCCCACTTTGTGTCCATACGTTTGTTCTCTACCTCTGTGTCTCTATTTCTGCCCTGCAAACCAGTTCATCTCTACCATTTTTCTAGGTTCCACATATAGGCATTAATATACAATATTTGTTTTTCTCTTTCAGGCTTACTTGATTCTGTATGACAGTCTCTAGATCCATCAACTTCTCTACAAATGACCCAGTTTCATTCCTTTTTATGGCTGAGTAATATTCCATTTTGTATATGTACCACATCTTTATCCATTCGTCTGTCTGTGGGCATTTAGGTTGCTTCCATTACCTGGCTATTGTAAATAGTGCTGCAATGAACATTGTGGTGAATGTGCCTTTGTGATTTATGGTTTTCTCTGGGTATATGCCCAGAAGTGGGATTGCTGGATCCTATGGTAATTCTCTTTTTAGTTTTTTAAAGGAACCTCCATACTGTTCTCCATAGTGACTGTATCAATTTACATTCCCACCAATAGCGGAAGAGGGTTCCTTTTGTCCACACCGTCCCCAGAATTTGTTGATTGTAGATTATCTGATGATGCCGATTCTAACAGGTGTGAGGTCTTACCTCATTGTAGTTTTGATTTGCATTTCTCTAATAATTAGTGATGTTGAGCAGCTTTTCATGTGTGTCTTGGCCATCTCTGTGTCTTCTTTGAAGAAACGTCTCTTTAGATCTTCTGCCCATTTTTGTATTGGGTTGTTTGTTTTATTAATATTAAGCTGCATGAGCTGTTTATATATATTGGAGATTAAACCTTTGTCCATTGATTCGTTTGTGAACGTTTTCGCCCATTCTGAGGGTTGCCTTTTTCCATTCCCGTTTTTTTTAACAAAGAAAGAAAGAAATCAAAAGAAGCAGAACACTAATGTGCGTGAAATATGCCTCTTGAAACTGTCGTTTTGAAATATGGACGTCTTTTGAATGTTTTGGTCGCTATATGACCCCAGGATTTGTTTTCAGGGCAGGTGTCATTTACAGGCCTGTAATGATTTGGAATATCCACTGACCATTAGCGCTGGCATTAAACCTGCAGTTGTGTGAAACGGCCACAAGGTGTCAGCAGTTCTCCCTTACCAAATCTGGTTACTAGGGCAGCAGAGCCTCAATGGAAGTCGTGTTCGAGATTGGAATGTAGAACGGAATGTGCCAGGAGAAAGCCCCTCAAGTTTGTCTCACTACTTCTTGTTCGTGTTTTTAATATAATTTTTTATTTTTTATTACAGCAAGTTTGAGTACAACGTTTAGCTTGTTGTAGGTGTGCAAGAGGTGGTTCTTTTACACATATACATATGTCTGTTCTTCCTGGGATCCTTTTCCCATGTACGTTATGACAGAATGTTGAGTAGTCTTCTCTTGGTACTCCGTAGGTCTTTAGTGATTATATACGTCTACTGTGTTTGTATCTGTCTGCTAACCCCAATATCGTAATGAATTCAATCCTCACACCTTTCCTTTGGTGAACCATAAGTTTGTTTAATGAATCTGTGATTGCCCTTCTCCGTGGAAATATCTGCCCTGGTATCAATTTATAGGTAACACCTATAAGTGATATGATATGATATGTGTCTTTCACTTTCTGACTTACTCCAAGTCACGTGATTACCTCGAGACTCATCTACGGTGCTGCAAATGGCATTGTGTCCTTTTTTTCCTTGGCGAATATTCTGTCTTAGCGAGGTCCATTTTCTTCAATGTGATTCCCTGAGGGCTGAGGATTAGCTGACCTGGGCAGCCTGACCCTTCCGGCAAGCCCTCCCCAGGTGTGCCTGCGTTGAGGTCAATATAAACAGCACTCCAGGCAGCAATAGTCCCTGCAGCTGTGCCTGACTCCATATCCTCTGCCCCGTCAGCAGTCTCGGGGCTGTGCTGGTGGGAGGGTGTGAGGGTCCACGGCTTTGTGGGTGGCCCGGTGTGAGTGGGGCTCTGCTGGACTTTCGGCAGGAGTTGCCAGGCTGCCACCTGTAAAGAAGAGGATGTGTCACCCATAACTTCCACTGGAATATCTCTGCGGGCTGAGGTGAGGAAGGAAAAAAAGGAGTGGGGGCCGGGACAGGAGGGGTATCTCAGGCAGGGCAATAGAAAGCTTCCAGAAGAGCGCCCGTGGCCAGTACCATCCTGGCTGACCTGCAGGCACCAAGTTGGCCTGCGTGCTGTCGCTGGTGTGGCTCCACGGCCCTTCCTCTAGGCTTTCAAGCCCTTGTACATATTCAGGTGTTTCACCTGGGAAGGGTGGGAACAGTTCAGCAGCATCTGGCCTGGGGCTCAGCTCACGTTTACTCACAGAGGCCTCGGCACGGTCTCCCAGCTTTGCAATGAGGATGCTCCTTGCGTGGGCGGGCGGGGCTGCTGGCTGTATGGGAGATGATTCCCCACCTCTGACCAATTTCAGAATTGTTTACCACTGGAGCAAGTGCCTTGGTAGTGTTTTCCTCTGTATAACTGTTAGGTTCAGTTTTTTTTTTCTTTTTTGGTTCAAGTTAGATTTTATTCCTCATTTATGTATTTATAGATATAAGCATGGAAATAATTCATTCGTATAAATACATCAGTGTGAATGGAAGAACTTTTTTTCTGTTTTATTTTTACATTTTATTTTTTAAAATTTTGAAATTTAATTTTAGTTATTTTTTATACAGTAGGTTATTATTAGTTATCTATTTTATGCATAGACATGTATACAGGTCAATCCCAATCTCCCAACTCATCCCACCACCACCACCCCATGGCTTCCCCCACTTTGTGTCCATACGTTTGTTCTCTACCTCTGTGTCTCTATTTCTGCCCTGCAAACCAGTTCATCTCTACCATTTTTCTAGGTTCCACATATAGGCATTAATATACCATATTTGTTTTTCTCTTTCTGGCTTACTTCACTCTGTATGACAGTCTCTAGATCCATCAACTTCTCTACAAATGACCCAGTTTCATTCCTTTTTATGGCTGAGTAATATTCCATTTTATATATGTACCACATCTTTATCCATTCGTCTGTCTGTGGGCATTTATGTTGCTTCCATAACCTGGCTATTGTAAATAGTGCTGCAATGAACATTGTGGTGAATGTGTCTCTGTGATTTATGGTTTTCTCAGGGTATATGCCCAGAAGTGGGATTGCTGGATCCTATGGTAATTCTCTTTTTAGTTTTTTAAAGGAACCTCCATACTGTTCTCCATAGTGACTGTATCAATTTACATTCCCACCAATAGCGGAAGAGGGTTCCTTTTGTCCACACCCTCCCCAGAATTTGTTGTTTGTAGATTATCTGATGATGCCGATTCTAACAGGTGTGAGGTCTTACCTCATTGTAGTTTTGATTTGCATTTCTCTAATAATTAGTGATGTTGAGCAGCTTTTCATGTGCGTCTTGGCCATCTCTGTGTCTTCTTTGAAGAAACGTCTCTTTAGATCTTCTGCCCATTTTTGTATTGGGTTGTTTGTTTTATTAATATTAAGCTGCATGAGCTGTTTATATATATTGGAGATTAAACCTTTGTCCATTGATTCGTTTGTGAACGTTTTCGCCCATTCTGAGGGTTGCCTTTTTCCATTCCCGTTTTTTTTAACAAAGAAAGAAAGAAAGCAAAAGAAGCAGAACACTAATGTGCGTGAAATATGCCTCTTGAAACTGTCGTTTTGAAATATGGACGTCTTTTGAATTTTTTGGTCGATATATGACCCCAGGATTTGTTTTCAGGGCAGGTGTCATTTACAGGCCTGTAATGATTTGGAATATCCACTGACCATTAGCGCTGGCATTAAACCTGCAGTTGTGTGAAACGGCCACAAGGTGGCAGCAGTTCTCCCTTACCAAATCTGGTTACTAGGGCAGCAGAGCCTCAATGGACGTCCTGTTCGAGATTGGAATGTAGAACGGAATGTGCCAGGAGAAAGCCCCTCAAGTTTGTCTCACTACTTCTTGTTCGTGTTTTTAATATAATTTTTTATTTTTTATTACAGCAAGTTTGAGTACAACGTTTAGCTTGTTGTAGGTGTGCAAGAGGTGGTTCTTTTACACATATACATATGTCTGTTCTTCCTGGGATCCTTTTCCCATGTACGTTATGACAGAATGTTGAGTAGTCTTCTCTTGGTACTCCGTAGGTCTTTGGTGATTATATACGTCTACTGTGTTTGTATCTGTCTGCTAACCCCAATATCGTAATGAATTCAATCCTCACACCTTTCCTTTGGTGAACCATAAGTTTGTTTAATGAATCTGTGATTGCCCTTCTCCGTGGAAATATCTGCCCTGGTATCAATTTATAGGTAACACCTATAAGTGATATGATATGATATGTGTCTTTCACTTTCTGACTTACTCCAAGTCACGTGATTACCTCGAGACTCATCTACGGTGCTGCAAATGGCATTGTGTCCTTTTTTTCCTTGGCGAATATTCTGTCTTAGCGAGGTCCATTTTCTGCAATGTGATTCCCTGAGGGCTGAGGATTAGCTGACCTGGGCAGCCTGACCCTGCCGGCAAGCCCTCCCCAGGTGTGCCTGGGTTGAGGTCAATATAAACAGCACTCCAGGCAGCAATAGCCCCTGCAGCTGTGCCTTACTCCATATTCTCTGCCCCGTCAGCAGTCTCGGGGCTGTGCTGGTGGGAGGGTGTGAGGGTCCACGGCTTTGTGGGTGGCCCGGTGTGAGTGGGGCTCTGCTGGACTTTCGGCAGGAGTTGCCAGGCTGCCACCTGTAAAGCAGAGGATGTGTCACCCATAACTTCCACTGGAATATCTCTGCGGGCTGAGGTGAGGAAGGAAAAAAAGGAGTGGGGGCCGGGACAGGAGGGGTATCTCAGGCAGGGCAATAGAAAGCTTCCAGAAGAGCGCCCGTGGCCAGTACCATCCTGGCTGACCTGCAGGCACCAAGTTGGCCTGCGTGCTGTCGCTGGTGTGGCTCCACGGCCCTTCCTCTAGGCTTTCAAGCCCTTGTACATATTCAGGTGTTTCACCTGGGAAGGGTGGGAACAGTTCAGCAGCATCTGGCCTGGGGCTCAGCTCACGTTTACTCACAGAGGCCTCGGCACGGTCTCCCAGCTTTGCAATGAGGATGCTCCTGGCGAGGGCGGGCGGGGCTGCTGGCTGTATGGAAGATGATTCCCCACCTCTGACCAATTTCAGAATTGTTTACCACTGGAGCAAGTGCCTTGGTAGTGTTTTGCTCTGTATAACTGTTAGGTTCAGTTTTTTTTTTTTTCTTTTTTGGTTCAAGTTAGATTTTATTCCTCATTTATGTATTTATAGATATAAGCATGGAAATAATTCATTCGTATAAATACGTCAGTGTGAATGGAAGAACATTTTTTCTGTTTTATTTTTACATTTTATTTTTTAAAATTTTGAAATTTAATTTTAGTTATTTTTTATACAGTAGGTTATTATTAGTTATCTATTTTATGCATAGACATGTATACAGGTCAATCCTAATCTCCCAAGTCATCCCACCACCACCACCCCATGGCTTCCCCCACTTTGTGTCCATACGTTTGTTCTCTACCTCTGTGTCTCTATTTCTGCCCTGCAAACCAGTTCATCTCTACCATTTTTCTAGGTTCCACATATAGGCATTAATATACAATATTTGTTTTTCTCTTTCTGGCTTACTTCACTCTGTATGACAGTCTCTAGATCCATCAACTTCTCTACAAATGACCCAGTTTCATTCCTTTTTATGGCTGAGTAATATTCCATTTTATATATGTACCACATCTTTATCCATTCGTCTGTCTGTGGGCATTTATGTTGCTTCCATAACCTGGCTATTGTAAATAGTGCTGCAATGAACATTGTGGTGAATGTGTCTCTGTGATTTATGGTTTTCTCTGGGTATATGCCCAGAAGTGGGATTGCTGGATCCTATGGTAATTCTCTTTTTAGTTTTTTAAAGGAACCTCCATACTGTTCTCCATAGTGACTGTATCAATTTACATTCCCACCAATAGCGGAAGAGGGTTCCTTTTGTCCACACCCTCCCCAGAATTTGTTGTTTGTAGATTATCTGATGATGCCGATTCTAACAGGTGTGAGGTCTTACCTCATTGTAGTTTTGATTTGCATTTCTCTAATAATTAGTGATGTTGAGCAGCTTTTCATGTGCGTCTTGGCCATCTCTGTGTCTTCTTTGAAGAAACGTCTCTTTAGATCTTCTGCCCATTTTTGTATTGGGTTGTTTGTTTTATTAATATTAAGCTGCATGAGCTGTTTATATATATTGGAGATTAAACCTTTGTCCATTGATTCGTTTGTGAACGTTTTCGCCCATTCTGAGGGTTGCCTTTCTCCATTCCCGTTTCTTTTAACAAAGAAAGAAAGAAAGCAAAAGAAGCAGAACACTAATGTGCGTGAAATATGCCTCTTGAAACTGTCGTTTTGAAATATGGACGTCTTTTGAATTTTTTGGTCGCTATATGACCCCAGGATTTGTTTTCAGGGCAGGTGTCATTTACAGGCCTGTAATGATTTGGAATATCCACTGACCATTAGCGCTGGCATTAAACCTGCAGTTGTGTGAAACGGCCACAAGGTGGCAGCAGTTCTCCCTTACCAAATCTGGTTACTAGGGCAGCAGAGCCTCAATGGAAGTCCTGTTCGAGATTGGAATGTAGAACGGAATGTGCCAGGAGAAAGCCCCTCAAAAGATTGTCTCACTACTTCTTGTTCGTGTTTTTAATTTAATTTTTTTATTTTTTATTACAGCAAGTTTGAGTACAACGTTTAGCTTGTTGTAGGTGTGCAAGAGGTGGTTCTTTTACACATATACATATGTCTGTTCTTCCTGGGATCCTTTTCCCATGTACGTTATGACAGAAAGTTGAGTAGTCTTCTCTTGGTACTCCGTAGGTCTTTGGTGATTATATACGTCTACTGTGTTTGTATCTGTCTGTTAACCCCAATATCGTAATGAATTCAATCCTCACACCTTTCCTTTGGTGAACCATAAGTTTGTTTAATGAATCTGTGATTGCCCTTCTCCGTGGAAATATCTGCCCTGGTATCAATTTATAGGTAACACCTATAAGTGATATGATATGATATGTGTCTTTCACTTTCTGACTTACTCCAAGTCACGTGATTACCTCGAGACTCATCTACGGTGCTGCAAATGGCATTGTGTCCTTTTTTTCCTTGGCGAATATTCTGTCTTAGCGAGGTCCATATTCTGCAATGTGATTCCCTGAGGGCTGAGGATTAGCTGACCTGGGCAGCCTGACCCTGCCGGCAAGCCCTCCCCAGGTGTGCCTGCGTTGAGGTCAATATAAACAGCACTCCAGGCAGCAATAGTCCCTGCAGCTGTGCCTGACTCCATATCCTCTGCCCCGTCAGCAGTCTCGGGGCTGTGCTGGTGGGAGGGTGTGAGGGTCCACGGCTTTGTGGGTGGCCCGGTGTGAGTGGGGCTCTGCTGGACTTTCGGCAGGAGTTGCCAGGCTGCCACCTGTAAAGAAGAGGATGTGTCACCCATAACTTCCACTGGAATATCTCTGCGGGCTGAGGTGAGGAAGGAAAAATAGGAGTGGGGGCCGGGACAGGAGGGGTATCTCAGGCAGGGCAATAGTAAGCTTCCAGAAGAGCGCCCGTGGCCAGTACCATCCTGGCTGACCTGCAGGCACCAAGTTGGCCTGCGTGCTGTCACTGGTGTGGCTCCACGGCCCTTCCTCAAGGCTTTCAAGCCCTTGTACATATTCAGGTGTTTCACCTGGGAAGGGTGGGAACAGTTCAGCAGCATCTGGCCTGGGGCTCAGCTCACGTTTACTCACAGAGGCCTCGGCACGGTCTCCCAGCTTTGCAATGAGGATGCTCCTTGCGTGGGCGGGCGGGGCTGCTGGCTGTATGGGAGATGATTCCCCACCTCTGACCAATTTCAGAATTGTTTACCACTGGAGCAAGTGCCTTGGTAGTGTTTTCCTCTGTATAACTGTTAGGTTCAGTTTTTTTTTTCTTTTTTGGTTCAAGTTAGATTTTATTCCTCATTTATGTATTTATAGATATAAGCATGGAAATAATTCATTCGTATAAATACATCAGTGTGAATGGAAGAACTTTTTTTCTGTTTTATTTTTACATTTTATTTTTTAAAATTTTGAAATTTAATTTTAGTTATTTTTTTATACAGTAGGTTATTATTAGTTATCTATTTTATGCATAGACATGTATACAGGTCAATCCCAATCTCCCAACTCATCCCACCACCACCACCCCATGGCTTCCCCCACTTTGTGTCCATACGTTTGTTCTCTACCTCTGTGTCTCTATTTCTGCCCTGCAAACCAGTTCATCTCTACCATTTTTCTAGGTTCCACATATAGGCATTAATATACCATATTTGTTTTTCTCTTTCTGGCTTACTTCACTCTGTATGACAGTCTCTAGATCCATCAACTTCTCTACAAATGACCCAGTTTCATTCCTTTTTATGGCTGAGTAATATTCCATTTTATATATGTACCACATCTTTATGCATTCGTCTGTCTGTGGGCATTTATGTTGCTTCCATAACCTGGCTATTGTAAATAGTGCTGCAATGAACATTGTGGTGAATGTGTCTCTGTGATTTATGGTTTTCTCTGGGTATATGCCCAGAAGTGGGATTGCTGGATCCTATGGTAATTCTCTTTTTAGTTTTTTAAAGGAACCTCCATACTGTTCTCCATAGTGACTGTATCAATTTACATTCCCACCAATAGCGGAAGAGGGTTCCTTTTGTCCACACCCTCCCCAGAATTTGTTGTTTGTAGATTATCTGATGATGCCGATTCTAACAGGTGTGAGGTCTTACCTCATTGTAGTTTTGATTTGCATTTCTCTAATAATTAGTGATGTTGAGCAGCTTTTCATGTGCGTCTTGGCCATCTCTGTGTCTTCTGTGAAGAAACGTCTCTTTAGATCTTCTGCCCATTTTTGTATTGGGTTGTTTGTTTTATTAATATTAAGCTGCATGAGCTGTTTATATATATTGGAGATTAAACCTTTGTCCATTGATTCGTTTGTGAACGTTTTCGCCCACTCTGAGGGTTGCCTTTTTCCATTCCCGTTTTTTTTAACAAAGAAAGAAAGAAAGCAAAAGAAGCAGAACACTAATGTGCGTGAAATATGCCTCTTGAAACTGTCGTTTTGAAATATGGACGTCTTTTGAATTTTTTGGTCGATATATGACCCCAGGATTTGTTTTCAGGGCAGGTGTCATTTACAGGCCTGTAATGATTTGGAATATCCACTGACCATTAGCGCTGGCATTAAACCTGCAGTTGTGTGAAACGGCCACAAGGTGGCAGCAGTTCTCCCTTACCAAATCTGGTTACTAGGGCAGCAGAGCCTCAATGGAAGTCGTGTTCGAGATTGGAATGTAGAACGGAATGTGCCAGGAGAAAGCCCCTCAAGTTTGTCTCACTACTTCTTGTTCGTGTTTTTAATTTAATTTTTTATTTTTTATTACAGCAAGTTTGAGTACAACGTTTAGCTTGTAGGTGTGCAAGAGGTGGTTCTTTTACACATATACATATGTCTTTTCTTCCTGGGATCCTTTTCCCATGTACGTTATGACAGAATGTTGAGTAGTCTTCTCTTGGTACTCCGTAGGTCTTTGGTGATTATATACGTCTACTGTGTTTGTATCTGTCTGCTAACCCCAATATCGTAATGAATTCAATCCTCACACCTTTCCTTTGGTGAACCATAAGTTTGTTTAATGAATCTGTGATTGCCCTTCTCCGTGGAAATATCTGCCCTGGTATCAATTTATAGGTAACACCTATAAGTGATATGATATGATATGTGTCTTTCACTTTCTGACTTACTCCAAGTCACGTGATTACCTCGAGACTCATCTACGGTGCTGCAAATGGCATTGTGTCCTTTTTTTCCTTGGCGAATATTCTGTCTTAGCGAGGTCCATTTTCTGCAATGTGATTCCCTGAGGGCTGAGGATTAGCTGACCTGGGCAGCCTGACCCTGCCGGCAAGCCCTCCACAGGTGTGCCTGCGTTGAGGTCAATATAAACAGCACTCCAGGCAGCAATAGTCCCTGCAGCTGTGCCTGACTCCATATCCTCTGCCCCGTCAGCAGTCTCGGGGCTGTGCTGGTGGGAGGGTGTGAGGGTCCACGGCTTTGTGGGTGGCCCGGTGTGAGTGGGGCTCTGCTGGACTTTCGGCAGGAGTTGCCAGGCTGCCACCTGTAAAGAAGAGGATGTGTCACCCATAACTTCCACTGGAATATCTCTGCGGGCTGAGGTGAGGAAGGAAAAAATGGAGTGGGGGCCGGGACAGGAGGGGTATCTCAGGCAGGGCAATAGAAAGCTTCCAGAAGAGCGCCCGTGGCCAGTACCATCCTGGCTGACCTGCAGGCACCAAGTTGGCCTGCGTGCTGTCGCTGGTGTGGCTCCACGGCCCTTCCTCTAGGCTTTCAAGCCCTTGTACATATTCAGGTGTTTCACCTGGGAAGGGTGGGAACAGTTCAGCAGCATCTGGCCTGGGGCTCAGCTCACGTTTACTCACAGAGGCCTCGGCACGGTCTCCCAGCTTTGCAATGAGGATGCTCCTTGCGTGGGCGGGCGGGGCTGCTGGCTGTATGGGAGATGATTCCCCACCTCTGACCAATTTCAGAATTGTTTACCACTGGAGCAAGTGCCTTGGTAGTGTTTTCCTCTGTATAACTGTTAGGTTCAGTTTTTTTTTTCTTTTTTGGTTCAAGTTAGATTTTATTCCTCATTTATGTATTTATAGATATAAGCATGGAAATAATTCATTCGTATAAATACATCAGTGTGAATGGAAGAACTTTTTTTCTGTTTTATTTTTACATTTAATTTTTTAAAATTTTGAAATTTAATTTTAGTTATTTTTTTATACAGTAGGTTATTATTAGTTATCTATTTTATGCATAGACATGTATACAGGTCAATCCCAATCTCCCAACTCATCCCACCACCACCACCCCATGGCTTCCCCCACTTTGTGTCCATACGTTTGTTCTCTACCTCTGTGTCTCTATTTCTGCCCTGCAAACCAGTTCATCTCTACCATTTTTCTAGGTTCCACATATAGGCATTAATATACAATATTTGTTTTTCTCTTTCTGGCTTACTTCACTCTGTATGACAGTCTCTAGATCCATCAACTTCTCTACAAATGACCCAGTTTCATTCCTTTTTATGGCTGAGTAATATTCCATTTTATATATGTACCACATCTTTATCCATTCGTCTGTCTGTGGGCATTTATGTTGCTTCCATAACCTGGCTATTGTAAATAGTGCTGCAATGAACATTGTGGTGAATGTGTCTCTGTGATTTATGGTTTTCTCTGGGTATATGCCCAGAAGTGGGATTGCTGGATCCTATGGTAATTCTCTTTTTAGTTTTTTAAAGGAACCTCCATACTGTTCTCCATAGTGACTGTATCAATTTACATTCCCACCAATAGCGGAAGAGGGTTCCTTTTGTCCACACCCTCCCCAGAATTTGTTGTTTGTAGATTATCTGATGATGCCGATTCTAACAGGTGTGAGGTCTTACCTCATTGTAGTTTTGATTTGCATTTCTCTAATAATTAGTGATGTTGAGCAGCTTTTCATGTGCGTCTTGGCCATCTCTGTGTCTTCTTTGAAGAAACGTCTCTTTAGATCTTCTGCCCATTTTTGTATTGGGTTGTTTGTTTTATTAATATTAAGCTGCATGAGCTGTTTATATATATTGGAGATTAAACCTTTGTCCATTGATTCGTTTGTGAACGTTTCCGCCCATTCTGAGGGTTTCCTTTTTCCATTCCCGTTTTTTTTAACAAAGAAAGAAAGAAAGCAAAAGAAGCAGAACACTAATGTGCGTGAAATATGCCTCTTGAAACTGTCGTTTTGAAATATGGACGTCTTTTGAATTTTTTGGTCGATATATGACCCCAGGATTTGTTTTCAGGGCAGGTGTCATTAACAGGCCTGTAATGATTTGGAATATCCACTGACCATTAGCGCTGGCATTAAACCTGCAGTTGTGTGAAACGGCCACAAGGTGGCAGCAGTTCTCCCTTACCAAATCTGGTTACTAGGGCAGCAGAGCCTCAATGGAAGTCGTGTTCGAGATTGTAATGTAGAACGGAATGTGCCAGGAGAAAGCCGCTCAAGTTTGTCTCACTACTTCTTGTTCGTGTTTTTAATTTAATTTTTTATTTTTTATTACAGCAAGTTTGAGTACAACGTTTAGCTTGTTGTAGGTGTGCAAGAGGTGGTTCTTTTACACATATACATATGTCTGTTCTTCCTGGGATCCTTTTCCCATGTACGTTATGACAGAATGTTGAGTAGTCTTCTCTTGGTACTCCGTAGGTCTTTGGTGATTATATACGTCTACTGTGTTTGTATCTGTCTGTTAACCCCAATATCGTAATGAATTCAATCCTCACACCTTTCCTTTGGTGAACCATAAGTTTGTTTAATGAATCTGTGATTGCCCTTCTCCGTGGAAATATCTGCCCTGGTATCAATTTATAGGTAACACCTATAAGTGATATGATATGATATGTGTCTTTCACTTTCTGACTTACTCCAAGTCACGTGATTACCTCGAGACTCATCTACGGTGCTGCAAATGGCATTGTGTCCTTTTTTTCCTTGTTGAATATTCTGTCTTAGCGAGGTCCATATTCTGCAATGTGATTCCCTGAGGGCTGAGGATTAGCTGACCTGGGCAGCCTGACCCTTCCGGCAAGCCCTCCCCAGGTGTGCCTGCGTTGAGGTCAATATAAACAGCACTCCAGGCAGCAATAGTCCCTGCAGCTGTGCCTGACTCCATATCCTCTGCCCCGTCAGCAGTCTCGGGGCTGTGCTGGTGGGAGGGTGTGAGGGTCCACGGCTTTGTGGGTGGCCCGGTGTGAGTGGGGCTCTGCTGGACTTTCGGCAGGAGTTGCCAGGCTGCCACCTGTAAAGAAGAGGATGTGTCACCCATAACTTCCACTGGAATATCTCTGCGGGCTGAGGTGAGGAAGGAAAAAAAGGAGTGGGGGCCGGGACAGGAGGGGTATCTCAGGCAGGGCAATAGAAAGCTTCCAGAAGAGCGCCCGTGGCCAGTACCATCCTGGCTGACCTGCAGGCACCAAGTTGGCCTGCGTGCTGTCGCTGGTGTGGCTCCACGGCCCTTCCTCTAGGCTTTCAAGCCCTTGTACATATTCAGGTGTTTCACCTGGGAAGGGTGGGAACAGTTCAGCAGCATCTGGCCTGGGGCTCAGCTCACGTTTACTCACAGAGGCCTCGGCACGGTCTCCCAGCTTTGCAATGAGGATGCTCCTGGCGAGGGCGGGCGGGGCTGCTGGCTGTATGGGAGATGATTCCCCACCTCTGACCAATTTCAGAATTGTTTACCACTGGAGCAAGTGCCTTGGTAGTGTTTTCCTCTGTATAACTGTTAGGTTCAGTTTTTTTTTTTCTTTTTTGGTTCAAGTTAGATTTTATTCCTCATTTATGTATTTATAGATATAAGCATGGAAATAATTCATTCTTATAAATACATCAGTGTGAATGGAAGAACATTTTTTCTGTTTTATTTTTACGTTTTATTTTTTAAAATTTTGAAATTTAATTTTAGTTATTTTTTATACAGTAGGTTATTATTAGTTATCTATTTTATGCATAGACATGTATACAGGTCAATCCTAATCTCCCAAGTCATCCCACCACCACCACCCCATGGCTTCCCCCACTTTGTGTCCATACGTTTGTTCTCTACCTCTGTGTCTCTATTTCTGCCCTGCAAACCAGTTCATCTCTACCATTTTTCTAGGTTCCACATATAGGCATTAATATACAATATTTGTTTTTCTCTTTCTGGCTTACTTCACTCTGTATGACAGTCTCTAGATCCATCAACTTCTCTACAAATGACCCAGTTTCATTCCTTTTTATGGCTGAGTAATATTCCATTTTATATATGTACCACATCTTTATCCATTCGTCTGTCTGTGGGCATTTATGTTGCTTCCATAACCTGGCTATTGTAAATAGTGCTGCAATGAACATTGTGGTGAATGTGTCTCTGTGATTTATGGTTTTCTCTGGGTATATGCCCAGAAGTGGGATTGCTGGATCCTATGGTAATTCTCTTTTTAGTTTTTTAAAGGAACCTCCATACTGTTCTCCATAGTGACTGTATCAATTTACATTCCCACCAATAGCGGAAGAGGGTTCCTTTTGTCCACACCCTCCCCAGAATTTGTTGTTTGTAGATTATCTGATGATGCCGATTCTAACAGGTGTGAGGTCTTACCTCATTGTAGTTTTGATTTGCATTTCTCTAATAATTAGTGATGTTGAGCAGCTTTTCATGTGCGTCTTGGCCATCTCTGTGTCTTCTTTGAAGAAACGTCTCTTTAGATCTTCTGCCCATTTTTGTATTGGGTTGTTTGTTTTATTAATATTAAGCTGCATGAGCTGTTTATATATATTGGAGATTAAACCTTTGTCCATTGATTCGTTTGTGAACGTTTTCGCCCATTCTGAGGGTTGCCTTTCTCCATTCCCGTTTCTTTTAACAAAGAAAGAAAGAAAGCAAAAGAAGCAGAACACTAATGTGCGTGAAATATGCCTCTTGAAACTGTCGTTTTGAAATATGGACGTCTTTTGAATTTTTTGGTCGCTATATGACCCCAGGATTTGTTTTCAGGGCAGGTGTCATTTACAGGCCTGTAATGATTTGGAATATCCACTGACCATTAGCGCTGGCATTAAACCTGCAGTTGTGTGAAACGGCCACAAGGTGGCAGCAGTTCTCCCTTACCAAATCTGGTTACTAGGGCAGCAGAGCCTCAATGGAAGTCGTGTTCGAGATTGGAATGTAGAACGGAATGTGCCAGGAGAAAGCCCCTCAAGTTTGTCTCACTACTTCTTGTTCGTGTTTTTAATTTAATTTTTTTATTTTTTATTACAGCAAGTTTGAGTACAACGTTTAGCTTGTTGTAGGTGTGCAAGAGGTGGTTCTTTTACACATATACATATGTCTGTTCTTCCTGGGATCCTTTTCCCATGTACGTTATGACAGAATGTTGAGTAGTCTTCTCTTGGTACTCCGTAGGTCTTTGGTGATTATATACGTCTACTGTGTTTGTATCTGTCTGTTAACCCCAATATCGTAATGAATTCAATCCTCACACCTTTCCTTTGGTGAACCATAAGTTTGTTTAATGAATCTGTGATTGCCCTTCTCCGTGGAAATATCTGCCCTGGTATCAATTTATAGGTAACACCTATAAGTGATATGATATGATATGTGTCTTTCACTTTCTGACTTACTCCAAGTCACGTGATTACCTCGAGACTCATCTACGGTGCTGCAAATGGCATTGTGTCCTTTTTTTCCTTGGTGAATATTCTGTCTTAGCGAGGTCCATATTCTGCAATGTGATTCCCTGAGGGCTGAGGATTAGCTGACCTGGGCAGCCTGACCCTGCCGGCAAGCCCTCCCCAGGTGTGCCTGCGTTGAGGTCAATATAAACAGCACTCCAGGCAGCAATAGTCCCTGCAGCTGTGCCTGACTCCATATCCTCTGCCCCGTCAGCAGTCTCGGGGCTGTGCTGGTGGGAGGGTGTGAGGGTCCACGGCTTTGTGGGTGGCCAGGTGTGAGTGGGGCTCTGCTGGACTTTCGGCAGGAGTTGCCAGGCTGCCACCTGTAAAGAAGAGGATGTGTCACCCATAACTTCCACTGGAATATCTCTGCGGGCTGAGGTGAGGAAGGAAAAAAAGGAGTGGGGGCCGGGACAGGAGGGGTATCTCAGGCAGGGCAATAGAAAGCTTCCAGAAGAGCGCCCGTGGCCAGTACCATCCTGGCTGACCTGCAGGCACCAAGTTGGCCTGCGTGCTGTCGCTGGTGTGGCTCCACGGCCCTTCCTCTAGGCTTTCAAGCCCTTGTACATATTCAGGTGTTTCACCTGGGAAGGGTGGGAACAGTTCAGCAGCATCTGGCCTGGGGCTCAGCTCACGTTTACTCACAGAGGCCTCGGCACAGTCTCCCAGCTTTGCAATGAGGATGCTCCTGGCGAGGGCGGGCGGGGCTGCTGGCTGTATGGGAGATGATTCCCCACCTCTGACCAATTTCAGAATTGTTTACCACTGGAGCAAGTGCCTTGGTAGTGTTTTCCTCTGTATAACTGTTAGGTTCAGTTTTTTTTTTTTTTCTTTTTTGGTTCAAGTTAGATTTTATTCCTCATTTATGTATTTATAGATATAAGCATGGAAATAATTCATTCGTATAAATACATCAGTGTGAATGGAAGAACATTTTTTCTGTTTTATTTTTACATTTTATTTTTTAAAATTTTGAAATTTAATTTTAGTTATTTTTTTATACAGTAGGTTATTATTAGTTATCTATCTTATGCATAGACATGTATACAGGTCAATCCCAATCTCCCAACTCATCCCACCACCACCACCCCATGGCTTCCCCCACTTTGTGTCCATACGTTTGTTCTCTACCTCTGTGTCTCTATTTCTGCCCTGCAAACCAGTTCATCTCTACCATTTTTCTAGGTTCCACATATAGGCATTAATATACCATATTTGTTTTTCTCTTTCTGGCTTACTTCACTCTGTATGACAGTCTCTAGATCCATCAACTTCTCTACAAATGACCCTGTTTCATTCCTTTTTATGGCTGAGTAATATTCCATTTTATATATGTACCACATCTTTATGCATTCGTCTGTCTGTGGGCATTTATGTTGCTTCCATAACCTGGCTATTGTAAATAGTGCTGCAATGAACATTGTGGTGAATGTGTCTCTGTGATTTATGGTTTTCTCTGGGTATATGCCCAGAAGTGGGATTGCTGGATCCTATGGTAATTCTCTTTTTAGTTTTTTAAAGGAACCTCCATACTGTTCTCCATAGTGACTGTATCAATTTACATTCCCACCAATAGCGGAAGAGGGTTCCTTTTGTCCACACCCTCCCCAGAATTTGTTGTTTGTAGATTATCTGATGATGCCGATTCTAACAGGTGTGAGGTCTTACCTCATTGTAGTTTTGATTTGCATTTCTCTAATAATTAGTGATGTTGAGCAGCTTTTCATGTGCGTCTTGGCCATCTCTGTGTCTTCTGTGAAGAAACGTCTCTTTAGATCTTCTGCCCATTTTTGTATTGGGTTGTTTGTTTTATTAATATTAAGCTGCATGAGCTGTTTATATATATTGGAGATTAAACCTTTGTCCATTGATTCGTTTGTGAACGTTTTCGCCCACTCTGAGGGTTGCCTTTTTCCATTCCCGTTTTTTTTAACAAAGAAAGAAAGAAAGCAAAAGAAGCAGAACACTAATGTGCGTGAAATATGCCTCTTGAAACTGTCGTTTTGAAATATGGACGTCTTTTGAATTTTTTGGTCGATATATGACCCCAGGATTTGTTTTCAGGGCAGGTGTCATTTACAGGCCTGTAATGATTTGGAATATCCACTGACCATTAGCGCTGGCATTAAGCCTGCAGTTGTGTGAAACGGCCACAAGGTGGCAGCAGTTCTCCCTTACCAAATCTGGTTACTAGGGCAGCAGAGCCTCAATGGAAGTCGTGTTCGAGATTGGAATGTAGAACAGAATGTGCCAGGAGAAAGCCCCTCAAGTTTGTCTCACTACTTCTTGTTCGTGTTTTTAATTTAATTTTTTTATTTTTTATTACAGCATGTTTGAGTACAACGTTTAGCTTGTTGTAGGTGTGCAAGAGGTGGTTCTTTTACACATATACATATGTCTGTTCTTCCTGGGATCCTTTTCCCATGTACGTTATGACAGAATGTTGAGTAGTCTTCTCTTGGTACTCCGTAGGTCTTTGGTGATTATATACGTCTACTGTGTTTGTATCTGTCTGTTAACCCCAATATCGTAATGAATTCAATCCTCACACCTTTCCTTTGGTGAACCATAAGTTTGTTTAATGAATCTGTGATTGCCCTTCTCCGTGGAAATATCTGCCCTGGTATCAATTTATAGGTAACACCTATAAGTGATATGATATGATATGTGTCTTTCACTTTCTGACTTACTCCAAGTCACGTGATTACCTCGAGACTCATCTACGGTGCTGCAAATGGCATTGTGTCCTTTTTTTCCTTGGTGAATATTCTGTCTTAGCGAGGTCCATATTCTGCAATGTGATTCCCTGAGGGCTGAGGATTAGCTGACCTGGGCAGCCTGACCCTGCCGGCAAGCCCTCCCCAGGTGTGCCTGCGTTGAGGTCAATATAAACAGCACTCCAGGCAGCAATAGTCCCTGCAGCTGTGCCTGACTCCATATCCTCTGCCCCGTCAGCAGTCTCGGGGCTGTGCTGGTGGGAGGGTGTGAGGGTCCACGGCTTTGTGGGTGGCCCGGTGTGAGTGGGGCTCTGCTGGACTTTCGGCAGGAGTTGCCAGGCTGCCACCTGTAAAGAAGAGGATGTGTCACCCATAACTTCCACTGGAATATCTCTGCGGGCTGAGGTGAGGAAGGAAAAAAAGGAGTGGGGGCCGGGACAGGAGGGGTATCTCAGGCAGGGCAATAGAAAGCTTCCAGAAGAGCGCCCGTGGCCAGTACCATCCTGGCTGACCTGCAGGCACCAAGTTGGCCTGCGTGCTGTCGCTGGTGTGGCTCCACGGCCCTTCCTCTAGGCTTTCAAGCCCTTGTACATATTCAGGTGTTTCACCTGGGAAGGGTGGGAACAGTTCAGCAGCATCTGGCCTGGGGCTCAGCTCACGTTTACTCACAGAGGCCTCGGCACGGTCTCCCAGCTTTGCAATGAGGATGCTCCTGGCGAGGGCGGGCGGGGCTGCTGGCTGTATGGGAGATGATTCCCCACCTCTGACCAATTTCAGAATTGTTTACCACTGGAGCAAGTGCCTTGGTAGTGTTTTCCTCTGTATAACTGTTAGGTTCAGTTTTTTTTTTTTTCTTTTTTGGTTCAAGTTAGATTTTATTCCTCATTTATGTATTTATAGATATAAGCATGGAAATAATTCATTCTTATAAATACATCAGTGTGAATGGAAGAACATTTTTTCTGTTTTATTTTTACATTTTATTTTTAAAAATTTTGAAATTTAATTTTAGTTATTTTTTATACAGTAGGTTATTATTAGTTATCTATTTTATGCATAGACATGTATACAGGTCAATCCTAATCTCCCAAGTCATCCCACCACCACCACCCCATGGCTTCCCCCACTTTGTGTCCATACGTTTGTTCTCTACCTCTGTGTCTCTATTTCTGCCCTGCAAACCAGTTCATCTCTACCATTTTTCTAGGTTCCACATATAGGCATTAATATACAATATTTGTTTTTCTCTTTCTGGCTTACTTCACTCTGTATGACAGTCTCTAGATCCATCAACTTCTCTACAAATGACCCAGTTTCATTCCTTTTTATGGCTGAGTAATATTCCATTTTATATATGTACCACATCTTTATCCATTCGTCTGTCTGTGGGCATTTATGTTGCTTCCATAACCTGGCTATTGTAAATAGTGCTGCAATGAACATTGTGGTGAATGTGTCTCTGTGATTTATGGTTTTCTCTGGGTATATGCCCAGAAGTGGGATTGCTGGATCCTATGGTAATTCTCTTTTTAGTTTTTTAAAGGAACCTCCATACTGTTCTCCATAGTGACTGTATCAATTTACATTCACACCAATAGCGGAAGAGGGTTCCTTTTGTCCACACCCTCCCCAGAATTTGTTGTTTGTAGATTATCTGATGATGCCGATTCTAACAGGTGTGAGGTCTTACCTCATTGTAGTTTTGATTTGCATTTCTCTAATAATTAGTGATGTTGAGCAGCTTTTCATGTGCGTCTTGGCCATCTCTGTGTCTTCTTTGAAGAAACGTCTCTTTAGATCTTCTGCCCATTTTTGTATTGGGTTGTTTGTTTTATTAATATTAAGCTGCATGAGCTGTTTATATATATTGGAGATTAAACCTTTGTCCATTGATTCGTTTGTGAACGTTTTCGCCCATTCTGAGGGTTGCCTTTCTCCATTCCCGTTTCTTTTAACAAAGAAAGAAAGAAAGCAAAAGAAGCAGAACACTAATGTGCGTGAAATATGCCTCTTGAAACTGTCGTTTTGAAATATGGACGTCTTTTGAATTTTTTGGTCGCTATATGACCCCAGGATTTGTTTTCAGGGCAGGTGTCATTTACAGGCCTGTAATGATTTGGAATATCCACTGACCATTAGCGCTGGCATTAAACCTGCAGTTGTGTGAAACGGCCACAAGGTGGCAGCAGTTCTCCCTTACCAAATCTGGTTACTAGGGCAGCAGAGCCTCAATGGAAGTCGTGTTCGAGATTGGAATGTAGAACGGAATGTGCCAGGAGAAAGCCCCTCAACTTTGTCTCACTACTTCTTGTTCGTGTTTTTAATTTAATTTTTTTATTTTTTATTACAGCAAGTTTGAGTACAACGTTTAGCTTGTTGTAGGTGTGCAAGAGGTGGTTCTTTTACACATATACATATGTCTGTTCTTCCTGGGATCCTTTTCCCATGTACGTTATGACAGAATGTTGAGTAGTCTTCTCTTGGTACTCCGTAGGTCTTTGGTGATTATATACGTCTACTGTGTTTGTATCTGTCTGTTAACCCCAATATCGTAATGAATTCAATCCTCACACCTTTCCTTTGGTGAACCATAAGTTTGTTTAATGAATCTGTGATTGCCTTTCTCCGTGGAAATATCTGCCCTGGTATCAATTTATAGGTAACACCTATAAGTGATATGATATGATATGTGTCTTTCACTTTCTGACTTACTCCAAGTCACGTGATTACCTCGAGACTCATCTACGGTGCTGCAAATGGCATTGTGTCCTTTTTTTCCTTGGTTAATATTCTGTCTTAGCGAGGTCCATATTCTGCAATGTGATTCCCTGAGGGCTGAGGATTAGCTGACCTGGGCAGCCTGACCCTGCCGGCAAGCCCTCCCCAGGTGTGCCTGCGTTGAGGTCAATATAAACAGCACTCCAGGCAGCAATAGTCCCTGCAGCTGTGCCTGACTCCATATCCTCTGCCCCGTCAGCAGTCTCGGGGCTGTGCTGGTGGGAGGGTGTGAGGGTCCACGGCTTTGTGGGTGGCCCGGTGTGAGTGGGGCTCTGCTGGACTTTCGGCAGGAGTTGCCAGGCTGCCACCTGTAAAGAAGAGGATGTGTCACCCATAACTTCCACTGGAATATCTCTGCGGGCTGAGGTGAGGAAGGAAAAAAAGGAGTGGGGGCCGGGACAGGAGGGGTATCTCAGGCAGGGCAATAGAAAGCTTCCAGAAGAGCGCCTGTGGCCAGTACCATCATGGCTGACCTGCAGGCACCAAGTTGGCCTGCGTGCTGTCGCTGGTGTGGCTCCACGGCCCTTCCTCTAGGCTTTCAAGCCCTTGTACATATTCAGGTGTTTCACCTGGGAAGGGTGGGAACAGTTCAGCAGCATCTGGCCTGGGGCTCAGCTCACGTTTACTCACAGAGGCCTCGGCACGGTCTCCCAGCTTTGCAATGAGGATGATCCTGGCGAGGGCGGGCGTGGCTGCTGGCTGTATGGGAGATGATTCCCCACCTCTGACCAATTTCAGAATTGTTTACCACTGGAGCAAGTGCCTTGGTAGTGTTTTCCTCTGTATAACTGTTAGGTTCAGTTTTTTTTTTTTTCTTTTTTGGTTCAAGTTAGATTTTATTCCTCATTTATGTATTTATAGATATAAGCATGGAAATAATTCATTCGTATAAATACATCAGTGTGAATGGAAGAACATTTTTTCTGTTTTATTTTTACATTTTATTTTTTAAAATTTTGAAATTTAATTTTAGTTATTTTTTATACAGTAGGTTATTATTAGTTATCTATTTTATGCATAGACATGTATACAGGTCAATCCCAATCTCCCAACTCATCCCACCATCACCACCCCATGGCTTCCCCCACTTTGTGTCCATACGTTTGTTCTCTACCTCTGTGTCTCTATTTCTGCCCTGCAAACCAGTTCATCTCTACCATTTTTCTAGGTTCCACATATAGGCATTAATATACCATATTTGTTTTTCTCTTTCTGGCTTACTTCACTCTGTATGACAGTCTCTAGATCCATCAACTTCTCTACAAATGACCCAGTTTCATTCCTTTTTATGGCTGAGTAATATTCCATTTTATATATGTACCACATCTTTATCCATTCGTCTGTCTGTGGGCATTTATGTTGCTTCCATAACCTGGCTATTGTAAATAGTGCTGCAATGAACATTGTGGTGAATGTGTCTCTGTGATTTATGGTTTTCTCTGGGTATATGCCCAGAAGTGGGATTGCTGGATCCTATGGTAATTCTCTTTTTAGTTTTTTAAAGGAACCTCCATACTGTTCTCCATAGTGACTGTATCAATTTACATTCCCACCAATAGCGGAAGAGGGTTCCTTTTGTCCACACCCTCCCCAGAATTTGTTGTTTGTAGATTATCTGATGATGCCGATTCTAACAGGTGTGAGGTCTTACCTCATTGTAGTTTTGATTTGCATTTCTCTAATAATTAGTGATGTTGAGCAGCTTTTCATGTGCGTCTTGGCCATCTCTGTGTCTTCTGTGAAGAAACGTCTCTTTAGATCTTCTGCCCATTTTTGTATTGGGTTGTTTGTTTTATTAATATTAAGCTGCATGAGCTGTTTATATATATTGGAGATTAAACCTTTGTCCATTGATTCGTTTGTGAACGTTTTCACCCATTCTGAGGGTTGCCTTTTTCCATTCCCGTTTTTTTTAACAAAGAAAGAAAGAAAGCAAAAGAAGCAGAACACTAATGTGCGTGAAATATGCCTCTTGAAACTGTCGTTTTGAAATATGGACGTCTTTTGAATTTTTTGGTCGATATATGACCCCAGGATTTGTTTTCAGGGCAGGTGTCATTTACAGGCCTGTAATGATTTGGAATATCCACTGACCATTAGCGCTGGGATTAAAGCTGCTGTTGTGTGAAACGGCCACAAGGTGGCAGCAGTTCTCCCTTACCAAATCTGGTTACTAGGGCAGCAGAGCCTCAATGGAAGTCGTGTTCGAGATTGGAATGTAGAACGGAATGTGCCAGGAGAAAGCCCCTCAAGTTTGTCTCACTACTTCTTGTTCGTGTTTTTAATTTAATTTTTTATTTTTTATTACAGCAAGTTTGAGTACAACGTTTAGCTTGTTGTAGGTGTGCAAGAGGTGGTTCTTTTACACATATACATATGTCTGTTCTTCCTGGGATCCTTTTCCCATGTACGTTATGACAGAATGTTGAGTAGTCTTCTCTTGGTACTCCGTAGGTCTTTGGTGATTATATACGTCTACTGTGTTTGTATCTGTCTGTTAACCCCAATATCGTAATGAATTCAATCCTCACACCTTTCTTTGGTGAACCATAAGTTTGTTTAATGAATCTGTGATTGCCCTTCTCCGTGGAAATATCTGCCCTGGTATCAATTTATAGGTAACACCTATAAGTGATATGATATGATATGTGTCTTTCACTTTCTGACTTACTCCAAGTAACGTGATTACCTCGAGACTCATCTACGGTGCTGCAAATGGCATTGTGTCCTATTTTTCCTTGGCGAATATTCTGTCTTAGCGAGGTCCATATTCTGCAATGTGATTCCCTGAGGGCTGAGGATTAGCTGACCTGGGCAGCCTGACCCTGCCGGCAAGCCCTCCCCAGGTGTGCCTGCGTTGAGGTCAATATAAACAGCACTCCAGGCAGCAATAGTCCCTGCAGCTGTGCCTGACTCCATATCCTCTGCCCCGTCAGCAGTCTCGGGGCTGTGCTGGTGGGAGGGTGTGAGGGTCCACGGCTTTGTGGGTGGCCCGGTGTGAGTGGGGCTCTGCTGGACTTTCGGCAGGAGTTGCCAGGCTGCCACCTGTAAAGAAGAGGATGTGTCACCCATAACTTCCACTGGAATATCTCTGCGGGCTGAGGTGAGGAAGGAAAAAAAGGAGTGGGGGCCGGGACAGGAGGGGTATCTCAGGCAGGGCAATAGAAAGCTTCCAGAAGAGCGCCCGTGGCCAGTACCATCCTGGCTGACCTGCAGGCACCAAGTTGGCCTGCGTGCTGTCGCTGGTGTGGCTCCACGGCCCTTCCTCTAGGCTTTCAAGCCCTTGTACATATTCAGGTGTTTCACCTGGGAAGGGTGGGAACAGTTCAGCAGCATCTGGCCTGGGGCTCAGCTCACGTTTACTCACAGAGGCCTCGGCACGGTCTCCCAGCTTTGCAATGAGGATGCTCCTTGCGTGGGCGGGCGGGGCTGCTGGCTGTATGGGAGATGATTCCCCACCTCTGACCAATTTCAGAATTGTTTACCACTGGAGCAAGTGCCTTGGTAGTGTTTTCCTCTGTATAACTGTTAGGTTCAGTTTTTTTTTTCTTTTTTGGTTCAAGTTAGATTTTATTCCTCATTTATGTATTTATAGATATAAGCATGGAAATAATTCATTCGTATAAATACATCAGTGTGAATGGAAGAACTTTTTTTCTGTTTTATTTTTACATTTTATTTTTTAAAATTTTGAAATTTAATTTTAGTTATTTTTTTATACAGTAGGTTATTATTAGTTATCTATTTTATGCATAGACATGTATACAGGTCAATCCCAATCTCCCAACTCATCCCACCACCACCACCCCATGGCTTCCCCCACTTTGTGTCCATACGTTTGTTCTCTACCTCTGTGTCTCTATTTCTGCCCTGCAAACCAGTTCATCTCTACCATTTTTCTAGGTTCCACATATAGGCATTAATATACAATATTTGTTTTTCTCTTTCTGGCTTACTTCACTCTGTATGACAGTCTCTAGATCCATCAACTTCTCTACAAATGACCCAGTTTCATTCCTTTTTATGGCTGAGTAATATTCCATTTTATATATGTACCACATCTTTATCCATTCGTCTGTCTGTGGGCATTTATGTTGCTTCCATAACCTGGCTATTGTAAATAGTGCTGCAATGAACATTGTGGTGAATGTGTCTCTGTGATTTATGGTTTTCTCTGGGTATATGCCCAGAAGTGGGATTGCTGGATCCTATGGTAATTCTCTTTTTAGTTTTTTAAAGGAACCTCCATACTGTTCTCCATAGTGACTGTATCAATTTACATTCCCACCAATAGCGGAAGAGGGTTCCTTTTGTCCACACCCTCCCCAGAATTTGTTGTTTGTAGATTATCTGATGATGCCGATTCTAACAGGTGTGAGGTCTTACCTCATTGTAGTTTTGATTTGCATTTCTCTAATAATTAGTGATGTTGAGCAGCTTTTCATGTGCGTCTTGGCCATCTCTGTGTCTTCTGTGAAGAAACGTCTCTTTAGATCTTCTGCCCATTTTTGTATTGGGTTGTTTGTTTTATTAATATTAAGCTGCATGAGCTGTTTATATATATTGGAGATTAAACCTTTGTCCATTGATTCGTTTGTGAACGTTTTCGCCCATTCTGAGGGTTGCCTTTCTCCATTCCCGTTTCTTTTAACAAAGAAAGAAAGAAAGCAAAAGAAGCAGAACACTAATGTGCGTGAAATATGCCTCTTGAAACTGTCGTTTTGAAATATGGACGTCTTTTGAATTTTTTGGTCGCTATATGACCCCAGGATTTGTTTTCAGGGCAGGTGTCATTTACAGGCCTGTAATGATTTGGAATATCCACTGACCATTAGCGCTGGCATTAAACCTGCAGTTGTGTGAAACGGCCACAAGGTGGCAGCAGTTCTCCCTTACCAAATCTGGTTACTAGGGCAGCAGAGCCTCAATGGAAGTCGTGTTCGAGATTGGAATGTAGAACGGAATGTGCCAGGAGAAAGCCCCTCAAGTTTGTCTCACTACTTCTTGTTCGTGTTTTTAATTTAATTTTTTTATTTTTTATTACAGCAAGTTTGAGTACAACGTTTAGCTTGTTGTAGGTGTGCAAGAGGTGGTTCTTTTACACATATACATATGTCTGTTCTTCCTGGGATCCTTTTCCCATGTACGTTATGACAGAATGTTGAGTAGTCTTCTCTTGGTACTCCGTAGGTCTTTGGTGATTATATACGTCTACTGTGTTTGTATCTGTCTGTTAACCCCAATATCGTAATGAATTCAATCCTCACACCTTTCCTTTGGTGAACCATAAGTTTGTTTAATGAATCTGTGATTGCCTTTCTCCGTGGAAATATCTGCCCTGGTATCAATTTATAGGTAACACCTATAAGTGATATGATATGATATGTGTCTTTCACTTTCTGACTTACTCCAAGTCACGTGATTACCTCGAGACTCATCTACGGTGCTGCAAATGGCATTGTGTCCTTTTTTTCCTTGGTTAATATTCTGTCTTAGCGAGGTCCATATTCTGCAATGTGATTCCCTGAGGGCTGAGGATTAGCTGACCTGGGCAGCCTGACCCTGCCGGCAAGCCCTCCCCAGGTGTGCCTGCGTTGAGGTCAATATAAACAGCACTCCAGGCAGCAATAGTCCCTGCAGCTGTGCCTGACTCCATATCCTCTGCCCCGTCAGCAGTCTCGGGGCTGTGCTGGTGGGAGGGTGTGAGGGTCCACGGCTTTGTGGGTGGCCCGGTGTGAGTGGGGCTCTGCTGGACTTTCGGCAGGAGTTGCCAGGCTGCCACCTGTAAAGAAGAGGATGTGTCACCCATAACTTCCACTGGAATATCTCTGCGGGCTGAGGTGAGGAAGGAAAAAAAGGAGTGGGGGCCGGGACAGGAGGGGTATCTCAGGCAGGGCAATAGAAAGCTTCCAGAAGAGCGCCTGTGGCCAGTACCATCATGGCTGACCTGCAGGCACCAAGTTGGCCTGCGTGCTGTCGCTGGTGTGGCTCCACGGCCCTTCCTCTAGGCTTTCAAGCCCTTGTACATATTCAGGTGTTTCACCTGGGAAGGGTGGGAACAGTTCAGCAGCATCTGGCCTGGGGCTCAGCTCACGTTTACTCACAGAGGCCTCGGCACGGTCTCCCAGCTTTGCAATGAGGATGATCCTGGCGAGGGCGGGCGTGGCTGCTGGCTGTATGGGAGATGATTCCCCACCTCTGACCAATTTCAGAATTGTTTACCACTGGAGCAAGTGCCTTGGTAGTGTTTTCCTCTGTATAACTGTTAGGTTCAGTTTTTTTTTTTTTCTTTTTTGGTTCAAGTTAGATTTTATTCCTCATTTATGTATTTATAGATATAAGCATGGAAATAATTCATTCGTATAAATACATCAGTGTGAATGGAAGAACATTTTTTCTGTTTTATTTTTACATTTTATTTTTTAAAATTTTGAAATTTAATTTTAGTTATTTTTTATACAGTAGGTTATTATTAGTTATCTATTTTATGCATAGACATGTATACAGGTCAATCCCAATCTCCCAACTCATCCCACCATCACCACCCCATGGCTTCCCCCACTTTGTGTCCATACGTTTGTTCTCTACCTCTGTGTCTCTATTTCTGCCCTGCAAACCAGTTCATCTCTACCATTTTTCTAGGTTCCACATATAGGCATTAATATACCATATTTGTTTTTCTCTTTCTGGCTTACTTCACTCTGTATGACAGTCTCTAGATCCATCAACTTCTCTACAAATGACCCAGTTTCATTCCTTTTTATGGCTGAGTAATATTCCATTTTATATATGTACCACATCTTTATCCATTCGTCTGTCTGTGGGCATTTATGTTGCTTCCATAACCTGGCTATTGTAAATAGTGCTGCAATGAACATTGTGGTGAATGTGTCTCTGTGATTTATGGTTTTCTCTGGGTATATGCCCAGAAGTGGGATTGCTGGATCCTATGGTAATTCTCTTTTTAGTTTTTTAAAGGAACCTCCATACTGTTCTCCATAGTGACTGTATCAATTTACATTCACACCAATAGCGGAAGAGGGTTCCTTTTGTCCACACCCTCCCCAGAATTTGTTGTTTGTAGATTATCTGATGATGCCGATTCTAACAGGTGTGAGGTCTTACCTCATTGTAGTTTTGATTTGCATTTCTCTAATAATTAGTGATGTTGAGCAGCTTTTCATGTGCGTCTTGGCCATCTCTGTGTCTTCTTTGAAGAAACGTCTCTTTAGATCTTCTGCCCATTTTTGTATTGGGTTGTTTGTTTTATTAATATTAAGCTGCATGAGCTGTTTATATATATTGGAGATTAAACCTTTGTCCATTGATTCGTTTGTGAACGTTTTCGCCCATTCTGAGGGTTGCCTTTCTCCATTCCCGTTTCTTTTAACAAAGAAAGAAAGAAAGCAAAAGAAGCAGAACACTAATGTGCGTGAAATATGCCTCTTGAAACTGTCGTTTTGAAATATGGACGTCTTTTGAATTTTTTGGTCGCTATATGACCCCAGGATTTGTTTTCAGGGCAGGTGTCATTTACAGGCCTGTAATGATTTGGAATATCCACTGACCATTAGCGCTGGCATTAAACCTGCAGTTGTGTGAAACGGCCACAAGGTGGCAGCAGTTCTCCCTTACCAAATCTGGTTACTAGGGCAGCAGAGCCTCAATGGAAGTCGTGTTCGAGATTGGAATGTAGAACGGAATGTGCCAGGAGAAAGCCCCTCAACTTTGTCTCACTACTTCTTGTTCGTGTTTTTAATTTAATTTTTTTATTTTTTATTACAGCAAGTTTGAGTACAACGTTTAGCTTGTTGTAGGTGTGCAAGAGGTGGTTCTTTTACACATATACATATGTCTGTTCTTCCTGGGATCCTTTTCCCATGTACGTTATGACAGAATGTTGAGTAGTCTTCTCTTGGTACTCCGTAGGTCTTTGGTGATTATATACGTCTACTGTGTTTGTATCTGTCTGTTAACCCCAATATCGTAATGAATTCAATCCTCACACCTTTCCTTTGGTGAACCATAAGTTTGTTTAATGAATCTGTGATTGCCTTTCTCCGTGGAAATATCTGCCCTGGTATCAATTTATAGGTAACACCTATAAGTGATATGATATGATATGTGTCTTTCACTTTCTGACTTACTCCAAGTCACGTGATTACCTCGAGACTCATCTACGGTGCTGCAAATGGCATTGTGTCCTTTTTTTCCTTGGTTAATATTCTGTCTTAGCGAGGTCCATATTCTGCAATGTGATTCCCTGAGGGCTGAGGATTAGCTGACCTGGGCAGCCTGACCCTGCCGGCAAGCCCTCCCCAGGTGTGCCTGCGTTGAGGTCAATATAAACAGCACTCCAGGCAGCAATAGTCCCTGCAGCTGTGCCTGACTCCATATCCTCTGCCCCGTCAGCAGTCTCGGGGCTGTGCTGGTGGGAGGGTGTGAGGGTCCACGGCTTTGTGGGTGGCCCGGTGTGAGTGGGGCTCTGCTGGACTTTCGGCAGGAGTTGCCAGGCTGCCACCTGTAAAGAAGAGGATGTGTCACCCATAACTTCCACTGGAATATCTCTGCGGGCTGAGGTGAGGAAGGAAAAAAAGGAGTGGGGGCCGGGACAGGAGGGGTATCTCAGGCAGGGCAATAGAAAGCTTCCAGAAGAGCGCCTGTGGCCAGTACCATCATGGCTGACCTGCAGGCACCAAGTTGGCCTGCGTGCTGTCGCTGGTGTGGCTCCACGGCCCTTCCTCTAGGCTTTCAAGCCCTTGTACATATTCAGGTGTTTCACCTGGGAAGGGTGGGAACAGTTCAGCAGCATCTGGCCTGGGGCTCAGCTCACGTTTACTCACAGAGGCCTCGGCACGGTCTCCCAGCTTTGCAATGAGGATGATCCTGGCGAGGGCGGGCGTGGCTGCTGGCTGTATGGGAGATGATTCCCCACCTCTGACCAATTTCAGAATTGTTTACCACTGGAGCAAGTGCCTTGGTAGTGTTTTCCTCTGTATAACTGTTAGGTTCAGTTTTTTTTTTTTTCTTTTTTGGTTCAAGTTAGATTTTATTCCTCATTTATGTATTTATAGATATAAGCATGGAAATAATTCATTCGTATAAATACATCAGTGTGAATGGAAGAACATTTTTTCTGTTTTATTTTTACATTTTATTTTTTAAAATTTTGAAATTTAATTTTAGTTATTTTTTATACAGTAGGTTATTATTAGTTATCTATTTTATGCATAGACATGTATACAGGTCAATCCCAATCTCCCAACTCATCCCACCATCACCACCCCATGGCTTCCCCCACTTTGTGTCCATACGTTTGTTCTCTACCTCTGTGTCTCTATTTCTGCCCTGCAAACCAGTTCATCTCTACCATTTTTCTAGGTTCCACATATAGGCATTAATATACCATATTTGTTTTTCTCTTTCTGGCTTACTTCACTCTGTATGACAGTCTCTAGATCCATCAACTTCTCTACAAATGACCCAGTTTCATTCCTTTTTATGGCTGAGTAATATTCCATTTTATATATGTACCACATCTTTATCCATTCGTCTGTCTGTGGGCATTTATGTTGCTTCCATAACCTGGCTATTGTAAATAGTGCTGCAATGAACATTGTGGTGAATGTGTCTCTGTGATTTATGGTTTTCTCTGGGTATATGCCCAGAAGTGGGATTGCTGGATCCTATGGTAATTCTCTTTTTAGTTTTTTAAAGGAACCTCCATACTGTTCTCCATAGTGACTGTATCAATTTACATTCCCACCAATAGCGGAAGAGGGTTCCTTTTGTCCACACCCTCCCCAGAATTTGTTGTTTGTAGATTATCTGATGATGCCGATTCTAACAGGTGTGAGGTCTTACCTCATTGTAGTTTTGATTTGCATTTCTCTAATAATTAGTGATGTTGAGCAGCTTTTCATGTGCGTCTTGGCCATCTCTGTGTCTTCTGTGAAGAAACGTCTCTTTAGATCTTCTGCCCATTTTTGTATTGGGTTGTTTGTTTTATTAATATTAAGCTGCATGAGCTGTTTATATATATTGGAGATTAAACCTTTGTCCATTGATTCGTTTGTGAACGTTTTCACCCATTCTGAGGGTTGCCTTTTTCCATTCCCGTTTTTTTTAACAAAGAAAGAAAGAAAGCAAAAGAAGCAGAACACTAATGTGCGTGAAATATGCCTCTTGAAACTGTCGTTTTGAAATATGGACGTCTTTTGAATTTTTTGGTCGATATATGACCCCAGGATTTGTTTTCAGGGCAGGTGTCATTTACAGGCCTGTAATGATTTGGAATATCCACTGACCATTAGCGCTGGGATTAAAGCTGCTGTTGTGTGAAACGGCCACAAGGTGGCAGCAGTTCTCCCTTACCAAATCTGGTTACTAGGGCAGCAGAGCCTCAATGGAAGTCGTGTTCGAGATTGGAATGTAGAACGGAATGTGCCAGGAGAAAGCCCCTCAAGTTTGTCTCACTACTTCTTGTTCGTGTTTTTAATTTAATTTTTTATTTTTTATTACAGCAAGTTTGAGTACAACGTTTAGCTTGTTGTAGGTGTGCAAGAGGTGGTTCTTTTACACATATACATATGTCTGTTCTTCCTGGGATCCTTTTCCCATGTACGTTATGACAGAATGTTGAGTAGTCTTCTCTTGGTACTCCGTAGGTCTTTGGTGATTATATACGTCTACTGTGTTTGTATCTGTCTGTTAACCCCAATATCGTAATGAATTCAATCCTCACACCTTTCTTTGGTGAACCATAAGTTTGTTTAATGAATCTGTGATTGCCCTTCTCCGTGGAAATATCTGCCCTGGTATCAATTTATAGGTAACACCTATAAGTGATATGATATGATATGTGTCTTTCACTTTCTGACTTACTCCAAGTAACGTGATTACCTCGAGACTCATCTACGGTGCTGCAAATGGCATTGTGTCCTATTTTTCCTTGGCGAATATTCTGTCTTAGCGAGGTCCATATTCTGCAATGTGATTCCCTGAGGGCTGAGGATTAGCTGACCTGGGCAGCCTGACCCTGCCGGCAAGCCCTCCCCAGGTGTGCCTGCGTTGAGGTCAATATAAACAGCACTCCAGGCAGCAATAGTCCCTGCAGCTGTGCCTGACTCCATATCCTCTGCCCCGTCAGCAGTCTCGGGGCTGTGCTGGTGGGAGGGTGTGAGGGTCCACGGCTTTGTGGGTGGCCCGGTGTGAGTGGGGCTCTGCTGGACTTTCGGCAGGAGTTGCCAGGCTGCCACCTGTAAAGAAGAGGATGTGTCACCCATAACTTCCACTGGAATATCTCTGCGGGCTGAGGTGAGGAAGGAAAAAAAGGAGTGGGGGCCGGGACAGGAGGGGTATCTCAGGCAGGGCAATAGAAAGCTTCCAGAAGAGCGCCCGTGGCCAGTACCATCCTGGCTGACCTGCAGGCACCAAGTTGGCCTGCGTGCTGTCGCTGGTGTGGCTCCACGGCCCTTCCTCTAGGCTTTCAAGCCCTTGTACATATTCAGGTGTTTCACCTGGGAAGGGTGGGAACAGTTCAGCAGCATCTGGCCTGGGGCTCAGCTCACGTTTACTCACAGAGGCCTCGGCACGGTCTCCCAGCTTTGCAATGAGGATGCTCCTTGCGTGGGCGGGCGGGGCTGCTGGCTGTATGGGAGATGATTCCCCACCTCTGACCAATTTCAGAATTGTTTACCACTGGAGCAAGTGCCTTGGTAGTGTTTTCCTCTGTATAACTGTTAGGTTCAGTTTTTTTTTTCTTTTTTGGTTCAAGTTAGATTTTATTCCTCATTTATGTATTTATAGATATAAGCATGGAAATAATTCATTCGTATAAATACATCAGTGTGAATGGAAGAACTTTTTTTCTGTTTTATTTTTACATTTTATTTTTTAAAATTTTGAAATTTAATTTTAGTTATTTTTTTATACAGTAGGTTATTATTAGTTATCTATTTTATGCATAGACATGTATACAGGTCAATCCCAATCTCCCAACTCATCCCACCACCACCACCCCATGGCTTCCCCCACTTTGTGTCCATACGTTTGTTCTCTACCTCTGTGTCTCTATTTCTGCCCTGCAAACCAGTTCATCTCTACCATTTTTCTAGGTTCCACATATAGGCATTAATATACAATATTTGTTTTTCTCTTTCTGGCTTACTTCACTCTGTATGACAGTCTCTAGATCCATCAACTTCTCTACAAATGACCCAGTTTCATTCCTTTTTATGGCTGAGTAATATTCCATTTTATATATGTACCACATCTTTATCCATTCGTCTGTCTGTGGGCATTTATGTTGCTTCCATAACCTGGCTATTGTAAATAGTGCTGCAATGAACATTGTGGTGAATGTGTCTCTGTGATTTATGGTTTTCTCTGGGTATATGCCCAGAAGTGGGATTGCTGGATCCTATGGTAATTCTCTTTTTAGTTTTTTAAAGGAACCTCCATACTGTTCTCCATAGTGACTGTATCAATTTACATTCCCACCAATAGCGGAAGAGGGTTCCTTTTGTCCACACCCTCCCCAGAATTTGTTGTTTGTAGATTATCTGATGATGCCGATTCTAACAGGTGTGAGGTCTTACCTCATTGTAGTTTTGATTTGCATTTCTCTAATAATTAGTGATGTTGAGCAGCTTTTCATGTGCGTCTTGGCCATCTCTGTGTCTTCTGTGAAGAAACGTCTCTTTAGATCTTCTGCCCATTTTTGTATTGGGTTGTTTGTTTTATTAATATTAAGCTGCATGAGCTGTTTATATATATTGGAGATTAAACCTTTGTCCATTGATTCGTTTGTGAACGTTTTCGCCCATTCTGAGGGTTGCCTTTCTCCATTCCCGTTTCTTTTAACAAAGAAAGAAAGAAAGCAAAAGAAGCAGAACACTAATGTGCGTGAAATATGCCTCTTGAAACTGTCGTTTTGAAATATGGACGTCTTTTGAATTTTTTGGTCGCTATATGACCCCAGGATTTGTTTTCAGGGCAGGTGTCATTTACAGGCCTGTAATGATTTGGAATATCCACTGACCATTAGCGCTGGCATTAAACCTGCAGTTGTGTGAAACGGCCACAAGGTGGCAGCAGTTCTCCCTTACCAAATCTGGTTACTAGGGCAGCAGAGCCTCAATGGAAGTCGTGTTCGAGATTGGAATGTAGAACGGAATGTGCCAGGAGAAAGCCCCTCAAGTTTGTCTCACTACTTCTTGTTCGTGTTTTTAATTTAATTTTTTTATTTTTTATTACAGCAAGTTTGAGTACAACGTTTAGCTTGTTGTAGGTGTGCAAGAGGTGGTTCTTTTACACATATACATATGTCTGTTCTTCCTGGGATCCTTTTCCCATGTACGTTATGACAGAATGTTGAGTAGTCTTCTCTTGGTACTCCGTAGGTCTTTGGTGATTATATACGTCTACTGTGTTTGTATCTGTCTGTTAACCCCAATATCGTAATGAATTCAATCCTCACACCTTTCCTTTGGTGAACCATAAGTTTGTTTAATGAATCTGTGATTGCCTTTCTCCGTGGAAATATCTGCCCTGGTATCAATTTATAGGTAACACCTATAAGTGATATGATATGATATGTGTCTTTCACTTTCTGACTTACTCCAAGTCACGTGATTACCTCGAGACTCATCTACGGTGCTGCAAATGGCATTGTGTCCTTTTTTTCCTTGGTTAATATTCTGTCTTAGCGAGGTCCATATTCTGCAATGTGATTCCCTGAGGGCTGAGGATTAGCTGACCTGGGCAGCCTGACCCTGCCGGCAAGCCCTCCCCAGGTGTGCCTGCGTTGAGGTCAATATAAACAGCACTCCAGGCAGCAATAGTCCCTGCAGCTGTGCCTGACTCCATATCCTCTGCCCCGTCAGCAGTCTCGGGGCTGTGCTGGTGGGAGGGTGTGAGGGTCCACGGCTTTGTGGGTGGCCCGGTGTGAGTGGGGCTCTGCTGGACTTTCGGCAGGAGTTGCCAGGCTGCCACCTGTAAAGAAGAGGATGTGTCACCCATAACTTCCACTGGAATATCTCTGCGGGCTGAGGTGAGGAAGGAAAAAAAGGAGTGGGGGCCGGGACAGGAGGGGTATCTCAGGCAGGGCAATAGAAAGCTTCCAGAAGAGCGCCTGTGGCCAGTACCATCATGGCTGACCTGCAGGCACCAAGTTGGCCTGCGTGCTGTCGCTGGTGTGGCTCCACGGCCCTTCCTCTAGGCTTTCAAGCCCTTGTACATATTCAGGTGTTTCACCTGGGAAGGGTGGGAACAGTTCAGCAGCATCTGGCCTGGGGCTCAGCTCACGTTTACTCACAGAGGCCTCGGCACGGTCTCCCAGCTTTGCAATGAGGATGATCCTGGCGAGGGCGGGCGTGGCTGCTGGCTGTATGGGAGATGATTCCCCACCTCTGACCAATTTCAGAATTGTTTACCACTGGAGCAAGTGCCTTGGTAGTGTTTTCGTCTGTATAACTGTTAGGTTCAGTTTTTTTTTTTTTCTTTTTTGGTTCAAGTTAGATTTTATTCCTCATTTATGTATTTATAGATATAAGCATGGAAATAATTCATTCGTATAAATACATCAGTGTGAATGGAAGAACATTTTTTCTGTTTTATTTTTACATTTTATTTTTTAAAATTTTGAAATTTAATTTTAGTTATTTTTTATACAGTAGGTTATTATTAGTTATCTATTTTATGCATAGACATGTATACAGGTCAATCCCAATCTCCCAACTCATCCCACCATCACCACCCCATGGCTTCCCCCACTTTGTGTCCATACGTTTGTTCTCTACCTCTGTGTCTCTATTTCTGCCCTGCAAACCAGTTCATCTCTACCATTTTTCTAGGTTCCACATATAGGCATTAATATACCATATTTGTTTTTCTCTTTCTGGCTTACTTCACTCTGTATGACAGTCTCTAGATCCATCAACTTCTCTACAAATGACCCAGTTTCATTCCTTTTTATGGCTGAGTAATATTCCATTTTATATATGTACCACATCTTTATCCATTCGTCTGTCTGTGGGCATTTATGTTGCTTCCATAACCTGGCTATTGTAAATAGTGCTGCAATGAACATTGTGGTGAATGTGTCTCTGTGATTTATGGTTTTCTCTGGGTATATGCCCAGAAGTGGGATTGCTGGATCCTATGGTAATTCTCTTTTTAGTTTTTTAAAGGAACCTCCATACTGTTCTCCATAGTGACTGTATCAATTTACATTCCCACCAATAGCGGAAGAGGGTTCCTTTTGTCCACACCCTCCCCAGAATTTGTTGTTTGTAGATTATCTGATGATGCCGATTCTAACAGGTGTGAGGTCTTACCTCATTGTAGTTTTGATTTGCATTTCTCTAATAATTAGTGATGTTGAGCAGCTTTTCATGTGCGTCTTGGCCATCTCTGTGTCTTCTGTGAAGAAACGTCTCTTTAGATCTTCTGCCCATTTTTGTATTGGGTTGTTTGTTTTATTAATATTAAGCTGCATGAGCTGTTTATATATATTGGAGATTAAACCTTTGTCCATTGATTCGTTTGTGAACGTTTTCACCCATTCTGAGGGTTGCCTTTTTCCATTCCCGTTTTTTTTAACAAAGAAAGAAAGAAAGCAAAAGAAGCAGAACACTAATGTGCGTGAAATATGCCTCTTGAAACTGTCGTTTTGAAATATGGACGTCTTTTGAATTTTTTGGTCGATATATGACCCCAGGATTTGTTTTCAGGGCAGGTGTCATTTACAGGCCTGTAATGATTTGGAATATCCACTGACCATTAGCGCTGGCATTAAAGCTGCTGTTGTGTGAAACGGCCACAAGGTGGCAGCAGTTCTCCCTTACCAAATCTGGTTACTAGGGCAGCAGAGCCTCAATGGAAGTCGTGTTCGAGATTGGAATGTAGAACGGAATGTGCCAGGAGAAAGCCCCTCAAGTTTGTCTCACTACTTCTTGTTCGTGTTTTTAATTTAATTTTTTATTTTTTATTACAGCAAGTTTGAGTACAACGTTTAGCTTGTTGTAGGTGTGCAAGAGGTGGTTCTTTTACACATATACATATGTCTGTTCTTCCTGGGATCCTTTTCCCATGTACGTTATGACAGAATGTTGAGTAGTCTTCTCTTGGTACTCCGTAGGTCTTTGGTGATTATATACGTCTACTGTGTTTGTATCTGTCTGTTAACCCCAATATCGTAATGAATTCAATCCTCACACCTTTCTTTGGTGAACCATAAGTTTGTTTAATGAATCTGTGATTGCCCTTCTCCGTGGAAATATCTGCCCTGGTATCAATTTATAGGTAACACCTATAAGTGATATGATATGATATGTGTCTTTCACTTTCTGACTTACTCCAAGTAACGTGATTACCTCGAGACTCATCTACGGTGCTGCAAATGGCATTGTGTCCTATTTTTCCTTGGCGAATATTCTGTCTTAGCGAGGTCCATATTCTGCAATGTGATTCCCTGAGGGCTGAGGATTAGCTGACCTGGGCAGCCTGACCCTGCCGGCAAGCCCTCCCCAGGTGTGCCTGCGTTGAGGTCAATATAAACAGCACTCCAGGCAGCAATAGTCCCTGCAGCTGTGCCTGACTCCATATCCTCTGCCCCGTCAGCAGTCTCGGGGCTGTGCTGGTGGGAGGGTGTGAGGGTCCACGGCTTTGTGGGTGGCCCGGTGTGAGTGGGGCTCTGCTGGACTTTCGGCAGGAGTTGCCAGGCTGCCACCTGTAAAGAAGAGGATGTGTCACCCATAACTTCCACTGGAATATCTCTGCGGGCTGAGGTGAGGAAGGAAAAAAAGGAGTGGGGGCCGGGACAGGAGGGGTATCTCAGGCAGGGCAATAGAAAGCTTCCAGAAGAGCGCCCGTGGCCAGTACCATCCTGGCTGACCTGCAGGCACCAAGTTGGCCTGCGTGCTGTCGCTGGTGTGGCTCCACGGCCCTTCCTCTAGGCTTTCAAGCCCTTGTACATATTCAGGTGTTTCACCTGGGAAGGGTGGGAACAGTTCAGCAGCATCTGGCCTGGGGCTCAGCTCACGTTTACTCACAGAGGCCTCGGCACGGTCTCCCAGCTTTGCAATGAGGATGCTCCTTGCGTGGGCGGGCGGGGCTGCTGGCTGTATGGGAGATGATTCCCCACCTCTGACCAATTTCAGAATTGTTTACCACTGGAGCAAGTGCCTTGGTAGTGTTTTCCTCTGTATAACTGTTAGGTTCAGTTTTTTTTTTCTTTTTTGGTTCAAGTTAGATTTTATTCCTCATTTATGTATTTATAGATATAAGCATGGAAATAATTCATTCGTATAAATACATCAGTGTGAATGGAAGAACTTTTTTTCTGTTTTATTTTTACATTTTATTTTTTAAAATTTTGAAATTTAATTTTAGTTATTTTTTTATACAGTAGGTTATTATTAGTTATCTATTTTATGCATAGACATGTATACAGGTCAATCCCAATCTCCCAACTCATCCCACCACCACCACCCCATGGCTTCCCCCACTTTGTGTCCATACGTTTGTTCTCTACCTCTGTGTCTCTATTTCTGCCCTGCAAACCAGTTCATCTCTACCATTTTTCTAGGTTCCACATATAGGCATTAATATACAATATTTGTTTTTCTCTTTCTGGCTTACTTCACTCTGTATGACAGTCTCTAGATCCATCAACTTCTCTACAAATGACCCAGTTTCATTCCTTTTTATGGCTGAGTAATATTCCATTTTATATATGTACCACATCTTTATCCATTCGTCTGTCTGTGGGCATTTATGTTGCTTCCATAACCTGGCTATTGTAAATAGTGCTGCAATGAACATTGTGGTGAATGTGTCTCTGTGATTTATGGTTTTCTCTGGGTATATGCCCAGAAGTGGGATTGCTGGATCCTATGGTAATTCTCTTTTTAGTTTTTTAAAGGAACCTCCATACTGTTCTCCATAGTGACTGTATCAATTTACATTCCCACCAATAGCGGAAGAGGGTTCCTTTTGTCCACACCCTCCCCAGAATTTGTTGTTTGTAGATTATCTGATGATGCCGATTCTAACAGGTGTGAGGTCTTACCTCATTGTAGTTTTGATTTGCATTTCTCTAATAATTAGTGATGTTGAGCAGCTTTTCATGTGCGTCTTGGCCATCTCTGTGTCTTCTGTGAAGAAACGTCTCTTTAGATCTTCTGCCCATTTTTGTATTGGGTTGTTTGTTTTATTAATATTAAGCTGCATGAGCTGTTTATATATATTGGAGATTAAACCTTTGTCCATTGATTCGTTTGTGAACGTTTTCGCCCACTCTGAGGGTTGCCTTTTTCCATTCCCGTTTTTTTTAACAAAGAAAGAAAGAAAGCAAAAGAAGCAGAACACTAATGTGCGTGAAATATGCCTCTTGAAACTGTCGTTTTGAAATATGGACGTCTTTTGAATTTTTTGGTCGATATATGACCCCAGGATTTGTTTTCAGGGCAGGTGTCATTTACAGGCCTGTAATGATTTGGAATATCCACTGACCATTAGCGCTGGCATTAAACCTGCAGTTGTGTGAAACGGCCACAAGGTGGCAGCAGTTCTCCCTTACCAAATCTGGTTACTAGGGCAGCAGAGCCTCAATGGAAGTCGTGTTCGAGATTGGAATGTAGAACGGAATGTGCCAGGAGAAAGCCCCTCAAGTTTGTCTCACTACTTCTTGTTCGTGTTTTTAATTTAATTTTTTATTTTTTATTACAGCAAGTTTGAGTACAACGTTTAGCTTGTTGTAGGTGTGCAAGAGGTGGTTCTTTTACACATATACATATGTCTGTTCTTCCTGGGATCCTTTTCCCATGTACGTTATGACAGAATGTTGAGTAGTCTTCTCTTGGTACTCCGTAGGTCTTTGGTGATTATATACGTCTACTGTGTTTGTATCTGTCTGCTAACCCCAATATCGTAATGAATTCAATCCTCACACCTTTCCTTTGGTGAACCATAAGTTTGTTTAATGAATCTGTGATTGCCCTTCTCCGTGGAAATATCTGCCCTGGTATCAATTTATAGGTAACACCTATAAGTGATATGATATGATATGTGTCTTTCACTTTCTGACTTACTCCAAGTCACGTGATTACCTCGAGACTCATCTACGGTGCTGCAAATGGCATTGTGTCCTTTTTTTCCTTGGCGAATATTCTGTCTTAGCGAGGTCCATTTTCTGCAATGTGATTCCCTGAGGGCTGAGGATTAGCTGACCTGGGCAGCCTGACCCTGCCGGCAAGCCCTCCCCAGGTGTGCCTGCGTTGAGGTCAATATAAACAGCACTCCAGGCAGCAATAGTCCCTGCAGCTGTGCTTGACTCCATATCCTCTGCCCCGTCAGCAGTCTCGGGGCTGTGCTGGTGGGAGGGTGTGAGGGTCCACGGCTTTGTGGGTGGCCCGGTGTGAGTGGGGCTCTGCTGGACTTTCGGCAGGAGTTGCCAGGCTGCCACCTGTAAAGAAGAGGATGTGTCACCTATAACTTCCACTGGAATATCTCTGCGGGCTGAGGTGAGGAAGGAAAAAAAGGAGTGGGGGCCGGGACAGGAGGGGTATCTCAGGCAGGGCAATAGAAAGCTTCCAGAAGAGCGCCCATGGCCAGTACCATCCTGGCTGACCTGCAGGCACCAAGTTGGCCTGCGTGCTGTCGCTGGTGTGGCTCCACGGCCCTTCCTCTAGGCTTTCAAGCCCTTGTACATATTCAGGTGATTCACCTGGGAAGGGTGGGAACAGTTCAGCAGCATCTGGCCTGGGGCTCAGCTCACGTTTACTCACAGAGGCCTCGGCACGGTCTCCCAGCTTTGCAATGAGGATGCTCCTTGCGTGGGCGGGCGGGGCTGCTGGCTGTATGGGAGATGATTCCCCACCTCTGACCAATTTCAGAATTGTTTACCACTGGAGCAAGTGCCTTGGTAGTGTTTTCCTCTGTATAACTGTTAGGTTCAGTTTTTTTTTTCTTTTTTGGTTCAAGTTAGATTTTATTCCTCATTTATGTATTTATAGATATAAGCATGGAAATAATTCATTCGTATAAATACATCAGTGTGAATGGAAGAACTTTTTTTCTGTTTTATTTTTACATTTAATTTTTTAAAATTTTGAAATTTAATTTTAGTTATTTTTTTATACAGTAGGTTATTATTAGTTATCTATTTTATGCATAGACATGTATACAGGTCAATCCCAATATCCCAACTCATCCCACCACCACCACCCCATGGCTTCCCCCACTTTGTGTCCATACGTTTGTTCTCTACCTCTGTGTCTCTATTTCTGCCCTGCAAACCAGTTCATCTCTACCATTTTTCTAGGTTCCACATATAGGCATTAATATACAATATTTGTTTTTCTCTTTCTGGCTTACTTCACTCTGTATGACAGTCTCTAGATCCATCAACTTCTCTACAAATGACCCAGTTTCATTCCTTTTTATGGCTGAGTAATATTCCATTTTATATATGTACCACATCTTTATCCATTCGTCTGTCTGTGGGCATTTATGTTGCTTCCATAACCTGGCTATTGTAAATAGTGCTGCAATGAACATTGTGGTGAATGTGTCTCTGTGATTTATGGTTTTCTCTGGGTATATGCCCAGAAGTGGGATTGCTGGATCCTATGGTAATTCTCTTTTTAGTTTTTTAAAGGAACCTCCATACTGTTCTCCATAGTGACTGTATCAATTTACATTCCCACCAATAGCCGAAGAGGGTTCCTTTTGTCCACACCCTCCCCAGAATTTGTTGTTTGTAGATTATCTGATGATGCCGATTCTAACAGGTGTGAGGTCTTACCTCATTGTAGTTTTGATTTGCATTTCTCTAATAATTAGTGATGTTGAGCAGCTTTTCATGTGCGTCTTGGCCATCTCTGTGTCTTCTTTGAAGAAACGTCTCTTTAGATCTTCTGCCCATTTTTGTATTGGGTTGTTTGTTTTATTAATATTAAGCTGCATGAGCTGTTTATATATATTGGAGATTAAACCTTTGTCCATTGATTCGTTTGTGAACGTTTTCGCCCATTCTGAGGGTTGCCTTTTTCCATTCCCGTTTTTTTTAACAAAGAAAGAAAGAAAGCAAAAGAAGCAGAACACTAATGTGCGTGAAATATGCCTCTTGAAACTGTCGTTTTGAAATATGGACGTCTTTTGAATTTTTTGGTCGATATATGACCCCAGGATTTGTTTTCAGGGCAGGTGTCATTTACAGGCCTGTAATGATTTGGAATATCCACTGACCATTAGCGCTGGCATTAATCCTGCAGTTGTGTGAAACGGCCACAAGGTGGCAGCAGTTCTCCCTTACCAAATCTGGTTACTAGGGCAGCAGAGCCTCAATGGAAGTCGTGTTCGAGATTGGAATGTAGAACGGAATGTGCCAGGAGAAAGCCGCTCAAGTTTGTCTCACTACTTCTTGTTCGTGTTTTTAATTTAATTTTTTATTTTTTATTACAGCAAGTTTGAGTACAACGTTTAGCTTGTTGTAGGTGTGCAAGAGGTGGTTCTTTTACACATATACATATGTCTGTTCTTCCTGGGATCCTTTTCCCATGTACGTTATGACAGAATGTTGAGTAGTTTTCTCTTGGTACTCCGTAGGTCTTTGGTGATTATATACGTCTACTGTGTTTGTATCTGTCTGCTAACCCCAATATCGTAATGAATTCAATCCTCACACCTTTCCTTTGGTGAACCATAAGTGTGTTTAATGAATCTGTGATTGCCCTTCTCCGTGGAAATATCTGCCCTGGTATCAATTTATAGGTAACACCTATAAGTGATATGATATGATATGTGTCTTTCACTTTCTGACTTACTCCAAGTCACGTGATTACCTCGAGACTCATCTACGGTGCTGCAAATGGCATTGTGTCCTTTTTCTCCTTGGCGAATATTCTGTCTTAGCGAGGTCCATTTTCTGCAATGTGATTCCCTGAGGGCTGAGGATTAGCTGACCTGGGCAGCCTGACCCTGCCGGCAAGCCCTCCCCAGGTGTGCCTGGGTTGAGGTCAATATAAACAGCACTCCAGGCAGCAATAGCCCCTGCAGCTGTGCCTTACTCCATATTCTCTGCCCCGTCAGCAGTCTCGGGGCTGTGCTGGTGGGAGGGTGTGAGGGGCCACGGCTTTGTGGGTGGCCCGGTGTGAGTGGGGCTCTGCTGGACTTTCGGCAGGAGTTGCCAGGCTGCCACCTGTAAAGAAGAGGATGTGTCACCCATAACTTCCACTGGAATATCTCTCCGGGCTGAGGTGAGGAAGGAAAAAAAGGAGTGGGGGCCGGGACAGGAGGGGTATCTCAGGCAGGGCAATAGAAAGCTTCCAGAAGAGCGCCCGTGGCCAGTACCATCCTGGCTGACCTGCAGGCACCAAGTTGGCCTGCGTGCTGTCGCTGGTGTGGCTCCACGGCCCTTCCTCTAGGCTTTCAAGCCCTTGTACATATTCTGGTGTTTCACCTGGGAAGGGTGGGAACAGTTCAGCAGCATCTGGCCTGGGGCTCAGCTCACGTTTACTCACAGAGGCCTCGGCACGGTCTCCCTGCTTTGCAATGAGGATGCTCCTGGCGAGGGCGGGCGGGGCTGCTGGCTGTATGGGAGATGATTCCCCACCTCTGACCAATTTCAGAATTGTTTACCACTGGAGCAAGTGCCTTGGTAGTGTTTTCCTCTGTATAACTGTTAGGTTCAGTTTTTTTTTTTCTTTTTTGGTTCAAGTTAGATTTTATTCCTCATTTATGTATTTATAGATATAAGCATGGAAATAATTCATTCGTATAAATACATCAGTGTGAATGGAAGAACTTTTTTTCTGTTTTATTTTTACATTTTATTTTTTAAAATTTTGAAATTTAATTTTAGTTATTTTTTTATACAGTAGGTTATTATTAGTTATCTATTTTATGCATAGACATGTATACAGGTCAATCCTAATCTCCCAAGTCATCCCACCACCACCACCCCATGGCTTCCCCCACTTTGTGTCCATACGTTTGTTCTCTACCTCTGTGTCTCTATTTCTGCCCTGCAAACCAGTTCATCTCTACCATTTTTCTAGGTTCCACATATAGGCATTAATATACAATATTTGTTTTTCTCTTTCTGGCTTACTTCACTCTGTATGACAGTCTCTAGATCCATCAACTTCTCTACAAATGACCCAGTTTCATTCCTTTTTATGGCTGAGTAATATTCCATTTTATATATGTACCACATCTTTATCCATTCGTCTGTCTGTGGGCATTTATGTTGCTTCCATAACCTGGCTATTGTAAATAGTGCTGCAATGAACATTGTGGTGAATGTGTCTCTGTGATTTATGGTTTTCTCTGGGTATATGCCCAGAAGTGGGATTGCTGGATCCTATGGTAATTCTCTTTTTAGTTTTTTAAAGGAACCTCCATACTGTTCTCCATAGTGACTGTATCAATTTACATTCCCACCAATAGCCGAAGAGGGTTCCTTTTGTCCACACCCTCCCCAGAATTTGTTGTTTGTAGATTATCTGATGATGCCGATTCTAACAGGTGTGAGGTCTTACCTCATTGTAGTTTTGATTTGCATTTCTCTAATAATTAGTGATGTTGAGCAGCTTTTCATGTGCGTCTTGGCCATCTCTGTGTCTTCTTTGAAGAAACGTCTCTTTAGATCTTCTGCCCATTTTTGTATTGGGTTGTTTGTTTTATTAATATTAAGCTGCATGAGCTGTTTATATATATTGGAGATTAAACCTTTGTCCATTCATTCGTTTGTGAACGTTTTCGCCCATTCTGAGGGTTGCCTTTTTCCATTCCCGTTTTTTTTAACAAAGAAAGAAAGAAAGCAAAAGAAGCAGAACACTAATGTGCGTGAAATATGCCTCTTGAAACTGTCGTTTTGAAATATGGACGTCTTTTGAATTTTTTGGTCGATATATGACCCCAGGATTTGTTTTCAGGGCAGGTGTCATTTACAGGCCTGTAATGATTTGGAATATCCACTGACCATTAGCGCTGGCATTAAACCTGCAGTTGTGTGAAACGGCCACAAGGTGGCAGCAGTTCTCCCTTACCAAATCTGGTTACTAGGGCAGCAGAGCCTCAATGGAAGTCGTGTTCGAGATTGGAATGTAGAACGGAATGTGCCAGGAGAAAGCCGCTCAAGTTTGTCTCACTACTTCTTGTTCGTGTTTTTAATTTAATTTTTTATTTTTTATTACAGCAAGTTTGAGTACAACGTTTAGCTTGTTGTAGGTGTGCAAGAGGTGGTTCTTTTACACATATACATATGTCTGTTCTTCCTGGGATCCTTTTCCCATGTACGTTATGACAGAATGTTGAGTAGTTTTCTCTTGGTACTCCGTAGGTCTTTGGTGATTATATACGTCTACTGTGTTTGTATCTGTCTGCTAACCCCAATATCGTAATGAATTCAATCCTCACACCTTTCCTTTGGTGAACCATAAGTGTGTTTAATGAATCTGTGATTGCCCTTCTCCGTGGAAATATCTGCCCTGGTATCAATTTATAGGTAACACCTATAAGTGATATGATATGATATGTGTCTTTCACTTTCTGACTTACTCCAAGTCACGTGATTACCTCGAGACTCATCTACGGTGCTGCAAATGGCATTGTGTCCTTTTTCTCCTTGGCGAATATTCTGTCTTAGCGAGGTCCATTTTCTGCAATGTGATTCCCTGAGGGCTGAGGATTAGCTGACCTGGGCAGCCTGACCCTGCCGGCAAGCCCTCCCCAGGTGTGCCTGGGTTGAGGTCAATATAAACAGCACTCCAGGCAGCAATAGCCCCTGCAGCTGTGCCTTACTCCATATTCTCTGCCCCGTCAGCAGTCTCGGGGCTGTGCTGGTGGGAGGGTGTGAGGGTCCACGGCTTTGTGGGTGGCCCGGTGTGAGTGGGGCTCTGCTGGACTTTCGGCAGGAGTTGCCAGGCTGCCACCTGTAAAGAAGAGGATGTGTCACCCATAACTTCCACTGGAATATCTCTCCGGGCTGAGGTGAGGAAGGAAAAAAAGGAGTGGGGGCCGGGACAGGAGGGGTATCTCAGGCAGGGCAATAGAAAGCTTCCAGAAGAGCGCCCGTGGCCAGTACCATCCTGGCTGACCTGCAGGCACCAAGTTGGCCTGCGTGCTGTCGCTGGTGTGGCTCCACGGCCCTTCCTCTAGGCTTTCAAGCCCTTGTACATATTCAGGTGTTTCACCTGGGAAGGGTGGGAACAGTTCAGCAGCATCTGGGCTGGGGCTCAGCTCACGTTTACTCACAGAGGCCTCGGCACGGTCTCCCAGCTTTGCAATGAGGATGCTCCTGGCGAGGGCGGGCGGGCTGCTGGCTGTATGGGAGATGATTCCCCACCTCTGACCAATTTCAGAATTGTTTACCACTGGAGCAAGTGCCTTGGTAGTGTTTTCCTCTGTATAACTGTTAGGTTCAGTTTTTTTTTTTTCTTTTTTGGTTCAAGTTAGATTTTATTCCTCATTTATGTATTTATAGATATAAGCATGGAAATAATTCATTCGTATAAATACATCAGTGTGAATGGAAGAACATTTTTTCTGTTTTATTTTTACATTTTATTTTTTAAAATTTTGAAATTTAATTTTAGTTATTTTTTATACAGTTGGTTATTATTAGTTATCTATTTTATGCATAGACATGTATACAGGTCAATCCTAATCTCCCAAGTCATCCCACCACCACCACCCCATGGCTTCCCCCACTTTGTGTCCATACGTTTGTTCTCTACCTCTGTGTCTCTATTTCTGCCCTGCAAACCAGTTCATCTCTACCATTTTTCTAGGTTCCACATATAGGCATTAATATACAATATTTGTTTTTCTCTTTCTGGCTTACTTCACTCTGTATGACAGTCTCTAGATCCATCAACTTCTCTACAAATGACCCAGTTTCATTCCTTTTTATGGCTGAGTAATATTCCATTTTATATATGTACCACATCTTTATCCATTCGTCTATCTGTGGGCATTTATGTTGCTTCCATAACCTGGCTATTGTAAATAGTGCTGCAATGAACATTGTGGTGAATGTGTCTCTGTGATTTATGGTTTTCTCTGGGTATATGCCCAGAAGTGGTATTGCTGGATCCTATGGTAATTCTCTTTTTAGTTTTTTAAAGGAACCTCCATACTGTTCTCCATAGTGACTGTATCAATTTACATTCCCACCAATAGCGGAAGAGGGTTCCTTTTGTCCACACCCTCCCCAGAATTTGTTGTTTGTAGATTATCTGATGATGCCGATTCTAACAGGTGTGAGGTCTTACCTCATTGTAGTTTTGATTTGCATTTCTCTAATAATTAGTGATGTTGAGCAGCTTTTCATGTGCGTCTTGGCCATCTCTGTGTCTTCTTTGAAGAAACGTCTCTTTAGATCTTCTGCCCATTTTTGTATTGGGTTGTTTGTTTTATTAATATTAAGCTGCATGAGCTGTTTATATATATTGGAGATTAAACCTTTGTCCATTGATTCGTTTGTGAACGTTTTCGCCCATTCTGAGGGTTGCCTTTTTCCATTCCCGTTTTTTTTAACAAAGAAAGAAAGAAAGCAAAAGAAGCAGAACACTAATGTGCGTGAAATATGCCTCTTGAAACTGTCGTTTTGAAATATGGACGTCTTTTGAATTTTTTGGTCGATATATGACCCCAGGATTTGTTTTCAGGGCAGGTGTCATTTACAGGCCTGTAATGATTTGGAATATCCACTGACCATTAGCGCTGGCATTAAACCTGCAGTTGTGTGAAACGGCCACAAGGTGGCAGCAGTTCTCCCTTACCAAATCTGGTTACTAGGGCAGCAGAGCCTCAATGGAAGTCGTGTTCGAGATTGGAATGTAGAACGGAATGTGCCATGAGAAAGCCGCTCAAGTTTGTCTCACTACTTCTTGTTCGTGTTTTTAATTTAATTTTTTATTTTTTATTACAGCAAGTTTGAGTACAACGTTTAGCTTGTTGTAGGTGTGCAAGAGGTGGTTCTTTTACACATATACATATGTCTGTTCTTCCTGGGATCCTTTTCCCATGTACGTTATGACAGAATGTTGAGTAGTCTTCTCTTGGTACTCCGTAGGTCTTTGGTGATTATATACGTCTACTGTGTTTGTATCTGTCTGCTAACCCCAATATCGTAATGAATTCAATCCTCACACCTTTCCTTTGGTGAACCATAAGTTTGTTTAATGAATCTGTGATTGCCCTTCTCCGTGGAAATATCTGCCCTGGTATCAATTTATAGGTAACACCTATAAGTGATATGATATGATATGTGTCTTTCACTTTCTGACTTACTCCAAGTCACGTGATTACCTCGAGACTCATCTACGGTGCTGCAAATGGCATTGTGTCCTTTTTCTCCTTGGCGAATATTCTGTCTTAGCGAGGTCCATTTTCTGCAATGTGATTCCCTGAGGGCTGAGGATTAGCTGACCTGGGCAGCCTGACCCTGCCGGCAAGCCCTCCCCAGGTGTGCCTGGGTTGAGGTCAATATAAACAGCACTCCAGGCAGCAATAGCCCCTGCAGCTGTGCCTTACTCCATATTCTCTGCCCCGTCAGCAGTCTCGGGGCTGTGCTGGTGGGAGGGTGTGAGGGTCCACGGCTTTGTGGGTGGCCCGGTGTGAGTGGGGCTCTGCTGGACTTTCGGCAGGAGTTGCCAGGCTGCCACCTGTAAAGAAGAGGATGTGTCACCCATAACTTCCACTGGAATATCTCTCCGGGCTGAGGTGAGGAAGGAAAAAAAGGAGTGGGGGCCGGGACAGGAGGGGTATCTCAGGCAGGGCAATAGAAAGCTTCCAGAAGAGCGCCCGTGGCCAGTACCATCCTGGCTGACCTGCAGGCACCAAGTTGGCCTGCGTGCTGTCGCTGGTGTGGCTCCACGGCCCTTCCTCTAGGCTTTCAAGCCCTTGTACATATTCAGGTGTTTCACCTGGGAAGGGTGGGTACAGTTCAGCAGCATCTGGCCTGGGGCTCAGCTCACGTTTACTCACAGAGGCCTCGGCACGGTCTCCCAGCTTTGCAATGAGGATGCTCCTGGCGAGGGCGGGCGGGGCTGCTGGCTGTATGGGAGATGATTCCCCACCTCTGACCAATTTCAGAATTGTTTACCACTGGAGCAAGTGCCTTGGTAGTGTTTTCCTCTGTATAACTGTTAGGTTCAGTTTTTTTTTTTTTCTTTTTTGGTTCAAGTTAGATTTTATTCCTCATTTATGTATTTATAGATATAAGCATGGAAATAATTCATTCGTATAAATACATCAGTGTGAATGGAAGAACTTTTTTTCTGTTTTATTTTTACATTTTATTTTTTAAAATTTTGAAATTTAATTTTAGTTATTTTTTTATACAGTAGGTTATTATTAGTTATCTATTTTATGCATAGACATGTATACAGGTCAATCCCAATCTCCCAACTCATCCCACCACCACCACCCCATGGCTTCCCCCACTTTGTGTCCATACGTTTGTTCTCTACCTCTGTGTCTCTATTTCTGCCCTGCAAACCAGTTCATCTCTACCATTTTTCTAGGTTCCACATATAGGCATTAATATACCATATTTGTTTTTCTCTTTCTGGCTTACTTCACTCTGTATGACAGTCTCTAGATCCATCAACTTCTCTACAAATGACCCAGTTTCATTCCTTTTTATGGCTGAGTAATATTCCATTTTATATATGTACCACATCTTTATCCATTCGTCTGTCTGTGGGCATTTATGTTGCTTCCATAACCTGGCTATTGTAAATAGTGCTGCAATGACCATTGTGGTGAATGTGTCTCTGTGATTTATGGTTTTCTCTGGGTATATGCCCAGAAGTGGGATTGCTGGATCCTATGGTAATTCTCTTTTTAGTTTTTTAAAGGAACCTCCATACTGTTCTCCATAGTGACTGTATCAATTTACATTCCCACCAATAGCGGAAGAGGGTTCCTTTTGTCCACACCCTCCCCAGAATTTGTTGTTTGTAGATTATCTGATGATGCCGATTCTAACAGGTGTGAGGTCTTACCTCATTGTAGTTTTGATTTGCATTTCTCTAATAATTAGTGATGTTGAGCAGCTTTTCATGTGCGTCTTGGCCATCTCTGTGTCTTCTTTGAAGAAACGTCTCTTTAGATCTTCTGCCCATTTTTGTATTGGGTTGTTTGTTTTATTAATATTAAGCTGCATGAGCTGTTTATATATATTGGAGATTAAACCTTTGTCCATTGATTCGTTTGTGAACGTTTTCGCCCATTCTGAGGGTTGCCTTTTACCATTCCCGTTTTTTTTAACAAAGAAAGAAAGAAAGCAAAAGAAGCAGAACACTAATGTGCGTGAAATATGCCTCTTGAAACTGTCGTTTTGAAATATGGACGTCTTTTGAATTTTTTGGTCGCTATATGACCCCAGGATTTGTTTTCAGGGCAGGTGTCATTTACAGGCCTGTAATGATTTGGAATATCCACTGACCATTAGCGCTGGCATTAAACCTGCAGTTGTGTGAAACGGCCACAAGGTGGCAGCAGTTCTCCCTTACCAAATCTGGTTACTAGGGCAGCAGAGCCTCAATGGAAGTCGTGTTCGAGATTGGAATGTAGAACGGAATGTGCCAGGAGAAAGCCGCTCAAGTTTGTCTCACTACTTCTTGTTCGTGTTTTTAATTTAATTTTTTATTTTTTATTACAGCAAGTTTGAGTACAACGTTTAGCTTGTTGTAGGTGTGCAAGAGGTGGTTCTTTTACACATATACATATGTCTGTTCTTCCTGGGATCCTTTTCCCATGTACGTTATGACAGAATGTTGAGTAGTCTTCTCTTGGTACTCCGTAGGTCTTTGGTGATTATATACGTCTACTGTGTTTGTATCTGTCTGCTAACCCCAATATCGTAATGAATTCAATCCTCACACCTTTCTTTGGTGAACCATAAGTTTGTTTAATGAATCTGTGATTGCCCTTCTCCGTGGAAATATCTGCCCTGGTATCAATTTATAGGTAACACCTATAAGTGATATGATATGATATGTGTCTTTCACTTTCTGACTTACTCCAAGTCACGTGATTACCTCGAGACTCATCTACGGTGCTGCAAATGGCATTGTGTCCTTTTTCTCCTTGGCGAATATTCTGTCTTAGCGAGGTCCATTTTCTGCAATGTGATTCCCTGAGGGCTGAGGATTAGCTGACCTGGGCAGCCTGACCCTGCCGGCAAGCCCTACCCAGGTGTGCCTGCGTTGAGGTCAATATAAACAGCACTCCAGGCAGCAATAGCCCCTGCAGCTGTGCCTTACTCCATATTCTCTGCCCCGTCAGCAGTCTCGGGGCTGTGCTGGTGGGAGGGTGTGAGGGTCCACGGCTTTGTGGGTGGCCCGGTGTGAGTGGGGCTCTGCTGGACTTTCGGCAGGAGTTGCCAGGCTGCCACCTGTAAAGAAGAGGATGTGTCACCCATAACTTCCACAGGAATATCTCTGCGGGCTGAGGTGAGGAAGGAAAAAAAGGAGTGGGGGCCGGGACAGGAGGGGTATCTCAGGCAGGGCAATAGAAAGCTTCCAGAAGAGCGCCCGTGGCCAGTACCATCCTGGCTGACCTGCAGGCACCAAGTTGGCCTGCGTGCTGTCGCTGGTGTGGCTCCACGGCCCTTCCTCTAGGCTTTCAAGCCCTTGTACATATTCAGGTGTTTCACCTGGGAAGGGTGGGAACAGTTCAGCAGCATCTGGCCTGGGGCTCAGCTCACGTTTACTCACAGAGGCCTCGGCACGGTCTCCCAGCTTTGCAATCAGGATGCTCCTGGCGAGGGCGGGCGGGGCTGCTGGCTGTATGGGAGATGATTCCCCACCTCTGACCAATTTCAGAATTGTTTACCACTGGAGCAAGTGCCTTGGTAGTGTTTTCCTCTGTATAACTGTTAGGTTCAGTTTTTTTTTTTTCTTTTTGGTTCAAGTTAGATTTTATTCCTCATTTATGTATTTATAGATATAAGCATGGAAATAATTCATTCGTATAAATACATCAGTGTGAATGGAAGAACTTTTTTTCTGTTTTATTTTTACATTTTATTTTTTAAAATTTTGAAATTTAATTTTAGTTATTTTTTTATACAGTAGGTTATTATTAGTTATCTATTTTATGCATAGACATGTATACAGGTCAATCCCAATCTCCCAACTCATCCCACCACCACCACCCCATGGCTTCCCCCACTTTGTGTCCATACGTTTGTTCTCTACCTCTGTGTCTCTATTTCTGCCCTGCAAACCAGTTCATCTCTACCATTTTTCTAGGTTCCACATATAGGCATTAATATACCATATTAGTTTTTCTCTTTCTGGCTTACTTCACTCTGTATGACAGTCTCTAGATCCATCAACTTCTCTACAAATGACCCAGTTTCATTCCTTTTTATGGCTGAGTAATATTCCATTTTATATATGTACCACATCTTTATCCATTCGTCTGTCTGTGGGCATTTATGTTGCTTCCATAACCTGGCTATTGTAAATAGTGCTGCAATGAACATTGTGGTGAATGTGTCTCTGTGATTTATGGTTTTCTCTGGGTATATGCCCAGAAGTGGGATTGCTGGATCCTATGGTAATTCTCTTTTTAGTTTTTTAAAGGAACCTCCATACTGTTCTCCATAGTGACTGTATCAATTTACATTCCCACCAATAGCGGAAGAGGGTTCCTTTTGTCCACACCCTCCCCAGAATTTGTTGTTTGTAGATTATCTGATGATGCCGATTCTAACAGGTGTGAGGTCTTACCTCATTGTAGTTTTGATTTGCATTTCTCTAATAATTAGTGATGTTGAGCAGCTTTTCATGTGCGTCTTGGCCATCTCTGTGTCTTCTTTGAAGAAACGTCTCTTTAGATCTTCTGCCCATTTTTGTATTGGGTTGTTTGTTTTATTAATATTAAGCTGCATGCGCTGTTTATATATATTGGAGATTAAACCTTTGTCCATTGATTCGTTTGTGAACGTTTTCGCCCATTCTGAGGGTTGCCTTTTTCCATTCCCGTATTTTTTTTTTTTTTTTTTTTTTTTTTTTGCATTACGCGGGCCTCTCACTGTTGTGGTCTCTCCCGTTGCGGAGCATGGGCTCCGGACGCGCAGGCTCAGCGGCCATGGCTCACGGGCCCAGCCACTCCACAGCATGCGAGATCCTCCTGGGCCGGGGCACGAACCCGTGTCCCCTGCATCAGCAGGCGGACTCGTAACCACTGTGCCACCAGGGAAGCCCTTTATTCCCGTTTTTTTAACAAAGAAAGAAAGAAAGCAAAAGAAGCAGAACACTAATGTGCGTGAAATATGCCTCTTGAAACTGTCGTTTTGAAATATGGACGTCTTTTGAATTTTTTGGTCGATATAGGACCCCAGGATTTGTTTTCAGGGCAGGTGTCATTTACAGGCCTGTAATGATTTGGAATATCCACTGACCATTAGCGCTGGCATTAAACCTGCAGTTGTGTGAAACGGCCACAAGGTGGCAGCAGTTCTCCCTTACCAAATCTGGTTACTAGGGCAGCAGAGCCTCAATGGAAGTCGTGTTCGAGATTGGAATGTAGAACGGAATGTGCCAGGAGAAAGCCCCTCAACTTTGTCTCACTACTTCTTGTTCGTGTTTTTAATTTAATTTTTTATTTTTTATTACAGCAAGTTTGAGTACAACGTTTAGCTTGTTGTAGGTGTGCAAGAGGTGGTTCTTTTACACATATACATATGTCTGTTCTTCCTGGGATCCTTTTCCCATGTACGTTATGACAGAATGTTGAGTAGTCTTCTCTTGGTACTCCGTAGGTCTTTGGTGATTATATACGTCTACTGTGTTTGTATCTGTCTGTTAACCCCAATATCGTAATGAATTCAATCCTCACACCTTTCCTTTGGTGAACCATAAGTTTGTTTAATGAATCTGTGATTGCCCTTCTCCGTGGAAATATCTGCCCTGGTATCAATTTATAGGTAACACCTATAAGTGATATGATATGATATGTGTCTTTCACTTTCTGACTTACTCCAAGTCACGTGATTACCTCGAGACTCATCTACGGTGCTGCAAATGGCATTGTGTCCTTTTTCTCCTTGGCGAATATTCTGTCTTAGCGAGGTCCATTTTCTGCAATGTGATTCCCTGAGGGCTGAGGATTAGCTGACCTGGGCAGCCTGACCCTGCCGGCAAGCCCTCCCCAGGTGTGCCTGTGTTGAGGTCAATATAAACAGCACTCCAGGCAGCAATAGCCCCTGCAGCTGTGCCTTACTCCATATTCTCTGCCCCGTCAGCAGTCTCGGGGCTGTGCTGGTGGGAGGGTGTGAGGGTCCACGGCTTTGTGGGTGGCCCGGTGTGAGTGGGGCTCTGCTGGACTTTCGGCAGGAGTTGCCAGGCTGCCACCTGTAAAGAAGAGGATGTGTCACCCATAACTTCCACTGGAATATCTCTCCGGGCTGAGGTGAGGAAGGAAAAAAAGGAGTGGGGGCCGGGACAGGAGGGGTATCTCAGGCAGGGCAATAGAAAGCTTCCAGAAGAGCGCCCGTGGCCAGTACCATCCTGGCTGACCTGCAGGCACCAAGTTGGCCTGCGTGCTGTCGCTGGTGTGGCTCCACGGCCCTTCCTCTAGGCTTTCAAGCCCTTGTACATATTCAGGTGTTTCACCTGGGAAGGGTGGGAACAGTTCAGCAGCATCTGGCCTGGGGCTCAGCTCACGTTTACTCACAGAGGCCTCGGCACGGTCTCCCAGCTTTGCAATGAGGATGCTATTTGCGTGGGCGGGCGGGACTGCTGGCTGTATGGGAGATGATTCCCCACCTCTGACCAATTTCAGAATTGTTTACCACTGGAGCAAGTGCCTTGGTAGTGTTTTCCTCTGTATAATTCTTAGGTTCAGTTTTTTTTTTCTTTTTTGGTTCAAGTTAGATTTTATTCCTCATTTATGTATTTATAGATATAAGCATGGAAATAATTCATTCGTATAAATACATCAGTGTGAATGGAAGAACTTTTTTTCTGTTTTATTTTTACATTTTATTTTTTAAAATTTTGAAATTTAATTTTAGTTATTTTTTTATACAGTAGGTTATTATTAGTTATCTATTTTATGCATAGACATGTATACAGGTCAATCCTAATCTCCCAAGTCATCCCACCACCACCACCCCATGGCTTCCCCCACTTTGTGTCCATACGTTTGTTCTCTACCTCTGTGTCTCTATTTCTGCCCTGCAAACCAGTTCATCTCTACCATTTTTCTAGGTTCCACATATAGGCATTAATATACAATATTTGTTTTTCTCTTTCTGGCTTACTTCACTCTGTATGACAGTCTCTAGATCCATCAACTTCTCTACAAATGACCCAGTTTCATTCCTTTTTATGGCTGAGTAATATTCCATTTTATATATGTACCACATCTTTATCCATTCGTCTGTCTGTGGGCATTTATGTTGCTTCCATAACCTGGCTATTGTAAATAGTGCTGCAATGAACATTGTGGTGAATGTGTCTCTGTGATTTATGGTTTTCTCTGGGTATATGCCCAGAAGTGGGATTGCTGGATCCTATGGTAATTCTCTTTTTAGTTTTTTAAAGGAACCTCCATACTGTTCTCCATAGTGACTGTATCAATTTACATTCCCACCAATAGCGGAAGAGGGTTCCTTTTGTCCACACCCTCCCCAGAATTTGTTGTTTGTAGATTATCTGATGATGCCGATTCTAACAGGTGTGAGGTCTTACCTCATTGTAGTTTTGATTTGCATTTCTCTAATAATTAGTGATGTTGAGCAGCTTTTCATGTGCGTCTTGGCCATCTCTGTGTCTTCTTTGAAGAAACGTCTCTTTAGATCTTCTGCCCATTTTTGTATTGGGTTGTTTGTTTTATTAATATTAAGCTGCATGCGCTGTTTATATATATTGGAGATTAAACCTTTGTCCATTGATTCGTTTGTGAACGTTTTCGCCCATTCTGAGGGTTGCCTTTTTCCATTCCCGTTTTTTTAACAAAGAAAGAAAGAAAGCAAAAGAAGCAGAACACTAATGTGCGTGAAATATGCCTCTTGAAACTGTCGTTTTGAAATATGGACGTCTTTTGAATTTTTTGGTCGATATAGGACCCCAGGATTTGTTTTCAGGGCAGGTGTCATTTACAGGCCTGTAATGATTTGGAATATCCACTGACCATTAGCGCTGGCATTAAACCTGCAGTTGTGTGAAACGGCCACAAGGTGGCAGCAGTTCTCCCTTACCAAATCTGGTTACTAGGGCAGCAGAGCCTCAATGGAAGTCGTGTTCGAGATTGGAATGTAGAACGGAATGTGCCAGGAGAAAGCCCCTCAAGTTTGTCTCACTACTTCTTGTTCGTGTTTTTAATTTAATTTTTTATTTTTTATTACAGCAAGTTTGAGTACAACGTTTAGCTTGTTGTAGGTGTGCAAGAGGTGGTTCTTTTACACATATACATATGTCTGTTCTTCCTGGGATCCTTTTCCCATGTACGTTATGACAGAATGTTGAGTAGTCTTCTCTTGGTACTCCGTAGGTCTTTGGTGATTATATACGTCTACTGTGTTTGTATCTGTCTGTTAACCCCAATATCGTAATGAATTCAATCCTCACACCTTTCCTTTGGTGAACCATAAGTTTGTTTAATGAATCTGTGATTGCCCTTCTCCGTGGAAATATCTGCCCTGGTATCAATTTATAGGTAACACCTATAAGTGATATGATATGATATGTGTCTTTCACTTTCTGACTTACTCCAAGTCACGTGATTACCTCGAGACTCATCTACGGTGCTGCAAATGGCATTGTGTCCTTTTTCTCCTTGGCGAATATTCTGTCTTAGCGAGGTCCATTTTCTGCAATGTGATTCCCTGAGGGCTGAGGATTAGCTGACCTGGGCAGCCTGACCCTGCCGGCAAGCCCTCCCCAGGTGTGCCTGCGTTGAGGTCAATATAAACAGCACTCCAGGCAGCAATAGTCCCTGCAGCTGTGCCTTACTCCATATTCTCTGCCCCGTCAGCAGTCTCGGGGCTGTGCTGGTGGGAGGGTGTGACGGTCCACGGCTTTGTGGGTGGCCCGGTGTGAGTGGGGCTCTGCTGGACTTTCGGCAGGAGTTGCCAGGCTGCCACCTGTAAAGAAGAGGATGTGTCACCCATAACTTCCACTGGAATATCTCTCCGGGCTGAGGTGAGGAAGGAAAAAAAGGAGTGGGGGCCGGGACAGGAGGGGTATCTCAGGCAGGGCAATAGAAAGCTTCCAGAAGAGCGCCCGTGGCCAGTACCATCCTGGCTGACCTGCAGGCACCAAGTTGGCCTGCGTGCTGTCGCTGGTGTGGCTCCACGGCCCTTCCTCTAGGCTTTCAAGCCCTTGTACATATTCAGGTGTTTCACCTGGGAAGGGTGGGAACAGTTCAGCAGCATCTGGCCTGGGGCTCAGCTCACGTTTACTCACAGAGGCCTCGGCACGGTCTCCCAGCTTTGCAATGAGGATGCTCCTGGCGAGGGCGGACGGGGCTGCTGGCTGTATGGGAGATGATTCCCCACCTCTGACCAATTTCAGAATTGTTTACCACTGGAGCAAGTGCCTTGGTAGTGTTTTCCTCTGTATAACTGTTAGGTTCAGTTTTTTTTTTTTTTCTTTTTTGGTTCAAGTTAGATTTTATTCCTCATTTATGTATTTATAGATATAAGCATGGAAATAATTCATTCCTATAAATACATCAGTGTGAATGGAAGAACTTTTTTTCTGTTTTATTTTTACATTTTATTTTTTAAAATTTTGAAATTTAATTTTAGTTATTTTTTTATACAGTAGGTTATTATTAGTTATCTATTTTATGCATAGACATGTATACAGGTCAATCCTAATCTCCCAAGTCATCCCACCACCACCACCCCATGGCTTCCCCCACTTTGTGTCCATACGTTTGTTCTCTACCTCTGTGTCTCTATTTCTGCCCTGCAAACCAGTTCATCTCTACCATTTTTCTAGGTTCCACATATAGGCATTAATATACAATATTTGTTTTTCTCTTTCTGGCTTACTTCACTCTGTATGACAGTCTCTAGATCCATCAACTTCTCTACAAATGACCCAGTTTCATTCCTTTTTATGGCTGAGTAATATTCCATTTTATATATGTACCACATCTTTATCCATTCGTCTGTCTGTGGGCATTTATGTTGCTTCCATAACCTGGCTATTGTAAATAGTGCTGCAATGAACATTGTGGTGAATGTGTCTCTGTGATTTATGGTTTTCTCAGGGTATATGCCCAGAAGTGGGATTGCTGGATCCTATGGTAATTCTCTTTTTAGTTTTTTAAAGGAACCTCCATACTGTTCTCCATAGTGACTGTATCAATTTACATTCCCACCAATAGCGGAAGAGGGTTCCTTTTGTCCACACCCTCCACAGAATTTGTTGTTTGTAGATTATCTGATGATGCCGATTCTAACAGGTGTGAGGTCTTACCTCATTGTAGTTTTGATTTGCATTTCTCTAATAATTAGTGATGTTGAGCAGCTTTTCATGTGCGTCTTGGCCATCTCTGTGTCTTCTTTGAAGAAACGTCTCTTTAGATCTTCTGCCCATTTTTGTATTGGGTTGTTTGTTTTATTAATATTAAGCTGCATGAGCTGTTTATATATATTGGAGATTAAACCTTTGTCCATTGATTCATTTGTGAACGTTTTCGCCCATTCTGAGGGTTGCCTTTTTCCATTCCCGTTTTTTTTAACAAAGAAAGAAAGAAAGCAAAAGAAGCAGAACACTAATGTGCGTGAAATATGCCTCTTGAAACTGTCGTTTTGAAATATGGACGTCTTTTGAATTTTTTGGTCGATATATGACCCCAGGATTTGTTTTCAGGGCAGGTGTCATTTACAGGCCTGTAATGATTTGGAATATCCACTGACCATTAGCGCTGGCATTAAACCTGCAGTTGTGTGAAACGGCCACAAGGTGGCAGCAGTTCTCCCTTACCAAATCTGGTTACTAGGGCAGCAGAGCCTCAATGGAAGTCGCGTTCTAGTTTGGAATGTAGAACGGAATGTGCCAGGAGAAAGCCCCTCAAATTTGTCTCACTACTTCTTGTTCGTGTTTTTAATTTAATTTTTTATTTTTTTATTTTATTTTATTTTATTTTATTTTATTTTTTTTTATTTTTTTTTGCTGTACGCGGGCCTCTCACTGCTGTGGCCTCTCCCGTTGTGGAGCACAGGCTCCGGACACACAGGCTCCGCGGCCATGGCTCGCGGGCCCAGCCGCTGCGCGGCATGTGGGATCTTCCGGGATAGGGGCACGAACCCGTGTCCCCTGCATCGGCAGGCGGACTCTCAACCACTGCGCCACCAGGGAAGCCCCTAATTTTTTATTTTTTATTACAGCAAGTTTGAGTACAACGTTTAGCTTGTTGTAGGTGTGCAATAGGTGGTTCTTTCACACATATACATATGTCTGTTCTTCCTGGGATCCTTTTCCCATGTACGTTATGACAGAATGTTGAGTAGTCTTCTCTTGGTACTCCGTAGGTCTTTGGTGATTATATACGTCTACTGTGTTTGTATCTGTCTGTTAACCCCAATATCGTAATGAATTCAATCCTGACACCTTTCCTTTGGTGAACCATAAGTTTGTTTAATGAATCTGTGATTGCCCTTCTCCGTGGAAATATCTGCCCTGGTATCAATTTATAGGTAACACCTATAAGTGATATGATATGATATGTGTCTTTCACTTTCTGACTTACTCCAAGTCACGTGATTACCTCGAGACTCATCTACGGTGCTGCAAATGGCATTGTGTCCTTTTTCTCCTTGGCGAATATTCTGTCTTAGCGAGGTCCATTTTCTGCAATGTGATTCCCTGAGGGCTGAGGATTAGCTGACCTGGGCAGCCTCACCCTGCCGGCAAGCCCTCCCCAGGTGTGCCTGGGTTGAGGTCAATATAAACAACACTCCAGGCAGCAATAGCGCCTGCAGCTGTGCCTGACTCCATATTCTCTGCCCCGTCAGCAGTCTCGGGGCTGTGCTGGTGGGAGGGTGTGAGGGTCCACGGCTTTGTGGGTGGCCCGGTGTGAGTGGGGCTCTGCTGGACTTTCGGCAGGAGTTGCCAGGCTGCCACCTGTAAAGAAGAGGATGTGTCACCCATAACTTTCACTGGAATATCTCTCCGGGCTGAGGTGAGGAAGGAAAAAAAGGAGTGGGGGCCGGGACAGGAGGGGTATCTCAGGCAGGGCAATGGAAATCTTCCAGAAGAGCGCCCGTGGCCTGGACCATCCTGGCTGACCTGCAGGCACCAAGTTGGCCTGCGTGCTGTCGCTGGTGTGGCTCCACGGCCCTTCCTCTAGGCTTTCAAGCCCTTGTACATATTCAGGTGTTTCACCTGGGAAGGGTGGGAACAGTTCAGCAGCAGCTGGCCTGGGGCTCAGCTCACGTTTACTCACAGAGGCCTCGGCACGGTCCCCCAGCTTTGCAATAAGGACACTCCTTGCGTGGGCGGGTGGGGCTGCTGGCTGTATGGGAGATGATTCCCCACCTCTGACCAATTTCACAATTGTTTACCACTGGAGCAAGTGCCTTGGTAGTGTTTTCCTCTGTATAACTGTTAGGTTCAGTTTTTTTTTTCTTTTTTGGTTCAAGTTAGATTTTATTCCTCTTTTATGTATTTATGGATATAAGCATGGAAATAATTCATTCTTATAAATACATCAGTGTGAATGGAAGAACTTTTTTTTCTGTTTTATTTTTACATTTTATTTTCAAAAACTTTGAAATTTAATTTTATTTATTTTTTTATACACTAGGTTATTAGTAGTTATTTATTTTATGCATAAACATGTATAAAGGTCAATCCCAATCGCCCAACTCATCCCACCACCACCACCCTATGGCTTCCCCCACTTTGTGTCCATACGTTTTTTCTCTACCTCTGTGTCTCTATTTCTGCCCTGTAAACCAGTTCATCTGTACCATTTTTCTAGGTTCCACATATAGTCATTAATATACAATATTTGTTTTTCTCTTTCTGACTGACTTCACTCTGTATGACAGTCTCTAGATCCATCAACTTCTCTACAAATGACCCAGTTTCATTCCTTTTTATGGCTGAGTAATATTCCATTTTATATATGTACCACATCTTTATCCATTCGTCTGTCTGTGGGCATTTAGGTTGCTTCCATTACCTGGCTATTGTAAATAGTGCTGCAATGAACATTGTGGTGAATGTGTCTCTGTGATTTATGGTTTTCTCTGGGTATATGCCCAGAAGTGGGATTCCTGGATCCTATGGTAATTCTCTTTTGAGTGTTTTAAAGGAACCTCCATACTGTTCTCCATAGTGACTGTATCAATTTACATTCCCACCAATAGCGGAAGAGGGTTCCTTTTGTCCACACCCTCCCCAGAATTTGTTGTTTGTAGATTATCTGATGATGCCGATTCTAACAGGTGTGAGGTCTTACCTCATTGTAGTTTTGATTTGCATTTCTCTAATAATTAGTGATGTTGAGCAGCTTTTCATGTGCGTCTTGGCCATCTCTGTGTCTTCTTTGAAGAAACGTCTCTTTAGATCTTCTGCCCATTTTTGTATTGGGTTGTTTGTTTTATTAATATTAAGCTGCATGAGCTGTTTATATATATTGGAGATTAAACCTTTGTCCATTGATTCGTTTGTGAATGTTTTCGCCCATTCTGAGGGTTGCCTTTTTCCATTCCTGTTTTTTTAACAAAGAAAGAAAGAAAGCAAAAGAAGCAGAACACTAATGTGCGTGAAATATGCCTCTTGAAACTGTCGTTTTGAAATATGGACGTCTTTTGAATTTTTTGGTCGATATATGACCCCAGGATTTGTTTTCAGGGCAGGTGTCATTTACAGGCCTGTAATGATTTGGAATATCCACTGACCATTAGCGCTGGCATTAAAGCTGCTGTTGTGTGAAACGGCCACAAGGTGGCAGCAGTTCTCCCTTACCAAATCTGGTTACTAGGGCAGCAGAGCCTCAATGGAAGTCGCTTTCTAGATTGGAATGTAGAACGGAATGTGCCAGGAGAAAGCCCCTCAAGTTTGTCTCACTACTTCTTGTTCGTGTTTTTAATTTAATTTTTTATTTTTTATTACAGCAAGTTTGAGTACAACGTTTAGCTTGTTGTAGGTGTGCAAGAGGTGGTTCTTTTACACATATACATATGTCTGTTCTTCCTGGGATCCTTTTCCCATGTACGTTATGACAGAATGTTGAGTAGTCTTCTCTTGGTACTCCGTAGGTCTTTGGTGATTATATACGTCTACTGTGTTTGTATCTGTCTGTTAACCCCAATATCGTAATGAATTCAATCCTGACACCTTTCCTTTGGTGAACCATAAGTTTGTTTAATGAATCTGTGATTGCCCTTCTCCGTGGAAATATCTGCCCTGGTATCAATTTATAGGTAACACCTATAAGTGATATGATATGATATGTGTCTTTCACTTTCTGACTTACTCCAAGTCACGTGATTACCTCGAGACTCATCTACGGTGCTGCAAATGGCATTGTGTCCTTTTTCTCCTTGGCGAATATTCTGTCTTAGCGAGGTCCATTTTCTGCAATGTGATTCCCTGAGGGCTGAGGATTAGCTGACATGGGCAGCCTGACCCTGCCGGCAAGCCCTCCACAGGTGTGCCTGGGTTGAGGTCAATATAAACAGCACTCCAGGCAGCAATAGCCCCTGCAGCTGTGCCTGACTCCATATTCTCTGCCACGTCAGCAGTCTCGGGGCTGTGCTGGTGGGAGGGTGTGAGGGTCCACGGCTTTGTGGGTGGCCCGGTGTGAGTGGGGCTCTGCTGGACTTTCGGCAGGAGTTGCCAGGCTGCCACCTGTAAAGAAGAGGATGTGTCACCCATAACTTCCACTGGAATATCTCTCCGGGCTGAGGTGAGGAAGGAAAAAAAGGAGTGGAGGCCGGGACAGGAGGGGTATCTCAGGCAGGGCAATAGAAAGCTTCCAGAAGAGCACCCGTGGCCCGTACCATCCTGGCTGACCTGCAGGCACCAAGTTGGCCTGCGTGCTGTCGCTGGTGTGGCTCCACGGCCCTTCCTCTAGGCTTTCAAGCCCTTGTACATATTCAGGTGTTTCACCTGGGAAGGGTGGGAAGAGTTCAGCAGCATCTGGCCTGGGGCTCAGCTCACGTTTACTCACAGAGGCCTCGGCACGGTCTCCCAGCTTTGCAATGAGGATGCTCCTTGCGTGGGCGGGCAGGGCTGCTGGCTGTATGGGAGATGATTCCCCACCTCTGACCAATTTCAGAATTGTTTACCACTGGAGCAAGTGCCTTGGTAGTGTTTTCTTCTGTATAACTGTTAGGTTCAGTTTTTTTTTTCTTTTTTGGTTCAAGTTAGATTTTATTCCTCATTTATGTATTTATAGATATAAGCATGGAAATAATTCATTCGTATAAATACATCAGTGTGAATGGAAGAACTTTTTTTCTGTTTTATTTTTACATTTTATTTTTTAAAATTTTGAAATTAATTTTAGTTATTTTTTATACAGTAGGTTATTATTAGTTATCTATTTTATGCATAGACATGTATACAGGTCAATCCTAATCTCCCAAGTCATCCCACCACCACCACCCCATGGCTTCCCCCACTTTGTGTCCATACGTTTGTTCTCTACCTCTGTGTCTCTATTTCTGCCCTGCAAACCAGTTCATCTCTACCATTTTTCTAGGTTCCACATATAGGCATTAATATACAATATTTGTTTTTCTCTTTCTGGCTTACTTCACTCTGTATGACAGTCTCTAGATCCATCAACTTCTCTACAAATGACCCAGTTTCATTCCTTTTTATGGCTGAGTAATATTCCATTTTATATATGTACCACATCTTTATCCATTCGTCTGTCTGTGGCCATTTAGGTTGCTTCCATAACCTGGCTATTGTAAATAGTGCTGCAATGAACATTGTGGTGAATGTGTCTCTGTGATTTATGGTTTTCTCTGGGTATATGCCCAGAAGTGGGATTGCTGGATCCTATGGTAATTCTCTTTTGAGTGTTTTAAAGGAACCTCCATACTGTTCTCCATAGTGACTGTATCAATTTACATTCCCACCAATAGCGGAAGAGGGTTCCTTTTGTCCACACCCTCCCCAGAATTTGTTGTTTGTAGATTATCTGATGATGCCGATTCTAACAGGTGTGAGGTCTTACCCCATTGTAGTTTTGATTTGCATTTCTCTAATAATTAGTGATGTTGAGCAGCTTTTCATGTGCGTCTTGGCCATCTCTGTGTCTTCTTTGAAGAAACGTCTCTTTAGATCTTCTGCCCATTTTTGTATTGGGTTGTTTGTTTTATTAATATTAAGCTGCATGAGCTGTTTATATATATTGGAGATTAAACCTTTGTCCATTGATTCGTTTGTGAACGTTTTTGCACATTCTGAGGGTTGCCTTTTTCCATTCCCGTTCTTTTAACAAAGAAAGAAAGAAAGCAAAAGAAGCAGAACACTAATGTGCGTGAAATATGCCTCTTGAAACTGTCGTTTTGAAATATGGACGTCTTTTGAATTTTTTGGTCGATATAGGACCCCAGGATTTGTTTTCAGGGCAGGTGTCATTTACAGGCCTGTAATGATTTGGAATATCCACTGACCATTAGCGCTGGCATTAAACCTGCAGTTGTGTGAAACGGCCACAAGGTGGCAGCAGTTCTCCCTTACCAAATCTGGTTACTAGGGCAGCAGAGCCTCAATGGAAGTCGTGTTCTAGATTGGAATGTAGAACGGAATGTGCCAGGAGAAAGCCCCTCAAGTTTGTCTCACTACTTCTTGTTCGTGTTTTTAATTCATTTTTTTATTTTTTATTACAGCAAGTTTGAGTACAACGTTTAGCATGTTGTAGGTGTGCAAGAGCTGGTTCTTTTACACATATACATATGTCTGTTCTTCCTGGGATCCTTTTCCCATGTACGTTATGACAGAATGTTGAGTAGTCTTCTCTTGGTACTCCATAGGTCTTTGGTGATTATATAAGTCTACTGTGTTTGTATATGTCTGTTAACCCCAATATCGTAATGAATTCAATCCTCACACCTTTCCTTTGGTGAACCATAAGTTTGTTTAATGAATCTGTGATTGCCCTTCTCCGTGGAAATATCTGCCCTGGTATCAATTTATAGGTAACACCTATAAGTGATATGATATGATATGTGTCTTTCACTTTCTGACTTACTCCAAGTCACGTGATTACCTCGAGACTCATCTACGGTGCTGCAAATGGCATTGTGTCCTTTTTCTCCTTGGCGAATATTCTGTCTTAGCGAGGTCCATTTTCTGCAATGTGATTCCCTGAGGGCTGAGGATTAGCTGACCTGGGCAGCCTGACCCTGCCGGCAAGCCCTCCCCAGGTGTGCCTGGTTTGAGGTCAATAAAAACAGCACTCCAGGCAGCAATAGCCCCTGCAGCTGTGCCTTACGCCATATTCTCTGCCCCGTCAGCAGTCTCGGGGCTGTGCTGGTGGGAGGGTGTGAGGGTCCACGGCTTTGTGGGTGGCCCGGTGTGAGTGGGGCTCTGCTGGACTTTCGGCAGGAGTTGCCAGGCTGCCACCTGTAAAGAAGAGGATGTGTCACCCATAACTTCCACTGGAATATCTCTCCGGGCTGAGATGAGGAAGGAAAAAAAGGAGTGGGGGCCGGGACAGGAGGGGTATCTCAGGCAGGGCAATAGAAAGCTTCCAGAAGAGCGCCCGTGGCCAGTACCATCCTGGCTGACCTGCAGGCACCAAGTTGGCCTGCGTGCTGTCGCTGGTGTGGCTCCACGGCCCTTCCTCTAGGCTTTCAAGCCCTTGTACATATTCAGGTGTTTCACCTGGGAAGGGTGGGAACAGTTCAGCAGCATCTGGCCTGGGGCTCAGCTCACGTTTACTCACAGAGGCCTCGGCATGGTCTCCCAGCTTTGCAATGAGGATGCTCCTTTCGTGGGCGGGCGGGGCTGCTGGCTGTATGGGAGATGATTCCCCACCTCTGACCAATTTCAGAATTGTTTACCACTGGAGCAAGTGCCTTGGTAGTGTTTTCCTCTGTATAACTGTTAGGTTCAGTTTTTTTTTTTCTTTTTTGGTTCAAGTTAGATTTTATTCCTCTTTTATGTATTTATGGATATAAGCATGGAAATAATTCATTCGTATAAATACATCAGTGTGAATGGAAGAACTTTTTTTCTGTTTTATTTTTACATTTTATTTTTTAAAATTTTGAAATTTAATTTTAGTTATTTTTTTATACAGTAGGTTATTATTAGTTGTCTATTTTATGCATAGACATGTATACAGGTCAATCCCAATCTCCCAACTCATCCCACCACCACCACCCCATGGCTTCCCCCACTTTGTGTCCATACGTTTGTTCTCTACCTCTGTGTCTCTATTTCTGCCCTGCAAACCAGTTCATCTCTACCATTTTTCTAGGTTCCACATATAGGCATTAATATACAATATTTGTTTTTCTCTTTCTGGCTTACTTCACTCTGTAGGACAGTCTCTAGATCCATCAACTTCTCTACAAATGACCCAGTTTCATTCCTTTTTATGGCTGAGTAATATTCCATTTTATATATGTACCACATCTTTATCCATTCGTCTGTCTGTGGGCATTTATGTTGCTTCCATAACCTGGCTATTGTAAATAGTGCTGCAATGAACATTGTGGTGAATGTGTCTCTGTGATTTATGGTTTTCTCTCGGTATATGCCCAGAAGTGGGATTGCTGGATCCTATGGTAATTCTCTTTTTAGTTTTTTAAAGGAACCTCCATACTGTTCTCCATAGTGACTGTATCAATTTACATTCCCACCAATAGCGGAAGAGGGTTCCTTTTGTCCACACCCTCCCCAGAATTTGTTGTTTGTAGATTATCTGATGATGCCGATTCTAACAGGTGTGACGTCTTACCTCATTGTAGTTTTGATTTGCATTTCTCTAATAATTAGTGATTTTGAGCAGCTTTTCATGTGCGTCTTGGCCATCTCTGTGTCTTCTTTGAAGAAACGTCTCTTTAGATCTTCTGCCCATTTTTGTATTGGGTTGTTTGTTTTATTAATATTAAGCTGCATGAGCTGTTTATATATATTGGAGATTAAACCTTTGTCCATTGATTCGTTTGTGAACGTTTTCGCCCATTCTGAGGGTTGCCTTTTTCCATTCCCGTTTTTTTTAACAAAGAAAGAAAGAAAGCAAAAGAAGCAGAACACTAATGTGCGTGAAATATGCCTCTTGAAACTGTCGTTTTGAAATATGGACGTCTTTAGAATTTTTTGGTCGATATATGACCCCAGGATTTGTTTTCAGGGCAGGTGTCATTTACAGGCCTGTAATGATTTGGAATATCCACTGACCATTAGCGCTGGCATTAAACCTGCAGTTGTGTGAAACGGCCACAAGGTGGCAGCAGTTCTCCCTTACCAAATCTGGTTACTAGGGCAGCAGAGCCTCAATGGAAGTCGTGTTCGAGATTGGAATGTAGAACGGAATGTGCCAGGAGAAAGCCCCTCAAGTTTGTCTCACTACTTCTTGTTCGTGTTTTTAATTTAATTTTTTATTTTTTATTACAGCAAGTTTGAGTACAACGTTTAGCTTGTTGTAGGTGTGCAAGAGGTGGTTCTTTTACACATATACATATGTCTGTTCTTCCTGGGATCCTTTTCCCATGTACGTTATGACAGAATGTTGAGTAGTCTTCTCTTGGTACTCCGTAGGTCTTTGGTGATTATATACGTCTACTGTGTTTGTATCTGTCTGCTAACCCCAATATCGTAATGAATTCAATCCTCACACCTTTCCTTTGGTGAACCATAAGTTTCTTTAAAGAATCTGTGATTGCCCTTCTCCGTGGAAATATCTGCCCTGGTATCAATTTATAGGTAACACCTATAAGTGATATGATATGATATGTGTCTTTCACTTTCTGACTTACTCCAAGTCACGTGATTACCTTGAGACTCATCTACGGTGCTGCAAATGGCATTGTGTCCTTTTTCTCCTTGGCGAATATTCTGTCTTAGCGAGGTCCATATTCTGCAATGTGATTCCCTGAGGGCTGAGGATTAGCTGACCTGGGCAGCCTGACCCTGCCGGCAAGCCCTCCCCAGGTGTGCCTGGGTTGAGGTCAATATAAACAGCACTCCAGGCAGCAATAGTCCCTGAAGCTGTGCCTGACTCCATATCCTCTGCCCCGTCAGCAGTCTCGGGGCTGGGCTGGTGGGAGGGTGTGAGGGTCCACAGCTTTGTGGGTGGCCCGGTGTGAGTGGGGCTCTGCTGGACTTTCGGCAGGAGTTGCCAGGCTGCCACCTGTAAAGAAGAGGATGTGTCACCCATAACTTCCACTGGAATATCTCTGCGGGCTGAGGTGAGGAAGGAAAAAAAGGAGTGGGGGCCGGGACAGGAGGGGTATCTCAGGCAGGGCAATAGAAAGCTTCCAGAAGAGCGCCCGTGGCCAGTACCATCCTGGCTGACCTGCAGGCACCAAGTTGGCCTGCGTGCTGTCGCTGGTGTGGCTCCACGGCCCTTCCTCTAGGCTTTCAAGCCCTTGTACATATTCAGGTGTTTCACCTGGGAAGGGTGGGAACAGTTCAGCAGCATCTGGCCTGGGGCTCAGCTCACGTTTACTCACAGAGGCCTCGGCACGGTCTCCCAGCTTTGCAATGAGGATGCTCCTTGCGTGGGCGGGCGGGGCTGCTGGCTGTATGGGAGATGATTCCCCACCTCTGACCAATTTCAGAATTGTTTACCACTGGAGCAAGTGCCTTGGTAGTGTTTTCCTCTGTATAACTGTTAGGTTCAGTTTTTTTTTTCTTTTTTGGTTCAAGTTAGATTTTATTCCTCATTTATGTTTTTATAGATATAAACATGGAAATAATTCATTCGTATAAATACATCAGTGTGAATGGAAGAACTTTTTTCTGTTTTATTTTTACATTTTATTTTTTAAAATTTTGAAATTTAATTTTAGTTATTTTTTTATACAGTAGGTTATTATTAGTTATCTATTTTATGCATAGACATGTATACAGGTCAATCCCAATCTCCCAACTCATCCCACCACCACCACCCCATGGCTTCCCCCACTTTGTGTCCATACGTTTGTTCTCTACCTCTGTGTCTCTATTTCTGCCCTGCAAACCAGTTAATCTCTACCATTTTTCTAGGTTCCACATATAGGCATTAATATACAATATTTGTTTTTCTCTTTCTGGCTTACTTCACTCTGTATGACAGTCTCTAGATCCATCAACTTCTCTACAAATGACCCAGTTTCATTCCTTTTTATGGCTGAGTAATATTCCATTTTATATATGTACCACATCTTTATCCATTCGTCTGTCTGTGGGCATTTATGTTGCTTCCATAACCTGGCTATTGTAAATAGTGCTGCAATGAACATTGTGGTGAATGTGTCTCTGTGATTTATGGTTTTCTCTCGGTATAAGCCCAGAAGTGGGATTGCTGGATCCTATGGTAATTCTCTTTTTAGTTTTTTAAAGGAACCTCCATACTGTTCTCCATAGTGACTGTATCAATTTACATTCCCACCAATAGCGGAAGAGGGTTCCTTTTGTCCACACCCTCCCCAGAATTTGTTGTTTGTAGATTATCTGATGATGCCGATTCTAACAGGTGTGAGGTTTTACCTCATTGTAGTTTTGATTTGCATTTCTCTAATAATTAGTGATGTTGAGCAGCTTTTCATGTGCGTCTTGGCCATCTCTGTGTCTTCTTTGAAGAAACGTCTCTTTAGATCTTCTGCCCATTTTTGTATTGGGTTGTTTGTTTTATTAATATTAAGCTGCATGAGCTGTTTATATATATTGGAGATTAAACCTTTGTCCATTGATTCGTTTGTGAAAGTTTTCGCCCATTCTGAGGGTTGCCTTTTTCCATTCCCGTTTTTTTTAACAAAGAAAGAAAGAAAGCAAAAGAAGCAGAACACTAATGTGCGTGAAATATGCCTCTTGAAACTGTCGTTTTGAAATATGGACGTCTTTTGAATTTTTTGGTCGATATATGACCCCAGGATTTGTTTTCAGGGCAGGTGTTATTTACAGGCCTGTAATGATTTGGAATATCCACTGACCATTAGCGCTGGCATTAAACCTGCAGTTGTGTGAAACGGCCACAAGGTGGCAGCAGTTCTCCCTTACCAAATCTGGTTACTAGGGCAGCAGAGCCTCAATGGAAGTCGAGTTCGAGATTGGAATGTAGAACGGAATGTGCCAGGAGAAAGCCCCTCAAGTTCGTCTCACTACTTCTTGTTCGTGTTTTTAATTTAATTTTTTATTTTTTATTACAGCAAGTTTGAGTACAACGTTTAGCTTGTTGTAGGTGTGCAAGAGGTGGTTCTTTTACACATATACATATGTCTGTTCTTCCTGGGATCCTTTTCCCATGTACGTTATGACAGAAAGTTGAGTAGTCTTCTCTTGGTACTCCATAGGTCTTTGGTGATTATATACGTCTACTGTGTTTGTATCTGTCTGTTAACCCCAATATCGTAATGAATTCAATCCTCACACCTTTCCTTTGGTGAACCATAAGTTTGTTTAATGAATCTGTGATTGCCCTTCTCCGTGGAAATATCTGCCCTGGTATCAATTTATAGGTAACACCTATAAGTGATATGATATGATATGTGTCTTTCACTTTCTGACTTACTCCAAGTCACGTGATTACCTCGAGACTCATCTACGGTGCTGCAAATGGCATTGTGTCCTTTTTTTCCTTGGCGAATATTCTGTCTTAGCGAGGTCCATTTTCTGCAATGTGATTCCCTGAGGGCTGAGGATTAGCTGACCTGGGCAGCCTGACCCTGCCGGCAAGCCCTCCCCAGGTGTGCCTGGGTTGAGGTCAATATAAACAGCACTCCAGGCAGCAATAGCCCCTGCAGCTGTGCCTTACTCCATATTCTCTGCCCCGTCAGCAGTCTCGGGGCTGTGCTGGTGGGAGGGTGTGAGGGTCCACGGCTTTGTGGGTGGCCCGGTGTGAGTGGGGCTCTGCTGGACTTTCGGCAGGAGTTGCCAGGCTGCCACCTGTAAAGAAGAGGATGTGTCACCCATAACTTCCACTGGAATATCTCTCCGGGCTGAGGTGAGGAAGGAAAAAAAGGAGTGGGGGCCGGGACAGGAGGGGTATCTCAGGCAGGGCAATAGAAAGCTTCCAGAAGAGCGCCCGTGGCCAGTACCATCCTGGCTGACCTGCAGGCACCAAGTTGGCCTGCGTGCTGTCGCTGGTGTGGCTCCACGGCCCTTCCTCTAGGCTTTCAAGCCCTTGTACATATTCAGGTGTTTCACCTGGGAAGGGTGGGAACAGTTCAGCAGCATCTGGCCTGGGGCTCAGCTCACGTTTACTCACAGAGGCCTCGGCACGGTCTCCCAGCTTTGCAATGAGGATGCTCCTTGCGTGGGCGGTCGGGGCTGCTGGCTGTATGGGAGATGATTCCCCACCTCTGACCAATTTCAGAATTGTTTACCACTGGAGCAAGTGCCTTGGTAGTGTTTTCCTCTGTATAACTGTTAGGTTCAGTTTTTTTTTTCTTTTTTGGTTCAAGTTAGATTTTATTCCTCTTTTATGTATTTATGGATATAAGCATGGAAATAATTCATTCGTATAAATACATCAGTGTGAATGGAAGAACTTTTTTTCTGTTTTATTTTTACATTTTATTTTTTAAAATTTTGAAATTTAATTTTAGTTATTTTTTTATACAGTAGGTTATTATTAGTTATCTATTTTATGCATAGACATGTATACAGGTCAATCCCAATCTCCCAACTCATCCCACCACCACCACCCCATGGCTTCCCCCACTTTGTGTCCATACGTTTGTTCTCTACCTCTGTGTCTCTATTTCTGCCCTGCAAACCAGTTCATCTCTACCATTTTTCTAGGTTCCACATATAGGCATTAATATACAATATTTGTTTTTCTCTTTCTGGCTTACTTCACTCTGTAGGACAGTCTCTAGATCCATCAACTTCTCTACAAATGACCCAGTTTCATTCCTTTTTATGGCTGAGTAATATTCCATTTTATATATGTACCACATCTTTATCCATTCGTCTGTCTGTGGGCATTTATGTTGCTTCCATAACCTGGCTATTGTAAATAGTGCTGCAATGAACATTGAGGTGAATGTGTCTCTGTGATTTATGGTTTTCTCTGGGTATATGCCCAGAAGTGGGATTGCTGGATCCTATGGTAATTCTCTTTTTAGTTTTTTAAAGGAACCTCCATACTGTTCTCCATAGTGACTGTATCAATTTACATTCCCACCAATAGCGGAAGAGGGTTCCTTTTGTCCACACCCTCCCCAGAATTTGTTGTTTGTAGATTATCTGATGATGCCGATTCTAACAGGTGTGACGTCTTACCTCATTGTAGTTTTGATTTGCATTTCTCTAATAATTAGTGATGTTGAGCAGCTTTTCATGTGCGTCTTGGCCATCTCTGTGTCTTCTTTGAAGAAACGTCTCTTTAGATCTTCTGCCCATTTTTGTATTGGGTTGTTTGTTTTATTAATATTAAGCTGCATGAGCTGTTTATATATATTGGAGATTAAACCTTTGTCCATTGATTCGTTTGTGAACGTTTTCGCCCATTCTGAGGGTTGCCTTTTTCCATTCCCGTTTTTTTTAACAAAGAAAGAAAGAAAGCAAAAGAAGCAGAACACTAATGTGCGTGAAATATGCCTCTTGAAACTGTCGTTTTGAAATATGGACGTCTTTTGAATTTTTTGGTCGATATATGACCCCAGGATTTGTTTTCAGGGCAGGTGTCATTTACAGGCCTGTAATGATTTGGAATATCCACTGACCATTAGCGCTGGCATTAAACCTGCAGTTGTGTGAAACGGCCACAAGGTGGCAGCAGTTCTCCCTTACCAAATCTGGTTACTAGGGCAGCAGAGCCTCAATGGAAGTCGTGTTCGAGATTGGAATGTAGAACGGAATGTGCCAGGAGAAAGCCCCTGAAGTTTGTCTCACTACTTCTTGTTCGTGTTTTTAATTTATTTTTTTATTTTTTATTACAGCAAGTTTGAGTACAACGTTTAGCTTGTTGTAGGTGTGCAAGAGGTGGTTCTTTTACACATATACATATGTCTGTTCTTCCTGGGATCCTTTTCCCATGTACGTTATGACAGAATGTTGAGTAGTCTTCTCTTGGTACTCCGTAGGTCTTTGGTGATTATATACGTCTACTGTGTTTGTATCTGTCTGCTAACCCCAATATCGTAATGAATTCAATCCTCACACCTTTCCTTTGGTGAACCATAAGTTTGTTTAATGAATCTGTGATTGCCCTTCTCCGTGGAAATATCTGCCCTGGTATCAATTTATAGGTAACACCTATAAGTGATATGATATGATATGTGTCTTTCACTTTCTGACTTACTCCAAGTCACGTGATTACCTCGAGACTCATCTACGGTGCTGCAAATGGCATTGTGTCCTTTTTTTCCTTGGCGAATATTCTGTCTTAGCGAGGTCCATTTTCTGCAATGTGATTCCCTGAGGGCTGAGGATTAGCTGACCTGGGCAGCCTGACCCTGCCGGCAAGCCCTCCCCAGGTGTGCCTGGGTTGAGGTCAATATAAACAGCACTCCAGGCAGCAATAGCCCCTGCAGCTGTGCCTTACTCCATATTCTCTGCCCCGTCAGCAGTCTCGGGGCTGTGCTGGTGGGAGGGTGTGAGGGTCCACGGCTTTGTGGGTGGCCCGGTGTGAGTGGGGCTCTGCTGGACTTTCGGCAGGAGTTGCCAGGCTGCCACCTGTAAAGAAGAGGATGTGTCACCCATAACTTCCACTGGAATATCTCTCCGGGCTGAGGTGAGGAAGGAAAAAAAGGAGTGGGGGCCGGGACAGGAGGGGTATCTCAGGCAGGGCAATAGAAAGCTTCCAGAAGAGCGCCCGTGGCCAGTACCATCCTGGCTGACCTGCAGGCACCAAGTTGGCCTGCGTGCTGTCGCTGGTGTGGCTCCACGGCCCTTCCTCTAGGCTTTCAAGCCCTTGTACATATTCAGGTGTTTCACCTGGGAAGGGTGGGAACAGTTCAGCAGCATCTGGCCTGGGGCTCAGCTCACGTTTACTCACAGAGGCCTCGGCACGGTCTCCCAGCTTTGCAATGAGGATGCTCCTGGCGAGGGCGGGCGGGGCTGCTGGCTGTATGGGAGATGATTCCCCACCTCTGACCAATTTCAGAATTGTTTACCACTGGAGCAAGTGCCTTGGTAGTGTTTTCCTCTGTATAACTGTTAGGTTCAGTTTTTTTTTTTCTTTTTTGGTTCAAGTTAGATTTTATTCCTCATTTATGTATTTATAGATATAAGCATGGAAATAATTCATTCGTATAAATACATCAGTGTGAATGGAAGAACTTTTTTTCTGTTTTATTTTTACATTTTATTTTTTAAAATTTTGAAATTTATTTTAGTTATTTTTTATACAGTAGGTTATTATTAGTTATCTATTTTATGCATAGACATGTATACAGGTCAATCCTAATCTCCCAAGTCATCCCACCACCACCACCCCATGGCTTCCCCCACTTTGTGTCCATACGTTTGTTCTCTACCTCTGTGTCTCTATTTATGCCCTGCAAACCAGTTCATCTCTACCATTATTCTAGGTTCCACATATAGGCATTAATATACAATATTTGTTTTTCTCTTTCTGGCTTACTTCACTCTGTATGACAGTCTCTAGATCCATCAACTTCTCTACAAATGACCCAGTTTCATTCCTTTTTATGGCTGAGTAATATTCCATTTTATATATGTACCACATCTTTATCCATTCGTCTGTCTGTGGGCATTTATGTTGCTTCCATAACCTGGCTATTGTAAATAGTGCTGCAATGAACATTGTGGTGAATGTGTCTCTGTGATTTATGGTTTTCTCTGGGTATATGCCCAGAAGTGGGATTGCTGGATCCTATGGTAATTCTCTTTTTAGTTTTTTAAAGGAACCTCCATACTGTTCTCCATAGTGACTGTATCAATTTACATTCCCACCAATAGCGGAAGAGGGTTCCTTTTGTCCACACCCTCCCCAGAATTTGTTGTTTGTAGATTATCTGATGATGCCGATTCTAACAGGTGTGAGGTCTTACCTCATTGTAGTTTTGATTTGCATTTCTCTAATAATTAGTGATGTTGAGCAGCTTTTCATGTGCGTCTTGGCCATCTCTGTGTCTTCTTTGAAGAAACGTCTCTTTAGATCTTCTGCCCAATTTTGTATTCGGTTGTTTGTTTTATTAATATTAAGCTGCATGCGCTGTTTATATATATTGGAGATTAAACCTTTGTCCATTGATTCGTTTGTGAACGTTTTCGCCCATTCTGAGGGTTGCCTTTTTCCATTCCCGTTTTTTTTAACAAAGAAAGAAAGAAAGCAAAAGAAGCAGAACACTAATGTGCGTGAAATATGCCTCTTGAAACTGTCGTTTTGAAATATGGACGTCTTTTGAATTTTTTGGTCGATATATGACCCCAGGATTTGTTTTCAGGGCAGGTGTCAATTACAGGCCTGTAATGATTTGGAATATCCACTGACCATTAGCGCTGGCATTAAAACTGCAGTTGTGTGAAACGGCCACAAGGTGGCAGCAGTTCTCCCTTACCAAATCTGGTTACTAGGGCAGCAGAGCCTCAATGGAAGTCCTGTTCTAGATTGGAATGTAGAACGGAATGTGCCAGGAGAAAGCCCCTCAAGTTTGTCTCACTACTTCTTGTTCGTGTTTTTAATTTAATTTTTTATTTTTTATTACAGCAAGTTTGAGTACAACGTTTAGCTTGTTGTAGGTGTGCAAGAGGTGGTTCTTTTACACATATACATATGTCTGTTCTTCCTGGGATCCTTTTCCCATGTACGTTATGACAGAATGTTGAGTAGTCTTCTCTTGGTACTCCGTAGGTCTTTGGTGATTATATACGTCTACTGTGTTTGTATCTGTCTGTTAACCCCAATATCGTAATGAATTCAATCCTCACACCTTTCCTTTGGTGAACCATAAGTTTGTTTAATGAATCTGTGATTGCCCTTCTCCGTGGAAATATCTGCCCTGGTAGCAATTTATAGGTAACACCTATAAGTGATATGATATGATATGTGTCTTTCACTTTCTGACTTACTCCAAGTCACGTGATTACCTCGAGACTCATCTACGGTGCTGCAAATGGCATTGTGTCCTTTTTTTCCTTGGCGAATATTCTGTCTTAGCGAGGTCCATTTTCTGAAATGTGATTCCCTGAGGGCTGAGGATTAGCTGACCTGGGCAGCCTGACCCTGCCGGCAAGCCCTCCCCAGGTGTGCCTGGGTTGAGGTCAATATAAACAGCACTCCAGGCAGCAATAACCCCTGCAGCTGTGCCTTACTCCATATTCTCTGCCCCGTCAGCAGTCTCGGGGCTGTGCTGGTGGGAGGGTGTGAGGGTCCACGGCTTTGTGGGTGGCCCGGTGTGAGTGGGGCTCTGCTGGACTTTCGGCAGGAGTTGCCAGGCTGCCACCTGTAAAGAAGAGGATGTGTCACCCATAACTTCCACTGGAATATCTCTCCGGGCTGAGGTGAGGAAGGAAAAAAAGGAGTGGGGGCCGGGACAGGAGGGGTATCTCAGGCAGGGCAATAGAAAGCTTCCAGAAGAGCGCCCGTGGCCAGTACCATCCTGGCTGACATGCAGGCACCAAGTTGGCCTGCGTGCTGTCGCTGGTGTGGCTCCACGGCCCTTCCTCTAGGCTTTCAAGCCCTTGTACATATTCAGGTGTTTCACCTGGGAAGGGTGGGAACAGTTCAGCAACATCTGGCCTGGGGCTCAGCTCACGTTTACTCACAGAGGCCTCGGCACGGTCTCCCAGCTTTGCAATGAGGATGCTCCTGGCGAGGGCGGGCGGGGCTGCTGGCTGTATGGGAGATGATTCCCCACCTCTGACCAATTTCAGAATTGTTTACCACTGGAGCAAGTGCCTTGGTAGTGTTTTCCTCTGTATAACTGTTAGGTTCAGTTTTTTTTTTTTCTTTTTTGGTTCAAGTTAGATTTTATTCCTCATTTATGTATTTATAGATATAAGCATGGAAATAATTCATTCGTATAAATACATCAGTGTGAATGGAAGAACTTTTTTTCTGTTTTATTTTTACATTTTATTTTTTAAAATTTTGAAATTTAATTTTAGTTATTTTTTTAAAGTAGGTTATTATTAGTTATCTATTTTATGCATAGACATGTATACAGGTCAATCCTAATCTCCCAAGTCATCCCACCACCACCACCCCATGGCTTCCCCCACTTTGTGTCCATACGTTTGTTCTCTACCTCTGTGTCTCTATTTCTGCCCTGCAAACCAGTTCATCTCTACCATTTTTCTAGGTTCCACATATAGGCATTAATATACAATATTTGTTTTTCTCTTTCTGGCTTACTTCACTCTGTATGACAGTCTCTAGATCCATCAACTTCTCTACAAATGACCCAGTTTCATTCCTTTTTATGGCTGAGTAATATTCCATTTTATATATGTACCACATCTTTATCCATTCGTCTGTCTGTGGGCATTTATATTGCTTCCATAACCTGGCTATTGTAAATAGTGCTGCAATGAACATTGTGGTGAATGTGTCTCTGTGATTTATGGTTTTCTCTGGGTATATGCCCAGAAGTGGGATTGCTGGATCCTATGGTAATTCTCTTTTTAGCTTTTTAAAGGAACCTCCATACTGTTCTCCATAGTGACTGTATCAATTTACATTCCCACCAATAGCGGAAGAGGGTTCCTTTTGTCCACACCCTCCCCTGAATTTGTTGTTTGTAGATTATCTGATGATGCCGATTCTAACAGGTGTGAGGTCTTACCTCATTGTAGTTTTGATTTGCATTTCTCTAATAATTAGTGATGTTGAGCAGCTTTTCATGTGCGTCTTGGCCATCTCTGTGTCTTCTTTGAAGAAACGTCTCTTTAGATCTTCTGCCCATTTTTGTATTGGGTTGTTTGTTTTATTAATATTAAGCTGCATGAGCTGTTTATATATATTGGAGATTAAACCTTTGTCCATTGATTCGTTTGTGAACGTTTTCGCCCATTCTGAGGGTTGCCTTTTTCCATTCCCGTTTTTTTTAACAAAGAAAGAAAGATAGCAAAAGAAGCAGAACACTAATGTGCGTGAAATATGCCTCTTGAAACTGTCGTTTTGAAATATGGACGTCTTTAGAATTTTTTGGTCGATATATGACCCCAGGATTTGTTTTCAGGGCAGGTGTCATTTACAGGCCTGTAATGATTTGGAATATCCACTGACCATTAGCGCTGGCATTAAACCTGCAGTTGTGTGAAACGGCCACAAGGTGGCAGCAGTTCTCCCTTACCAAATCTGGTTACTAGGGCAGCAGAGCCTCATTGGAAGTCGAGTTCGAGATTGGAATGTAGAACGGAATGTGCCAGGAGAAAGCCCCTGAAGTTTGTCTCACTACTTCTTGTTCGTGTTTTTAATTTAATTTTTTATTTTTTATTACAGCAAGTTTGAGTACAACGTTTAGCTTGTTGTAGGTGTGCAAGAGGTGGTTCTTTTACACATATACATATGTCTGTTCTTCCTGGGATCCTTTTCCCATGTACGTTATGACAGAAAGTTGAGTAGTCTTCTCTTGGTACTCCATAGGTCTTTGGTGATTATATACGTCTACTGTGTTTGTATCTGTCTGTTAACCCCAATATCGTAATGAATTCAATCCTCACACCTTTCCTTTGGTGAACCATAAGTTTGTTTAATGAATCTGTGATTGCCCTTCTCCGTGGAAATATCTGCCCTGGTATCAATTTATAGGTAACACCTATAAGTGATATGATATGATATGTGTCTTTCACTTTCTGACTTACTCCAAGTCACGTGATTACCTCGAGACTCATCTACGGTGCTGCAAATGGCATTGTGTCCTTTTTTTCCTTGGCGAATATTCTGTCTTAGCGAGGTCCATTTTCTGCAATGTGATTCCCTGAGGGCTGAGGATTAGCTGACCTGGGCAGCCTGACCCTGCCGGCAAGCCCTCCCCAGGTGTGCCTGGGTTGAGGTCAATATAAACAGCACTCCAGGCAGCAATAGCCCCTGCAGCTGTGCCTTACTCCATATTCTCTGCCCCGTCAGCAGTCTCGGGGCTGTGCTGGTGGGAGGGTGTGAGGGTCCACGGCTTTGTGGGTGGCCCGGTGTGAGTGGGGCTCTGCTGGACTTTCGGCAGGAGTTGCCAGGCTGCCACCTGTAAAGAAGAGGATGTGTCACCCATAACTTCCACTGGAATATCTCTGCGGGCTGAGGTGAGGAAGGAAAAAAAGGAGTGGGGGCCGGGACAGGAGGGGTATCTCAGGCAGGGCAATAGAAAGCTTCCAGAAGAGCGCCCGTGGCCAGTACCATCCTGGCTGACCTGCAGGCACCAAGTTGGCCTGCGTGCTGTCGCTGGTGTGGCTCCACGGCCCTTCCTCTAGGCTTTCAAGCCCTTGTACATATTCAGGTGTTTCACCTGGGAAGGGTGGGAACAGTTCAGCAGCATCTGGGCTGGGGCTCAGCTCACGTTTACTCACAGAGGCCTCGGCATGGTCTCCCAGCTTTGCAATGAGGATGCTCCTTTCGTGGGCGGGCGGGGCTGCTGGCTGTATGGGAGATGATTCCCCACCTCTGACCAATTTCAGAATTGTTTACCACTGGAGCAAGTGCCTTGGTAGTGTTTTCCTCTGTATAACTGTTAGGTTCAGTTTTTTTTTTCTTTTTTGGTTCAAGTTAGATTTTATTCCTCTTTTATGTATTTATGGATATAAGCATGGAAATAATTCATTCGTATAAATACATCAGTGTGAATGGAAGAACTTTTTTTCTGTTTTATTTTTACATTTTATTTTTTAAAATTTTGAAATTTAATTTTAGTTATTTTTTTATACAGTAGGTTATTATTAGTTATCTATTTTATGCATAGACATGTATACAGGTCAATCCCAATCTCCCAACTCATCCCACCACCACCACCCCATGGCTTCCCCCACTTTGTGTCCATACGTTTGTTCTCTACCTCTGTGTCTCTATTTCTGCCCTGCAAACCAGTTAATCTCTACCATTTTTCTAGGTTCCACATATAGGCATTAATATACAATATTTGTTTTTCTCTTTCTGGCTTACTTCACTCTGTATGACAGTCTCTAGATCCATCAACTTCTCTACAAATGACCCAGTTTCATTCCTTTTTATGGCTGAGTAATATTCCATTTTATATATGTACCACATCTTTATCCATTCGTCTGTCTGTGGGCATTTATGTTGCTTCCATAACCTGGCTATTGTAAATAGTGCTGCAATGAACATTGTGGTGAATGTGTCTCTGTGATTTATGGTTTTCTCTGGGTATATGCCCAGAAGTGGGATTGCTGGATCCTATGGTAATTCTCTTTTTAGTTTTTTAAAGGAACCTCCATACTGTTCTCCATAGTGACTGTATCAATTTACATTCCCACCAATAGCGGAAGAGGGTTCCTTTTGTCCACACCCTCCCCAGAATTTGTTGTTTCTAGATTATCTGATGATGCCGATTCTAACAGGTGTGAGGTCTTACCTCATTGTAGTTTTGATTTGCATTTCTCTAATAATTAGTGATGTTGAGCAGCTTTTCATGTGCGTCTTGGCCATCTCTGTGTCTTCTTTGAAGAAACGTCTCTTTAGATCTTCTGCCCAATTTTGTATTCGGTTGTTTGTTTTATTAATATTAAGCTGCATGCGCTGTTTATATATATTGGAGATTAAACCTTTGTCCATTGATTCGTTTGTGAACGTTTTCGCCCATTCTGAGGGTTGCCTTTTTCCATTCCCGTTTTTTTTAACAAAGAAAGAAAGAAAGCAAAAGAAGCAGAACACTAATGTGCGTGAAATATGCCTCTTGAAACTGTCGTTTTGAAATATGGACGTCTTTTGAATTTTTTGGTCGATATATGACCCCAGGATTTGTTTTCAGGGCAGGTGTCAATTACAGGCCTGTAATGATTTGGAATATCCACTGACCATTAGCGCTGGCATTAAAACTGCAGTTGTGTGAAACGGCCACAAGGTGGCAGCAGTTCTCCCTTACCAAATCTGGTTACTAGGGCAGCAGAGCCTCAATGGAAGTCGTGTTCGAGATTGGAATGTAGAACGGAATGTGCCAGGAGAAAGCCCCTCATGTTTGTCTCACTACTTCTTGTTCGTGTTTTTAATTTAATTTTTTATTTTTTATTACAGCAAGTTTGAGTACAACGTTTAGCTTGTTGTAGGTGTGCAAGAGGTGGTTCTTTTACACATATACATATGTCTGTTCTTCCTGGGATCCTTTTCCCATGTACGTTATGACAGAATGTTGAGTAGTCTTCTCTTGGTACTCCGTAGGTCTTTGGTGATTATATACGTCTACTGTGTTTGTATCTGTCTGTTAACCCCAATATCATAATGAATTCAATCCTCACACCTTTCCTTTGGTGAACCATAAGTTTGTTTAATGAATCTGTGATTGCCCTTCTCCGTGGAAATATCTGCCCTGGTAGCAATTTACAGGTAACACCTATAAGTGATATGATATGATATGTGTCTTTCACTTTCTGACTTACTCCAAGTCACGTGATTACCTCGAGACTCATCTACGGTGCTGCAAATGGCATTGTGTCCTTTTTCTCCTTGGCGAATATTCTGTCTTAGCGAGGTCCATTTTCTGAAATGTGATTCCCTGAGGGCTGAGGATTAGCTGACCTGGGCAGCCTGACCCTGCCGGCAAGCCCTCCCCAGGTGTGCCTGGGTTGAGGTCAATATAAACAGCACTCCAGGCAGCAATAACCCCTGCAGCTGTGCCTTACTCCATATTCTCTGCCCCGTCAGCAGTCTCGGGGCTGTGCTGGTGGGAGGGTGTGAGGGTCCACGGCTTTGTGGGTGGCCCGGTGTGAGTGGGGCTCTGCTGGACTTTCGGCAGGAGTTGCCAGGCTGCCACCTGTAAAGAAGAGGATGTGTCACCCATAACTTCCACTGGAATATCTCTCCGGGCTGAGGTGAGGAAGGAAAAAAAGGAGTGGGGGCCGGGACAGGAGGGGTATCTCAGGCAGGGCAATAGAAAGCTTCCAGAAGAGCGCCCGTGGCCAGTACCATCCTGGCTGACATGCAGGCACCAAGTTGGCCTGCGTGCTGTCGCTGGTGTGGCTCCACGGCCCTTCCTCTAGGCTTTCAAGCCCTTGTACATATTCAGGTGTTTCACCTGGGAAGGGTGGGAACAGTTCAGCAACATCTGGCCTGGGGCTCAGCTCACGTTTACTCACAGAGGCCTCGGCACGGTCTCCCAGCTTTGCAATGAGGATGCTCCTGGCGAGGGCGGGCGGGGCTGCTGGCTGTATGGGAGATGATTCCCCACCTCTGACCAATTTCAGAATTGTTTACCACTGGAGCAAGTGCCTTGGTAGTGTTTTCCTCTGTATAACTGTTAGGTTCAGTTTTTTTTTTTCTTTTTTGGTTCAAGTTAGATTTTATTCCTCATTTATGTATTTATAGATATAAGCATGGAAATAATTCATTCGTATAAATACATCAGTGTGAATGGAAGAACTTTTTTTCTGTTTTATTTTTACATTTTATTTTTTAAAATTTTGAAATTTAATTTTAGTTATTTTTTTTACAGTAGGTTATTATTAGTTATCTATTTTATGCATAGACATGTATACAGGTCAATCCTAATCTCCCAAGTCATCCCACCACCACCACCCCATGGCTTCCCCCACTTTGTGTCCATACGTTTGTTCTCTACCTCTGTGTCTCTATTTCTGCCCTGCAAACCAGTTCATCTCTACCATTTTTCTAGGTTCCACATATAGGCATTAATATACAATATTTGTTTTTCTCTTTCTGGCTTACTTCACTCTGTATGACAGTCTCTAGATCCATCAACTTCTCTACAAATGACCCAGTTTCATTCCTTTTTATGGCTGAGTAATATTCCATTTTATATATGTACCACATCTTTATCCATTCGTCTGTCTGTGGGCATTTATGTTGCTTCCATAACCTGGCTATTGTAAATAGTGCTGCAATGAACATTGTGGTGAATGTGTCTCTGTGATTTATGGTTTTCTCTGGGTATATGCCCAGAAGTGGGATTGCTGGATCCTATGGTAATTCTCTTTTTAGTTTTTTAAAGGAACCTCCATACAGTTCTCCATAGTGACTGTATCAATTTACATTCCCACCAATAGCGGAAGAGGGTTCCTTTTGTCCACACCCTCCCCAGAATTTGTTGTTTGTAGATTATCTGATGATGCCGATTCTAACAGGTGTGAGGTCTTACCTCATTGTAGTTTTGATTTGCATTTCTCTAATAATTAGTGATGTTGAGCAGCTTTTCATGTGCGTCTTGGCCATCTCTGTGTCTTCTTTGAAGAAACGTCTCTTTAGATCTTCTGCCCATTTTTGTATTGGGTTGTTTGTTTTATTAATATTAAGCTGCATGCGCTGTTTATATATATTGGAGATTAAACCTTTGTCCATTGATTCGTTTGTGAACGTTTTCGCCCATTCTGAGGGTTGCCTTTTTCCATTCCCGTTTTTTTTAACAAAGAAAGAAAGAAAGCAAAAGAAGCAGAACACTAATGTGCGTGAAATATGCCTCTTGAAACTGTCGTTTTGAAATATGGACGTCTTTTGAATTTTTTGGTCGATATATGACCCCAGGATTTGTTTTCAGGGCAGGTGTCATTTACAGGCCTGTAATGATTTGGAATATCCACTGACCATTAGCGCTGGCATTAAACCTGCAGTTGTGTGAAACGGCCACAAGGTGGCAGCAGTTCTCCCTTACCAAATCTGGTTACTAGGGCAGCAGAGCCTCAATGGAAGTCGTGTTCGAGATTGGAATGTAGAATGGAATGTGCCAGGAGAAAGCCCCTGAAGTTTGTCTCACTACTTCTTGTTCGTCTTTTTAATTTAATTTTTTATTTTTTATTACAGCAAGTTTGAGTACAACGTTTAGCTTGTTGTAGGTGTGCAAGAGGTGGTTCTTTTACACATATACATATGTCTGTTCTTCCTGGGATCCTTTTCCCATGTACGTTATGACAGAATGTTGAGTAGTCTTCTCTTGGTACTCCGTAGGTCTTTGGTGATTATATACGTCTACTGTGTTTGTATCTGTCTGTTAACCCCAATATCGTAATGAATTCAATCCTCACACCTTTCCTTTGGTGAACCATAAGTTTGTTTAAAAAATCTGTGATTGCCCTTCTCCGTGGAAATATCTGCCCTGGTATCAATTTATAGGTAACACCTATAAGTGATATGATATGATATGTGTCTTTCACTTTCTGACTTACTCCAAGTCACGTGATTACCTCGAGACTCATCTACGGTGCTGCAAATGGCATTGTGTCCTTTTTCTCCTTGGCGAATATTCTGTCTTAGCGAGGTCCATTTTCTGCAATGTGATTCCCTGAGGGCTGAGGATTAGCTGACCTGGGCAGCCTGACCCTGCCGGCAAGCCCTCCCCAGGTGTGCCTGGGTTGAGGTCAATATAAACAGCACTCCAGGCAGCAATAGCCCCTGCAGCTGTGCCTTACTCCATATTCTCTGCCCCGTCAGCAGTCTCGGGGCTGTGCTGGTGGGAGGTTGTGAGGGTCCACGGCTTTGTGGGTGGCCTGGTGTGAGTGGGGCTCTGCTGGACTTTCGGCAGGAGTTGCCAGGCTGCCACCTGTAAAGAAGAGGATGTGTCACCCATAACTTCCACTGGAATATCTCTCCGGGCTGAGGTGAGGAAGGAAAAAAAGGAGTGGGGGCCGGGACAGGAGGGGTATCTCAGGCAGGGCAATAGAAAGCTTCCAGAAGAGCGCCCGTGGCCAGTACCATCCTGGCTGACCTGCAGGCACCAAGTTGGCCTGCGTGCTGTCGCTGGTGTGGCTCCACGGCCCTTCCTCTAGGCTTTCAAGCCCTTGTACATATTCAGGTGTTTCACCTGGGAAGGGTGGGAACAGTTCAGCAGCAGCTGGCCTTTGGCTCAGCTCACGTTTACTCACAGAGGCCTCGTCACGGTCTCCCAGCTTTGCAATGAGGATGCTCCTGGCGAGGGCGGGCGGGGCTGCTGGCTGTATGGGAGATGATTCCCCACCTCTGACCAATTTCAGAATTGTTTACCACTGGAGCAAGTGCCTTGGTAGTGTTTTCCTCTGTATAACTGTTAGGTTCAGTTTTTTTTTTCTTTTTTGGTTCAAGTTAGATTTTATTCCTCTTTTATGTATTTATGGATATAAGCATGGAAATAATTCATTCGTATAAATACATCAGTGTGAATGGAAGAACTTTTTTTCTGTTTTATTTTTACATTTTATTTTTTAAAATTTTGAAATTTAATTTTAGTTATTTTTTTATACAGTAGGTTATTATTAGTTATCTATTTTATGCATAGACATGTATACAGGTCAATCCCAATCTCCCAACTCATCCCACCACCACCACCCCATGGCTTCCCCCACTTTGTGTCCATACGTTTGTTCTCTACCTCTGTGTCTCTATTTCTGCCCTGCAAACCAGTTAATCTCTACCATTTTGCTAGGTTCCACATATAGGCATTAATATACAATATTTGTTTTTCTCTTTCTGGCTTACTTCACTCTGTATGACAGTCTCTAGATCCATCAACTTCTCTACAAATGACCCAGTTTCATTCCTTTTTATGGCTGAGTAATATTCCATTTTATATATGTACCACATCTTTATCCATTCGTCTGTCTGTGGGCATTTATGTTGCTTCCATAACCTGGCTATTGTAAATAGTGCTGCAATGAACATTGTGGTGAATGTGTCTCTGTGATTTATGGTTTTCTCTCGGTATATGCCCAGAAGTGGGATTGCTGGATCCTATGGTAATTCTCTTTTTAGTTTTTTAAAGGAACCTCCATACTGTTCTCCATAGTGACTGTATCAATTTACATTCCCACCAATAGCGGAAGAGGGTTCCTTTTGTCCACACCCTCCCCAGAATTTGTTGTTTGTAGATTATCTGATGATGCCGATTCTAACAGGTGTGACGTCTTACCTCATTGTAGTTTTGATTTGCATTTCTCTAATAATTAGTGATGTTGAGCAGCTTTTCATGTGCGTCTTGGCCATCTCTGTGTCTTCTTTGAAGAAACGTCTCTTTAGATCTTCTGCCCATTTTTGTATTGGGTTGTTTGTTTTATTAATATTAAGCTGCATGAGCTGTTTATATATATTGGAGATTAAACCTTTGTCCATTGATTCGTTTGTGAACGTTTTCGCCCATTCTGAGGGTTGCCTTTTTCCATTCCCGTTTTTTTTAACAAAGAAAGAAAGAAAGCAAAAGAAGCAGAACACTAATGTGCGTGAAATATGCCTCTTGAAACTGTCGTTTTGAAATATGGACGTCTTTAGAATTTTTTGGTCGATATATGACCCCAGGATTTGTTTTCAGGGCAGGTGTCATTTACAGGCCTGTAATGATTTGGAATATCCACTGACCATTAGCGCTGGCATTAAACCTGCAGTTGTGTGAAACGGCCACAAGATGGCAGCAGTTCTCCCTTACCAAATCTGGTTACTAGGGCAGCAGAGCCTCAATGGAAGTCGTGTTCGAGATTGGAATGTAGAACGGAATGTGCCAGGAGAAAGCCCCTCAAGTTTGTCTCACTACTTCTTGTTCGTGTTTTTAATTTAATTTTTTATTTTTTATTACAGCAAGTTTGAGTACAACGTTTAGCTTGTTGTAGGTGTGCAAGAGGTGGTTCTTTTACACATATACATATGTCTGTTCTTCCTGGGATCCTTTTCCCATGTACGTTATGACAGAAAGTTGAGTAGTCTTCTCTTGGTACTCCATAGGTCTTTGGTGATTATATACGTCTACTGTGTTTGTATCTGTCTGTTAACCCCAATATCGTAATGAATTCAATCCTCACACCTTTCCTTTGGTGAACCATAAGTTTGTTTAATGAATCTGTGATTGCCCTTCTCCGTGGAAATATCTGCCCTGGTATCAATTTATAGGTAACACCTATAAGTGATATGATATGATATGTGTCTTTCACTTTCTGACTTACTCCAAGTCACGTGATTACCTCGAGACTCATCTACGGTGCTGCAAATGGCATTGTGTCCTTTTTCTCCTTGGCGAATATTCTGTCTTAGCGAGGTCCATTTTCTGCAATGTGATTCCCTGAGGGCTGAGGATTAGCTGACCTGGGCAGCCTGACCCTGCCGGCAAGCCCTCCCCAGGTGTGCCTGGGTTGAGGTCAATATAAACAGCACTCCAGGCAGCAATAGCCCCTGCAGCTGTGCCTTACTCCATATTCTCTGCCCCGTCAGCAGTCTCGGGGCTGTGCTGGTGGGAGGGTGTGAGGGTCCACGGCTTTGTGGGTGGCCCGGTGTGAGTGGGGCTCTGCTGGACTATCGGCAGGAGTTGCCAGGCTGCCACCTGTAAAGAAGAGGATGTGTCACCCATAACTTCCACTGGAATATCTCTCCGGGCTGAGGTGAGGAAGGAAAAAAAGGAGTGGGGGCCGGGACAGGAGGGGTATCTCAGGCAGGGCAATAGAAAGCTTCCAGAAGAGCGCCCGTGGCCAGTACCATCCTGGCTGACCTGCAGGCACCAAGTTGGCCTGCGTGCTGTCGCTGGTGTGGCTCCACGGCCCTTCCTCTAGGCTTTCAAGCCCTTGTACATATTCAGGTGTTTCACCTGGGAAGGGTGGGAACAGTTCAGCAGCATCTGGCCTGGGGCTCAGCTCACGTTTACTCACAGAGGCCTCGGCACGGTCTCCCAGTTTTGCAATGAGGATGCTCCTGGCGAGGGCGGGCGGGGCTGCTGGCTGTATGGGAGATGATTCCCCACCTCTGACCAATTTCAGAATTGTTTACCACTGGAGCAAGTGCCTTGGTAGTGTTTTCCTCTGTATAACTGTTAGGTTCAGTTTTTTTTTTCTTTTTTGGTTCAAGTTAGATTTTATTCCTCATTTATATATTTATAGATATAAGCATGGAAATAATTCATTCGTATAAATACATCAGTGTGAATGGAAGAACTTTTTTTCTGTTTTATTTTTACATTTTATTTTTTTAAATTTTGAAATTTAATTTTAGTTATTTTTTTATACAGTAGGTTATTATTAGTTATCTATTTTATGCATAGACATGTATACAGGTCAATCCTAATCTCCCAAGTCATCCCACCACCACCACCCCATGGCTTCCCCCACTTTGTGTCCATACGTTTGTTCTCTACCTCTGTGTCTCTATTTCTGCCCTGCAAACCAGTTAATCTCTACCATTTTTCTAGGTTCCACATATAGGCATTAATATACAATATTTGTTTTTCTCTTTCTGGCTTACTTCACTCTGTAGGACAGTCTCTAGATCCATCAACTTCTCTACAAATGACCCAGTTTCATTCCTTTTTATGGCTGAGTAATATTCCATTTTATATATGTACCACATCTTTATCCATTCGTCTGTCTGTGGGCATTTATGTTGCTTCCATAACCTGGCTATTGTAAATAGTGCTGCAATGAACATTGTGGTGAATGTGTCTCTGTGATTTATGGTTTTCTCTGGGTATATGCCCAGAAGTGGGATTGCTGGATCCTATGGTAATTCTCTTTTTAGTTTTTTAAAGGAACCTCCATACTGTTCTCCATAGTGACTGTATCAATTTACATTCCCACCAATAGCGGAAGAGGGTTCCTTTTGTCCACACCCTCCCCAGAATTTGTTGTTTGTAGATTATCTGATGATGCCGATTCTAACAGGTGTGACGTCTTACCTCATTGTAGTTTTGATTTGCATTTCTCTAATAATTAGTGATGTTGAGCAGCTTTTCATGTGCGTCTTGGCCATCTCTGTGTCTTCTTTGAAGAAACGTCTCTTTAGATCTTCTGCCCATTTTTGTATTGGGTTGTTTGTTTTATTAATATTAAGCTGCATGAGCTGTTTATATATATTGGAGATTAAACCTTTGTCCATTGATTCGTTTGTGAACGTTTTCGCCCATTCTGAGGGTTGCCTTTTTCCATTCCCGTTTTTTTTAACAAAGAAAGAAAGAAAGCAAAAGAAGCAGAACACTAATGTGCGTGAAATATGCCTCTTGAAACTGTCGTTTTGAAATATGGACGTCTTTTGAATTTTTTGGTCGATATATGACCCCAGGATTTGTTTTCAGGGCAGGTGTCATTTACAGGCCTGTAATGATTTGGAATATCCACTGACCATTAGCGCTGGCATTAAACCTGCAGTTGTGTGAAACGGCCACAAGGTGGCAGCAGTTCTCCCTTACCAAATCTGGTTACTAGGGCAGCAGAGCCTCAATGGAAGTCGTGTTCGAGATTGGAATGTAGAACGGAATGTGCCAGGAGAAAGCCCCTCAAGTTTGTCTCACTACTTCTTGTTCGTGTTTTTAATTTATTTTTTTATTTTTTATTACAGCAAGTTTGAGTACAACGTTTAGCTTGTTGTAGGTGTGCAAGAGGTGGTTCTTTTACACATATACATATGTCTGTTCTTCCTGGGATCCTTTTCCCATGTACGTTATGACAGAATGTTGAGTAGTCTTCTCTTGGTACTCCTTGGTCTTTGGTGATTATATACGTCTACTGTGTTTGTATCTGTCTGCTAAGCCCAATATCGTAATGAATTCAATCCTCACACCTTTCCTTTGGTGAACCATAAGTTTGTTTAATGAATCTGTGATTGCCCTTCTCCGTGGAAATATCTGCCCTGGTATCAATTTATAGGTAACACCTATAAGTGATATGATATGATATGTGTCTTTCACTTTCTGACTTACTCCAAGTCACGTGATTACCTCGAGACTCATCTACGGTGCTGCAAATGGCATTGTGTCCTTTTTTTCCTTGGCGAATATTCTGTCTTAGCGAGGTCCATTTTCTGCAATGTGATTCCCTGAGGGCTGAGGATTAGCTGACCTGGGCAGCCTGACCCTGCCGGCAAGCCCTCCCCAGGTGTGCCTGGGTTGAGGTCAATATAAACAGCACTCCAGGCAGCAATAGCCCCTGCAGCTGTGCCTTACTCCATATTCTCTGCCCCGTCAGCAGTCTCGGGGCTGTGCTGGTGGGAGGGTGTGAGGGTCCACGGCTTTGTGGGTGGCCCGGTGTGAGTGGGGCTCTGCTGGACTTTCGGCAGGAGTTGCCAGGCTGCCACCTGTAAAGAAGAGGATGTGTCACCCATAACTTCCACTGGAATATCTCTCCGGGCTGAGGTGAGGAAGGAAAAAAAGGAGTGGGGGCCGGGACAGGAGGGGTATCTCAGGCAGGGCAATAGAAAGCTTCCAGAAGAGCGCCCGTGGCCAGTACCATCCTGGCTGACCTGCAGGCACCAAGTTGGCCTGCGTGCTGTCGCTGGTGTGGCTCCACGGCCCTTCCTCTAGGCTTTCAAGCCCTTGTACATATTCAGGTGTTTCACCTGGGAAGGGTGGGAACAGTTCAGCAGCATCTGGCCTGGGGCTCAGCTCACGTTTACTCACAGAGGCCTCGGCACGGTCTCCCAGCTTTGCAATGAGGATGCTCCTGGCGAGGGCGGGCGGGGCTGCTGGCTGTATGGGAGATGATTCCCCACCTCTGACCAATTTCAGAATTGTTTACCACTGGAGCAAGTGCCTTGGTAGTGTTTTCCTCTGTATAACTGTTAGGTTCAGTTTTTTTTTTTTCTTTTTTGGTTCAAGTTAGATTTTATTCCTCATTTATGTATTTATAGATATAAGCATGGAAATAATTCATTCGTATAAATACATCAGTGTGAATGGAAGAACTTTTTTTCTGTTTTATTTTTACATTTTATTTTTTAAAATTTTGAAATTTAATTTTAGTTATTTTTTTTACAGTAGGTTATTATTAGTTATCTATTTTATGCATAGACATGTATACAGGTCAATCCTAATCTCCCAAGTCATCCCACCACCACCACCCCATGGCTTCCCCCACTTTGTGTCCATACGTTTGTTCTCTACCTCTGTGTCTCTATTTCTGCCCTGCAAACCAGTTCATCTCTACCATTTTTCTAGGTTCCACATATAGGCATTAATATACAATATTTGTTTTTCTCTTTCTGGCTTACTTCACTCTGTATGACAGTCTCTAGATCCATCAACTTCTCTACAAATGACCCAGTTTCATTCCTTTTTATGGCTGAGTAATATTCCATTTTATATATGTACCACATCTTTATCCATTCGTCTGTCTGTGGGCATTTATATTGCTTCCATAACCTGGCTATTGTAAATAGTGCTGCAATGAACATTGTGGTGAATGTGTCTCTGTGATTTATGGTTTTCTCTGGGTATATGGCCAGAAGTGGGATTGCTGGATCCTATGGTAATTCTCTTTTTAGCTTTTTAAAGGAACCTCCATACTGTTCTCCATAGTGACTGTATCAATTTACATTCCCACCAATAGCGGAAGAGGGTTCCTTTTGTCCACACCCTCCCCTGAATTTGTTGTTTGTAGATTATCTGATGATGCCGATTCTAACAGGTGTGAGGTCTTACCTCATTGTAGTTTTGATTTGCATTTCTCTAATAATTAGTGATGTTGAGCAGCTTTTCATGTGCGTCTTGGCCATCTCTGTGTCTTCTTTGAAGAAACGTCTCTTTAGATCTTCTGCCCATTTTTGTATTGGGTTGTTTGTTTTATTAATATTAAGCTGCATGAGCTGTTTATATATATTGGAGATTAAACCTTTGTCCATTGATTCGTTTGTGAACGTTTTCGCCCATTCTGAGGGTTGCCTTTTTCCATTCCCGTTTTTTTTAACAAAGAAAGAAAGAAAGCAAAAGAAGCAGAACACTAATGTGCGTGAAATATGCCTCTTGAAACTGTCGTTTTGAAATATGGACGTCTTTTGAATTTTTTGGTCGATATATGACCCCAGGATTTGTTTTCAGGGCAGGTGTCATTTACAGGCCTGTAATGATTTGGAATATCCACTGACCATTAGCGCTGGCATTAAACCTGCAGTTGTGTGAAACGGCCACAAGGTGGCAGCAGTTCTCCCTTACCAAATCTGGTTACTAGGGCAGCAGAGCCTCAATGGAAGTCGAGTTCGAGATTGGAATGTAGAACGGAATGTGCCAGGAGAAAGCCCCTGAAGTTTGTCTCACTACTTCTTGTTCGTGTTTTTAATTTAATTTTTTATTTTTTATTACAGCAAGTTTGAGTACAACGTTTAGCTTGTTGTAGGTGTGCAAGAGGTGGTTCTTTTACACATATACATATGTCTGTTCTTCCTGGGATCCTTTTCCCATGTACGTTATGACAGAAAGTTGAGTAGTCTTCTCTTGGTACTCCATAGGTCTTTGGTGATTATATACGTCTACTGTGTTTGTATCTGTCTGTTAACCCCAATATCGTAATGAATTCAATCCTCACACCTTTCCTTTGGTGAACCATAAGTTTGTTTAATGAATCTGTGATTGCCCTTCTCCGTGGAAATATCTGCCCTGGTATCAATTTATAGGTAACACCTATAAGTGATATGATATGATATGTGTCTTTCACTTTCTGACTTACTCCAAGTCACGTGATTACCTCGAGACTCATCTACGGTGCTGCAAATGGCATTGTGTCCTTTTTCTCCTTGGCGAATATTCTGTCTTAGCGAGGTCCATTTTCTGCAATGTGATTCCCTGAGGGCTGAGGATTAGCTGACCTGGGCAGCCTGACCCTGCCGGCAAGCCCTCCCCAGGTGTGCCTGGGTTGAGGTCAATATAAACAGCACTCCAGGCAGCAATAGCCCCTGCAGCTGTGCCTTACTCCATATTCTCTGCCCCGTCAGCAGTCTCGGGGCTGTGCTGGTAGGAGGTTGTGACGGTCCACGGCTTTGTGGGTGGCCTGGTGTGAGTGGGGCTCTGCTGGACTTTCGGCAGGAGTTGCCAGGCAGCCACCTGTAAAGAAGAGGATGTGTCACCCATAACTTCCACTGGAATATCTCTCCGGGCTGAGGTGAGGAAGGAAAAAAAGGAGTGGGGGCCGGGACAGGAGGGGTATCTCAGGCAGGGCAATAGAAAGCTTCCAGAAGAGCGCCCGTGGCCAGTACCATCCTGGCTGACCTGCAGGCACCAAGTTGGCCTGCGTGCTGTCGCTGGTGTGGCTCCACGGCCCTTCCTCTAGGCTTTCAAGCCCTTGTACATATTCAGGTGTTTCACCTGGGAAGGGTGGGAACAGTTCAGCAGCAGCTGGCCTTTGGCTCAGCTCACGTTTACTCACAGAGGCCTCGTCACGGTCTCCCAGCTTTGCAATGAGGATGCTCCTGGCGAGGGCGGGCGGGGCTGCTGGCTGTATGGGAGATGATTCCCCACCTCTGACCAATTTCAGAATTGTTTACCACTGGAGCAAGTGCCTTGGTAGTGTTTTCCTCTGTATAACTGTTAGGTTCAGTTTTTTTTTTTTCTTTTTTGGTTCAAGTTAGATTTTATTCCTCATTTATGTATTTATAGATATAAGCATGGAAATAATTCATTCGTATAAATACATCAGTGTGAATGGAAGAACTTTTTTTCTGTTTTATTTTTACATTTTATTTTTTAAAATTTTGAAATTTAATTTTAGTTATTTTTTTATACAGTAGGTTATTATTAGTTATCTATTTTATGCATAGACATGTATACAGGTCAATCCTAATCTCCCAAGTCATCCCACCACCACCACCCCATGGCTTCCCCCACTTTGTGTCCATACGTTTGTTCTCTACCTCTGTGTCTCTATTTCTGCCCTGCAAACCAGTTCATCTCTACCATTTTTCTAGGTTCCACATATAGGCATTAATATACAATATTTGTTTTTCTCTTTCTGGCTTACTTCACTCTGTATGACAGTCTCTAGATCCATCAACTTCTCTACAAATGACCCAGTTTCATTCCTTTTTATGGCTGAGTAATATTCCATTTTATATATGTACCACATCTTTATCCATTCGTCTGTCTGTGGGCATTTATGTTGCTTCCATAACCTGGCTATTGTAAATAGTGCTGCAATGAACATTGTGGTGAATGTGTCTCTGTGATTTATGGTTTTCTCTGGGTATATGCCCAGAAGTGGGATTGCTGGATCCTATGGTAATTCTCTTTTTAGTTTTTTAAAGGAACCTCCATACAGTTCTCCTTAGTGACTGTATCAATTTACATTCCCACCAATAGCGGAAGAGGGTTCCTTTTGTCCACACCCTCCCCAGAATTTGTTGTTTGTAGATTATCTGATGATGCCGATTCTAACAGGTGTGAGGTCTTACCTCATTGTAGTTTTGATTTGCATTTCTCTAATAATTAGTGATGTTGAGCAGCTTTTCATGTGCGTCTTGGCCATCTCTGTGTCTTCTTTGAAGAAACGTCTCTTTAGATCTTCTGCCCATTTTTGTATTGGGTTGTTTGTTTTATTAATATTAAGCTGCATGCGCTGTTTATATATATTGGAGATTAAACCTTTGTCCATTGATTCGTTTGTGAACGTTTTCGCCCATTCTGAGGGTTGCCTTTTTCCATTCCCGTTTTTTTTAACAAAGAAAGAAAGAAAGTAAAAGAAGCAGAACACTAATGTGCGTGAAATATGCCTCTTGAAACTGTCGTTTTGAAATATGGACGACTTTTGAATTTTTTGGTCGATATATGACCCCAGGATTTGTTTTCAGGGAAGGTGTCATTTACAGGCCTGTAATGATTTGGAATATCCACTGACCATTAGCGCTGGCATTAAACCTGCAGTTGTGTGAAACGGCCACAAGGTGGCAGCAGTTCTCCCTTACCAAATCTGGTTACTAGGGCAGCAGAGCCTCAATGGAAGTCGTGTTCGAGATTGGAATGTAGAACGGAATGTGCCAGGAGAAAGCCCCTCAAGTTTGTCTCACTACTTCTTGTTCGTGTTTTTAATTTAATTTTTTATTTTTTATTACAGCAAGTTTGAGTACAACGTTTAGCTTGTTGTAGGTGTGCAAGAGGTGGTTCTTTTACACATATACATATGTCTGTTCTTCCTGGGATCCTTTTCCCATGTACGTTATGACAGAATGTTGAGTAGTCTTCTCTTGGTACTCCGTAGGTCTTTGGTGATTATATACGTCTACTGTGTTTGTATCTGTCTGTTAACCCCAATATCGTAATGAATTCAATCCTCACACCTTTCCTTTGGTGAACCATAAGTTTGTTTAATGAATCTGTGATTGCCCTTCTCCGTGGAAATATCTGCCCTGGTAGCAATTTATAGGTAACACCTATAAGTGATATGATATGATATGTGTCTTTCACTTTCTGACTTACTCCAAGTCACGTGATTACCTCGAGACTCATCTACGGTGCTGCAAATGGCATTGTGTCCTTTTTCTCCTTGGCGAATATTCTGTCTTAGCGAGGTCCATTTTCTGCAATGTGATTCCCTGAGGGCTGAGGATTAGCTGACCTGGGCAGCCTGACCCTGCCGGCAAGCCCTCCCCAGGTGTGCCTGGGTTGAGGTCAATATAAACAGCACTCCAGGCAGCAATAGCCCCTGCAGCTGTGCCTTACTCCATATTCTCTGCCCCGTCAGCAGTCTCGGGGCTGTGCTGGTGGGAGGGTGTGAGGGTCCACGGCTTTGTGGGTGGCCCGGTGTGAGTGGGGCTCTGCTGGACTATCGGCAGGAGTTGCCAGGCTGCCACCTGTAAAGAAGAGGATGTGTCACCCATAACTTCCACTGGAATATCTCTCCGGGCTGAGGTGAGGAAGGAAAAAAAGGAGTGGGGGCCGGGACAGGAGGGGTATCTCAGGCAGGGCAATAGAAAGCTTCCAGAAGAGCGCCCGTGGCCAGTACCATCCTGGCTGACCTGCAGGCACCAAGTTGGCCTGCGTGCTGTCGCTGGTGTGGCTCCACGGCCCTTCCTCTAGGCTTTCAAGCCCTTGTACATATTCAGGTGTTTCACCTGGGAAGGGTGGGAACAGTTCAGCAGCATCTGGCCTGGGGCTCAGCTCACGTTTACTCACAGAGGCCTCGGCACGGTCTCCCAGTTTTGCAATGAGGATGCTCCTGGCGAGGGCGGGCGGGGCTGCTGGCTGTATGGGAGATGATTCCCCACCTCTGACCAATTTCAGAATTGTTTACCACTGGAGCAAGTGCCTTGGTAGTGTTTTCCTCTGTATAACTGTTAGGTTCAGTTTTTTTTTTCTTTTTTGGTTCAAGTTAGATTTTATTCCTCATTTATATATTTATAGATATAAGCATGGAAATAATTCATTCGTATAAATACATCAGTGTGAATGGAAGAACTTTTTTTCTGTTTTATTTTTACATTTTATTTTTTTAAATTTTGAAATTTAATTTTAGTTATTTTTTTATACAGTAGGTTATTATTAGTTATCTATTTTATGCATAGACATGTATACAGGTCAATCCTAATCTCCCAAGTCATCCCACCACCACCACCCCATGGCTTCCCCCACTTTGTGTCCATACGTTTGTTCTCTACCTCTGTGTCTCTATTTCTGCCCTGCAAACCAGTTCATCTCTACCATTTTTCTAGGTTCCACATATAGGCATTAATATACAATATTTGTTTTTCTCTTTCTGGCTTACTTCACTCTGTAGGACAGTCTCTAGATCCATCAACTTCTCTACAAATGACCCAGTTTCATTCCTTTTTATGGCTGAGTAATATTCCATTTTATATATGTACCACATCTTTATCCATTCGTCTGTCTGTGGGCATTTATGTTGCTTCCATAACCTGGCTATTGTAAATAGTGCTGCAATGAACATTGTGGTGAATGTGTCTCTGTGATTTATGGTTTTCTCTGGGTATATGCCCAGAAGTGGGATTGCTGGATCCTATGGTAATTCTCTTTTTAGTTTTTTAAAGGAACCTCCATACTGTTCTCCATAGTGACTGTATCAATTTACATTCCCACCAATAGCGGAAGAGGGTTCCTTTTGTCCACACCCTCCCCAGAATTTGTTGTTTGTAGATTATCTGATGATGCCGATTCTAACAGGTGTGACGTCTTACCTCATTGTAGTTTTGATTTGCATTTCTCTAATAATTAGTGATGTTGAGCAGCTTTTCATGTGCGTCTTGGCCATCTCTGTGTCTTCTTTGAAGAAACGTCTCTTTAGATCTTCTGCCCATTTTTGTATTGGGTTGTTTGTTTTATTAATATTAAGCTGCATGAGCTGTTTATATATATTGGAGATTAAACCTTTGTCCATTGATTCGTTTGTGAACGTTTTCGCCCATTCTGAGGGTTGCCTTTTTCCATTCCCGTTTTTTTTAACAAAGAAAGAAAGAAAGCAAAAGAAGCAGAACACTAATGTGCGTGAAATATGCCTCTTGAAACTGTCGTTTTGAAATATGGACGTCTTTTGAATTTTTTGGTCGATATATGACCCCAGGATTTGTTTTCAGGGCAGGTGTCATTTACAGGCCTGTAATGATTTGGAATATCCACTGACCATTAGCGCTGGCATTAAACCTGCAGTTGTGTGAAACGGCCACAAGGTGGCAGCAGTTCTCCCTTACCAAATCTGGTTACTAGGGCAGCAGAGCCTCAATGGAAGTCGTGTTCGAGATTGGAATGTAGAACGGAATGTGCCAGGAGAAAGCCCCTCAAGTTTGTCTCACTACTTCTTGTTCGTGTTTTTAATTTATTTTTTTATTTTTTATTACAGCAAGTTTGAGTACAACGTTTAGCTTGTTGTAGGTGTGCAAGAGGTGGTTCTTTTACACATATACATATGTCTGTTCTTCCTGGGATCCTTTTCCCATGTACGTTATGACAGAATGTTGAGTAGTCTTCTCTTGGTACTCCTTGGTCTTTGGTGATTATATACGTCTACTGTGTTTGTATCTGTCTGCTAAGCCCAATATCGTAATGAATTCAATCCTCACACCTTTCCTTTGGTGAACCATAAGTTTGTTTAATGAATCTGTGATTGCCCTTCTCCGTGGAAATATCTGCCCTGGTATCAATTTATAGGTAACACCTATAAGTGATATGATATGATATGTGTCTTTCACTTTCTGACTTACTCCAAGTCACGTGATTACCTCGAGACTCATCTACGGTGCTGCAAATGGCATTGTGTCCTTTTTTTCCTTGGCGAATATTCTGTCTTAGCGAGGTCCATTTTCTGCAATGTGATTCCCTGAGGGCTGAGGATTAGCTGACCTGGGCAGCCTGACCCTGCCGGCAAGCCCTCCCCAGGTGTGCCTGGGTTGAGGTCAATATAAACAGCACTCCAGGCAGCAATAGCCCCTGCAGCTGTGCCTTACTCCATATTCTCTGCCCCGTCAGCAGTCTCGGGGCTGTGCTGGTGGGAGGGTGTGAGGGTCCACGGCTTTGTGGGTGGCCCGGTGTGAGTGGGGCTCTGCTGGACTTTCGGCAGGAGTTGCCAGGCTGCCACCTGTAAAGAAGAGGATGTGTCACCCATAACTTCCACTGGAATATCTCTCCGGGCTGAGGTGAGGAAGGAAAAAAAGGAGTGGGGGCCGGGACAGGAGGGGTATCTCAGGCAGGGCAATAGAAAGCTTCCAGAAGAGCGCCCGTGGCCAGTACCATCCTGGCTGACCTGCAGGCACCAAGTTGGCCTGCGTGCTGTCGCTGGTGTGGCTCCACGGCCCTTCCTCTAGGCTTTCAAGCCCTTGTACATATTCAGGTGTTTCACCTGGGAAGGGTGGGAACAGTTCAGCAGCATCTGGCCTGGGGCTCAGCTCACGTTTACTCACAGAGGCCTCGGCACGGTCTCCCAGCTTTGCAATGAGGATGCTCCTGGCGAGGGCGGGCGGGGCTGCTGGCTGTATGGGAGATGATTCCCCACCTCTGACCAATTTCAGAATTGTTTACCACTGGAGCAAGTGCCTTGGTAGTGTTTTCCTCTGTATAACTGTTAGGTTCAGTTTTTTTTTTTTCTTTTTTGGTTCAAGTTAGATTTTATTCCTCATTTATGTATTTATAGATATAAGCATGGAAATAATTCATTCGTATAAATACATCAGTGTGAATGGAAGAACTTTTTTTCTGTTTTATTTTTACATTTTATTTTTTAAAATTTTGAAATTTAATTTTAGTTATTTTTTTTACAGTAGGTTATTATTAGTTATCTATTTTATGCATAGACATGTATACAGGTCAATCCTAATCTCCCAAGTCATCCCACCACCACCACCCCATGGCTTCCCCCACTTTGTGTCCATACGTTTGTTCTCTACCTCTGTGTCTCTATTTCTGCCCTGCAAACCAGTTCATCTCTACCATTTTTCTAGGTTCCACATATAGGCATTAATATACAATATTTGTTTTTCTCTTTCTGGCTTACTTCACTCTGTATGACAGTCTCTAGATCCATCAACTTCTCTACAAATGACCCAGTTTCATTCCTTTTTATGGCTGAGTAATATTCCATTTTATATATGTACCACATCTTTATCCATTCGTCTGTCTGTGGGCATTTATATTGCTTCCATAACCTGGCTATTGTAAATAGTGCTGCAATGAACATTGTGGTGAATGTGTCTCTGTGATTTATGGTTTTCTCTGGGTATATGGCCAGAAGTGGGATTGCTGGATCCTATGGTAATTCTCTTTTTAGCTTTTTAAAGGAACCTCCATACTGTTCTCCATAGTGACTGTATCAATTTACATTCCCACCAATAGCGGAAGAGGGTTCCTTTTGTCCACACCCTCCCCTGAATTTGTTGTTTGTAGATTATCTGATGATGCCGATTCTAACAGGTGTGAGGTCTTACCTCATTGTAGTTTTGATTTGCATTTCTCTAATAATTAGTGATGTTGAGCAGCTTTTCATGTGCGTCTTGGCCATCTCTGTGTCTTCTTTGAAGAAACGTCTCTTTAGATCTTCTGCCCATTTTTGTATTGGGTTGTTTGTTTTATTAATATTAAGCTGCATGAGCTGTTTATATATATTGGAGATTAAACCTTTGTCCATTGATTCGTTTGTGAACGTTTTCGCCCATTCTGAGGGTTGCCTTTTTCCATTCCCGTTTTTTTTAACAAAGAAAGAAAGAAAGCAAAAGAAGCAGAACACTAATGTGCGTGAAATATGCCTCTTGAAACTGTCGTTTTGAAATATGGACGTCTTTTGAATTTTTTGGTCGATATATGACCCCAGGATTTGTTTTCAGGGCAGGTGTCATTTACAGGCCTGTAATGATTTGGAATATCCACTGACCATTAGCGCTGGCATTAAACCTGCAGTTGTGTGAAACGGCCACAAGGTGGCAGCAGTTCTCCCTTACCAAATCTGGTTACTAGGGCAGCAGAGCCTCAATGGAAGTCGAGTTCGAGATTGGAATGTAGAACGGAATGTGCCAGGAGAAAGCCCCTGAAGTTTGTCTCACTACTTCTTGTTCGTGTTTTTAATTTAATTTTTTATTTTTTATTACAGCAAGTTTGAGTACAACGTTTAGCTTGTTGTAGGTGTGCAAGAGGTGGTTCTTTTACACATATACATATGTCTGTTCTTCCTGGGATCCTTTTCCCATGTACGTTATGACAGAAAGTTGAGTAGTCTTCTCTTGGTACTCCATAGGTCTTTGGTGATTATATACGTCTACTGTGTTTGTATCTGTCTGTTAACCCCAATATCGTAATGAATTCAATCCTCACACCTTTCCTTTGGTGAACCATAAGTTTGTTTAATGAATCTGTGATTGCCCTTCTCCGTGGAAATATCTGCCCTGGTATCAATTTATAGGTAACACCTATAAGTGATATGATATGATATGTGTCTTTCACTTTCTGACTTACTCCAAGTCACGTGATTACCTCGAGACTCATCTACGGTGCTGCAAATGGCATTGTGTCCTTTTTCTCCTTGGCGAATATTCTGTCTTAGCGAGGTCCATTTTCTGCAATGTGATTCCCTGAGGGCTGAGGATTAGCTGACCTGGGCAGCCTGACCCTGCCGGCAAGCCCTCCCCAGGTGTGCCTGGGTTGAGGTCAATATAAACAGCACTCCAGGCAGCAATAGCCCCTGCAGCTGTGCCTTACTCCATATTCTCTGCCCCGTCAGCAGTCTCGGGGCTGTGCTGGTAGGAGGTTGTGACGGTCCACGGCTTTGTGGGTGGCCTGGTGTGAGTGGGGCTCTGCTGGACTTTCGGCAGGAGTTGCCAGGCAGCCACCTGTAAAGAAGAGGATGTGTCACCCATAACTTCCACTGGAATATCTCTCCGGGCTGAGGTGAGGAAGGAAAAAAAGGAGTGGGGGCCGGGACAGGAGGGGTATCTCAGGCAGGGCAATAGAAAGCTTCCAGAAGAGCGCCCGTGGCCAGTACCATCCTGGCTGACCTGCAGGCACCAAGTTGGCCTGCGTGCTGTCGCTGGTGTGGCTCCACGGCCCTTCCTCTAGGCTTTCAAGCCCTTGTACATATTCAGGTGTTTCACCTGGGAAGGGTGGGAACAGTTCAGCAGCAGCTGGCCTTTGGCTCAGCTCACGTTTACTCACAGAGGCCTCGTCACGGTCTCCCAGCTTTGCAATGAGGATGCTCCTGGCGAGGGCGGGCGGGGCTGCTGGCTGTATGGGAGATGATTCCCCACCTCTGACCAATTTCAGAATTGTTTACCACTGGAGCAAGTGCCTTGGTAGTGTTTTCCTCTGTATAACTGTTAGGTTCAGTTTTTTTTTTTCTTTTTTGGTTCAAGTTAGATTTTATTCCTCATTTATGTATTTATAGATATAAGCATGGAAATAATTCATTCGTATAAATACATCAGTGTGAATGGAAGAACTTTTTTTCTGTTTTATTTTTACATTTTATTTTTTAAAATTTTGAAATTTAATTTTAGTTATTTTTTTATACAGTAGGTTATTATTAGTTATCTATTTTATGCATAGACATGTATACAGGTCAATCCTAATCTCCCAAGTCATCCCACCACCACCACCCCATGGCTTCCCCCACTTTGTGTCCATACGTTTGTTCTCTACCTCTGTGTCTCTCTTTCTGCCCTGCAAACCAGTTCATCTCTACCATTTTTCTAGGTTCCACATATAGGCATTAATATACAATATTTGTTTTTCTCTTTCTGGCTTACTTCACTCTGTATGACAGTCTCTAGATCCATCAACTTCTCTACAAATGACCCAGTTTCATTCCTTTTTATGGCTGAGTAATATTCCATTTTATATATGTACCACATCTTTATCCATTCGTCTGTCTGTGGGCATTTATGTTGCTTCCATAACCTGGCTATTGTAAATAGTGCTGCAATGAACATTGTGGTGAATGTGTCTCTGTGATTTATGGTTTTCTCTGGGTATATGCCCAGAAGTGGGATTGCTGGATCCTATGGTAATTCTCTTTTTAGTTTTTTAAAGGAACCTCCATACAGTTCTCCTTAGTGACTGTATCAATTTACATTCCCACCAATAGCGGAAGAGGGTTCCTTTTGTCCACACCCTCCCCAGAATTTGTTGTTTGTAGATTATCTGATGATGCCGATTCTAACAGGTGTGAGGTCTTACCTCATTGTAGTTTTGATTTGCATTTCTCTAATAATTAGTGATGTTGAGCATATTTCATGTGCGTCTTGGCCATCTCTGTGTCTTCTTTGAAGAAACGTCTCTTTAGATCTTCTGCCCATTTTTGTATTGGGTTGTTTGTTTTATTAATATTAAGCTGCATGCGCTGTTTATATATATTGGAGATTAAACCTTTGTCCATTGATTCGTTTGTGAACGTTTTCGCCCATTCTGAGGGTTGCCTTTTTCCATTCCCGTTTTTTTTAACAAAGAAAGAAAGAAAGTAAAAGAAGCAGAACACTAATGTGCGTGAAATATGCCTCTTGAAACTGTCGTTTTGAAATATGGACGACTTTTGAATTTTTTGGTCGATATATGACCCCAGGATTTGTTTTCAGGGAAGGTGTCATTTACAGGCCTGTAATGATTTGGAATATCCACTGACCATTAGCGCTGGCATTAAACCTGCAGTTGTGTGAAACGGCCACAAGGTGGCAGCAGTTCTCCCTTACCAAATCTGGTTACTAGGGCAGCAGAGCCTCAATGGAAGTCGTGTTCGAGATTGGAATGTAGAACGGAATGTGCCAGGAGAAAGCCCCTCAAGTTTGTCTCACTACTTCTTGTTCGTGTTTTTAATTTAATTTTTTATTTTTTATTACAGCAAGTTTGAGTACAACGTTTAGCTTGTTGTAGGTGTGCAAGAGGTGGTTCTTTTACACATATACATATGTCTGTTCTTCCTGGGATCCTTTTCCCATGTACGTTATGACAGAATGTTGAGTAGTCTTCTCTTGGTACTCCGTAGGTCTTTGGTGATTATATACGTCTACTGTGTTTGTATCTGTCTGTTAACCCCAATATCGTAATGAATTCAATCCTCACACCTTTCCTTTGGTGAACCATAAGTTTGTTTAATGAATCTGTGATTGCCCTTCTCCGTGGAAATATCTGCCCTGGTAGCAATTTATAGGTAACACCTATAAGTGATATGATATGATATGTGTCTTTCACCTTCTGACTTACTCCAAGTCACGTGATTACCTCGAGACTCATCTACGGTGCTGCAAATGGCATTGTGTCCTTTTTCTCCTTGGCGAATATTCTGTCTTAGCGAGGTCCATTTTCTGCAATGTTATTCCCTGAGGGCTGAGGATTAGCTGACCTGGGCAGCCTGACCCTGCCGGCAAGCCCTCCCCAGGTGTGCCTGGGTTGAGGTCAATATAAACAGCACTCCAGGCAGCAATAGCCCCTGCAGCTGTGCCTTACTCCATATTCTCTGCCCCGTCAGCAGTCTCGGGGCTGTGCTGGTGGGAGGGTGTGAGGGGCCACGGCTTTGTGGGTGGCCCGGTGTGAGTGGGGCTCTGCTGGACTTTCGGCAGGAGTTGCCAGGCTGCCACCTGTAAAGAAGAGGATGTGTCACCCATAACTTCCACTGGAATATCTCTCCGGGCTGAGGTGAGGAAGGAAAAAAAGGAGTGGGGGCCGGGACAGGAGGGGTATCTCAGGCAGGGCAATAGAAAGCTTCCAGAAGAGCGCCCGTGGCCAGTACCATCCTGGCTGACCTGCAGGCACGAAGTTAGCCTGCGTGCTGTCGCTGGTGTGGCTCCACGGCCCTTCCTCTAGGCTTTCAAGCCCTTGTACATATTCAGGTGTTTCACCTGGGAAGGGTGGGAACAGTTCAGCAGCAGCTGGCCTTTGGCTCAGCTCACGTTAACTCACAGAGGCCTCGGCACGGTCTCCCAGCTTTGCAATGAGGATGCTCCTGGCGAGGGCGGGCGGGGCTGCTGGCTGTATGGGAGATGATTCCCCACCTCTGACCAATTTCAGAATTGTTTACCACTGGAGCAAGTGCCTTGGTAGTGTTTTCCTCTGTATAACTGTTAGGTTCAGTTTTTTTTTTTTTCTTTTTTGGTTCAAGTTAGATTTTATTCCTCATTTATGTATTTATAGATATAAGCATGGAAATAATTCATTCGTATAAATACATCAGTGTGAATGGAAGAACTTTTTTTCTGTTTTATTTTTACATTTTATTTTTTAAAATTTTGACATTTAATTTTAGTTATTTTTTTATACAGTAGGTTATTATTAGTTATCTATTTTATGCATAGACATGTATACAGGTCAATCCTAATCTCCCAAGTCATCCCACCACCACCACCCCATGGCTTCCCCCACTTTGTGTCCATACGTTTGTTCTCTACCTCTGTGTCTCTATTTCTGCCCTGCAAACCAGTTCATCTCTACCATTTTTCTAGGTTCCACATATAGGCATTAATATACAATATTTGTTTTTCTCTTTCTGGCTTACTTCACTCTGTATGACAGTCTCTAGATCCATCAACTTCTCTACAAATGACCCAGTTTCATTCCTTTTTATGGCTGAGTAATATTCCATTTTATATATGTACCACATCTTTATCCATTCGTCTGTCTGTGGGCATTTATGTTGCTTCCATAACCTGGCTATTGTAAATAGTGCTGCAATGAACATTGTGGTGAATGTGTCTCTGTGATTTATGGTTTTCTCTGGGTATATGCCCAGAAGTGGGATTGCTGGATCCTATGGTAATTCTCTTTTTAGTTTTTTAAAGGAACCTCCATACTGTTCTCCTTAGTGACTGTATCAATTTACATTCCCACCAATAGCGGAAGAGGGTTCCTTTTGTCCACACCCTCCCCAGAATTTGTTGTTTGTAGATTATCTGATGATGCCGATTCTAACAGGTGTGAGGTCTTACCTCATTGTAGTTTTGATTTGCATTTCTCTAATAATTAGTGATGTTGAGCAGCTTTTCATGTGCGTCTTGGCCATCTCTGTGTCTTCTTTGAAGAAACGTCTCTTTAGATCTTCTGCCCATTTTTGTATTGGGTTGTTTGTTTTATTAATATTAAGCTGCATGCGCTGTTTATATATATTGGAGATTAAACCTTTGTCCATTGATTCGTTTGTGAACGTTTTCGCCCATTCTGAGGGTTGCCTTTCTCCATTCCCGTTTTTTTTAACAAAGAAAGAAAGAAAGCAAAAGAAGCAGAACACTAATGTGCGTGAAATATGCCTCTTGAAACTGTCGTTTTGAAATATGGACGTCTTTTGAATTTTTTGGTCGATATATGACCCCAGGATTTGTTTTCAGGGCAGGTGTCATTTACAGGCCTGTAATGATTTGGAATATCCACTGACCATTAGTGCTGGCATTAAACCTGCAGTTGTGTGAAACGGCCACAAGGTGGCAGCAGTTCTCCCTTACCAAATCTGGTTACTAGGGCAGCAGAGCCTCAATGGAAGTCGTGTTCGAGATTGGAATGTAGAACGGAATGTGCCAGGAGAAAGCCCCTCAAGTTTGTCTCACTACTTCTTGTTCGTGTTTTTAATTTAATTTTTTATTTTTTATTACAGCAAGTTTGAGTACAACGTTTAGCTTGTTGTAGGTGTGCAAGAGGTGGTTCTTTTACACATATACATATGTCTGTTCTTCCTGGGATCCTTTTCCCATGTACGTTATGACAGAATGTTGAGTAGTCTTCTCTTGGTACTCCGTAGGTCTTTGGTGATTATATACGTCTACTGTGTTTGTATCTGTCTGTTAACCCCAATATCGTAATGAATTCAATCCTCACACCTTTCCTTTGGTGAACCATAAGTTTGTTTAATGAATCTGTGATTGCCCTTCTCCGTGGAAATATCTGCCCTGGTAGCAATTTATAGGTAACACCTATAAGTGATATGATATGATATGTGTCTTTCACTTTCTGACCTACTCCAAGTCACGTGATTACCTCGAGACTCATCTACGGTGCTGCAAATGGCATTGTGTCCTTTTTCTCCTTGGCGAATATTCTGTCTTAGCGAGGTCCATTTTCTGCAATGTGATTCCCTGAGGGCTGAGGATTAGCTGACCTGGGCAGCCTGACCCTGCCGGCAAGCCCTCCCCAGGTGTGCCTGGGTTGAGGTCAATATAAACAGCACTCCAGGCAGCAATAGCCCCTGCAGCTGTGCCTTACTCCATATCCTCTGCCCCGTCAGCAGTCTCGGGGCTGTGCTGGTGGGAGGGTGTGAGGGTCCACGGCTTTGTGGGTGGCCCGGTGTGAGTGGGGCTCTGCTGGACTTTCGGCAGGAGTTGCCAGGCTGCCACCTGTAAAGAAGAGGATGTGTCACCCATAACTTCCACTGGAATATCTCTCCGGGCTGAGGTGAGGAAGGAAAAAAAGGAGTGGGGGCCGGGACAGGAGGGGTATCTCAGGCAGGGCAATAGAAAGCTTCCAGAAGAGCGCCCGTGGCCAGTACCATCCTGGCTGACCTGCAGGCACCAAGTTGGCCTGCGTGCTGTCGCTGGTGTGGCTCCACGGCCCTTCCTCTAGGCTTTCAAGCCCTTGTACATATTCAGGTGTTTCACCTGGGAAGGGTGGGAACAGTTCAGCAGCAGCTGGCCTTTGGCTCAGCTCACGTTTACTCACAGAGGCCTCGGCACGGTCTCCCAGCTTTGCAATGAGGATGCTCCTGGCGAGGGCGGGCGGGGCTGCTGGCTGTATGGGAGATGATTCCCCACCTCTGACCAATTTCAGAATTGTTTACCACTGGAGCAAGTGCCTTGGTAGTGTTTTCCTCTGTATAACTGTTAGGTTCAGTTTTTTTTTTCTTTTTTGGTTCAAGTTAGATTTTATTCCTCATTTATGTATTTATAGATATAAGCATGGAAATAATTCATTCGTATAAATACATCAGTGTGAATGGAAGAACTTTTTTTCTGTTTTATTTTTACATTTTATTTTTTAAAATTTTGAAATTTAATTTTAGTTATTTTTTTATACAGTAGGTTATTATTAGTTATCTATGTTATGCATACACATGTATACAGGTCAATCCTAATCTCCCAACTCATCCCACCACCACCACCCCATGGCTTCCCCCACTTTGTGTCCATACGTTTGTTCTCTACCTCTGTGTCTCTATTTCTGCCCTACAAACCAGTTCATCTCTACCATTTTTCTAGGTTCCACATATAGGCATTAATATACAATATTTGTTTTTCTCTTTCTGGCTTACTTCACTCTGTAGGACAGTCTCTAGATCCATCAACTTCTCTACAAATGACCCAGTTTCATTCCTTTTTATGGCTGAGTAATATTCCATTTTATATATGTACCACATCTTTATCCATTCGTCTGTCTGCGGGCATTTATGTTGCTTCCATAACCTGGCTATTGTAAATAGTGCTGCAATGAACATTGTGGTGAATGTGTCTCTGTGATTTATGGTTTTCTCTGGGTATATGCCCAGAAGTGGGATTGCTGGATCCTATGGTAATTCTCTTTTTAGTTTTTTAAAGGAACCTCCATACAGTTCTCCTTAGTGACTGTATCAATTTACATTCCCACCAATAGCGGAAGAGGGTTCCTTTTGTCCACACCCTCCCCAGAATTTGTTGTTTGTAGATTATCTGATGATGCCGATTCTAACAGGTGTGAGGTCTTACCTCATTGTAGTTTTGATTTGCATTTCTCTAATAATTAGTGATGTTGAGCAGCTTTTCATGTGCGTCTTGGCCATCTCTGTGTCTTCTTTGAAGAAACGTCTCTTTAGATCTTCTGCCCATTTTTGTATTGGGTTGTTTGTTTTATTAATATTAAGCTGCATGCGCTGTTTATATATATTGGAGATTAAACCTTTGTCCATTGATTCGTTTGTGAACGTTTTCGCCCATTCTGAGGGTTGCCTTTTTCCATTCCCTTTTTTTTTAACAAAGAAAGAAAGAAAGCAAAAGAAGCAGAACACTAATGTGCGTGAAATATGCCTCTTGAAACTGTCGTTTTGAAATATGGACGTCTTTTGAATTTTTTGGTCGATATATGACCCCAGGATTTGTTTTCAGGGCAGGTGTCATTTACAGGCCTGTAATGATTTGGAATATCCACTGACCATTAGCGCTGGCATTAAACCTGCAGTTGTGTGAAACGGCCACAAGGTGGCAGCAGTTCTCCCTTACCAAATCTGGTTACTAGGGCAGCAGAGCCTCAATGGAAGTCGTGTTCGAGATTGGAATGTAGAACGGAATGTGCCAGGAGAAAGCCCCTCAAGTTTGTCTCACTACTTCTTGTTCGTGTTTTTAATTTAATTTTTTATTTTTTATTACAGCAAGTTTGAGTACAACGTTTAGCTTGTTGTAGGTGTGCAAGAGGTGGTTCTTTTACACATATACATATGTCTGTTCTTCCTGGGATCCTTTTCCCATGTACGTTATGACAGAATGTTGAGTAGTCTTCTCTTGGTACTCCGTAGGTCTTTGGTGATTATATACGTCTACTGTGTTTGTATCTGTCTGTTAACCCCAATATCGTAATGAATTCAATCCTCACACCTTTCCTTTGGTGAACCATAAGTTTGTTTAATGAATCTGTGATTGCCCTCCTCCGTGGAATTATCTGCCCTGGTAGCAATTTATAGGTAACACCTATAAGTGATATGATATGATATGTGTCTTTCACTTTCTGACTTACTCCAAGTCACGTGATTACCTCGAGACTCATCTACGGTGCTGCAAATGGCATTGTGTCCTTTTTCTCCTTGGCGAATATTCTGTCTTAGCGAGGTCCATTTTCTGCAATGTGATTCCCTGAGGGCTGAGGATTAGCTGACCTGGGCAGCCTGACCCAGCCGGCAAGCCCTCCCCAGGTGTGCCTGGGTTGAGGTCAATATAAACAGCACTCCAGGCAGCAATAGCCCCTGCAGCTGTGCCTTACTCCATATCCTCTGCCCCGTCAGCAGTCTCGGGGCTGTGCTGGTGGGAGGGTGTGAGGGTCCACGGCTTTGTGGGTGGCCCGGTGTGAGTGGGGCTCTGCTGGACTTTCGGCAGGAGTTGCCAGGCTGCCACCTGTAAAGAAGAGGATGTGTCACCGATAACTTCCCCTGGAATATCTCTCCGGGCTGAGGTGAGGAAGGAAAAAAAGGAGTGGGGGCCGGGACAGGAGGGGTATCTCAGGCAGGGCAATAGAAAGCTTCCAGAAGAGCGCCCGTGGCCAGTACCATCCTGGCTGACCTGCAGGCACCAAGTTGGCCTGTGTGCTGTCGCTGGTGTGGCTCCACGGCCCTTCCTCTAGGCTTTCAAGCCCTTGTACATATTCAGGTGTTTCACATGGGAAGGGTGGGAACAGTTCAGCAGCAGCTGGCCTTTGGCTCAGCTCACGTTAACTCACAGAGGCCTCGGCACGGTCTCCCAGCTTTGCAATGAGGATGCTCCTGGCGAGGGCGGGCGGGGCTGCTGGCTGTATGGGAGATGATTCCCCACCTCTGACCAATTTCAGAATTGTTTACCACTGGAGCAAGTGCCTTGGTAGTGTTTTCCTCTCTATAACTGTTAGGTTCAGTTTTTTTTTTTCTTTTTTGGTTCAAGTTAGATTTTATTCCTCATTTATGTATTTATAGATATAAGCATGGAAATAATTCATTCGTATAAATACATCAGTGTGAATGGAAGAACATTTTTTCTGTTTTATTTTTACATTTTATTTTTTAAAATTTTGAAATTTAATTTTAGTTATTTTTTATACAATAGGTTATTATTAGTTATCTATTTTATGCATAGACATGTATACAGGTCAATCCTAATCTCCCAAGTCATCCCACCACCACCACCCCATGGCTTCCCCCACTTTGTGTCCATACGTTTGTTCTCTACCTCTGTGTCTCTATTTCTGCCCTGCAAACCAGTTCATCTCTACCATTTTTCTAGGTTCCACATATAGGCATTAATATACAATATTTGTTTTTCTCTTTCTGGCTTACTTCACTCTGTATGACAGTCTCTAGATCCATCAACTTCTCTACAAATGACCCAGTTTCATTCCTTTTTATGGCTGAGTAATATTCCATTTTATATATGTACCACATCTTTATCCATTCGTCTGTCTGTGGGCATTTATGTTGCTTCCATAACCTGGCTATTGTAAATAGTGCTGCAATGAACATTGTGGTGAATGTGTCTCTGTGATTTATGGTTTTCTCTGGGTATATGCCCAGAAGTGGGATTGCTGGATCCTATGGTAATTCTCTTTTTAGTTTTTTAAAGGAACCTCAATACTCTTCTCCATAGTGACTGTATCAATTTACATTCCCACCAATAGCGGAAGAGGGTTCCTTTTGTCCACACCCTCCCCAGAATTTGTTGTTTGTAGATTATCTGATGATGCCGATTCTAACAGGAGTGAGGTCTTACCTCATTGTAGTTTTGATTTGCATTTCTCTAATAATTAGTGATGTTGAGCAGCTTTTCATGTGCGTCTTGGCCATCTCTGTGTCTTCTTTGAAGAAACGTCTCTTTAGATCTTCTGCCCATTTTTGTATTGGGTTGTTTGTTTTATTAATATTAAGCTGCATGTGCTGTTTATATATATTGGAGATTACACCTTTGTCCATTGATTCGTTTGTGAACGTTTTCGCCCATTCTGAGGGTTGCCTTTTTCCATTCCCGTTTTTTTTAACAAAGAAAGAAAGAAAGCAAAAGAAGCAGAACACTAATGTGCGTGAAATATGCCTCTTGAAACTGTCGTTTTGAAATATGGACGTCTTTTGAATTTTTTGGTCGATATATGACCCCAGGATTTGTTTTCAGGGCAGGTGTCATTTACAGGCCTGTAATGATTTGGAATATCCACTGACCATTAGCGCTGGCATTAAACCTGCAGTTGTGTGAAACGGCCACAAGGTGGCAGCAGTTCTCCCTTACCAAATCTGGTTACTAGGGCAGCAGAGCCTCAATGGAAGTCGTGTTCGAGATTGGAATGTAGAACGGAATGTGCCAGGAGAAAGCCCCTCAAGTTTGTCTCACTACTTCTTGTTCGTGTTTTTAATTTAATTTTTTATTTTTTATTACAGCAAGTTTGAGTACAACGTTTAGCTTGTTGTAGGTGTGCAAGAGGTGGTTCTTTTACACATATACATATGTCTGTTCTTCCTGGGATCCTTTTCCCATGTACGTTATGACAGAATGTTGAGTAGTCTTCTCTTGGTACTCCGTAGGTCTTTGGTGATTATATACGTCTACTGTGTTTGTATCTGTCTGTTAACCCCAATATCGTAATGAATTCAATCCTCACACCTTTCCTTTGGTGAACCCTAAGTTTGTTTAATGAATCTGTGATTGCCCTTCTCCGTGGAAATATGTGCCCTGGTATCAATTTATAGGTAACACCTATAAGTGATATGATATGATATGTGTCTTTCACTTTCTGACTTACTCCAAGTCAC